>NW_028327180.1:54390059-55015059 GCF_987537825.1 Furipterus horrens | reverse complement strand
CTATGATCTCATTACCTGAGTGATTGTACGTATAAGCCTCACTTAATCCTGTCTGCACTGCTGCCTCCTGAGTCAATGGTTTGGCTGAACTAAGCGGCTGGGTTGGTAAAGTATGGAGTTGGTAAAGTATGGAGTGGTCTGTGGGTTTCACTTTAAAACTGGTTTCTCTTTTCTATCCTAATGGCTTGGACAGAAAGGGCCCAGAGGTCTAAGAGGGGGAAACCTAAAATATTTCCCTCAGCCCAAACTAGGTATAGTGGGCAAAAGGGTTTTGGATAGGTGTGACATGCCTTACACACCTTCCTCCAAAGAAGCCTTTTCTTTTTTCTAATGTGGAACATTGAAAAATTAATCCCTGCCTTTTGTCATCTAGTGGTTATGGATTGAATGATGCCTTTTAACCCTGTTGCCAAATCTGTTGCTCCAAGAATACAACAAAGATGCCAGCCCATTAAACCAAGCAAGCTGTTTTCCGGGGACAGCCAACTGACCTGGAATCTGCACGATCCTTCCCCATGGGGGAAGGCCACCCTCCCCTCCACACCCCCACTCTTATTATGGATTTATGGACCCAAGGGTAGGTAGGACGATGACCACGTACAGCTTGAATTAGCTAGAGGAGCACGAGACCTTTACCCATTGTCCTTTATAAGAATATAAAGGGTCTTAAGTCTGAGAGGGGAGAATTGTTATTTTTTATTGTTATAAAAATTAATTAATTAATTAATTTTTGAAAAAAGACAGGTGCCCTTTAGAGATGCAGAATTTTGATGATGCAATGTATCTGCTAACAGTTTTATACCATGAGTCTTAGAAAAATAAGACTGAAGCAGATGTGGAAAAGTATATAAGGACCAATAGTTCCTCAAAAAAATGTCCTGGAAACATATCTCCAAATTAGAGCCACAGAGAAAAACCTAGAATTAAATAAAGAAGGACTCCTTGGTGCTAAAAAGGCTGAAGATTACAAAGTCTGTTGTTAGTCTTAAGAATGAGGGGCCAATGTGTGTGCCCTTCCTCAATACAAAGAACCAGTGAAGACACTATTAAATCTGACATAAATTATGCAGAAAAATATGCTTGATTTATTAATTTTATGACCTACATGTAATTGTTATCTAATTTGATATAAAGTTGAAAGTGTTAAAAAAAAAAAACAGTGTTTTACTTCAGAGTTAAACTTATTCCTTTCATAGTAATGCACAATGGCAATGGTTATTCATAAATTTTCTTATTTATACTCTGGGGCAATTACACTAATTAGATCTCTGTGGCTTCTTGTGTTTCTAAAATGTTTTGATTTTATTTCTACCATGACAGCTTTAGAATTGAAATACATATGTGTGTGTGTGTGTGTGTGTGTGTGTGTGAGTGTGTGTAGTCAACTGCTACATGTGTTTCCCTACACATCAGCACCTACTGAATGCTTCTGACTTACAATCTAGGTCATGTGGGAAGCTAGGCTCAGAACCCAGTCCTCCACTGCAGTTAGGTGTTTTGTTTACGTAACTGCTACCTTCCCAGTGCCTTTTGCTGACTCCAAGCCTGGGAACATTTTCTAACCTGAAAAGTTGATTCCATCCTTCTTTTTTGAGTTTGTTTTACATTGATTCAATTCTGTTTAGCATGTTATTTCCTACTTTCTGGGGCTTATTTCTCTAAACCAAGCTCACAGAGAAGTGGACTTGGAGATTACTGGTATTCATTTCTCAATTCCCCAGTTAGAGCTTCCACAGCTCAGGGAAGAGATAAGGAATAAACCTCAAGTTTAAATGGAGTAAATAGCAAAGGGAGAACTGCCCAAGGAAACATTCCATTCCACTTAGCAGGTAATTCAGCACTTTTAAGTACATCTATAAGTCATTTCTTACCATTTTCAAAGTTGTCCACAAGTGATTAATTTAAAATCAAAACAAAGGAATTATGAGTGTTTTTTTTTTTTAAATGGAGTGAGTAATAGTGAGATTAATAGAGACAGAAAACAGAACGGGCTCAGGGGAGGAGGGCATGGGAGTCAGTGCTCAGTGAAGACAGGGTTCTGTTTGGGAAGATGAGGATGCTCTGCAGACAGATGGCCGGCATGGCTGCATGTGATTGTGCTTGATGCCACTGAGCCAGGCACTTAAAATGGTAAAAATAGCAAAAAGGAAAAAGCGACGAAGAGAAAGAACAAAGGAAATAGGGATGGCTACTAAGAGGTTATATCATAACCCTGATGCCAGAAGTTAATCTCACTCTGAAGAACACAGGTTCATGGTTCAATTATTAAACACACAGAGCAGACCCTAAGAAACAGGCAACAGAAATTTGTTTGCTTATAGACAAGAGAGCTTCTTTAAACATATATTTTATTTATTTATTTTTAGAGAGAGAAGGGGAGGAGAAAGAGAGGAAGAGAAACATCAATGTGTGGTTGCCTCTCATGTGCCCCCAACTGGGGAGCTGGCCTGCAACCCAGGCATGTGTCCTGATTGGGAATCGAACCGGCAACCCTTTGGTTTGCAGGGCAGTGCTCAATCCACTAAGCCACACTAGCCAGGGCAACAAGAAAGCTTTGATGTTGGGTGATGACCAGATGTGCACCTTGCCATCGATAACCGCATGCCTGTCCTCAGGACTGTGTACACCTTGGCCTGTGATGGGTCTCTGTCTCTGGGACAGCTAGCTTAGGTGGGATGTCCTGTCCTGGTCAGCCTCTCTCAGTTTTAGCCACTCAGTGGCAGTGGCAGGTTATCCGGTGCTGACCGCGATGGGCTTAGCCACCACAGCTTCTTCAGTTGCTGATAAAGATACAGCCAGAGGCCTCTGCCTCGGTCCAAGTACAGGACCTCTGATATGAAGCCACAGAGGATCCACCCTGTCTTTATCCCCTGACAGAGGAGAAACCCTCTGTCAGATAACCTAGAGGGAGCCCATGTTTTCTTATAATTGGGGTCAAGGGACCCTATTATTTTAAGGAGGCCTCTTCATCTGTCAAGCATTTAGCACTCCTCCAGCCTTTACATATAAAACAAATCATGTTCCCTTAATGCGTACATATTTATAACCAGGTTATGGCTCTGGGCTCTTGACAGTTTTATGGGCAAGCCTTTTCAAACTTTTGAACAACAGACAATTCTTATGCTATGTAAACTTTTCTGCAGCACAGAAAAAGAGTGGAAACAATCCTAAGTAAAGAAAATACCACAGACCTGAAGTCAAAGTCTGACAAAATCAGCATATACAAAAATAATTAGGCCCATCTCAATTATAAATAGTGATCCAAAAATTCTAATAAAATTCTAACAAATTGATGCCAGTTTTATGTTAAAAAATGATATATGTGAATTAATTTGATATCACTTCAATAGATCAAAAAAGAAAAATCACATAATCATTTTAATAGGATTTACTAAAATTTGATATCTATTCTTTGAGGGAGGGAGGGCCCTTTCTAAAATAGAATTTTTAAAATATTTTTATGACATAATAAAGAATTTCTGTGTGAATACAACAACCATATCTATTTGTTATTTCTTAAAATATGTCTCAATTATAGTTATGAGGGATTTTAATAGTAAGTGTAAAAATAGCGCTGTGGTCAAATAAATCTAAGACACGATAAGTTAACTAAGTTAAACAGGCTTTTATGTGTTTATATGTATTCTAACTGTTCAAATGTTCTATACCCATTTGACACTAGAAGATATTGTTTCCAAGAGCATTTAACCAGACTAGTATTTTAGAGGAATTCACTTTGGACAAAGTTGTAGTGACTGTTTCCACACTGATGTGGGGAACAAAATAAGAATGCTGTTGTGTCCTGACCATTGTGGCTCAATTGTTCAGGCGTCGTCCTGTAAAGTGAAAGGTTGCCAGTTGGATTCCTGGTCAGGGCACATGCCCGGGTCATGGGTTTGGTCCCTGGTCTGGGAGTATGTGAGAGGCAACTAAGTGATGTTTCTCTCTCACATCTATGTTTCTCTCCCTCTCTTTCTCCCTCCCTTCCCTGCTCTCTAAAAATAAATAAAATCGTTAGAAAAATAAAAATTAAAAACAATATTATTTTTAAAAAGGAAAAGAAAGCTTTTGAAAAACTTCAACATCTGTTCCTGATTTTTTTAAAAAACACTCTCAGGAAACAAGGGCTAGAAGGGAGCTTCTTCAACCTTATAAAGATACCTATTTAAAAAAAACCTTGACTTCGGGCCAAGATGGAGGCCTAGACTGACACACTCCATCTCCCTCCACAACTAAGAAGGAAAACAACTACCACAAAACTAGAAATAACCAGAAGTTCCAGAAAATGAATGGAAGTCCAATGTATAAAGTTATAGAGAAGTGGTGCTCATCCAGACAGGAAGGAGGGGCGAAGCTGGGGAGGAGAGTTCAAGCTGTGCCGTCCGCAGCAGCAGCAGTGACAGAGGCAGGACAGAGGTAAGCACAAACATCCATATTTAGGGGGAGGTGAGAAGCACCTGGGGAGCACCCCCGACTGCAGACCAAACCCATCAGCTTGCACTTCCAAGGCTGGGGAAGGCAGACCTCCATTGCCTTGGACTGTGAGGCCCAGAAGGGGTGGGGATGGAGAAGGAGGCTCCCAGCCTCTCAGTGGAGAGTGGATGGCAGGAATACATCTTGGACCCCCACCCCCACAGAAAATGCCACAGCATGGTGAGACAGGTCGCCCAGTTGTGACGAGTGCACGGGGCTCTGCCCCCTGTGGCATGGGAGGTATGACAGCCCTGCCCAGGAGACAGAGGTGAACACAAAATGGTCAGAATGGCACAGATCATGATAGAGATTCTGGTGATGCAGCTGGCCAGACAGCAAATATCTAATCTAACGAAGTAGCAGACAGGAAATCTTTCTGAGGCTCACTTCAGAGCTTTGGTTATAGGAATGCTTACAGACCTGACAGCAGATCTTGGACAAGATGGGGAGGGAAGGAAGACTAGTCCTGCTGGCACGAACAAAAACACATATGAAACAAGTGGTGAGGGAGAGAAAACCAGGAATCAAATCAACAAATTGGAACATAGGGAAGGAACAAATGATCAACCAATGCAGAAAGAGGAAACGAGAAGTGAGGAAAATGAGGAGAGGCTCAGAAACTTATTGGACAGCTATAAGCGAGCCAACATCCAAATAATAGGGCTGCCAGAAAGTGAAGAAGAAGAACTAGAAATTGAAAACTTATGTGAAAAAATAATGAAACAGAACTTCCCTAACATGGGGAAGGAAATAGACTTACAGGTCCAGGAAGCACAGAGAGTTCCAACGGAGCTGGACCCAGGGAGAACCACACCAAGACACATTATGGTCAAAATGTCAAAAATTAAGGATAAAGAGAGTCTTGGAAGCAGCAAGAGAAAAGAAGAGACTTACATACAAAGGGGTCTCAATAGGATTGTCAGCTGATTTCTCAAAGGAAATTCTGCAGGCAAGAAGGGACTGGCAAGAAATATTCAGAGTAATGAAAATCAAAAACCTACAACCACCATTACTCTATCCAGCGAAGCTGTCATTCAGAATAGAAGGGCAGAGAAAGTGCTTCCAGGACAGAGTAGAACTGAAGGAGTTCATCAGATCCAAACCACTGTTATATGAAATGTTAAAGGGACTTGTTTAGGAGAAGGAGGATCAAAACTATGAACATTAAAATGAAAACTGTATCACAATAGCTAACAGCAGAAGCTAGGGAATTGAAACGAGGGCAGACTAGGTAGGCAATGAGAGTGGGAAAAAGAATTATAGGTATGGGGAACATTTTGGGGGGAGGTTGGGGGGAGGGTGAGGGTGGAAGGGGAGGGAGGTGGTGCAGGAATTGGGGAGCATGGTGGGAGGAAGTGGAGTAGAGAGGAGGATGTTGAGAGGAACTGTATGCATGACCAATGGGCATGGACTGGGGGGACAACTGGAGGGAGTGGGGTCACTGGGTGGAGGGGAACAGGGGGAGGGGAAGTTGGGGCAACTGTAATAGCATAGACAATGAAGCATATTAAGAAAAAAACCTTACAGAGAGCATCATAGTTAACAGCAAACTACTGAGAGTTTTCCCATCAGATGAGGATCATGATAAGGATTTCTGTTCTCTATTTAACTTTTACAGGAGGTTCCAGTCAGTGTAATAAAGTGTTTTAAAAATAGAGGCACCAGATTTAACAGAAAAGAAATAAAATTTTTCTTGTTTGCAGACGACCCGATTGTCTGGATAGAAAACCCAGTGGGGTCTGAAAGCTATTGGAACAAATGAACAAGATTAGCAAGATTGTAAAATCCATACACAAAGACGAACTGCATTTTAAGACATGTACAGCAAATAACTGGATATTAAATGTATAAGACAATCTCATTAAAATAGCATCAAAAATACTATTTTTGATGGGTGAGCCTGACAGAAATGGAAGACCTCCGAGCTCAGTCCTCAGAGAAGCAAAGCACAACTCTCTGCCCCTGAAGTGGAAACTGCGAAGTGACTTCCTTCAGGAGGGGACAGGGTGTAAAGGAGAAAAAGTGCAGCCTTGCAGAAGGGGGACCTGACAACACAGTGATGTCATGTTGCTGGTATGAAGCCTTGATAGGATGAGATGGATACCACATGATGAGAATGGCACTTGCCCTTGCTGGTCGTTCATCTTCCCAAACCAGCAACCCCCTGTAATCACGAGAAAGGCATGCTGGCCATCCCTACGCAGCGACAGTCTTCTCGATGCCTGACCGGTGCTCCTCCAGCACCAGGGACGTCTGAGAAACTGTCTGTCCATGAGGAGACGGATGTAGTATCAGGGGCGGGGGGGGTGTGGGGGTGGTGGGGTGTGGAGTCCAGATCAGAAAAGGACAATAGATAAAAACTAAGGAAATATGAGTAAAGTGTGTCCTCCAGTTATTAATAGCATATCGATATTGGTTCAATCATTGTGACAAATGTACCATAAGATGGAAATGATGGGTGTTGTGTAGGAAGTCTGTGTACCATCAACATGAAACCAGAACCGGCTTCCCCTGGGACATGAAGAGCCAAATCCTACTCTGCCTGGTTGGCTCATGGACAACACCACTGGTAAACTATTAGAAAACAGGCCTCCCGTAACAACAGGGTGGTCTTTACCTAAGGAGGGCGGGAATGGAGCGGGCGCAGAGACGATCTGAGACTTTGGCCCCAGTAATCCACTTTTTTAGTGACTCTTGTTAAATCTACATACCCACTTTGTATCAATGCGTAACTCTCCAAGCTCAGTCATCCGTCGGTCTCCTCACACAGAGCATAGCCCGTGTCCCTCCCTGTGCCGCTGCTGGGTGCTTGTTTTAGGAATTGGGCTCTTCACTGACAGGTGTTTATTCCGCTCTCTTTTCTGGCTCTGATGCAAGGGTATCAGACCCTTTCTTGCTCTCACCAGTTTGTACACTGCTGCCATCTAGTGGGAGGCCTGTGCAACCTGCCAGAGCTCAGTTCACATGCCATTGCCAATTCCTCAACAAATATTTGGTCAACTGAGACTCAACCAGGAGGAAAAGGGCATGGTGACAGCACACAAGATCCCACATTAAACTGGAATCAAGCATTAACAGTAATCAGGCAAAGGACAATTCATTTAAGTTTGGAATGGGCAGGTGCTGAGCGGCAGGGTAGTGCGTTGGAGAAGGTGAAAATGAGGAGGAAGAGGAGGAGCAGTAATAATTCCAGTGCAGGAATCCTTTGTGAACATTACAACATTTCAACAAGTAGCCTCATGTCATATTTGCAAATGAGTCGCTATGAACAGACAAAAACTTCTTAGGCAATGAACAGCAGAACCAGAAAAATAGGACATCTGGTCAACTTGGTCCTGGAACAGTTTATATAAAAAGCTCATGTTCAGGATCAAATTAGTGCCCTTGGAAATGAACCGGGCCCAAGGTACATAGAGAACGGGTCTCTGGGTGACAGCTCAGAAGTAGCAGATGTCTCCACTTTTTTCCTTGTTCTATCTTTCCTTTTTTTAAGACTTGTAAATTCTTTGTGGAATCTTTCCCTCCCCCTCCATTAGCTACATCCTCTCACTTGCCTGTCTTGTGGTTTACACTTCTGGCACAACTTTAACCACAGTTATTTGTTTGTAAGTCTGCCTTCCACTCTAGATGGAGACCTCATGTGATCACCTCCTATTCCATCTGGATTTGGTGCAGATCCACCTCTTCACAAACTCTTGGGCAGAGGGAGATGTGTGCACGTGTGTAAATGCAACCCTTGCTGCACTGCCCTTTCCTCTCTGCCAAGTAAGCACCTCATGGAGGGAACTTACGGATGAACAGTGAGGATAACTGCCATCGAGAGCTGAGGTCATGACCAAGAGAGCTCTGAGATTCAGCCAGAACCCATGGAGTCTGGTGCAAAGCTGTAGTGCTTTGGAAATCAAGTTCCCATTTTTCTTAAGATAGAAGTGGTAAGGTTGGCCTCTAGTGGAGAGACACTTGGGCTTTGGAAATAATCTGAAGGTAGTGACATCAATGGTGTTTTCCACTCCTCTTCTATATCTGCGACGCTGATTTTCCTCTGGGGAACGACCTTTTCCCTCATGTGGCAGAGACCATGCTTGTGTTAACCACACTGTTCCTTGTCATCCTGGGAACACAGGAAACCCACAGTGCCCAAGCCAGTGGCATGTAGAGGGCTCATGCAATGAGCTCTGGCCAACAGAATGCAAGTAAAAACACTGTACCTGTTCCTAGGCCTCAGCCACCCCAACCCCTCTCTTAACTCGTCTGCCAGCATGGGAAGGCACGTATTCAGGATGGTGGCTTTGAAGAATGGAAGAAGCCAGGGTCACTGTGTTACCCCTTGGAGAAGGAACACTCTGGGGAGACTCCTGGCTTCTGATGGTCAAGATGGAATTTGTTGGAAGAAACTGTCATTGAGTGAGCCACTTTGATTTAAATGGCCTGTGTTCCAAAAAGCTCACAGTCTACTTTGGGAAATGAAACATGCACCTTAAAAAGAAAACTACAGGGGCAGCAAGTGTTACTGCGGTGCTCGTGGTGAGCACTGTGCAAGGGAGCAAGTACTGATCATATCCACCATTTGCATGCAGAAGCTGGGCACACGAAGCTCAAGTGACTTGCTCAAGAGCACACAGCTAGCAGGTGATAGGTCTGGGATCTGACCCAGATCAGTGGGGTTCCAGAGTCTGTGTTCTTAAATACTTTACTGTCTGCTTGCAACACAGCTCAACTGACATTTATTCAGCACCTATTTGTGCAAGAAACTGTCCTAAATGCTATGGGGAAGTAAATAAAACATGTCTCTATTTTTAAAGAGCTGATACTCTCATAAGGTAAAATTGAGATGCATTTACTGAGTATTAAGTACTGACTTTGAGAATTGAGTACTGATACACAGGAGGTCAAAGAAGGAAAGGCTAGCAGTGCGGTGAGTGTAACAGCAACTACTAGCTACTGAGTACTGAGCAGACCAGCAGTGATCCAAGTACCCTTTCACACACTAACCCATTTAAGCCTCAAAACAACCCTAAGAAGGAGGCGCTGTTATCATCCCCAACCTACAAAGGAGGGAGCAGGCACAGACTTTCAATGACTTGCCCAGACACCCAGTTGGGAGAGGCTAAGCTGGGGTTCACATCCACACCACCCGCTGCAGGGCCCACACTCTGACCCATGGGCCTCTATCACCTCTCCTGTCCCAGCAGGAGCCCAGGGTGAGACTCATGGATTTCATATGCTGCCATTTCCAGGAATATGAGGCTGGGTTCATTGTTTAACTTCTCTTAGCTTCAGTTTCCTCTTCTACAAAATGGAGTTAACAGTTTCCCCTTTGCTCACTACATTATACTTAATAATATTATTGATATTGTTATTATTCTTACTAGCATTATCATTAGACACTGAGGCAAACAAAAGAATGAGGAAGGATGGTGTTCCAAGCAAACATGCTAAGGCAGAAATACACAAAGCTGTGTAATCCTGCTACAAAATGTCTGCCAAGTATAAGAAATAATTCAGTGTTAACTGAGCTGGTTCACTGTAAATATACCTGGTGATGTTTCTTGACTGTTTCTCAGGGACCTCTCTATCTGTGAAGGTTCTCCTGGTTTCCTCTGCCACCTTTTAACTTTGGGTCACCAGCTTCATCCTATTCTATTCCCTGCACTTGAGCAAGCAAGTCCCATGAACAACATGTTTATATCATTTGCTGTGAATTTTTATCTTCTTCAGAGAGGCACACCTATACAATAGGAGAGAAAAAATAAAAATAAAACAAAAATCTCATTCTCTATTGCTGACATGGGTCACCCCTCCAGCCATAATTGCAAAGCATCACATTGCTTCACACCAAGCTCGAGGTTGGGATGGAAGAAAAAAAGTGAATGGGACAAGTGTATTTGGAAAATAAGGAGACTAGTCTGGCTGATGCAGATTTCATTTAGATAACATAAGGGACTTAGTGGAGCGAAAACCCAAGAAATACAAAGTTCAAATTAGCCTGTGAGGTCCAGAAAGGAGAAGCCATTTTTACAACCATTGCTCTTACCTGAAGCCAACCTCAGCACCAGGCCCCCACCTGGCAAGAGTGGATTGTGGCATGGAGCACATGGCATGGAACGCTAGCCAGGTGGTCCTCCAGCATGATGAGGTCATCCCTGACTCTGGAGTTGGGGCTCCAGGTCAGGACGAAGCAGTGCAGGGGCTGCCGCTTGGCAGGGCTGCTATCTATGGTGGGGGCTTCAGGAAGGGGGTTGTTCAATGGGTACAATTGGGGAACATGGGTTCAAGGAAATAGAAGAAACTAGTAAGATGGTGAGGTGGTCCTGGTGAGACACTAGGGGGAAGCCAATAGCGGAGGACAGCCAAGTCACAAGACTGAAGGTGTAGGATGTGACACAGTGGGCGCAGTGGAGGGGTGCATGGAAAACTGGTCAGAGTGGAAGATGAGGGTGGGAGCCCATCTCCCTACAAGCAGGACACCCAGTCCATCCCAGCCAATGGCTCAACCTTTCCTCCTTGCTCTTCCAGACACAAAGCAGTCCTGACTCCATCCTCTGCTTTCTCACCTAACTCTTCTATGTAGGCAAAGAGGAAAGGTGTGACTCCAGCAGAGGATGTGCAGCCCTGCAGGTGAACTGACCTCCGGGAAGGGCTGGTTGTGAACAGGGCCTCTGGAACTGGTGTGACGGTGGCTATGGCGACCCTGTGGCATGGTAGGAGTCACCTTCAGAAATGGATGCTGTTTAGTCTTCTCCACGGAAGGGCTGATCCTCAAAAGCTGTGAGCAGCAAGCCAGTAAGTTTCCCTTTCCACAGCCCCTTCCTCTCTGAGGGGTTCACATTTGGGTCTCATCAGGCTTTTCCGGAGTCCCCAGACTAAGCTGAAGAGAGCTGGTCCTGGCCAGCTCATCATGGCAGGAACGCGGCCCCCTCTCTGAGCTGTGCCCACTCCCATCGCTGGCACCTGTTGGCTTGAGGGCTCCGTGTGTGGGATGGAGTTTATTAAGATGAGGACGGCTGTGTTAACTATGGCACCGCTTAGCTGCCCGAATTATTCACCACATAAATGATCTCAGTGTAATACATTATTTGAACCATACATTGTTATATGCCCCTCACCTAAGCCAGTGCCTGCCTGTCCCCTTCCTGACAGCACCAACCCCATCCTGACATCAGATCTTCATGAAAGGACGATGTACTTAGGCATCTAGGTCCCTTTGCTCCTTTTCAAATTATTTTCAATAGGCATTATTTTATTCACATTTGCAATATTCTTATAAAAATTGTCTATATGCATATAGACATGCAATTTTTCACCAAATCAACACAATTTTCTCAAATCTTGTATATAAACCTTAATGCACTCCCATTATTGTCTTCCTTCGTACTTTTTGTCCTCTAAACCATTTTCCTCCTGGTTGTGTGTTTCATTGACCCCTCATGTTTTCTTCCCTAGAGCCCATGTATCCCCAAACCCGTGTTGGCTTCATGAGATCACTGTGTTCTTTTCTGCAAAGCTCACCTGTCCAGTTTTGCTCATGAGTCTGCCTCAATGTGCTCTGGCACTTTCCATCTCTCTTGCCCAAACCCTCCCAAGGGGAAGCCTTCTCATAAACGGCAGAACAGTGACGAAAAGGATGACCTCTGGCCCCAGATGAACAGGTTCTAAGCCTGGTTCTGAGCAAGTTGCTTAACTCTGTTCCTCTGTCTCATCTGTACCACAGCAAAAATTATTCTGGGTTGCTGCAGATTAACTGAGTTAATGTGTGATGTGCCCGTGCCCTAAGAGCAGTACCTGGCATGTAATAATAAATGTTAGCTGGTATCAATGAGACTTTCACCAACAGATTGTTTTATTTGACAGTCGGCACCATCTCTGGTGTCTCCTAGTTCCAACATCTCAGCAGTCAACTGAAGACCTTTGCAGACGTCAGTCTTCACCTATTTCTACTTTAGACACACTTAGGACACCCTTTCCAACAGTTCCTATGGTTCCTCCCATCCTCCCCTCGCACTAAATCTGATTCGGACCTAAGTCTGGAGATAGGCTGAACAGTAACGCCATCTCTACCTTGCAGGGAGAGCAAGGCCCATAGAAATTTGAGATTTCTGAGAGATGCACACCTAATCAGCAGAACGGAACATACTCACATCTCAGCTGATGGGAAAGAACTAGATTCCCTTTTCCTACAGAACGTGTGATGCAGACACTGGCCAGAGGATCAGACTTGGGGTGACAGGAGATGGAAACTCTTCCCGAAGGATGCACATTGCACTTACCTTTCCTAGATGCTCTTAAATGTCTTTGGATTAAATCAGACTAGTTGTATCCAGCCTCACTGGTCAGCCTATGGTCCCCGCTCTCTGGCCATCCTCCTGCAATTCTGTACTGGAACGGACCAAGCCCACAGCCAGTGGCTCCTCAGCCTCTCCTGGGTCATCCTCCAGAGGGCAGCACACATGGCTGGCGTGGACGGCCCATGGAGTGTCTGCTAGGGAGTAGGTGACACCTGGGATGGGAACTGAGGTGTCCTCAGCTAGGCACGGGAGCCTGTCTTGCTGTGGGCTGAAGCCAAAGGGGAACAAGGAGGGTGGACTATGGGCCTGGGCTGGGAACCTTTTGCCCCCACCCCTAACAGATTTGATTTTCCTTGATCACAAAGCTCTGTCCCAGGCACACAATGAAGGCAGTGTAAGAGACAGCCCTAGACAAGCAACACTGGTTACCAGGGGTCCCTACACTTGCCCTCAGGGCTGAGGATGAGGAATCTCTGTATTTCTTCCGAAGGATGTATTTACCTCCTGATCACTGTGAATGTTCTACCAGATTGGCCACATCTCCCTGTGTTGTATTTGTTGTGGGACCTTCAGAGCTCCAGCTCCGCTTCCCCAGCTCACAGCAGGCATGTGCACAAAGCCCAGCAGGCCTTATCTTATTTTTCCTACTCTCATTTTCCCTTCACCCAAATACTGTTTATGAAAGCTTGGTATAGTGTATATATTTTCGTCAATCACCTGATATCCTGTTTGAACACGGAGGGTCAGAAAACAAAAAGAAAGGAAGAGAAACGTCATCAACCCCGGGACAGCCCAGTCCCCAGCACACACCCGCTTTATTCCGTGTGTTGTCAGAACCAGCAATGCCAGGGCCAGCTGCAGGGACTGTGGGGCGCAGCACACGGCCACTGCCCCCTGACGTGCACTTGGCAGTTGCTCAAGGACAGCAGACCAGCTGCAAACAAACACATCCCCACACTAACCTAGATGACCCCAGTGCTTCCTAGGTCAATGTCAGAGTTGTAGCTGGACTCTGGGGTCCTTGTGGCCTCTCTAGGATGCCGTCTATGGGTTTCTGACACAAGGTCCACCCTACAGAGCTCTGCTGTGGATGAGACCTGGCTGGCCTGAGCATGACAACCTGGACATGCACCAAAAACCTTTGAGTGGGACAGTCACCCACAAATGATTCAGGAAGAGCAATTCTGTGGGAAGGTCCAGCCAGCAGCTGCCTCTAGAACATCTCAACAAACACAGCCGTGAAACAACCACATTTTGCTTTATTAGGCGTTCCATGGTAATATAACACAGCGTTCTTAAGGAATAATAAACACGAGACTTGGTTTATTTGTTTTTTTAACCATCGTTATTTTGCCATTAAGACAGTGGTTACAAAACAAAGGTACTCTTCTGGCTACACACACGATGATGAATCAGCCTTAGCAATGAGAGCTCCTCCACTCACAGGCCACAATCACAATTCCAAGGGTTAAAAACCATCTATTATTAAGTCCTACACTGTTTTAGAGCATCAAGTCACTGTAGTTCTTCAGTTCTGAGCACTGTCGATTTAGTTTAGCATTTACATATGACATTCATTTAACAGACACACAAAGCAAGCCAACAGGGAAACATGCTTACACAGCCTGCAGAAATCTTTAGGTTTTAGGTTGTTTTTAGAAACAATCCAAGTAACCAAAATGACCATGACCTGGTACAGGAAAAGCAGGAAGACTCAAGTGAACACGAAAGAGCTGCGAGTGTTTCTTAGAATTGAAACAAAAAAAAAAAAATGCTTTTTCCAACTGGTTCAAATTTCTTCTAAGTGCAGATGAAAAAAAAAAGCAAATATATTAAGTTAACCAATTATTCTTTACAAGTGCAATTTCTTTCTCAAATAACAAATAAACAACAACAAAAAATAAACCCGAACCATAACCCCAAAGGCAAAATGTGTGGGGAGACAAGTGGAATGACGGGACGGCCTACTTTCTCGTGTTGCACGTTACGATTACGAAAGCAGATGTAGTTTCATAAAAGCCTGCAGACAGAACATCGCTCAGGAGAACCTGTAAACACCTCTGGAAGGAAATGCAACACAGAGCAGCAAAGACAGCGACAGTCACAAAGGCAGCTCAGACAAGGTCACTGAGAGAAGGAGGGGCAGGTTTTGACACAGATCACCTTCGGTCTCTAAGGGGCCAATGTTTGATTTGTAAGGCTGTCTCCCTACAACAGCTCTGATGTGGCATATCATTCGTTAAACAGATGTTTCCTCTTGCAAAGTAAAATGGACTTCAAGTCCAATTTCCCAAGAATCTTCTGAATTTAAAAGGCCTCCCTATATTGCATGTCTTTCAAAATAACGGGAAAGAAAAATGTCTCCCCAGTGAGAAGCCCAGTATGTTCTGGTACCCCAAAAGATACTTAAGCCGGGAAACAGCAGGTTCTTGGGGTGAGACATGCACCAGCTTGACAATTCTGAGCTGGTGGTTGGTTGGGGGGCTGATGGGCTCACTTGGCTTTGGGGACTCAATTTCCTGATTTGATTGTGTCTGACCAGTCAGCACTGCTTGAAGGAAAAACTCTCACGTTCTGAGCCTCAGACTTCTACCACATCTTGGGCCTGTTTCAGGGTCTTCCTGGGCCCACGTGGGATAGTGTGGCTGCATACCTCAGCCGCCCTGCACCTGGGCAGTAGCTCAAAGTCACACGCACATCCTCGTGATGGTGGCGGGTAGCGCCCCTCTCACAGGGACAAGGACAGCAGGTGACTATGCTGTGGTGACAAAGCTCACATCCTCCCAAGCAGGTTTTGGGACCACAGCGGGCAGGCAGACCTGATTGTTTGAAAGGCAGTGGGAGAAGGAAAGAAAACAGTGTCTCAGAGAAGAGGGCCAAGTAGCACAAGAGAGAGATGGCCGTGAAATGAATTAAAAAGAGAGAGAGAGAGAGAGGAGGTGAAGAAAAGCACATCCTCAAAAGGTTTAATCTGCAGCAAAATCTAGGCCAAAAAGAACACTTGCCCTTTATCACCAGTTGACCCAGAAGACGGCGGCTGGCAGCATGGACACTCTGGAACCTCTCGGGAGGGATTCGATGAGCTGCCAAGCACCCTGCATCAGCTTGGAGGCTGCATAATTGCATCATTACGATGTCCAGTTCAAACCTCTTACAGCAATATTGAATTAGGCTTTCCAATTTAGTATTTATATAAAAAAAAAAAAAAAAAAAAAAAAACCTCCCCTGCCCCCACCCACCCCTCCCCAGCCTGACAAAGAAAAAAAATTTTTTAATTAAAAAAAAAAGGCAGCTCTGGGCATTTCACTTTATCTTCCCTTGCAATGAAAAGGAAGATGCCAAGTACAACGGAGGTGGAGGTGGAACACACCCTCATGGTGATTCGCTGTTTCACATGTCTTGAGTGTTGGATGCAGTCCCATGAATGGGGCTAGTGGACAGACATGGTGTGAGATTTGTAGATGTACAGGGAAGTGGATGAGTAAAATCAGTGACTCCAGAGAGGGACGGAGTATAGGGCCCAAGAGAGAGCCCCATGAACTGGCTGCCACAGTAACTGTCACAGGCTCTTAAAAAAAAGGAAGGAAGGAAGGAAGGAAGTCTCAGAATGTCCTCAGGTGTCTCGTCCCCCAGCCCCCAGCCCCAGTGGAATGGGCCCTGGAACTCTAGCCCAGGCTGGTGATATTGGCGCGGCCACCAGGGGGGGCCACGATGCGCTGGGTGGTGCGGCGGGGGACGTTGTCATCGATCTGAGCCCCTGGGGAGAGAGAGGGGTGAGTGTCAAAAACAGTTTCAAGAGTTCCTGTTTTAAATAACACAGCTTGGGGGCAAAAGGGCCAGGCCCACCCTGTTCTCTCAAAACCTCACTGAAAGCTTCAAGTACAGAGACGGAATGCGCTTAAGGTGGCCAAAGATTGAGACAGTGTTAATGCAGTCCCAACAGAAGACAGTCAGATCTGTGACCTGAAAATGTGAAACTATATATGGAATCACACTGTGTTTCAGGCTTTTGACTGACTGCTTAGAGCCTGGCCCCGCTGGGTGAATCAGCCCGAGGGGGTGGCTTTTGTGAAGGTGCAGCCCTCTGTCTGGTGTTACATCCCCCTGATACTACCTATCTACCTGTCTCATCAAAAGAAGGCATGATGATGGCTCCTCATATTTGAATGCCCTGGTGACATGAGACAGCACAGACATCATTATGTCCATTTTACTTTACGACAAGACTATAGCTCATTATTTTTTTAATTTTTTTGAAAATGGGGACTCTGTATATGGCATATATGGCAGTGTTATCAAAACCAGCATATCTGACAAGAATAAAAATGATCAGATTAACTGTTTTAACACATCAAATATGGATCCATGTCTGCGGCTCAAGGAGCTAAAAGTGGAAGGGTTCTAGCCACAGGCCAAACAAGGGGGAAGTTTCAAGTGAGAAGGTTCTAAAATCTTGACCCTTCCCTCTCATCGTCCCTGACACCACATATTTTATCCAAGCAAATAGCTAACAACCCTCAAATGACTCTATCCTAAGCACTTTACATGACTATTAACTTGTTCCATCCTCATGACAGCCCCATAGGCAGCTATTACTATTACACCCATTCTACAGATGAGAAGACTGAGGCCCAGCTGGCAAGCATCTGGACTACAAAGTCAAGTTGTTGAAGCTCCACACACTGAACTACTACAATACACAGTTGACTGCTGAACAACGCAGAGGTTAGGGGTGCCAACCACCTCTGTAGGCCAAGTCTGTGTATAATTCTGACTCCCTCAAAACTTAATCACAGCTGGCCCTTCGCATCTGTGGAGTCAAACAAACATGGACCGAAAATGTTATCTTTGATTTGCATTTGGGAATCTGTGACTGGGAATGAGAAAATAACTTTTTGATCTGCGTTTCGTTGAATCCACAGAAGGGACGGACCAACTGTATTTATGGGAAAAAATCTGCATCGTTAAATGGAGCTACACAGTTCAAACCCATGTTGTTCAAGGCTCAACGGCACTGAAATACCACCATATCCTTTGGCTAGGATGGCCATAATACACAGAAGAAAAAATATCCTCTTAATATAATATATTGGATGTTATATGTGATATAAATTGATGTCAAGATCCTGAAACCCAACTGGCCACTGGCTGTGAATTACATCTCTGGTGATATTAGTAACTTTCCACTTTGGGAAAAATGGGAATATCATTCATTTCTGCTTCTTCTCCTTCTCCAGAAGTGATTTCTGACTCCCCAGCCCCTTGAGGAACTGGGCCCTCCCCAAAC
Organism: Furipterus horrens; assembly: GCF_987537825.1. Classification (NCBI taxonomy): domain Eukaryota; kingdom Metazoa; phylum Chordata; class Mammalia; order Chiroptera; family Furipteridae; genus Furipterus; species Furipterus horrens. Next base: position 54,997,014 of record NW_028327180.1, on the reverse strand, counting down.
CATGACCATACCAGACAAGCTGAATCCAGACTGGTGCAGGTTCCGGACAGGTGGGGCCTGCTGCTTGGCTGGGGACGTCTTCGCAGACGAGGCTGGGGTGACTGTCTTGGGTGTCACAGACACCTCGCACACAGGTCCATCATACAGGCCACGAGGAACCCCTCTCAGCTCCGCCAGCTGCAGGACACAAGTGCCCCTTGGTTTAGGCCACACTCACAGAGGACGCCTCCCTGGCAGCCTCCCAGTGGGGAAGGCACAGAGGCCTATGAGGCTTAGGGATGGAGGGTGAGGCAGGACAGATGTCAGTATGGGCTAGCCCCATGACTCCAGGTGACGACCTACCAAGGTGGATCGTGGGGAACTGGTTACTCTATAAATCTAACTAGTCTCCTTTCCCAAAGCACTTCCACTTAAAACTACATACGAAAAGGATCGGGTCTCATGTCCGAGACCTGGACCCAAACTTTCTCTCCAATCTCACTCTCCCCAAGTTCTCTGACAGTTCCATTCAGACTGGCCTCCCAGCCCTTGGGGCAGCAACTAGTCACACACCCTGAACATTGTCCATTGTCCATGCTCATGACGTTCTCTCCACAGAATTCCCTTGCCTCCCTTCTTTGACTTATCAAACTTCTACTTAGCCTCCAAGACCCAACGCAAAATGGCCTTTCCACACAATACTTTGCTCCAGGGCCCCACCGCGGCGGCCCCCTCCTCTGAACCTCATAGCGGCACGTGGCGCAACCACCTCGTCCTGGCCAGCTGTGGGCACCCAGACTCCTCCGCTGGCACGCTGGACGCCAGGAATAAAAACACCACATTTCCTTTCTTCTGAGTCCTCCAGACTCATCTCAATATTCTGACTCAAAGTGCTTAGAAGGGTTTATGAAGTTGAATGGAATCCATGACAAAACAGTTCGTAGGATGAGAGCTACTCACCCTGCTCCTTGCCTTGATACGCTTGTAAACAAAATCAGGGAAGGGCTTGCGGGGAATGTAGCGTCCAGAGCCTTCGGTGACATGAAGGGTGCCGTCCTCCAGGACAATCTTCCCCTGGCTGATGACCACCAGGGGAGAGCCACGGCACTCCATGCCTTCGAAGATGTTGTACTCGAGAGCCTAGAGGAAAGAACAGATACCGTCAGGATACACCCTGCCACCCTGGCTAGATTTACCCAGAGGGGCAGCACCCGCTGCCTGACATCACATGGACCCAAGAAAGGCCCACAGCTGGAGTCCCTGTCCCAACTGACCACACCAGCAAGCACTTAATTTCCCTGTCTAGAGTATGGAATCATCTTTTCCCACTGGAAAAGTGTGAGGATTTATAAATGCTACACAAATATAAGAAAAGGATTCTGCATGTTAGCAGTGACTTTGTTCTCACTAACTCAAGCTCCCGTCAGGTTCAAATGCAAAGGCCTTCTGTGACCTAGTTCTAAATTTAACCTTGAAATGGGCCATCCACGAGCAGGTGTTCCCACTGGTTTGCCTGGTTTTCCCACCTGTGAGCGATGTTGTTCAACTGAAGTCCCTAAATGAAAGGACTGTGGTCATTTAAGAGGCTTGCCTTCATAAGATGTTTGAGGTTTAGTTAATTTCCCAAACATGCAGCAGTCCTTTGGGTTTCAAGCTTTTCAGGGTGAAAGAGTGGTGCATCTGTGTGCCCTCCTGGAAAATGTGCCCGAGAGCAAGGCAACAGAAGTCAGGGGCACTGTGCTCATCACAGCAACTTCATGTGCCAGGCCCGGAGCCACCCCCAGATTCCTGAAGGCCTCCTGCTTCCTCCGCCTGCCCTGTTCATGTGCCAAGGTCAGTGCCGAGCCCAGGAATGGAGCATTCATAGGCAGCTCTGACTGTAAAAAGCAGCTGGGGCTTCTTGGGGAATTCGGACCAGTGAACAGAGAGCCTCTCTGCTCGGTGTGCTGGTTGATAAGCACATGGAAGCCCCGGCCAACTCCTTAGTCACATTTGGTGTCAAAATGCAGCAGTACTGATGGAAAACAGCAATGAGGGACTGTCAGTACTGCTGCAACTCTGAGGATTCACATGGAAGCTACAAGGAACAAGGCAGAGGCACCTGGCAGGAGGAAAGGGCCTGATTCCTGGGGCCAGTGTGTGTCCCCAAGTCTTTCATTGATTCTAAGACACTCTCCCCTGAAGTCAGAATGTGTCTTACAGCAGATGGACCTGTGCAGTCAACCACAGTCAGTGCAGATGGAACAGACTTCTTCCAGGGGGACTTGGGTTGCTTTTCCCTCTGGCCTAGAGGATGGCTACACTGAAATCATGGGACATTCAATTCTCAGCTTCAGGTTTCTCTGGACTCTGGTGGTAACAGGAACTCAGACCTCCAATTTACATGAGTTCCAGCTTTCATTTCATCTTCTCCAAGGAGGCACTTTGCCTTCTCTGTACCCAAAGTCAAGGCCACCCTATCCTACCTAGCAGATGCACCTCTCACTTATCCTACACCGAGCACAGCTGGCCCTCGGTGGCCAAGCGTATCTTTATAGGGGTCTCCTCTTACCTTCCTCATCGGGGCTGTGGTTCCCCTTCATGGTGACACATAAAGTAATTGAGTATTGGAACACTAATGGCACCTTAGATTTGGTGGAACCCAGAGCTGTGTGCCTATGGGCAGATTACGTTAGTCCTGCCTCAGAACTTTAGTGTCTTCAGCTGCCTCCCTCACAAGGCTTAGTTACGATGACAACACAAAAAGCATCCTCTGTATGTAGATCCCGTGAAAGACTTCTGTAAGCTCTGCAGTGACCTTCAAAAGAGGGCGTGCCACCCTTTAGGGGCTGGACCAAGCCCCATCTCTGCCACATTACTGCACAGCTAACCGTCTGTGTTCTCATGAACTGCTCTGCGCCCTCCTGGAGTGGTGCAGACAACTTTGGGCATGGTGCCATCTTCCCCGGGTTCATGTCCCAGCTGATACTGACAACCCCCTACACTCCCCTGAGCCTCAGCTTCCTCACCTATGAGAGGAAATGGCCCACTTCCAGGAATGACACTAGGTTCAGGGAAAATAAAAGTGGGCATTTAGAAAGCATTTCCTCATTACTGTCTGGTTTTTTATTGCACTTTCCCAACAAGATTGCAAGCCCTTTAGCATCAATGACATGGCGAGACACATATACTGAGTTAACTGCCTGCAAAGGACTGATCATAAACCCCCACAGAAGCTTTCAGTCCTCTCCCATTTAGAAAAGGTGGAAGAACTAGTCCCATGACTCTAAGTGACTAAAAGTTGCCAGGTGCAGTGGTCGGATCCCAGCACCTCCAGTTCAGAGCCCAGCCTGTCACGCGTGAGGTCATCGGGCTTCCTCACTCACCAGGTAGAGGCATTTTTAACCTACATCCACATGGGTTCCTAAAATTCCTCAGCTGGCGGGATGCCTGGAAAATCCAAGCAGAGGCTCAGCCAGCAGCTGTCAGTAACAGTCAGCTGAATGCTCCAAATTAAAGCTAATTAGCACCATGGTGGAAACATTGCTACATGGGACAGCCCCTTTTGTATCCTCTCAAATGGTGAGCACTGCATGGACGGCATGCTTCGTGTGTGTGCTCTAAAATGGCTGAGAACGGAAGGAGCACTGTTGGAAGTCAGCAAGTCTGCCTGGAGGTAAAGGTAGGGCACAGCTAGTGCCCTGGAAAGATTCGGTGCACTGTCTGCAGGGCAGACAGATCTCCTCACATTATCACCCCTTCACAGCCTCTCTTCTGCCAGGCTAGGGCTCCAAACGCACACTCGCTTGCTAGGTGGTCTCCAGCTGCAATAGTGAGCTGGATTCTCCTCTATGTTACCTCGGTGGAGAGGGCTGCATTCTCCCCACCTAACCCTGACCCAAAGGCTGCATACACAGCCTGGGAGGACAGAGCCCTGGACAATTCTGGCTTCTAATTCTGGCTCTACCGCAAAATAGCTATTTAACACTAGACTTCTCTCTCAAAGCCTCCATTTATCCATCCTCCCAACCGGGATAATAATACCATCGCTTTAAAAAGGCCGAATGAAAAGAGTATATGGGAAAGAGTATGATGTTAAATGCATGTGAATAGAGGAGGGCTTGCCGGGCAGGACCCCAGGACCTCGGCCTGTGAAGAAGCCAACCTGGACCCCAAGGGGTTGTGATCTAAGTGACAGGTCAGAGTGGCTGTCAGGCTGTGCTGCAGAGCTAAGCTGAACAGTGAGAAAGGAGGGAAAAAGTCAGCTCTAAATAAATGCCGAGAGCTGAGCAGCCTTCCCAGAAGGAACCCACCATCCCAGCACCCACAGGTGCCAGCAGAAGCTAGCGGGGAGCCCCACACCTCAAACCCCTGTGCCCCAGTGGGAGAGCATTAGGAGTGGCCAAGGGCCCAGGGTGGCCCTGGAACAGCACCCGAGGCCCCCCCAGCTGCCCCGGCACCGGGGGTGGGGTGGCAGCACTGCTGGCCGGGCTAACCAGGGTGGGCAGCCTCAAGTCAGATTCCCTGTGGGCCAGCTTTCAATTCAGAACTTGATCTAGAATATCCTTTTCAATCATTAAGAATTCACTTCAAGATTCATGAGTTTCTGACAAAATATTTCTGTCTTTGCCCATTTCTTTTCCAAAGCTCCGCTCTGTCCATATGCTTTCCACATGATCTCTGTACAGACCTACAGGCAGAGCTACATATGCACACACACACTCACACGCACACACAGAATGTTTTCTAGGAAGAGCTAGCAGCATCTACCACCCTTGCCCACTGACCCTGACCTTGCTAAACCATGGGACATTCAAAGACCTTGTCCACCTCCCTGTCCTCCACCAAGGCGCCTGTGACATGACATGAAGTCACTGGCCAGGGTCCCGTTAACCAGACAGGGCAACCCAACCCTGCAGTCTAGACTAAAAGCCAAGATACCCCAAAACTCCAGACCCCAAAATCCTACCAGAATGGCTGCCGGGGTAGTTAAGTCAAAGTCTATTAGCTCCTTGAGGACAATAAGCGCATCTGTCGCGACACTGACATGAGGAAACAGTGGCTTTAAAGAATAAACGCGTGTGTATATAGGTCCTCACACCAAGCGTTCATAATAGGTGCTGCACCAAACTATAAAAAAGGAATGCTGCCTGACTTCCAGAAGCATCTATAGTCCTGGCCATGACTTTGGAGGCTCTGAAGGTCTACACACAGAGACCTCTCTATCTCTTAGAGACTGTGGTACTCCAAAATGATGAGTACCTTACTGTATGTAACCTCTGTAAAGAAAAAAAAGTTATTTTTTCCTCAGCAAATCACAAGTTATAATGTATCCTGGGGGAAAAGTTCATTGTTATCACAGAGACCCTGGGGGACTCTCTATGCCTCTGTCCCTTTCTATGACCAATTCATTTGGATTGGGCCACGCAGCTAAGAGGGCTTACGCTGTTGTGGGTCTTGGCGGAGATGGTTTTCACGCTGTCAGGGTCCCAGATGACCAGGTCAGCGTCGGACCCCACGGCAATGCGGCCCTTCCGGGGGTAAAGGTTGAAGACTTTGGCTGCACTGGTGCTGGTTACGGCCACAAACTGGTTCTCGTCCATCTTCCCAGTGACCTGGAGGGAACATACAACACACACACACATACACCAAAGGCAGGTCAGGCGGTTGAAGGCTGGAACACGGCTCAGCAAGGCAAGGGAGCATGCTTTCGACATGTGCAACTATGACGAATGTTAGGGCATGATGCTGAGCGGAACAACCAATCTCAAAATGTCACATGTTGCATGATTTAATTCTCAAAATAACAAAGTCACTGAGAGGGAGGACAGGCCAGGAGTGACATCGAGATCCATCCAGGGGGTTGGGGGGTGTGACTCTAAGGGACAGCATGAAGAGGGTCTCTGTGGTGATGGAGGACATCTGTATCTTGTCTGCAGTGGTGGTTATACGAGTCTACATAAGACACAATGACACAGACACACACACACACAGCACCATCATCAATTCTGGATTTTGATATCTTACTATAATTGTGTGAAATGCAACTATGGGGGGAAAATGGGCCTTATCTTTGTAACTTCCTGTGTATCTATAATTATTTCAAAATGAAAAGTAAAAAAATAAAAAATAAACAATAAAATAAAATAAAGCTGCTGGGGCTGCCACACCTCTTCAGGAAATATCACTGGACCTGAGTGGCCGGCTGTGCTTTTCAAAGACACGGGTGCAGACCTAGGCTTTGGTCCGGCCCACCTACATGTCTCAGCCCCATGTCTGGATTGGGATCTCTGCAGCCGCAGGTGCCAATCGCGCTTCTTCATGTCCCTCCTACACTCTCTCATCTCTACCACTTGTGCTCCGCATCCCTTTATGGGCAGAATTTGAGGATGTGATTGTGTATCTCTGAGTTAGAAAACCTACTTTAAAGCTAGTAGAAAACTGGGCAAAGGAAATGAGCTGGTATTTAGAGAAAGAGAAAAATAGCAATGGCCCATAAACATATGAAAAACTACTCACTTCAATCAGTCATTGAAGGGACTGAATGTAAGGAAACAAAATTCCCCCATCAAATCAGCACCATTTGGGGGACTTTGATGATAACCCTAATTTGGACCTGGTAGAAGTAACTGGGGACTGTCATACACTGCTGGCAGCATGCAAATCAATGCAATCTTTCTGGAAATAACTTGACAGTATATATGGCAAAGACCTAAAAAATATACACATCCTCTGACCAGCAATTCCGCTCTAGAATGTCTCCTAGGAGCATAGTGAAAGCTGTGTCTGAGGATGTGCATCCCAGTAGCAGAGCAGGAAGAACTAAAAGAAGCTCCATGTGGGGTAAAGACTGGATCGGTCGGGTGGACTGGGCTCGGCCAGCCCACAGAAGCTGCCTGCTCCTTCCACTGGGTGGGAAGCAATTGTCCTGTCAAAGTACAATTCAGGATGACACAGTCCAGAGCAATTTTAAAACTATTGCAGTGTTCACACGTATTACCAGTAAGGAAACTTTTGCTTGGTGAGGTTAAGACATAAAAGTGCACGGCAGCATTAGAATCACACACTGCTTCTGCTTTCATGTGCTCCGAAGCTTCCATAATCCAATTCTTTGGATTCTGTATGAGAAAATAAAATTCCACTGCAGGTGTGACTTCTCAGTCACAGTAGAAACTAATTTCCACTTAAAGGGCACATCCAGTTTCTCAACTTATAAATATGCAATTAAAAATCAATTTCAAGACCACTTACGCAGTGAACACCAAATTACTGTCAAAACAGAAATAAACAACTTTCCTGCATGGAAAAATATCAAAAACACAAATATTTAAAGAACTGCAAAATGCATTACAGTTCAGCATTAAAATGGAATAGTTGCCCTGGCTGGTGTGGCTCAATGGGCTGAGTGCCGGCCTGCAAACCAAAGGATCACCAGTTTGATTCTCAGTCAGGGCACATGCCTGGGTTGCAGACCAGGTCCCCAGTTGGGGGGCGCATGAGAAGCAACCATACAATGATGTTTCTGTTCTGTTCTTTCTCCCTCCCTCCCCTCTCTCTAAAAATAAATAAATAAAATCTTTTAAGAAAAATGGAATAGTCTGCTAAAAAAACAAACAAACAAGTTTTTCAAGTATATGTAAGGATGTGGGGACCTTTTCGTGATATATTATCTTCATGAAACAAGCCACAAAACAGTATGTATGAGGCCATGTTATTCACACACACATATATCATATACACACGTGCGCTCTTGCACTGGCAAAAGATGGAAAGACATTGGGCCAATGTGTGAATTGTTATTAAATGTGAAAGATGGTGTTATGAGAGATTTTCAGTCACTTTTGTTCTTTCTGGAATAAGGCTCTAGTGGTTTGCATAATCTAAAAACTATATTCAGAAACAGAAAACCTGTCTGCTTATTGGTTTAAAGCCTGAAAATGAAAAGGCCCCTGGATCCTTCACGGTCAGAGTCTGTCCCCAGTAGCCGGCCAGAGCCTGCAGTTGTGGGGGTAGGGATGCTAAGCTCAGAGAGCCCTAAGAAACACTTTCAAGGAAACCGAAGCCGTTTCTAAGAGTAGCAGATTAACAGAGAAAGTCACCACATCGCTAAGGAAGATTTTTTCTTGACTGACCAACAGAGTCATATTTTAACTCTATGCAGGCTCTTTTTCTTTTTCAGTATCAACCAATCACAGATGATAATGATAAAAAATATTTTTTTAAGGAACATTTAGGAGGAAGTGACCTACATAAGGAGTGGTCTTGGATTCCCAAACCTAAGAAATATTGTCACACAAGTACCAGCTTCTAGAATTTTTTCAACTGCCATTTCAAGGCAAAGCGACATGAGACCCATGGCTCTCAAGTGAGGAGCTAGAGGAAGGCAGAGACCCGCCTGGGAGTGGGGCCGTGGCGCCTTACCACGGCCTTGTCCCAGACAACGGACATGCGCTCCTCAGTGCCATTGGTGCCCTCCGGGATCAGGGTAAAGTTGTCCTTTCCCACAGCCTTCTGGGCGGTGTTGAAGGTGCAGTGGGCACTGCCGGTCACCTGGAGGTCTCCACTACAAGGAAAACACAAGGTGACATTAAACGGTCAAATCGGAGCTCATCTCTTTAATGCATCAGGCCCCTGATGGTTTCTGAAATAACCCGTCCTCCCCTCGGGGGATAGGAAATTTGGGAAGAGAGGACAGGATCCTGAGGCATCATCAGATCCTGTGCATCTCAATCTATTCTGCGAGCACCTGTGGGTGTCACTGCACTGCAGGGAAACCCTTCTGACCCCTCACTCATGCCCTTGGCTGACTTTCAAGATGGTTTTGATTCTGAGCTCCTTCCCCTGATCGGCATCAAGATGATAACCCCCGTTCCCATGTAGCAATCTGAGCTTGTAGAGTGAGTGTCTGTCCATCTGTCCTGTGCTTTTGCCCATGGGGTGACCCGCCAGGTCATGCTGGATCTGAGGAGACTCAGAACGGGAAGCATGAACAAGTCCCCGAGACTCACCAGGACAGCAAGGAGTTCAGAAAGTCCGGAGTGGTGGGGTCAGGGCTCAGGGGCGGGGAGGTGACAAAAGCAGCGGCTTTGGCCCAGTTCTTGCTCCAGTAGTGGGAGCCGTCGGTTCCCAAGCTGGCGGTGATGGGCTCACCATACACCACGGTTCCTGGCGAGGGGACAACAAGGCTGAGGGCCATGCTGTGAGGCAGAAAGGCAGCGCCCTTGTTGGGAGTAGCTACCTGCCCGGCCACATGTCCAAGACTCTGGCCCTCCCTTCAAAGCGGTGATGATGACCTGGGTGCACAAGGAGGTCAAACACCCAGCCACCAAAGTCACCAGTCCACAGTGTGCTCCCAAAGAGTTCACCCTGGGACCTTGCTCTTCTAACTCAACACACTTTCCCGGGGGATGCCCCTCCTGCACTGCCGATTCCCCAGCTATCCACACTCTAGGATTGCACTCCAGCCCCCGGTCCTGACTGCTGTCAAGACTCCTATTTTTGGGTGATCCCTGGCATCTCAAACTTAACCTTCCTGCTCACCAAATCCTCCTCCTGCCCTCCCAACACTTCCCAGCCTCCCTTGCAGCGTCTCTCCTGGTTAATGAGCTGAGAGAGGAAATTAGACGTGGTATCAAGGGGCTTAAGCATTTTGAGAACAAATACAGATCTACCCAAGTGACAGCCGGATCTGGGAGCCTCCCCCTAAAGGGAGGGATCCCTAGTGCCATCGGACTCACCGCCAAATTTGTAATAGTGGGAAGTAAAGGACTTACACAGTTACACTCCTGAGGCACGAGGGCTTCCAGAGCCTAGTCTAACTTAACTAGCCAGTTGTCAAGGGAGAATGTCCATTCCCTGATGCTCAAACCATGCCTTCTTCTTCGTCCATTTGCGGGCAAGCCACAAAGGTAGGAATCACTTCTGTCCAGTGAGTGCCAATGCTTTAATGCCGAAAATACACCCTTTCTTCCCCTCCGCACACCAGCCCTCACGTCTGGCCTTTATTACTTCTCCTCAGCTCTTTCCAGCAGAGCCTCCTAATCAGAGTTTAGATTTGCTTCTGCTTTCCCAACCTCCTTCATCACCTCTCCATTCATTCTCTGTGGCACTCCCCGGGTGGTCTTCCTACAGCATCATCTTCCCAGGCCAGTCCCTTGCCAAAGTCTTCCCAAGGAGCATTCCGCCTCCAGAGGCAAGAGCAAACTCCTCCCTGACACCTGGTGCCCTTCAGTGTCGGACACGGACCTCCCCCTGAACATCCTTCAAAATTCAATCCCAGTCTCTGCTTCAATAATCCAATGACCGCCCCATCTTGAAATTTTTGATTCTCCACTAGATGGAGATAATGTGAAGGAAATGAATCTGCCTGCACAGAGCAGGACTCACTAAATGCATGCTAAAATGATTAAAGGGTATTATCTTTTATTAATGAAAGGCATTAGAGCTGGAATTGGATGTCAGGCCAGCCTCATACCACCAGGACTTCACCCCCTCCCCTACCAGGCTCCCCTCCCCACAGTGGTCCTTCCAGGCTTCTCTGCTCAGCATACACAGGCCCTGGGGACAAAACCTGCACGTCAGGAATGTGTCTCCTTTCCTCTCCACAGCCTTTCCAAGGCCTTATCTCTAGATAATGAACCATAACACCCTCTATGCTGCAGTCCCCACTCTGAGAGCTAGCTCCTCCCAGCTGTCCCCTCCAGCCTCAGGAATGTCACAAAGGAGTCCCTGTTCAGCCAGGGAGCTCACTTGGGGACATCATAACAACCCAGAAGCAGGAGGAAGGGCTCCAAACTCAGGGGAGCCTTGCCGAAGGTAGGCCCCAGGATAAAAAGGGACACCACTCAGAATCACCGGGAAGGGCCCCTGGGATCCCAACCTACTCACAGCCTCCCAGTAGAACTTGGTCTGAGAAGCCAGCTGGGTGGCTGCACAGACGGCTCCAGCGCATCCCCACGTGGGAAAGCACCATGCAATGGAAGGCCTTGGCGGCCTCCGGTCCACTCACAAAATGCAAGTGGCTTAGCAGACCCAGCCCCGAACCCATCCCCAGATGGTTCTCCAAGCCCTGCTCCCAGCTTTGTGTCAGCTATTGTCACAGCACAAGGATGAGGCTGGTGCAAGTCATTAGGAAAACAAAGGACTCAGGACTCTGCGCCCTAAAAGTTTCCTGATTTTGTTGACATGAAAAAGTTCAAGAGAGCAGAACTGCTTGGAGGAAAAGTGGCTTGCAGGCCTTTGAAAGTCCTTGGGCGGCACCCACAGTTTCCGGGTCTTCCTGAAACTTGCTATTGCTCATCCTCAGCCTGCATCTGTTCTTCAGTCCTGTTCTGGAAACTTGAGGACAAGAAGGGCTTGGTTCCTGATTCCTGGATGCCACTGTGTGAGGACCTTTGACTACAACCTTCATCTCATTCTGTGAAATATAACCGCGCGAGTGAGGAGCTGGCACCTGGGCTGGGTCCTGTTCTTAGCACACAGAATATGCACTTCACCACAATGGAACGAACTCGGCCTTCAGCCTCTGGACACCCTAGGAGTGGGTCAGCTTCAAGGCCACTGCTGACCAGACCTGCCTCCCTAGGCCCAGGCTGAGCCAGGACTACTGAGCTGGGGCCAAGCTGAGATGGGGGGCACTGGGAGGAGGAGAGAGGCATCTTGAGGCTCATTTCTGCTTTGCCCTGCTCAGATTCCAAGGGATTCCGAGGTGCTGGCTGTCTTTTTATTTATTCCTTTTCTTCAGCCCCCAAAGGCAGGGCAGGAGCTACCACCCTGTGGGAGACCCCCACCTCAGGGGGCAGTGTGGTCTCTCAGCACCAACGACTCGCAGCCTGTGGGAGCACCTCTCCCCATTTTATACGCGCTGTACCTGAACAAGCCAGGGATGAGCTTCTGAACCCCTGCCGGGCCAGACACCACGGGACTGCATGCCAGAAACAATTACCCCTAATAATAATAAACCATGGAATAGGCTTAGCTGGCCTTTCCACACTCCTCTAAACACACCACAGATGCTTTCTTGGCAGAGCTTAGACTTTCAGGATTTTCTTCTCCAGGGAAAGTCTAAACAGAAGGCTGTGACCCAGGCTGGAGGCTGGCAGGCTCCCTAGGGCAGCCTGGGACTGCGGGTCCACGGGGTGCTGTCTGCTCACCAGGGGCCGTGGGGCGCTATCTATTCACCAGGGGCCGGCCTGAATGCCTTTAGGAAGAAAAAAAGGATGGCTGGGACTGAGCAATCTTGATGGTCTCCATGAATGAGAAGCAGAGGACCCGTCCAGAGTTGAAACAATGGAAAATCAGGCACTTGTATTTCAACAGACAACCACAACATCACTGACTGGGTCTTTGTCTCCCTCCCTCTCCAAGTCTGTGCCAGAACCCAACAGCCGGGCCCACCCATGGGTAATCCTGTCAGATTTTGGTACCAAGTCTGTTTCCAGAAAAAGAGAATCTAAATTCTCTGAAGGAGCCTGGGTTCCTGGAATCAGCACTCTAATCTGATCTGACTTTGAGGCACAAATGACTCAATTCCAGGAGTAAAGAGAGCACCCCTGTCCCGCTGGAGCAATGGCCATGCGCAAACAAGCCCCACCACCACCACACACCCGTACTCCTTGTTTTAGATGCCACGTTCACGTGGACTGTCTACTTGATACCTTAGAACGTTTCTGTCAAACTGAGTGTAAGGAGATCGGCTGGTTGTTCCTAATTATGCTGGACAAAGTGGGGAAAGGAAAGGATGAGCTCAAGAATTCCAACTCCCACGTCGAGTGCCTCTCAGACACCCCAAAGCTTCTCTCTGCCCTGAGGGAGATCCTCGTCGGTAGGAGCCCCCTTCAGATAGTTGGAAACGAAACCAAGACTCTCATCCTGCCTGTGGTTGCATTACAGTGCAAACCGATTTCCCAAGGTCTCAGTGTTGGCAGCTGAAGTAAGGGTAGGGGCGTAGAAGGGATTTCTGCCTCCAGACAGCCTTGAACTCCAACTGAAACCCCTGGGGCTCCCTCTGGGGCCAGCCCTGCAAGTTTCAGGCCTGCCAGGGCCCAGATTTGGGTGAGATGCTATGACATGCACAAGCCAACCCAAGTGTCACTCTTGGGGTCCAAGCTTGCTAGGCTATGTGTTAGCTTAACACTAAGGATCCCCCCCAAGTTGGGGGCAGGGGAGGGGGTCCTCGGGGTTCCATGACCTTGCGCTTCTCATTCTGCCTGAGTCGTTCATTCCTACTGACCCACAGGCCAAGGAAGTCTGGACTCAGGTTTGGGTTCCCACGGTTTGATGTCCCTCGGCAGCCACCAGATGTTTTGAGCATTTCTGCATCTGGGTGAGGGGGTGGGTGAGGAGGAGTAAGACAGGAGAGTGAGGAGCTAGAAACATTCTTTGGCAAGTGGAATAGGGAAACTGAGACAGAGCTGGACGAACTGGCCAAACAATTTACAGCCAGCCTGGTGCAGATGGTCACCAGGGCCCCAAGCAGAAGGCCCCCATTCCTGGCAGGGACAAACTGGGAACACAAGGGCCTGGCCCCCAGGGGAACCTCTCCTCCCCTGGCCTTCCCTCCCTGAAGACAACATCAAGGCCCTCTGCTGTGTTTCAGCTCCAGGCCCAGAACAGCAGCAAAACCAGGTGGGCGATGCCAGACCAACTGCAATGACCAATGACCACTGCCCCGTCACTGACCAGTCAGTGGAGGCCACGAACCTTAAGAGGCACTCCTGGAGAACTGATGACTATTCCGCTGAGACCCTCCCCTGAGACCTCCCCTAAGAGTCCCGCCTGCAAGAGAGAGATAAAGGCCTCGAGACAAGGAGCTAGTGTGCGCCTTGCCTCTGGGGAGCAGCCCGCCATCCCCTCTTCTCCCCTCACTTCTTTCCTCACAGGCTCGCTTCTCCTGAACTCTGAGACAGTGGGCAGCTGGCAGAGCATCCCAGGCTGACCCCCTGAACCTGTCCCCAAGGCCCCCTTTCCTCTGACTCCCCAGTGAGCTCAGGCAGCCCAGCCTGGGCTCCCCTGTTGCTTCTTCTATGCTGAGACATGTCTTGTTTCACTGTCCCCAGCTTTAATAAACGTACCCTCACAGTCATCTGGACTCACATTGTGAAATCTCTCTTACATGAAGTCAAGAGCCCACACACTCCCGCTGGCCCTCGCAGACCCGCTCTGTGCCAGGCCCCGGTCCGGTAACAGGAGGATGGAGGTTTCTGCCGGATAAGGCCAGGCACTCACTGCACACGCGTTACCGCCAGCACATGGAAGGGGCCAGCAACCACCCCAGACTTCACACGTGGATAACATGCAGCCTGAGGGAGCGGGTCCAGAGAAGCCCTCTCACGGGACCCTCAGTGGAAGGTGAGCTGGCTGGGAGTCTTGAAGCTTGAGTGCTGTTTCTCATGAGCTGAATGATCTGAAGGGCAAGACACCAATTCCACATTCCAGGTTCTCTTTCATGGGAGCCTGTGAAACTGACCAATGTCTAAGCTCTACTGAAGAGTCAATGCTGCTCAGGGTGTCCTGGTCCTGGCTGTGTTCTCACTTCCTTCTCTGAAGAGCGGGGCTGCTCACAGGCTGTGCCCTGGGCGATGCCGATGAAGGAGGCAGCATATGCCAATGGTTCTCATTTATATACAGTATTTCACCTCAAATCCTCGCTTACCCAAACAGGCCATTAGACTTAGGACCAGCAGTCTCTCGGTGGGGAGCACATGGGGGGTGGTCAATAAGAGAAGATACAGGGTTGTTTGTAACTTTTCAACAGCTCCCACCTGCTGAGACACGGCGAGTCCTCTCACACAGCCCGAGACTGGCAGGTGTGTGTCTGCAAACTAACCACACCTGGCTGCACCTGTTTGGTGACACTGACCACTTGCCATGGTGACTTTCTGCCCGTGTCCCTCCCCTGCTACTGAAGGAGTGAAGGGCGGGGACCATGTCTGGTTGGCGGCACAGAGGCCTGAAGTATCACAGAGTAAACGTAAAGAATAAAAGCTCTTGAATGAATAAAAAATCTCTCCCATTTATAGATGAAGAAACAGAGTAGCGGAAGTTGGCCTCACACATGCCTCCAGGGGCCAGAAGAACCCACCAAGAAAAGAACTCCTGGCAGAGAACCATTGCCCGGAGTCAGCAGGTGTCTCTCCTGTGCTTTTCTCCCCAGCCCTGCAGACATGGACATGACAGCAGCAGGTAGTTATTATATACACCTGTGTGAATAGTGTCTCATTTAAGCATCACCATCACCCGGGGCAATAAGTCATGGTTACTTCCCTCTCCTTGCAGACAGGAAAACGACACCTAGAGATGACACCTGGCCTGCCCAGCCTCACATGCACGTGCACAGCTGACCTGGCATTGGATCCAGGACAAGATATCAATTCCAGAGTGTCAGTGCTTAATATGGCCTTACTATATACTGCTTTTCTTCTCAGTCCATATTGCCCATGACTGTGCTGGGAGTCAGGCTTCAGTTTTACCAGCTTTGTGGAGGAACTAAACCCCAACAGATACCGATAAGAAGACGGTCACAACATTTCTTATATTACAATAATCTAAAAGCATGACGTGGGATATTCACATGGATAGTCTGGCCTGACACCGGACACACAACGATAAAAGTGCACCGCTCACCGGCTCCAAGGTTCAGTGCACTCAGCTGCAAAGCCAAACAAAGTACTAAAAGCCCTGCCAGGGCCACCTCCCACAGTTGTTGTGAAGCTCCAACAAGACAGAAAGAGTCTTAGAGCCCACGAAGCCAGCAAGGGTTTCCTGTCCTTCCTCATAAGCACCTGAAAGCACTGGAAATTTCCCAGCAGCTGAGACTCCTCTAAAGCAAGACTTCCAAAGACTAGAGTGAGTGAGAGTTTGAATGTGAGAGTCACCCTGGGTACGTACCATGGTGTGGGCACAGTTGGGACTCACATCTGGAAGGTTCTGAAACAAAGAGACTGAAGTAGTCCCTTCTTCATGTTCATGCTCTACTACTCATACAGGATCAAAGTCCTAAGGACAGCAGAGGGACGTCTTCAGGCACTGAGTCAGATATTGGACCAGGGCTGGTTTGTATAATAACAAACTCCAGCTACATGTCTCCTAATGAGGAAACTGAGGCACAGAAAGGAGAAGGATCTCCAGTGCACCCAGCAGGGCCGGCCCAGAGCCCGGCACTCTGCAACCCAGACCAAGGCCAGTTCCCCCTGCTCTGACCCAGGTTTGGTCAGAGGCCCGACTCCTCCACCCTCCAGTCTGGGCAAGTCAGAGACTGAATGCAAAAACGAGGCATCAGTTTTTAAGTAATATTAAACTGCATGTCTAATCATATTACAATTACATTAAGTGTTTGGCTTTTTGTTTCTTATTATGATCTGGGCACGGTAGTTATTAACACAAATAAAATAAGAAGCACCCTCTCTCCCCCTTTTCAGACACTGTGCCCTGGTCCCCATGCTGTGTGGAAGCAGGAACTGTGACTAACGTTGGGTGCTAGACTGATTCCCGCCTGCTGTATGACACATGGGTGCCTGGGTGACAGAGGGCCCAGGTGACGGAGGGTCACTGCCAGTCATCATCCACAATGTCTCCTAGAGACAATTCACACCCGATTCCGAGCAGATGACATTATTTTAGGTGAATGTCCCTTTATCTCAAAAAGGCAGTCCCTTCCAGCCACCAGGAAGGGACAGGCTTCCAGGAAGACGACAGCGCAGACAGTGCGGCCAACTCGCATTTGCTCTAGAGCCTGCGGACAGCGCCCCAGGGCAGCCCCGCGGAGCAGGGCCAGCCGGCAGTCATCCTCTCTCAGGACCAGTCAGCTCAGTGGTCACAGAGCCGTTTACTCTACATCTTGTCCACATCACCCATCAGTGAAGAAATCCTAGTCCTTATCCCTGTGGATCCCATCCCACAGGGAAGAGGAAACCGAACCAGAGGCCAAACTCCTCCCTTATTAACAGAAAAAGAGGGATGCAGAGAGAGAGAGAAAGGGGTAGGAGACTGAGAAAGAGACCAAGTAGAGATACAGCGACCAGGAGAAAGCGGGACAGAAATAAGAGACAGATGGAGACACAGAGATGAGGAAAGGAACAGAACAAAAAATCAAGAGAAATGGGGAAATACACCACTGGAGAGACCCAGAGAGGAAGGAAAAGTGAAGGGAGAGAAAGACAAAGGGCCCTTTATGACATTCCTGTTCACATCAGGCCGAGAGCCTCCCTCTGAGTTCACAGTGCACGGTCAGGCTCCTGGGCACGAAGCTGCACTCCCAAGCACAGAGCACATGGTGTGATTATCCAAACCCACTGCCAAGGGCAGGTTCCAGCCAGGCTCTGCCGCATCCATAATGGAACAGCCTCCAGAAGCTGCACTTAGTAAATGCATTCCCAAGAACCTTCTCATGGACTCCCAGTAATAGGTGAGCCAGCCTCAGTTAAGAACATATATACGTAATGTACAGGGAGTGACTTGCACATTAGGAGCACTGGACAAGACACATCTGCAGCAACATGCCCCACCTCATGCCCCCACTGGCTCTCTTATCCAGCGGAAATCACTACCAGTCACAAACGGAAAGGAATTTTGCAATAGAAGTTCCCCAGGACGATCCTGCAGATGAACTGCTGTCATCTGTGCATGTGCCTGGTTTATTTAGACTGCATCAGATTAAACCCAGCCTTGCTGCAGAGGGGGCCGGAGGGAATGTGCCTCCCACCCACTCTCTGCTGCATACGGCTCTGAATAGACACGAGCAAGGCCGCAGGGTGGGACAGCAGGAGAAACTGGAGCTGCCTGCCTCGCTCAGCTGTAATTAGGTTAATGCTGGAACATGGTGACAGCAGACCACTTGGCATGAGAGCCTGGAAAAGGAGCCTTCCTCCCTCCCGAACCTGCCTGCAGGCAGACGGCCGGGAGCGCTTACCCTTTTTCCGGGCCTGGGCGATGACTTCAGCAGCGCTCTTGCTCATCACCTTGGTGATGTACAGGGGGCAGTTGGTCTGATTGGCGATGGTAATTGAACGA
Source organism: Furipterus horrens (assembly GCF_987537825.1). Classification (NCBI taxonomy): domain Eukaryota; kingdom Metazoa; phylum Chordata; class Mammalia; order Chiroptera; family Furipteridae; genus Furipterus; species Furipterus horrens. Next base: position 54,979,047 of record NW_028327180.1, on the reverse strand, counting down.
TTCACGGCTTCGGCCTCAACCTACAGAAGAGCACCTGAAAGTGAGAACTGTCCCACTCCATGAGCCCACCTTTCCCCTCCACCCCACAGGAAAGGCTAAGGTTAATGGGAGAGCCCTGTGCCCCCAAGGTTCTACTCTGAGTGGCATGACAGAAGGGGTGTGTCCTGCCCTATGTCACTCCATATTAATTGAAGTCAGGAGGCATTCCTTCCTGGCCCCTCTGAGTGTGGTCACCAGGCCTGCGAAGGCAGCATCAGCCTGGAGTCTCTAAGAAATGCAGGTTCTTGGGCCCTGCCCCATATCCACAGGATCAGTACCTCTTGGAGGTGGGACCCCGAAAAATGGGCCTTAACAACTGTAGGTGGTTTTTATGCTTGCTAATGTTTGAGAACCACCACGCACAAACACACTGTCTCCAGTTTGCGTGCATTCACTCCAGATGCATGGTCTTGAGCCAAGGCCTTCCGAGAGTGATCCTTTGTGCTGTGCTTCTGTCCCACACCCACAGAGGAAGCCTGCCCAGCCCAAGGACAGTGCAACCTCACAAGGCTCAGGGAATGGAGCTGCAGCATTTGTGCAAACCAAAGGCCCTCTGTGTGTCAACACGGCCAGCCAAAGACTGGTACGACCTTCAGCACGAGATGGGAAAGAGCTGCCTTAATTAATAATCTGATTCTTTAAACCCGATGTGACAATGGATGAGATTTCAAAGACCCCATGTGCTGTCTGCTAAACACCTGATCAGGTAAAACTACTTAGAACAAGTTATATATTAGAGAAATCAGCCATGTGTGCTTAGAATGGGCAACTGGATGAGCAAGTAAAACTGTGGTATGACAAGTCTGAAAAAGACTTTTGCTCCTTCCCAAATCCTGGGAAAAGGATGTGGCCTCAACTCCTTGAGGCAAGAGGCCAGGGTCTTGCTCAGTTTTTTGTATCCTCCATTGCCTGCCCACCATCAATAGTCCCCAGTGTAATGCCTGGTACACAGCAGGTGCTCAAATATGTTTACTGCACAAATAAATGACTTCATTTTATGTTAATGGCTAAAGCTAGGCTGTTCCAGAGAGAGCTGTGATTTTTCACAAGAAATGACATAACTCCTAACTGAATCATCTTAGCCACCAAGTCTCTGCAGGAGCTTGGCCAAGAGCTGAAGTTCTATAATTACATTAACTGGTAATCTAATTTAATAAACTAAGACAACTTCATTCACATTTGCCCTTTCAGGCATCAAATATGTGAAGAGAGATGTCCAGAAATCCAAAGGCAAACCAAATGGCTCTTGAAAAAGTTCATTAAACATCCAAATGTTTTTAATTCCTGGAATAGCTAAACAATCAGCTGCCTCTCTCTCCTCAGCCCCAGTTACAAGCAAAGTGCCTCTGGCCCAGGCAGCACAGAGGGCATATGTCCTGCGTCTCCATCGCGGTCACCCCAGAAGTTCACAGAGTGAAGAGTAATAAGGTCTCTGCTAGAATCCTCATCACTTCCCAGGGGTGCCAGAGACCCCCAAGTTACTGTCCCAACCCAGACACTTTGAAAGAGAACAGAGGCACTATTCATAACTGCGTGAGAGCCACGGGTAGGGACTGGACTGTCCTCAGAGAACTGGCATGTGTAATCATTCTAATTAGGGAGCAAACGGAGCACAAGGGCCAGTTCTAGTGGGACCTACCCCAGAGGACTGGGTCCTGGGAAGATTCTGGTCCCAGGGTCCTGTCTGGCTTCACTCACCCGTGTGAGGTTCCGACCCCTCACCTCCACCAGCCCTGCATGGCCTGGAGTGAAGGTAGAGCCACACTGTGAGGTTACCTTGTGGAGAAAGGTCATTTAAAGCCCCACTCTACCGGCTGCACCCAGAACCATGGAAGGATCACATTTTACCCTTCTGTGAGTATAAGTGTGTGCCTGTGACATACAGCATACACTGTCTTACACACAGTGAGCTCTGCCTTAAATACTACTGCTTTAGACCGTTATGAAAAGTGTTACAGTTAAAAATAAAAACGTTCATTTGCCTCATTATAGAGCTCTTGGGGTTTTGGCAGTCATCTAGCCCTGCTTTCTGATTTTAAAGACGAGGTACCACAAGATCCAGAGAGGAGAGAAAACCGTACAGGAACACAAGAAGTGTCAGCTCACACACCAGTGTCAGATACACGCACCGGCCCTGGGACACACAGCCGTGCGGGCACACACAGCAGTGTGGGCACACACACCGGCCCTGGGACACACAGCAGTGCGGGCACACACACCGGCCCTGGGACACACACCGGCCCTGGGACACACAGCAGTGCGGGCACACACACCGGCCCTGGGACACACAGCCGTGCGGGCACACACACCGGCCCTGGGACACACAGCCGTGCGGGCACACACAGCAGTGCGGGCACACACCCCGGCCCTGGGACACACAGCAGTGCGGGCACACACACCGGCCCTGGGACACACACCGGCCCTGGGACACACAGCAGTGTGGGCACACACACCGGCCCTGGGACACACAGCAGTGCGGGCACACACCCCGGCCCTGGGACACACAGCAGTGCGGGCACACACACCGGCCCTGGGACACACAGCCGTGCGGGCACACACAGCAGTGCGGGCACACACCCCGGCCCTGGGACACACAGCCGTGGGGGCACACACAGCAGTGCGGGCACACACCCCGGCCCTGGGACACACAGCAGTGCGGGCACACACACCGGCCCTGGGACACACAGCAGTGTGGGCACACACACCGGCCCTGGGACACACAGCAGTGTGGGCACACACACCGGCCCTGGGACACACAGCAGTGTGGGCACACACCCCGGCCCTGGGACACACAGCAGTGCGGGCACACACACCGGCCCTGGGACACACACCGGCCCTGGGACACACAGCAGTGTGGGCACACACACCGGCCCTGGGACACACAGCAGTGCGGGCACACACACCGGCCCTGGGACACACAGCAGTGCGGGCACACACACCGGCCCTGGGACACACAGCCGTGGGGGCACAAACAGCAGTGCGGGCACACACCCCGGCCCTGGGACACACAGCAGTGCGGGCACACACACCGGCCCTGGGACACACAGCAGTGTGGGCACACACACCGGCCCTGGGACACACACCGGCCCTGGGACACACAGCAGTGTGGGCACACACACCGGCCCTGGGACACACAGCAGTGTGGGCACCCACCCCGGCCCTGGGACACACAGCAGTGCGGGCACACACACCGGCCCTGGGACACACACCGGCCCTGGGACACACAGCAGTGTGGGCACACACACCGGCCCTGGGACACACAGCAGTGCGGGCACACACACCGGCCCTGGGACACACAGCAGTGCGGGCACACACACCGGCCCTGGGACACACAGCCGTGGGGGCACACACAGCAGTGCGGGCACACACCCCGGCCCTGGGACACACAGCAGTGCGGGCACACACACCGGCCCTGGGACACACAGTCGTGCGGGCACACACAGCAGTGCGGGCACACACCCCGGCCCTGGGACACACAGCAGTGCGGGCACACACACCGGCCCTGGGACACACAGCCGTGCGGGCACACACAGCAGTGCGGGCACACACCCCGGCCCTGGGACACACAGCCGTGCGGGCACACACAGCAGTGCGGGCACACACCCCGGCCCTGGGACACACTGCAGTGCGGGCACACACACCGGCCCTGGGACACACAGCCGTGCGGGCACACACCCCGGCCCTGGGACACACAGCAGTGCGGGCACACACACCGGCCCTGGGACACACAGCAGTGCGGGCACACACACCGGCCCTGGGACACATAGCAGTGCGGGCACACACACCGGCCCTGGGACACACAGCCGTGCGGGCACACACAGCAGTGCAGGCACACACACCGGCCCTGGGACACATAGCAGTGCGGGCACACACAGCAGTGCGGGCACACACACCGGCCCTGGGACACACAGCAGTGCGGGCACACACACCGGCCCTGGGACACACAGCAGTGCGGGCACACACACCGGCCCTGGGACACACAGCAGTGCGGGCACACACACCGGCCCTGGGACACACAGCAGTGCGGGCACACACACCGGTCCTGGGACACACAGCAGTGCGAGCACACACACCGGCCCTGGGACACACAGCCGTGCGGGCACACACAGCAGTGCAGGAACACACACCAGCACTGGGACACCCATGCCCTTTATGGCTCAGCCCCCTATATCCCCCGTCTGCCGATACAGTCTTAGGCTGTAAGTCACTCAGAACCCTGTCACCCTGATCCGACCTAGCCACTTTCCATGTCCCCCTTTCCTCTTCAGAAGGGTCCACTTTCTCATTCACCTGGCTGCCCCCACGGGGCCTGTCACCCGAGTGCTCAGCACCATTGAGGGAGAGGTGGGTTCTAGACTTCTGCATCTCTGTGCCTCCCTTAGTACCTTTTCAGCTGCAAACTCGGGAAACCTGCCAGCAGCCTCCCAGCTGGGTCCAAAAGAGCTGCAGAGAGTGGCGGGGAATGTCCCGTGTGGTTCCAGAGGGAGTGAGGGTGATGAGGAATTCTTCACTGAGAAGGAACTTCCTGACGGCCTTGTAGGAAGGAGTGACTGGGAAATGTCCACAGCTGGGTGCAGCATGGGGCTCCCCACAGCTAATGCAGGGGCCTCAGGAAGCCCCCTTCAGCCTCCCTCCCCCTTGTGCTGGCTCCGGCTCACACCTCCAGCTGTTCAGCACGCATGAGGAAGCTGGATGGTCATGAAAGGACCTCTGTCCCATGGCCTGGAGAAGAACATACATGCTGAAAATGTAATAGCTTCTGCCCTTTCAGGTGGGGAAAGGAAAATGTCCTCAGGGACTCAGATGGTGCTGACGGTGCCCTGGTGTGTGTGTCTGTATTTCTGTGACTGCTTGTGCCTCCGTATCTGTAACTCTGCCTGTCTCTCTCTGTACGTCTGCGTGTGTGACTCTGCATGTGTGTGTCTATGTTTCTCTGTGTGTGTCTGTGTGCATGTCTGTATCTATCTATATGTCTGTTTGTATCTATGTGTATGTATGCGCGTGTCTGTATCTGTTTCTGTTTGTGGCTGTATCTATATGTGTCTGTATACATGTCTGTATCTGTGTGTGTCTGTACCCATGTCTGTGTGTGCCTGCATCTAAGTGTGTGACTGTGTGTGTGTGACTCTGAGAGTGTGTTTGCAGCAGGGAGGGCGGGACAAGGACGTGTAAGCCCTCAGTGTAAGACACTGCCAGTAGCTCCCTCCTCTACTTTTTCTGCCTCACATTCTTTCTGCTTTTCCAGCCTCACCTCTGCCCCAAAGCCTGAGAAAAGAGGGCGGGGACGCCATGCTGCCGTGACGGCACCTCCGATTCAGCCCTTGTAAATCCATTTTCTTCTGGGGGAGCAGACCCTGCACCCACAAGCCCTAACGTGTACACGTCCTGATTCAGTGGGAACATCCCAGGTCTAAAGTTCTAAGATTTGGGGGCCCTGCTCCCATTCACACTCCCCTTGCCAAGCATCTCTCTCCACCTGTTTCTGGGGAAAAAATTCCCAATTTTAGGCCAACATTCAGTTGCTTGATGATTTTATCTGCCCTCCTCTGTACCTGCCCCTTACCCATCACTTTATTTTCAGTAAAGAGAAAGTCTGTTCATTTCTAGGAGATTCCCCAGTATCCTCTTTGCCCAGAACCACCAGGTCCTCAAACGCCTGAATTTGAACCTTTTTTTAATGAGCCAGCTCTGGAGAAGCAATGAAAGGTCACAAATTCTGCTCTAAAAAAACAGATTCTGCGCCACGTACCATGTGGGCACCACCCCCCTGTAACTCGCAAGCTTCACCATCCAAGTCAGCAACTTCAATCTCTGTGCCCACAAGGCCCCTGCTCTTAACTTTCCCGCCCCGTTGGGAAAGATTCTGTCTACCAAACCCTGCTGATTACCCTGTGTAGACTTACCATGGGAAAATGTACAATTCCCTTATGCTTTTTAGACATTGAGAAGAGTTTTTAGATACCCATGACTATATTTCAGTGACTGGTGAGATTCTGAAGGCCCCCAGGTATGAACCATGGAACCCAAATTGCAGGATGTTGATATAAAGCTGTCCGTGTTTCCCCAAGAAAGGGCTGGGGAATCAGAGATGGAGAGAGGCGTCTTCAAGCTAAACAAGCATGCTGCTGTACCCCGTGGCTCAGTCTAACCTTTGCTTTGCCTGAGTAGCACATGCAGGTAACCTGTGGCTTCCCAGAGGTACCTAAATCCACATCTGAGAAGCCCGATCTCGATAGGCAGGAGAGGGGAGTTCTGCGTGGCTCTGGCAGCCCAGGGAAACGAGGGACGTGCATGCCATTCAGCTCACCTCCTCAGGCCGGCTCAGCACATGTCCCTCCGGGCCTGTGATGCCCAGGTCCAGGATCCGCTGCTGCTCCTGCAACAGTGAAAGAAAGTCAGGTTGTTGGGGAGCACTGTGTATGTGTGTGTGTCTGTGTATGACTTCAGGGGGCTCTGACTGCCAGGAGCCTGCGTAAAAGTAACTCAGGCAAGACAAAAATGGTGCTGCTGACCACTTGGCCCTCCTCCCAAGACCCCATGAGAGGAGGGCTCATGGCCCTGTTCCCAGTCCTGCCTGGGCTACGGCAGATTAACCCCAGCCTCCCAAACACATGCAGTGGCTCCCCCGAGGTGCCGCAGTGTGAACTGTGTGTGGGAGTCCACGCCCCACCCCACACAGGCAGCTGTGTCTCAGCAGCAAGAGGAACAACGCCTCTGTGGAAGGGGGCAGGCTACGTGTCCTACAGAACACAGGAGGTTCCTGTGTCACACATGGTCAATGACTGTCGCACAGCACCCGAGGGGTCCCATCAGGCCCCCCTGCCTTTCCACCTGGAGTTGTTACAGAGGTTGTCCCTTTCTTGAGCCTGCCCCCTGCCCTATGGGTCATGTAGAAGGAAATGATGGACAGGAAGGCCAGCACCTCTGCGATGATGTCGCCGTTCTCTGCGTGCACCTGTGCTATCGCGCCGATATCCCGGATCACGCTCAGCACTTCATAGATCTGTGAAGAGGGAGTTAGGATCAGAGATGGGGACTTCCATCTTCTTTTCACAATACAGCCCTCTCCCTGTGGCCTCAGGGATCAGAACCAGCACCCTCTCCTGCAGCTTCTGCTGCTTCTACAAGTTTTGTTATTTTTTTTTAACGTGCTCTGAGGGCAATGTTTCTGGCAAAGTGGGGCAGAGCAGAACCTCTCAGACGTTCACCAAGGCAGGGTAACCTCAGAGGATGTGGACTGGGGGTGAGAAGCTAAGGGCAGCTCACAGGGGCACCAGGCCCTGAGTGCACCTCTCAGCAACACGGTCCCACAGCAGGCTGGCTCCAGAGCCTGGCAGAGCGCCAGACCTGGGTGCTGGACTCATGGCCTCCCCAAAGGTAAGGGTCAATCAAAGACTATCCACGAGCCATTTCCCTGGAAGCTAAGAGATGTGCATGCTCTGGGGGCAGCTTTCAAGATGACAGCAGTGGCCCGAGTGTCCCAATGCCAGGGAACCGTTCAGAAAAGCCACCTTTTTTTACCTGGGAATCTGTTAGCTGGAAACGATCTTTGAAAGCCATGTACACGAGGAAGGAATTTACCCCTGGAAGGACAGACAAGATAAAATGCATGACTATAACAGATAATCCAAATAATCTGGAAGAGAATAAAAAACTTACAATACCATGTACATGTGAGTGTATACAAGGTGGGGCAAAAGAAGGTTTACAGTTGTTCATATGAAAAAGAGACATGCAAGTTATGATCACTTCATTGTTACAATAGCTTTATTAAGTATTTTGTATACTCACAACTGTAAATCTACTTTTGCCCCACCCTGTATTACAGAGACAGAAAGATAGATGGAGACAGAAAAAATGATAAAGCAAGTGGGATAAAATATAAACAACTGGTAAACCTGGGACTAGGGTGCAGAAGTTCTTTTTAGTAGTCATACAATTTTCCTCTAAGTTTAAAACAATATCAAAATTAAAAGTTGCTGTTATTTGTACACCCATACAAGTACATAGCAGCATTACTCACAACACCAAAAAGTGGAAGCAACCCAGGTATCCACTGACAGATGAATGGAGACACAAAATGTGGCAGAGCTATCTAAAGGAGCTATAAGGAGATTGACACGGCATAGATCGACCCTAAGAACACTATGCGCCGTGAAACAAGCTGGTCACAAAAGGACGAATACTGTAGGATTCGACATATAGGTCAAATTCATAGAGACAGAAAGTAGAATGGTCATGGCCAGGGGCTGTGGGGAGGGGAGTGGGGAATCATTATTTAATGGATAGGGAGTTTCAACATGGAAAGATGAGAAGTTCTAGAGATGGACGGTGGGGATGGTTGCTCAACAATGTGAGTGTGTTTAATGCCACCGAACTGTACGCTTACAATGGTTAAGACAGTAAATTTTACTTTATGCTGTATTTTATTGCAATTAAAAGTTAAAAATTAAACACGAAAGTTTCCTCCAACTATTGTGACTTTAATGAGAAAATGGATTAGATAATCCTGTTGATGATGATCTATAATAAAAGATTTTTGGTAAACAGACTGTCCTCCATAATAATTTTTTTTTCATCTTTTGTTTTTTTGTTTGTTTGTTTTAAGATTTTATTTACTTATTTTTAGAGAGAGGGAAAGGGAGGAAGAAAGAGGAGAGAAACATAAGTGTGTGGTTGTCTCTTATGTGCCCCGAACTGGGGACCTGGCCTGCAACCCAGGCATGCGCCTTGACTGGGAATCAAACCAGTGACCCTTTGGTTTGCAGGCTGGTGCCGAATCCACTGAGCCACACTAGCCTGGGCTATTTGTGTTTTTTAATAGTTCATTTTTTATTGTATTTTTTCCACTTCTCCTTAAGAAAAGGTCCATGAGTGTGACAAGAATGTACTACAATTCTCTTTCAGGCATTCTGGAGTTCACGCCTCCCTACCCTACCTCCATCACAATGGTAAACAATTGTACTGAAAACCTCCTCAAACTTAATTCAAGCCATTGGGGATGCTGGAAGCTGCCTAAATTCAAGCCTCAGGACACCTCAGCCCTTTTCTGTTGCCAGGCAACAGTTTCTATGGTAATCCTCTTGGCTGATTTAGAGTAGATTCATTTAGGTATCAAAAGTTAAATCTCAATATTCTCAAAAAGCAAGAAAGATCAACGGTTAGCTACTCTCTTTTATGTTAGACCTTCGTGCTGGAAAGAATCTTAGGATATCTCATACAATACCCTCCTGTGAGGGACTTTTAAAAAAATTGAGACTCAGAAAATTTGAGTGATTTGCTCAAGGTCATACAGCTAGTTTGTGGGAGAGCAAAGCAATAAACCCAAGGGTCTAGATTTGTATTGTGGGCTTTTGCTATCTCATCTCTGGATATCTATACATCTATGCCTCGCAATTTCCCTCCTGCCATTTCACTCACAGCTCATGGGACCTCTGCGCCTGAAGTCTCCACACCCGAAAGTAACCGGTGCTTCCCTGACAGTTGAGATCCAGTGAGGTCTCCAATAGGACCCAGGACTCAAGTCAAGTCTGTACCCAAGTTCAAGGGGACCCTGGAAGATGATGTTCTTTGGAAATACCACACAAAAAACCCCCAAGGTTCCTGTGGACAGGAAGGTCCCAGAAGCACCTCGAGGTTCTCAAGAACCCCCCAACCCCCCAGCCATCTTGGAAATCTTTCAGAGCCCAGTGCCTGGAATCCTGTTCCTCAAAATCGTCCTCTGGGCCAAGAGACCACTCAGGTTCTCCCTCAAATCTGTGCTGGTTCTTCTGAGTTTGCAGCAAGAAGCAGCCCGAGTCCCCTCGTCCAGGTCCTGGGCACTCTCCTATGACTGCCCAGGATCCTCACTGAGATGTGCACTGTCACCCTCTGAGGGCCAGTCACCGGGCAGCCTCAAGCCCCCAACTCGGCTGGGGCACGCGGTTCCCTCAAACCCGTAAGCTGCAAGCAGGTGTGGTATCAGAAGAGGTCCCTGGAACAAGGCTCGGGTTCTCATATCAACGAAAGCTCCTGCCGCTGCCCTGGGCCAGCCACCGGCAACCAGCCGAAGCCCTCGCTCCTTGCAGGCCGGGGGATGGGGCCCAAAAAGACCTACGGGTCACTGCCACCTACCATGGTCCTTCACCAGGGCCTCCATCTCCTCTTGGATGCCCTTGTGCCACTCGGTGATGTCCACGTGCAGAGAGTAGTCACAGCAGGACTTGCTGTCCGCCCATTCCCTCCACTGGTCGAAGGCAGCCAGCAGGCTTGTCCCAGGCTCCGGCACCACATGATCAACTGGAGAAGAACAGACATTTGTTGTCATCAACAACAGCCTCGAGGGCTGCAGGCCAACAGCTGCTTTCCCATTTCAACCCTGAACAGGCCTCCTTGTTTCAAAGGCAGATGGGGATCTCTGCAACCAGCCTCTGAGAAGCCACTTAAAGCAGCAGAGTGCCGAAGAGAGAGAAGGCAGAACCTTGGCGTGGCACGGCCACTCCAGTGAAACCGTGCAGGGCCTGCCCAGATCAATTTCCCAGCTCAGAGGCCCTGAAAGTACCAACCTTGGGCACAGTTCTTAGACAATGAGTCATTATGGACAATGGCCGTGTCAAATGGCCAACCAGAGCTGCCAAACCCCTTCTTGTGCTGATACCTGTTTGTGAGACGCCCCCCAGCAGCTGGCGAGGAACTTGAAGATGCTGGACCCCGGCCATGCAGACTGGGCCTTTTAAAAGATCCCTGCATATCCACTCTCTCATCACCACTCAGATTTCTGCAGCATAATGCCACTTTGTAAATTAAGGGACAGCTTTCATCATAAGAGTTCAAAGCGCTTTAAAAAACTGTGGTCCTTGTTACATTACTATTGAGCTCAGCCGATATGGAGACAGGACTGGAGTCAGACTGACCAGAGGTTTTGGGTAAGCTACTTAATCTCCACTACCCAAGTTTCGGTGTGGTTTAAATAGGGATATTGCCTACCACATATATTTGTCACGAGGATTAAATGAGACAGCATATCAACCTTAAGTCACTCCCCTATTTAAATCCGCCAATTACTTCCCCTTGCTCTTCAGATAAAGATTCAAGACCCTGACAAGCTCTAGCCTGCCTAGTGTGGCCCCTGACTACCTCTGCACATCACCTTGGACCATCGCCCCCTCGCACCCTGCCTTCCAAACATATGAGCTGCCTTCCCCATTCTACACCATCAACCTGCTCCACTCTGCACTAGGGCCTTTGCCCGTGCTGTCTCTCCTGGGTCATGGAGAGTGCTCATCCAGTTACCATGGCAACAGGAAGTTGACCAAAACTATTACTACTCATTTCCACACAGAGATACTAAATTGCAAGCTGAAAGGACTTGACCAGGGTCAAATAAAACTTGTGCAAACAAAAGAGATAAAACCCAGGACTCTTGGAGCCCTGAAGCAATTCTTCTACATAAAATATTTCATTTTCTACACTTAGGTAAGCAGTTCTCAGCTAAGAAATGCCAGCCCAGGCAATGCTAGATAGAGAGCTCAGGTTTCTGAAATGGATCAAATCTTGCAGATGCTGCTAGACTGGAATCAACTGAGCTGGGCTGTGTAAGTCTCAAGAAGGTAGGCATCTAAGCTGAATATTCTTGTGACAAAATTTACTCTTTATAAGTAGTATATGTAATTAAGTGGGTACAGACATAGCTGGTACTGTAATATAATGTTGTCTAGTGAAAGCAGCGAAGATGTGTGTACTTCCAGTACAAGTCTGTTCCATCAGTAAAATGCTAACACAGAAATCCTGACAGAACAACTCCAGTATCTCTTCTGAAATTGCATTCCCCCACTTGGGGGGTCACGGCAGGAGCAACCCCAGTTCAGATAGAATCTCCTTGTCACACCCCATGCCCCTGGCTTAATCTCTAGCCCCCCTTCCAAACCACTCTTCCCAAGGAGCCAGACAGACCCTTTAACCTTTCATCAGACGCTGTCATTCCCTGATTAAATTCTTCTGTATCTGGCCACCATCTTCACAGTCAAATGCAAACTCCTCCTCAGGGTCCCGTGGGTGCAGTTCCGGCTCATGTCCCTCACATGCTCTCTGCCACCTGTCCTCGCCCAGCTCACCACCATCAAGGCCGCCCAGCTGATTTTCAGCCTTTGACCTTCCCAACCCCTCCCAACCTCCAGGCCTTTCACAAGCAGCACCCTTTCTCCGGAAAGCCATTCCCCTGGCTCTTTACTTGGGCAGCTTCTCCAGGCATCTTCTCTGCCTCCTTCTCATGGGCTAAGTGCCACCATCCCAGGGCCCCAGCCCCGGGCCCCGGGCCCATTTGCAGTCATTTCTGTATCGGTTTCCCCAATTTACTACCTAACCCCCACTAGGAAGCACACACCTTCACAGCAGGGAGTAAGTGCCTACAAGCAGTAAGTGCTCAGTAAAGGTTTCCAACAAACAAAGGACTGTTCTCTTCTGGATCACCCTCCACCTGCAAGACCAGGTCAACCACAGGTGTTCTCCTGGAAACACAACCAGATTCTCCTGCTTGATCCTGGGGATATGAAATTATCTCAGGAGCTTACTAACACACAGGTCCCTGGCCATCACCCCCTGGGTTTCAGACTCCATAGGTGTGCACTGGGAGCTGAGAATCTGCATTTTTAATAAGCTCCCTGGGAGCCAATGAGTCTGCCTTGGACCACTTGACTGTAACTAAACTCGATTCACTTGTGCAGGTTGACTACACAACACCATTACCACTTACAAAAATGATCCGGTGCCGTGGCTGCAACGATGGCTTCCCTCCATACCCACAAACAGCTCCTATAGTGGTGAACTGCTGAAAACTCAGGACACGGACAATGCCGAGGGCTTTGGAAAAATAAACATGTTTCCTCCAGGAGCTCATGACACTCAGAAACATGTCCAAGAAAAGCTCCCACATGTTTTCCCACAGTTCTCTTTCCCTAGATGCTCTCCTGGGAAGAGCTGCCCTGGGGAACAGGGCAGAATGTCACTCTCTTCCGGAGGAGCAGATTCCCCACCGAGGACACAAGCCTAAACTGACTTGCACAAAGTCACAGGCCTTTCCTCAGGGTACACTCCTAAGCTATCTGTCCCTGCAGGAGCCTGGCTTTTGCCTGCAGCCAACTCCTCTCCAATTGTGTAAGATGTGAGGGATAGCTGTCAACCCAGCCTTTTGCCTGGCAGTGAAAAGAAGATGGACCTGGAGCTCATTGGGCCCCAAGTTCTGATTCTGGTCTTGCTGCAGCACCCTCTTCCTGCACATAATGTCTCTGGGAACTCCATTTCTTCTCGTATAAAAAATGGGTGTGAAACCATGGTGCAGGGCTGCAGGAAGTTTAAGACATCATGTGTGGCAGCATCTGGTGAAACGGCTGCCATAATGTCCATTCGCCCAGGGTGTGCGATCAGACTGGCCGCTGCAGTTCTGCGGGAGGACTGCAGCCTGGTGGGTGAAGTGGCCATCCCTGTGCCCAGCCCAGTGGCCTGAATTTGGGAGTTTCAGCCAGTGCCCTGAAGTGCTTTTATCTAGAAGACACCAGCTATTCCAAATGACTGTGATTACCTCTCTTAAAACTGTCAAAAGCCCCTAAATTTTTGAATAGCTTTATGTATTTCACTATTGACACTGCACATTTTACCCATTTATACCATACATTGCACCCATTTGCGCTGTACCATTCGATGGCTTTTCATCTTGTCACAGAGTTTTGCAACCATCACCACAATTTATTTATAGAACATCAACCCAAAGTGGGGGATTACCCCCAAAAGAGGGATTGTCCAAAAAAGGAAGATTATCCAAAAAAGAAACCCTGGACCCAATAAGCAGTCCTTCCCTACTCTCTCCTGGCCCTGTGACTCACAGCTCCAGGCAACCACCAATTTGCTTTCTGACTCTATAGATTTGCCTATTCTGAACATTTCATAGAAATGGAATCATGCAACATGTCTTTCGTGTCTGGCTTCTTTCACTTAGCGTAATGTTTTCAAGGTTTATCCAGGTTGTAAGCAAGTATCAGCATTTCATTCCTTTTTATTCCCTTGAGTGGTTCTGGTATCCTATTTTTTTGTTTATTGGATATTGGCTAAGTGTTCTACACAGAGTAAACAGGTTGTTCCTTTGGAATTTGTGGTATTGAGACAGGACAGTAAGAAGCTGGGAAAATTCCTTGGCAAGTGGAATAGGGAAAACTGAGACAGAGCTGGACGAACTGGCCAAACAATTTACAGCCAGCCTGGTGCAGATGGTCACCAGGGCCCCAAGCAGAAGGCCCCCATTCCTGGCAGGGACAAACTGGGAACACAAGGGCCTGGCCCCCAGGGGAACCTCTCCTCCCCTGGCCTTCCCTCCCTGAAGACAACATCAAGGCCCTCTGCTGTGTTTCAGCTCCAGGCCCAGAACAGCAGCAAAACCAGGTGGGCGATGCCAGACCAACTGCAATGACCAATGACCACTGCCCCGTCACTGACCAGTCAGTGGAGGCCACGAACCTTAAGAGGCACTCCTGGAGAACTGATGACTATTCCGCTGAGACCCTCCCCTGAGACCTCCCCTAAGAGTCCCGCCTGCAAGAGAGAGATAAAGGCCTCGAGACAAGGAGCTAGTGTGCGCCTTGCCTCTGGGGAGCAGCCCGCCATCCCCTCTTCTCCCCTCACTTCTTTCCTCACAGGCTCGCTTCTCCTGAACTCTGAGACAGTGGGCAGCTGGCAGAGCATCCCAGGCTGACCCCCTGAACCTGTCCCCAAGGCCCCCTTTCCTCTGACTCCCCAGTGAGCTCAGGCAACCCAGCCTGGGCTCCCCTGTTGCTTCTTCTATGCTGAGACATGTCTTGTTTCACTGTCCCCAGCTTTAATAAACGTACCCTCACAGTCATTTGGACTCACGTTGTGAAATCTCTCCTACACCAAGTCAAGAGCCCACACACTCCCGCTGGCCCTCGGCAGACCCACTCTGTGCCAGGCCTTTGTCTGGTGTCAGTCTGTGGAAGACCCTAGCTTTTTACAACTTCTTATCTTGAGGAAATGATACAGTGAGATCCTCAGACCCTCCACCCAGGGTCCCCTAGGGGTAACATCCTGCCTGACCTTAATACAACCAGGAGCTTGACATTGACATGACCCAACACTGCACATTTTTCATGGGCCAGCTGTTGGTACATCTGATCAGCTTTCAAGAGGCCCTTTTTATTTAAAACTTAAGAGTTGCTAAAAAGTCATCACTATTGTCCCTGCTATGGAATTATGGTGGCTGAGCAGGAACCAACTGTATCCGTAAGTTTGCTGTCAGGAGTTAAGCACGTGGGGCAGAAAGAAGCAGGAAGAGGGAGGCAGGAACAGCCCCTCCACTGTGTCCTCCATTACCCCCTCTCCAAAGCCTCACACACAGTCACGAATGAGGGCACTTCCAGAAACCCCTGTCCATCAGTACACACATCACCCTGGCTCCCTGGGGCATGCCGTCCCTCCAAGCAGCCCGGCTCCCGCCTCCCATTCCAGAACCACCACTGCCTCATTTCCCAGTCCCTGCACCACAGTGAGGGCAGCAGCCTCGGCCCATGTATCTGAGATAAATGCACGGACTTGAATAAACAGCACACCATCAGGGATGACAACACACAGCACCGCCGGCTCCTGTGTGGCGCTCCTGAGATGGCAGCTGCTCTGTAACATGCAGATGACCTATTCAACGGGGAAGGGCTTTGTTGGCAAGAGGTAAGAGCCCCCAGGAGCCCGCCTGCGGTGAGGATAACATGGTTCTGTTTGCAAAAGGCAGAAGAGGCAGAGAAAGCGAGGGTCCCTGTGAATGCACAGGAGAGGTGGTGGAGAGCAGGCTGGGCTCAGGTGCCAGGCACCAAGCCAGTGCCATCACTTGCTCATCATGTGGCTTTGACAAGATCTCCAACCTCTCTGGCCTTGATTCCTCATCTGTAAAATGGGGCTAATCCTAGGACCTGGCCTGGAGCATTCCAGTAAGGTGCAAGTGAGTTAGCCTGGGAGCTACTCAAAAGCGGGCCCACCACAGGACATGTTCAGCGAACACCAGCAGGCAGGCAAAGCTATGCTCACCACGAGGAAAGCCAGCAGCACACCCTGTGGGGGAGGACTCACACTGACCCAGCTCCGTACGTGCCTTGCGCAACTACTGCTGACCCTTGAACAACATGGTTTGAATTGTGCAGGTCCACTTATATGCAGATCTTTTTCAGTAAATACCATAAATGTAGTTTCCTGTGATTTTCTCAATAATACTTTCTTTTCATTAACTTACTTTTTGTAACAATACAGTATATAGTGCATATATCATAGAAAATACGTGTTAATTGATTGTTTATGTTACTGTTAAGGCTTCCAGTCAACAGCAGGCTCTTAATAAAGTTTTGGGGGACTCGAAAGTTTATTAGGACTTTTTAACTACAGAGGTAGGGGTGTGCCCCCAAACTCTGTTGTTGTTCAGAATCAGCTGTATACTGCTTCTCCCACAGGGGAGAGCAGCATTTTCCTAAGAGCTGCAACCATCCGGAACATTTGTGTCTGGTTTTCTCATCGACAAACCAGCGACTAACGTGCCTCACAGCATGTCTGCGTTTGTTCAATAAGATGACGTTTGTAAACTACAAAGTGCTGGTCAAACCTGATCTATTATCATTGCTGTTCTCTTCTCTGTGCCCCACAGAAGACCAGGCAGGGGGACTGGCACGCAGAAGGCACTGAGTACGTGGCTCTGGCAAGCCAGGCCTGGCCACCTCCAGTCCCGCAGCTCGAGCATGGGCCCTCTTCCTCCGGAGGCCCTGCTGTGGGCCTTCACACCCGAACACTTCCACCTAAGAACCCTGGTGGCCCCCCAGCAACCTTGGAGCACATGGCAACCCCGTCCCTCCGCAGGCCCCCACCTTCCCCGTGGCTGGCTTGAACATCCTAGCCCCCCTGAACGCTAGCCAGGGTGGAGGCCCGCTGCCTGAGGTTAACACCAGCCCAAGAAAAAGTGGCTAACTTTAACCTTAGGGTATACAGCAGTCCCTCTCTATATCGCCGTTCACTTATCGCGGCCTCACTGTATCGCGGGATTTTTTAAAATATTATATTTAATTATTTATTGTGGGCTTTTCTCTATATCGCGGGATTTTGTGGTACTGTATACGTATGTTGTTAAAGTGGCGTAGGTTTAAGAGTGTAGAATATGTTTAAAAACATAAGTAGTGTTTATAAAGGTGTGGGAAAGGTTAATAAGGGACTGGGAATGGTTTGTGTGTAGGAAGGGTTTATAAAGCCTTAAAATATATATAAATACTAAAGTAGATGTAAGATTCCTACTTCACAGATTTTCACCTATCACGGGGGGGTCTAGAACATAATACCCACAATAAGTGAAGGAATACTGTAATTTGTATACTTTGAGGATGGGAATAATCAAAATAATTAACGTGGATTAAACACTTCCTATGTGCCTGGTGCAATTCTGTGCGTCACCCACGATTGACCTCCTTTCATCCTTAGACCAGCTCCTGATGGTGCAGCCGGTGTTGGTCCCAGTTTTCAGCTGAAGCAGCTGAGGGACCGTGAGATTAAGTAACCTGCTCACATTACTTAAAACGCGCCTGCAGCAGGCCCGGAGGCAGAAGGCATGCAACATTCATAACACCTGAGCCTCAGCCAAGGCAGATGCTCAGGGAACTCTGCAGGGTGGGCACAAATGTGTCCTTAGCCAGGGCAACTACTGAGGGGCAGAGGTGCCATGTGACTCCAGAGCCACTACTCGTAACCACCTTTGCTCAAAAGAGAGTGGGGACAGGGGGTTGAGAGGTGAAATGCAGCCTTATCCCTTTAGTGTTTATAACTACAGCAAGTACTTCAACAATTCAATAAACAGAGAGGAAAACTGTGTCATTAGCCTAATAGTCACAGGCATGGGAACACGTGCTCCTAACTGCTCAAACCTAGAGACACTTGGATAAATCCACTTACTTCTCCTTCCCAAACTTTCTCGAATGTAATCTTGCTTTTGAAACAAGACAGTATATTCACATAAAGAAAGCGCAGCTGTAAGCAACTGTTCAGAATCCAACAACCACTGATAGAATCATTAAGCCGGAATCTGGGGGGATAGGGCTGAGGCAAGAGCCAGGAAAATGTATTTATAAACCACACAAACAAACTCTTAGGTGATCTGATGACCAGCCAGCTTTGGAGGAAACAAAGAGGTAGGAGATGTAAGCTGTGCCCTTAAAATATTTAAAATCGAATTGGGAAAAAAACACATTAAAAGGTAACATAGGAAGTGATTCTGTTTGATCCTTGGGCTCTGCCCTCTTCCCAGCCTATCCTCTCTACCAAGTTCCAGAATGAGCTAAATGCTGCTGATGCCCCAAGTTCTTACCTCCCAATCCTTCTTGGCTCCACCCGGCCCACCAATGTGCTCTTGGTTCGTCCCACCCCTATTCCCCTGACCGCCATGCACACCGTGGGTGACCACCCACAGCATCACGGCCTCTGCCATCCCCCCTCCTCCCCCCACTGGCTTTCCCACAGAACTCTGGGAATCTGCCTCTGCCTCTGAGGATTTTCCAGCTTCTCTTTCTCTCCCATGTTCAATTCTGATGTTACCAAGAGCCCCGTCCTACTTCATTAAATTCCACTGACATTTCTGACATTTATTCAAAAGGTCCCAAACTGGGGATCTGAGCAGGGAACAGCAGGTCCTTCCACAGCTGGCCCAGCCAGGGCTCCTGTTTGCTCCTGTCTGGCCTTCTCTCATTCCCCTTTCCTCCCTCCTCATCTCCTTCTCCCTGTTCCTCTGCTTCCTGCACTCTTGCTCAGTGCATCATGGCTCCACACTGACCAGCGGAGAGATACGGGGACTGCATCCCTCTTCAGTCTAAGGCTGATCACTGTGATAAGCAGCTGGAAGCAGGTGGGACCCATAGGATGTAGCACCTGTCAGGGCTGGCTCCTGCTGTGTGGAGGCAGCTGACCACACCTGCAGTCCCCACCCCCGCCCACTAGGTTTTCTTTGCAGTGGCCTGCGCATGCTGGGATGAGGTCTCCCATTCCTTCCACAATGCTGGAAGAAGACTCTGGAGTCCAGGAGTCAGGGGCAGAGACTGAAGGTGGGAAAGGGGAGGTGGGAACAGAGTAGAGAGAAGGTGCAGATCTCAAACCCAGAGCTATTTCCAATCTGAACATGATCTCAGAAAGCCACCTTCAGCTTTCATTCCACTTTCACATTAATACAGCATAACCACAGCTTTCCTCTTTACGGAAATAAATTTTTTTAAACATATTTTTTAAATTCTCACCTGAGGATTTATTTATTTTAGAGAGAGGAAGGGAGAGAGAGAAACAATGATGTGAAAGAGAAACATCAATCGGTCATCTACTGTACGAACCCTGACTGGGAATTGAACCTGCAACCTTTTGGTGTTATGGGATGACACTAAAACCAACTGAGCCACCAGAAATATTTTTTTTAATGAGAATGGGCTGGCTGAACCATGTTATAACTTCATACCACTGTTTCCATTTATTTGATAGCAACATTATCAACCTCACATCAGTACAGCTTTTTAGTGGTTCATAAAGGGCTATCACATGTCTGATCTCATTTGAAGCTCACACTAGGTAGCCAAGATAGGTTCACGATACTCAAATCCCACGTGAGGAAATTGGGGGCCATGAGACTCGGCTGAAGTTGTGCACTCACTGACTATCAGAGCTGAATCCACACCCGTCTTGTTCTAGAGCTTTTCCTAACCACCACCTTCTTGGCTTTCTATGAATAGCACCCACCTCAACCCTTCCTCTCATCAAAACCATATGCAGGAGTACTAAAGTGAGCAGCTAATGACTTAACACCATGGACAGAGGGGGACCAGTCACTGGGAGTCAGTGAGAGTCAATTTGGGGCACCAGATAAAGAGCTTGTCAAAATGTCGGCAGCTCATAAAAAAATCTTTTCTTTGAGGCCTGGGGTAGCTTGCACATGGCCCACTTGCATGCAAGATCAAAGGCCAAGCTAATGTAATCTGTATGTGGTGACAAAGGGTAGTTTATAATGTGTAAATCTAAGAGTGAGAAACCAAACGCTGAGCAGAAAGAAATCCCCTCCCTGACTCATCAGAACAGCCATGGAGAGACTAGAAGAGCAGAAAGCTCATCTGTAAGCAGCATGAGGCCAACCTTCCCAGAAGGGTGCCACCAGAGTCGCCCGGTGGGCACAGGGAAGGAGGGCCCGAAGTTACCCACTGTCCCAGAAACAGCTTTACTTGAAAATCAGCCGCCATGGCAGGGTTTGGTAGTTTGCTCTCCATTATACGCAGAACGGATGTGTGTGGACTGAGTAGTTCCTTAGGGAAGGTTTCATCACACCTTGAAGGGTAGGAGCACTTTAAACCACCAGGCATGCCCTGGCTGGTATGGCACAGTGGACTGAGTGCGCCAGCCCACAAACCAAAAGGTCGCCGATTCAATTCCCATTCAGGGCACATGCCTGGGCTGCAGGCCAGGTCCCTAGTTCGAGGCAGATGAAAGGCAACCTATCAAGGTGCCTCTCGCACATCAATGTTTCTCTCCCTCTCTTTCTTCCCCTCTCTCTAAAAATAAATAATAAATAAATAAAATCTTAAAAAAAAAAATAGGCCTACTTGAAGGACTTAAATCACCTGTGCACAACGATGCTACTAATTGCACATGAGTCATTTCCTGATATAAGCCAAGTCTGGAAGACTCTACTTGAAGAAACAGTTTAGTGGCTAGAATCAGATTTGTACTCAAGGGCCCTAAGAAATCACTCTATGGCTTTTCAGTTGAGGAATCTGATTCCCAGGGATGTTTCAAGAGTTGCAAAAGGATATAAAATGAGATTATATAAAATGGCATTATCAGAATTAATCCTAGGTCTGATTCCAATATCGGTAATGTTCCATTTACTTTTTTTATAATAAAAGAAAATATTATCTATAATCCTGTCATCCTACCAATAGCTATTAATCTTTTTAACTATTCAATTTCCAGATCTGTCATGTGCATATATGTTATACGGGTGTAATCACAGGGCATGTTCACTTTTCATTGTGGCTTTTTTCTTGATATCATGTTGTCTTAAGAATCTTTTTTTTTTAAGTATATTTTATTGATTATATTGTTACAGTAGTCCCAATTTTTTTCCCCTTTGCTCCCCTCTGCTCAGTACACCCCCTCCCTCCAGCAATCCCACCCCCTTTAGTTCATGTCCATGGGTCGTGCATACAAGATCTTTGGTTTCACCCTTTCCTATATTATTCTCAACTTCCCCCTGTCTATTTTGTACCAGCCAATTACGCTTCTTAATCCCTGCACCATATCCCCATGTCTCCCCCTCTCCCCTCCCAGCTGACAACCCTCCAAATGATCCCCATATCTCTGATTTGGTTCCTATTCTGGTTTGCTTAGTTGGGTTTTGTTTTTAGTTCTTAGATTCAGTTGTTGATAGTTGTGAGTTTGTTGTCATTTTAGTGTTCATAGTTTTGATCTTCTTTTTCTTAAGTCCCTTTGACATTTCATATAATAATGGCTTGGTTATGATGAGTTCCTTTAGCTTTACCTTGTCTGGGAAGCACTTCATCTGCCCTTCCATTCCAAATGATAGCTTTGCTGGATAGAGTAATCCTGGTTGCAGGTTGCCTTTTATCACCTTGAATACTGCTTGCCAGTCCCTTCCTGCCTGCAAAGTGTCCTCTGAGAAATCAGCTGATAGTCCTACAGGCACCCTACTGTAGGTAACTCTCCGCCTCTCTCTTGCTTCCCCCAGGACTCTGTCTTTATCTTTCACCTTTGGCATCTCAGTTATGATGCGTCCTTGTGTGGTCTCCTCTGGGTTCAGCTCACCCAGGACTCTCCGTGCTTCCCAGACCTGTATGTCCATCTCCTTTGCAAAATTTGGGAACTTTTCCTCATTTTTTTCAATTCTTGCTGCCTCATTCTGCACTGGTTGACTGTTTTTTTCTTCCTTATGTTCCAAATCATTGATTTGAACCCCAGTTCTGTTCCTTCACCATTGGTTTTGTGTGGATTTTCCTTCGTTTCACTTAGCATAGCCTTCACTTCTTCTCTTATGCATCTGCCGTATTCAAGCATATCTGTCAAGCCTGTGAGCATCTTTATCACCAGTGTTTTGAATTCTGCATCTGCTAGGTTGTCTATCTCCTCATCTGTTAGGTTGGCTATCTTCTCGTCGCTTAGTTCTCCCACTGGAACCTTGATCCATTCCCCCTTTTGGGCCATACTTCTCTGTCTCCTCATTCTGACAGGCTCCTGTGTTTGTTTGCCTCTGTGTCCCAGGTAGAGCTGTCGCTCCTGTTATGTTGTAGGGGACAGAGCCTTATGGATTCGTCAGTACAGGGTGACCTGTTTCACCACATTGTGGTGCTGTATGTGGGGGATGGGTCCGAGAGGGAACAATGCCACTTGCCCAGCACTCACCCCATTTCTAGGCACCTCTCCCACTTCTGCACCGGACTAGCGCCCCTCTAGTTGCTGCCCTGGCCGTCATTCCCAGAGTGGGTGAGTCTGCGGATGTCTAGGACCATGGGAGGCCTTTAAATAAGAGGACTCTGCTGAGAGACTGGCAGTTTCTGCCTTCACCCGAAGCCCCACTTGTCTGCAGAGTCAGATGCAATGAGGCTTGATTTTCCCTGGTGCTGGGACTGTGAGCTGCTAGATCTGGTGAGGAGCTGGGAATGCTCCCCAGGTGTCCCTCCTAACTTTTTAAAATGTGTGACTGTGCTTTCCGCTGGCCTGCTGCTGCTGCCATCACCCCACCGCATCCTCTCCGCCCCAGCTCCGCCCCTCCTACCTGTCTGGATGAGTATTTCTCTTCATATCTTTGTTTGATATGTAGTTTGATTTTCTGGGATTTCTGGTTGTTACTAGTTCTGAGGTAGTTGTATTCCTTCTTAGTTGTGGAGGGAGATGCAGCGTGTCTGTCTACGCCTCCATCTTGGCCGGAAATCATAAGGTCTCTGTCTTAGAGTCTTCATAATTCAATTTTTTGTATAAGAAATATATTTGGGGAAATGTACTATAGCTTTCTTAACCACTACCCAATGTTGAACCTATAGACTGCTTCCAATTTTCCTCAATTGTACATAATATTCTAATGAGCACAATCATGCAAATAGCTTTCTCCCATTTTAATTGGTTTTCTCTGAAGAGGGTCCTAGAGATGGGATTACTGGATGAGCCATGGTTCTTAATACAGATGACCATGTTGTATTGAAAAAGTGTCACCACTTAATGCCACTACTGGCAACGCATTAGGAGGTCACCCCAGCTTACTGCTTAAGGGGGTAAAACACAAAGCCCTTTCATGAGGTTAGACCAACTCTGTTTCAGATAAATGGCCACCTTCCAAGACCAAATAGGGGACTAAGTAATCCCTGAAAGAGCAGATCCACCAGCAATACAAAGAAATTACCGACAATTTAGCAGCAACATGATTAAATGGCTACATCCAACATCTTAGTTCTTCTAACCCCGCTCAGCCTTCTCCCAGCTTTGTTCCCCTGAGCCCTAAGGTGGCTCCTACCAAGGCCACCTTGTTAGATAGACAAGATGTAAGCAAGACAGGACAGATGTGGAGAGAGCCCAGGCCCCCAGACCCTAGGTGGACAGAGAGACTGCACTCTGTCTCAGCTGCATGTATGTTCACTTAAGGAGTGCCAGCCCCAAAGCAGAATGATGAAATTGTGGCCGGGAAGAAGGCAATGAGAGCCAAAGGTGAAAATCCAGCCAAACTCGTAAGAATGCAAAGCTTCAAACTCCAGGTCCATGTAGAATTTCTCCGAGAGATGTTGAAATCATTGGCTAACTGTGGGAGAGGGCTCTATTTCCTGTAATTAGAGTCAGAGTCTAAGAAGAAGCGAAGTTTATGGCATCTCATATCCAAGCACTGTACACTGGGGGGAGGAACGCACATCTGCTCCAAGCAAGCATTTCGATCCTGGAATTCCTCCAGCACCCTGGAGTCCTGTGAGCCACTGCTCCTAGACATGCCCTCCAGCTTGCTGGCTCTCAGACACCAGGCTCGGAAAGCGGGCCCTCAACTCCACCATCTGAAAAGCTGAATGGAAAGACACTCTCGTCCATGAAAGGAACATTAGAGAACTAGAAAAAAACAGTGCTGTGTGAGAATGGCCCCCCACCTGCCCACTACCCACCCTGACTGCACATGGCATGGCAGGCTGAGAACCCGCAGTGAGTGCACTGCCCAGAGTCCTGGCTATGGCTCCTGAGCTCGCCGGCTGATGTAGAATCCGAACTTTGCCACTGGCTAGTTCTAGGACGTCTGGCAAGTTATGTAACCCCTAGTGCCTCTGTTTCCCCATCTGCAAAAAAACCCAGCAACAGTGCCTACTTCATAGTAGAGGAGCTGAGAGCATAAACTCTGGAGTCAGATGGCCTGAGCTAGCACCCACTCTGCCACCTGCTAGCTGTGTAACCCTCAGGATCCTTGAACCTCTCTGGGCCTCGGTGTTCTTATAACATGGAGAAAATAACATTGCACATTCTACAGGGTTGTTATGAAATGGTGTTTGTAAAGGGCTATGCCTGGCACAGCTGGTCCTACATAAGCATTTGTTAAGTAATTAGAAGTCACACTAGACTGTTTGAGGTTATACGGCTGCTCAGCCCAATTCCTAGCACAAAGTCAGTCTTCACCAAGTGTCCCTTTTCACTCTGAGGCATAATGTGATGGGGGTCAGGGCTTGGGAGGGTGCAGGGACACTGATCCTAGGAGGCTGAGGGGACCCTCCAGTGCTGCTGCAAGCCAGCTGGCAGGGGCAGGGCTGGCAGGGGTTAGCTCAGGACCCACAAGGAGTAGAAGGTGTGGGAAGAGACCACATGAAGGTTGTTGAGAGAAGGAGACCCAGAGCTCCTGGTGCCACAAGAAAGGCATGGAACTTTGAGCTGTTCATCTAGAACAGTCTTCTGCAGAAAACTGAGTAAGGCCTAAACAAGCAAAACACATCTGTCTGCTTTACACAGCAAGGAGAACTGGCCAAAAATAAAAGACATTAAGACCCCCTGTGAACAGACATAAATGTAGACTTTTCCACCTCAGACTAGGGGCAGCAGCTGGCTATGCAGGACCACAAGGAGGCAGCTGGGAAACAAACATGTGAGTAATGACACTTCCTCTGTTTGTCCCAGCTTTTGGTTGCCCGGGACTACCAGACCACAAATTCGGTGCAGGCCTGCCAAAAATAAGAGATCACAGGGCTGCAGGGAACATCACACAAAAATAAGTCACACCAGAGCTTTCACATGCAAAGACTGAGTTTCTCTCCATTTTCCTTGATGATGGCTCCTTGTTGGGAAGGGAATCTGGCAACAAACTCAAGGACTTGCAGCTTCCTGATTAGAGACCGAGAGAAACACACATACTTATATCCATACCATGTAGAAAGAACTATGTCAAAGCTGTTCCAGCTGAAGCCCCAAGGTCATTGTCAACAACCAGAAAGAACAAGGAACAAATACATGAGAAAGTCATATTTCCATTCTTTGTAGATAAACAAAGCCTATGATCTGATGACAATGACCCTTCTGTAAGAACAGAGACCAAAATAGAAGATACGATGCTCACGCCGACTGCATTTCAGGACATCATCTACGGACTCGCACCGAATCATCACAAAGACACGAGCACCTAGGCCACGTAAGAATTAACGTGCACACAGGACACTGCGCCCTGTACAAAGAAGGGCTCTTAAATGCACTGCTCAGAATTTGTATGGATGGTAAAGAAGACAGTGGCTGTTGGACTGAAGCTCAACCCAGAAACAAACACACAAGGAGCCTGGTCTCTATTCTGTGTATTTCGATGTTGCACAGTTCTTCTCCTTGCATTCCCTGCAGATAAAGTTGGGCAGCAAAGGAAGAGCTGGTGATGTCATATGTTGACTGGGATCTATCTACAGTCAACATAATTGGCGGGTGTTTTCCTCCTAGAAACCTGGCCTGAATTCAAAAACACAGCACAACATCTCTGGAGTCTGAACTACGGCCATTGTGTCACCTCGTGCTCCCCATTTCAGTGAAGGGCTGACTGCTCAATGAGGCTTTTATCCCCTCAGTGGATTAATAGGACTGAATAAAAGCCAAAGCCAACGTATCTGGACAATAGATTTAAACCTGATAAGGGACCCAGTTGTTCAGGGAGTCTTCATTTCCAACTGTGTGGACAGTTGAAGAGTTCAGGCACAACGCAAACACCCACCCTCACTGCTGGACATAAATTCAAACACTTCCTCAAATTATGCTCTCTTCCTTCCCAGGAATGACAGGGGTAAGAAATAGTAACTGAGATGCTAGGAAGTGCGCCAAAGGGACTTTTTTATTTTTTAAGTATATTTTATTGATTATGTTGTTACAGTAGTTTCTATTTTTTCCCTCCTTTGCTCCCCTCTGCCCATTACCCCCCTTCCCTCCAGCAATCCCAACCCCCTTAGTTCATGTCCACGAGTTGGGCATATACGTTCTTTGGCTTCACCCTTTCCTATATTATTCTTAACTTCCCCCTGTCTATTTTGAATTTACCAACTTTGCCTCTTAATCCCTGCACCATTTCCCCATTTCTCCCCCTTCCCCCTCCCAGCTGATAACCCTCTGAATGATCCACATACCTATGTTTCTGTTCCTATTCTGGTTTGCTTAGTTGGATTTTGTTTTTACTTTTTAGATTCAGTTGTAGAGAGTTGTAAGTTTGTTGTCATTTTAATGTTCAAAATTTTGATCTTCTTTTTCTTAAGTAAGTCCCTTTGACATTTCATATAATAGCTTGGTGATGATGAACTCCTTTAGCTTTACCGTGTCTGGGAAGCACTTTATCTGCTCTTCCATCCTGAATGATAGCTTTGCTGGGTAGAGTAATCTTGGTTGTAAGTCCTTGCTTTTCATTACTTTGAACACTTCTTGCCAGTCCCTTCTTGCTTGCAAAGTTTCTTTCGAGAAATCAGCTGATAGTCTTATAGGCACCCCTTTGTAGGTAACTCTCTGCTTTTCTCTTGCTACTTTTAAGATTCTCTCTTGGACTTCCAGCCAAGATGGAGGCCTAGAGAGACACACTGTGTCTCCCTACACAACTAAGAAGGAATACAGTATTCCTTCACTTAGCACGGGTATTACGTTCTAGACACCCCCCTCCCCCGTATAGGTGAAAATCCGCCAGGTAGGAACCTTACATTTATTTTAGTATTTATATATATTTTAAGACTCTATAAACCCTTCCCACACACTTATAAACCGTTCCCAGTTCCTTATTAACCTTTCCCACTTCCTTATTAACCTTTTCCACACTTTCATAAACACTACTTATGTTCTTAAGTATATTGTACACCCTTAAATCTATGTTAACTTTAAAAACATATGTATACAGTACCGCAAAATGCCCCGGTATAGTGAAAAATCTGCGAAATAATTAAATATAATATTTTTAAAAATCCCGTGATACAGTGATACCGTGATAAGTGAACGGCGATACAGATAGAGTCTACTGTATAACTATCTCAAAACTAGAGAGAACCAGAAATTCCAGAAAATCAAGCTGCATGGAAGTCCAACAAACAAATATATAAAGAAGAAATACTCATCCAGACAGGCAGGAGGGGTGGAGAGTACATGGTGTGGTGGCAGCAGCAGAAGTGGCAGCCGCAGCAGCAGCAGCAGGCCGGCGGAAAGCGTAGTTACATGTTTTAAAAAGTCGGGAGGGACACCTGGGGAGTGTTCCCAGCTCCCGATAAGACCCCACAAATCACAGTACCAGCGCCAGGGAAAATCAAGCCTCACTGCTTGACTGTGCAAACCTATGGGGGTTGGGGCGGAGGAAGAAACTGCTGTCTCTCAGCAGAGTCCGCTTGTTTAAGGGCCCCCATGGTCCTAGAACATCCTCAGACCCACCCACTCTGGGAACGACAGGAAGGGCAACAGCTTGAGAGGTGTCAGTAAAGTGGGAGAAGTGTCTGGAAAAGGGGCAAGTGCTGAGCAAGTGGCATTGTTCCCTCTCTGACCCCTTCCCCACATACAGCGTCACAACGAGGTGAAACTGGTTGCCCTTTACTGACGAATACCTCAGACTCCGCCCCCTATAACTTATGAGTGCAACAGCCCTTGCCCAAATCACAGAGGCAAACACAGAAAGATGAGGAGACAGAGAAGTATGACCCAGAAGCGGGGGCAGATCAAGGTCCCAGTGGCACAACGAAGCAATGAGCAGATAGCACGTCTAATGGGCGAGGAGATAGACAAGTTAACAGATGCACAGTTTAAGGCATTGGTGATTAGGATGCTCACAGCTCTAACAACAAAGATTAAACAGGACAGGGAAAGGATGAAGGCTATCCTGGCTGAAATGAAGAAAAATCCATATGAAACAAGTGGTGAAGGAAAGGAAACCAGGGTTCAAATCAACAAATTGGAACATAATGAAGAAACAAACAGTCAGCCAGTACAGAAGGAGGAAATGAGAATTAGAAAAAAATGAAGAGAGGATTAGAAACCTCTGGGACAGCTATAAACGTGCCAACATCAGAATCATAGGGTTGCCAGAAGGTGAAGAGGGAGAGCAAGAAATTCAAAAATTATGTGAAAAAATAATGAAGGAAAACTTCCCTAATTTTGGGAAGGAAATGAACAAATGGGTCCAGGAAGCACAGAGTCCCAAACAAACTAGACCCAGGGAAGACCACAACAAGACACATCAAAATCAAAATGCCAAAGGTTAAGAATAAAGAGAGAACCTTAAAAGCAGCAAGAGAGGAGAATTACTTATTAAGGGGTACCTATAAGACTGTCAGCTAATTTTTCAAAAGAAACTTTACAAGCAAGAAGGGACTGGCAGGAATTATTCAAAGTGATGAAAAGCAAGGACCTACAACCAAGATTACTCTATCCAGCAAAGATATCATTCAGAATGGAAAGGCAGATAAAAGTGCTTCCCAGACAAAGTAAAACTGGAGGAGTTCATCATCACCAAGCCATTATTATATGAAATGTTAAAGGGTCTTATTTAAGAAAAAGGAGATCAAAACTATGAGCATTAAAATGAAAACAGCATCACAACTATCAACAAAAGAGGCTAGAGAATGAAACAAAGGTAAACTAAACAGACAACTAGAGTGGAAACAGAATTATAGGTATGGGGAGCATGTAGGGGGAGGGCAGTTGGGAAGAGGGAGAGGATGTAGGAATTAAGAAACAAGGTAGGAGGGTAGGGAATAGACAGGGGATGTTTTAAAGAGCTTTATGCACAACCCATGGACATGGACTATGGGTGGGGGACTACTGGAGGGAAAGGGGTTCCTGGGTGAAGTAGACCAAAGGGAAAAGGAATTGGGACAACTGTAACAGAATAATTAATTAAACATACAAAAAAACGACTAAATGCAATGGGCATATATTGTTTGAAACCCAGATTAGGAAAACAAAAAGCCCAGTTATAAAACATTATTTGAAACAATTGAAGAAATTCAAATATGTACTGTATATTAAATTGGATTATACAATCAATGTTAATTTTCTTAAATGTGATCCTTATATTGTTATTGTTTTTGTAAAAGTAGTCCTTATTCTTAAAATTAATTATGGTTGGCAGTTGGAAAAAAAAAATCTCTCTTTATCTTTAACGTTTGGTAGTTTAATTATGATGTGTCTTGGTGTGGTCCCTTTAGGGTCTAGCTTGTTTGGGACTCTGTGCTTCCTGGACTCGTATGTCTATTTCCTTTGCCAAATTAGGGGAGTTTTCCTTCATTATTGTCTCACATAAGTTTTCCCTTTCTTGCTCTTCCTCTTCTCCTTGTGGCACCCCTATGGTTTGGATGTTGGCATGTTTAAAGTTGTCCCAGAGGTTCCTAAGCCTCTCCTCATTTTTTTCAATTCTTGTTTCCTCATTCTGCACTGGTTGACTGTTTTTTTCCTCCTTATGTTCCAAATCATTAATTTGAACCCGTTTCCATCCCTTCACCATTGTTTTGTGTGGATTTTCCTTTGTTTCATTTCGCATAGCCTTCACTTCTTCCCTTATGCATTTGCCATACTTAAGGATATCTGTGAAGCCTGTGAGCATCTTTATCACCAGTTTTTTCAACTCTACATCTGTTAGGTTGGCTATCTCCTCGTTTGTTAGGTTGGCTATCTCCTTGTCATTTAGTTCTCCCACTGGAACCTTGATCCGTTCCCCTTTTTGGGCCATACTTCTCTGTCTCCTCATCTTGAACAGGCTCCTGTGTTTGTTTGCCTGTGTGTCGTAGGTAGAGCTGTCACTCCTGTTACATTGTAAGGGGAGGAGCCTTAGGTTTTCTCCTAAAGGGACTTTTTAAAATAAAATTCCTTTAAGTGCAAAAGTACTTAGATGCCAAAAAAACTTGGAAAGTCAGAAAAAACTGAATTTTCCATTATCCCATCATCCCAGAAAAGTACTATTAATATATTGATATATGTGTACCCAATATTTTCCCTACCCACTTATTCATCATAAACATACACGTTCTTCACAAAAGTAGTATCATAATTTTATAGTATGTAAATTACACTTCAAAAAAGCTCTTTTGAATAAAAGGTATTATGAAACTGGACATAGTGATCATGGCCTGCTTTCTACCATCATATATTTGAACAGGTTTATAGTAGTATTTTCCACAGTGCCTTTTAATGACTACATGCTATTTTTTCCTAAAGGTGGCCAAAATTTACTTAACTAATCACCTATTTTGGTCTTGTAGGTGGTTCCTAATATTTTTCTCATCATAAATAATGTTACGATGAATATCCTTAAAACTAAATGTTTGCAGATTATTCTGCATCAAGGGATATGAATACTTTTTGTTTGGAAAATTGTAAAGCTCTTACTAGATATTATTCCCCTTCCCTCCAGAGAGGCTATACCACTATAAACACATATGAGCAGTTTATGCATGCCTCTTTCACTACAATCTGCCCACACCTGGTACTGCCATTCCTTTTAATATTGAAAAAGTTAGTAGATAAAAACTTAGCTCACTGTTCTTTTCATTTGTATTTCTTTTATTATTCATTCAGTTAAATATTTTTCATAAATATAATTACTTCTTCTTTTGTGAATACCTTCTTCATGACCTTTACTTTTTTATTCAAGTGTTTATGTTTTTATTAAAATATTATGATTTCATATTTTAAATGCATCAATCCCTTATTATATATTGCAAATCTATTTTCCGACTTCTGGCCAAGATGGAGACCGAGACAGACACACTGCATCTTCCTCCACAACTAAGAAGGAATACAACTACCTCAAAACCAGAGACAATCAGAAGTTCCAGAAAATCAGTCTGCATGGAAGTCCAGCAAACAAAGATATAAAGAAGAAATACTCATCCAGATAGGCAAGAGTGGCGGAGCTGGGACAGAGAGGACTTGGTGTGGCTGTGGCAGCAGCAGGCCGGCAGAAAGCACAGTCACACGTTTTAAAAGTCGGGATGGACACCTGGGGAGCACTCCCAGGACCAGAATAGACCGTTGCAGATCATGGTCCCAGCACCAGGGAAAATAGAGAGCCTCGTTCCTTTTGACTGTGCAAACCAGTGGGGATTGGGGCAGAGAAAGAAACTGCTGGTCTCTCAGCAGAATCCGCTTGTTTAAAGTGCCCCCACGGTCCTAGCACATCCACAGACCCACCCACTCTGGGAACGACAGGCAGGGCAACAGCTAGAGAGGCGACAGTTCCATACAAAGTGGGAAAAGTGCCTGGAAAAGGGGCAAGTGCTGAGAAAGCAGCATTGTTCCCCCTCAGACTCCTCCCCCACATACAGCGCCACAATGTGGTGAAACAGGTCACCCTGTACTGATGAATACCTAAGGCTCCATTCCTTACAACATAAGAGGTGTGACAGCTCTACCTAAGACACAGAAGCAAACAAACACGGGAGCCTTTCAAGATGAGGAGACAGAGAAGTATGGCCCAAAAGGGGGAGCGGATGAAGGTTCCAGTGGGAGAACTAAGCTATGAGGAGATAGCCAACCTAACAGATGTAGAGTTGAAAAAACTGGTGATAAAGATGCTCACAGGCTTGACAGATATCCTTAAGTATGGCAAATGCATAAGGGAAGAAGTGAAGGCTATGCTAAATGAAACGAAGGAAAATTCACAAAAAACCAATGGTGAAGGGAAGGAAGCCGGGGTTCTAATTAATGATTTGGAACATAAGGAAGAAGAAAACAGTCAACCAGTACAGAATGAAGAAGCAGGAATTTTAAAAAATGAGGAGAGGCTTAGGAACTTCTGGGACAACTTTAAACGTGCCAACATCCAAATGAATAGGGGTGCCAGAATGGGAAGATGAAGACCAAGAAATTGAAAACTTATGTGAGATAATAATGAAGGAAAACTCTCCAAATTTGACAAAGGAAATAGACATACAAGTTCAGGAAGCACAGAGAGTCCCAAGCAAGCTAAACCCACAAAGGACCACATGAAGACACATCATAATTAAAATGCCAAACGTTAAAGATAAAGAGAGAATCTTAAAAGCAGCAAGTGAAAAGCAGAGAGTTACTTACAAAGGGGTGCCTATAAGACTCTCAGCTGATTTCTCAAAAGGAAATTTGCAGGCAAGAAGGGACTGACAAGAAGTATTCAAGGTGATGAAAAGCAAGGACTTACAACCAAGATTACTCTATCCAGCAAAGCTACCATTTAAAATGTAAGAGCAGATAAAGTGCTTTCCAGACAAGGTAAAGCTAAAGGAGTTCATCATCACCAAGCTATTATTTTAGAAATTTCAAAGGGACTCACTTAAGAAAAAGATCAAAATTATGAACAATAAAATGACAATAAACTC
This sequence comes from Furipterus horrens, assembly GCF_987537825.1. Classification (NCBI taxonomy): domain Eukaryota; kingdom Metazoa; phylum Chordata; class Mammalia; order Chiroptera; family Furipteridae; genus Furipterus; species Furipterus horrens. The sequence continues at coordinate 54,946,171 of NW_028327180.1, read as the reverse complement.
ACCAACTATCAACAAATGAATCTAAAAAAAAACAACAACTAAGCAAACCAGAATAGGAACAGAATCATAGATATGGGGGTCATTTGGAGGGTTATCAGCTGGGAGGGGGAAGGGCAAGAAATGGGGACATGGTGCAGGGATTAAGAAGCATAATTGTTTAATACAAAATAGACAAGGGAAAGTTAAGAATAATATAGGAAAGGGTGAAGCCAAAGAACTTATATGCATGACCCATGGACATGAATTAAGGGGGGTGGGATTGCTGGATAGGGATGTACTGGGCAAAGTAGAACAAAGGGAAAAATTGGGACTACTGTAACAACATAATCAATAAAATATACTTTAAAAAAATCTATTTTCCTATTTTTTGTTTCTTTTAATTATTTTCCTATGATGTTTTTAATTTCTATGTAGTCAAGTGTCTCCATGTTTTCTGATTGCTACCTTTGATGAAATAGCTAACTTATACGACTCATTGTCTGTTCTTTATCCTGGTTCTCCTTTGACTTTGTTGTTGAAATTTAACATTAACCTATATCAAGTGTATTTTAGTATACGCATATGATGTGAGCTAAGTAGTTTACCTTTGTTTTTCAAGTGGTTAACTATTCCAGCATAATACTGTGATGTGAGGTAAGGAGTTTACCTTTGCTCTTCAAATGGTTAACTATTCCAGCATAATCATTTCACCTAGAGTTCAAAATTTTACTTTTTTCACACAATAAATACAGCTGGTTCCACTTAATGGATTTTCTGCTTTATACTGAAGATGAAGATGTCTCTTCTGCAGTAGTGCCATATCATTTTAATTATTACATTTTTGTAATTTTTAAGTATACAGCCAGTAGCAGTCTCCTGGCCATCTTCAGTAAGTTCCTTTTAAAATATTTTCTTGGCTCTTATAGCCTGTTGACAATTCCACCTGAACTTCAGTCAAATGTCAAAAACAAAAAACAAAAGCACCTATTGAGGTTTAGATTGGAATCACATAAATCTAGAGGTTAATCTCTACAGAATTTGCTTCTTAACAGTATTGGGTCTTTCTATTCATTTTAATTTCTCTCTTAATTTATTAATTACTATATATGAGAATGTATTCTTTTAATTTCCAGTTATTTTATATTTTGTGTTGCTGTTGTGATGGAATTTTTAAATGATATTTTCCAATCAGTTATTTCTGGCATATGGGAAAACTATTAATTTTGAATATTTATTGTATATTGGTCATCTTAATAAACTTTCTTTATAGATCCAATATTTTCTTCAGTAAATTTCTTTGAATATTTAAGGTAAGACATCTAATCATTTTCTTTTTCCTTTCCAATATTTTTATTTCTTATTTTTCCCATCTTATTACATTGGCTAGGACTTCCAGAACAACTGAATAATAGAATAATAGAGATAATAATTGGCATTCTGGTCCCTCACTCCTCAGAGAGGGAGACAGTGAAGCATTTGATGGGCCAGCGCTAGTGCTCCTGTCCAGGGTCCATGGCCCACAGACCTGAAGCAAAGTAGAAGTTCAAAGCAAAGAAAAGTCAGTAGTTTCTACACACTGTCCACAACTGAACAAAATGCCTTTGAGAAACACATAAGATATTGGATACTAAAAGAGAGCAAATGAAGACAATGCTAATATTTTCTATGGCAAACGGAAGACTTGACAGGGAGGGGATTAGGGTGAAGAAGGTGAGATGTCAGACTTTCATTAGCCCTACAATGAAGATGTGCTCAAAGCATGGCAAGCTGGGAGCCGCAGGGGAAGCCAGCAGCCAATTTCCTGGCTCTCTGCTGCCTCTGACTCTCTCAAGAGAAGGGAAGCAGGTTCCCTTACTCATTCCTTTGCCTCCTCTTTCTGCAACTAGGTCCATCTCCCCCTCCTCCAAGAAGCCTTCCAGAACTATCCAGATGGAAGCTGGCCCCTTACCCTTCAGACCTGGCAGAATACTCATCTGGCTTTGACCTCCGCACTGGCATGACTTTGCAGGACATAATGACACTTCACTATCCAAGTCTGGCCACCTGAATCCTTGCTACAAAAGCCCTCCATTCAGTTTAAACAAATTGCTCTCAGAGAAATGTGGTTCTAGATTGTCACTCAGGGTCTGTATCTTCCCATTTTTTACACCATGGTGAGGATCTCTGCCACCTGGTCCCCGAACAGAGGAAGACCTGAAATGGAAGCTTAAATGCAGAACGGCAAACACAGGGAGGTACACGACAGCACTAAGAAGTGAGAGAACACACACAGGGAGGAGGCAGGAAGAGGATGAAATGAAGACAAATATTCCCAGGAACTAGAGACCACTGGTGGGGAGTTGTTAAAAGCCCAACACTTTGCAGGTAAGCACAGTGCCATACCATAGGTCCACAACAACTATAAGCCATCAAAAGGCTTAACTAATGTTTCATTCCCTTCACTTCGAAGAAACCACTACCCTTGAAGAGGTATTTTTCACCAGAATAGTCAAGAGTGCTTTGTTTTAATGGGTACATTTTTCAGGAGAGGTTGGAAGGGGTCTTTCAGGAAGGAAGGCATTTAACATTTATTAGGTAAATGCCAGGCACACGCTTGGTATTGTGTGCACTACCATATTCAAGCCACACAGTAATCTTGAAACACCTTAGTATTACAAATCAGAAAACTGTGGCTCAGAATTACCATATGATTCAGCAATTCCTCTTTTGGGTGTATACACAAAAGAATTAAAAAGCAACAGATGGATATTTTTTAAAATGTTGTATCTACATACAATGGAATGGCATTCACCCTTAAAAAGGAAGCAAATTCTGACACAGGCTACAATATGTATGGACCTTGAAGACATGATGTTAAGTGAACTAAGCCTGACACAAAAGGACAAATATTGTCTGATTCTATTTACATGAGGTACCTAGAGTAGTCAAATTCAGAGAAACAGACAGTAAGATGGTGGTTGCCAAGGGTTGGATGGAGGGGGAATGGGAGTCCTTATTTAATGGATACAGTTTCAGTTAAGGAAGATGACAAAGTTCTGGACATGGATGGTGGTGATGGTTGCATAACAATGTGAATGTGTTTAATGCCATTAAGGTGTACACTTAAAAATGGTTGCACTGGCCAGGTGGCTCAGTTGGTTGGAGCATTGTCCCATACACAAAGGGCTGAGGGTTCAATCTCTGGTCCAGGTGCGTATGGGAGGCAACCAATCACAGTTTCTCTCTCTCTTCCTCTTTCCTCTAAAAGCAAAGAAAAAAAATGTCCTCAGTGAGGATTTTAAGAAAATGTCAAAATGGTAAACCTTGTTATGTGTATGTTACCACAATTTTTTAAAAGAAAGAGAAGGGAGGAGAGGAGGAAGACTAAGAAAACTATGGCTCAAAGAAATGAAGAATACTGCCTAGCTGGAGGCAGTGAAGGAGAACTCAAACACCACATGGCCAAGACTTCTAGCCAAGATGGAGGCATAGGTGGACACACTTCCTTGCACAACCATAAGAAGGATCACAACTAACCTCAAAACAAAAAACCAGAACTGCTAGAAAATCGAACTGTATGGAAGTCTGACAACCAAGGATAAAAAGAATATTCATCCAGATGGGTAGGAGGGGCAGAGACAGGGAGGGAGTTGGGTGGAGAGGACGTAGTGTGGTAGCAACAAGGCGGCGGCAGCAGCAAGGTGGCAGAGGCTACAGCTGGTGGAACAGGCAATCCCACATTCACGTGTGGTGGATAAAAGCTGGGAGGGACACCTGGGGAGATATCCCAGCCCCAGGTCAGAGGATGCAGCCCAGGGTTCCAGCACCTGGAAAATAAAGCCTCATTGCTTCTGGCTGTGAAAACCAGTGGGGGTTGGGGCACCGGAAGAAACAGCCTGTCTCTCAGCAGAGTCCATTTAAAGGCCCCATCGCTCTAGAACACACATATCCCACCCACTCTGGGAATCACCACCAGGGCAATAGCTAGAGGTGCGCCAGTCGCATATGGGAAGGGGGTGAAGTGACTAGAAACAGGCAATTGCCGAGTAAGTGGCATTGTTCCCTCTCTGGAGCCTCCCCCACTTACAGCACCACAAAGAGGTGAATGGGTTGCCCCACCCTGGCAAATACATAAGGCTCCACCCCTTACAATGTAACTGGTGCTCTAAGAGTCAAAGTAGGCCTACCTAATACACAGAAACAAACACAGGGAGGCTGCCAAATTGAGGGGACAAAGAAATATGGCCCAAATGCAAAAACAGATCAAAACTCCAGAAAAAGAACTAAGTGAAACAGAGATAGCCAACCTATCAGATGCAGAGCTCAAAACACTGATGATAAGGATGCTCAGAGACTCACTGAGTACAGCAAACACATAAGGGAAGAAATGAAGGCTACTCTAAGTGAAACAAAGAAAAATCCACAGGGAACCAATAGTGAAGGGAAGAAAACCAGGGTTCAAATCAATGAATCGGAATGTACAGAAGAAATAAAGAGTCAACCAGTAGAAAATGAAGAAACAAGAATTCAAGAAAATGAGGATAGAATAAGAAGACTATGGGACATCTCCAGAAGTGCCAATATCTAAATCATAGGGGTGCCAGGAGAAGAGGGAGAGCAAGAAATATAAAACTTATTTGAAAAAATGAAGGAAAACTTCCCTATTTTGATGAAGGAAATAGACATACAATTCCAGGAAGAATAGTGAGTCCCAAACAAGTTAAACCCAAAGAGGACCACACCAAGATACACCATAATTAAAATGTCAAAAATTAAAGATAAAGAATCTTAAAAGCAGCAAGAGAAAAGCAGAGTCACCTACGAAGGAGTTCCCATAAGACTATCAGCTGATTTCTCAAAAGAAACTTTGCAGGCAAGAAGGGGCTGGCAACAAGTATTCAAAGTGATGAAAAGAAAGAACCTACAACCAAGATTACTCTACCCAGCAAAGCTATCATTTAGAATGGAAGGGCAGATAAAGTGCTTCCCAGACAAGGTAAAGCTAAAAGAATTCATCATCACCAACCCATTATTATGTGAAATGTTAAAGGGACTTTACTTAAGAAAAAGAAGATCAAAACTATGAGCAGTAAAATGACAACAAACTCACAACTATCAACGACTGAATCTAAAAAACAAACTAGGCAAACAACCGGAATAGGAACAGAATCATAGGTATGGGGGTCATTTGGAGGGTTATCATCTGGGAGGGGGAAGGGGGAGAAATGGGGAAATGGTGCAGGGATTAAGAAGCATAATTGGTAGGTACAGAATAGGGGGTGGTTAAGAATAGTAAAGGAGATGGAGAAGCCAAAGAACTTATATGCACAACCCATGGACATGAACTAAGAGGGGGATTGCTGGAAGGAAGGGGAGTACTGGCTGGAGGGGGGCAAAGGGAAAAAATATTGGGACAACTGTAATAGCATAATCAATAAAATATAGTTAAAAAAAACACCACTTGGCCAAATCTGGAGGCCAGGCCCCCATCCATCCAGGATACTCCCTGGGGCATCCCTGCCCCACCTCACAACCCGAGGACCTGCCCTCACACCGAGAGGCACTGCTGTGGATGCCCTGCCCCTGCCCTCCAGGAACTGAGTCTCCAGCAAAGCAGAGTCCTCTGCCCGCAATCCCAGCAGCACTTACCACCCCTCGCCTGCCAGGCCACAGGTAGCTAGCTGGGAGTCCCTCAGCACTGTCCGTGAGAGAACTGGCTGGACTGTGATGGTAAAGAAAAGGGGTTAGGCCCTGGCCGGTGTGGCTGAGTGGGTTGGAACATCGTCCCATGAACTGAGAGGTCACAGGTTTAATTTCTCATCAGGGCGCATGCCTCAGTTGCAGGTTTGATCCTTGGTTAGGGTATATAGGGAAGACAACCCATGGATATTTCTCTCACACATCGATGTTTCTCTCCTTCCCTCTCTAAAAGCAATGAAAAATGTCTTCAGATGAGGATTAAAAAAAAAGAGAGAGAGACAGGAGCAGAGGCCAGGAAGGAACCATGCAAATGGCCTCATCTATCCTGAGTAAACCGCAGGGGACAGAGCAGAGAAATATGGCTTCTGTCACCACTGTGCCAGGAGACCTGGGGTGGCCAAGGCTCAGGTCAATACTGGGCCTTTCAGCAAAGAAAAGGTCCAGGACATTCGATTGCTTGTTCCATAATAGAAACAGAATCAACAGATGATTTCATTAAGATGGAGCAGGCTTCGAGGTACATTCTCTCGAATTCTTGATGTCATCTGGGAAGCTCAGAAATCATTCCATAATCAATAAATACATCTTTGGGTGAGGATTTTTCTTTTAAAGAAAAAGAAAGGGGGCTGGAGGGGAGCTGAGAGAAACGGGTACCAAGGCCTAACCTTCAATCACGGGGAACAGCACCCACCACTCATGCTTCAGCCCTTCGCACTAAAACTTTTTTTTTTTAATACCCAGAAATACTGATTTACTTGTAAACTCTAAAGCATACCAGACTCCTGTTTACAAATCCCACAGCACCTCTCTTGGCTGGCAGGCACTCCCTCCTCCTAGGCGGGAAGCTCACAGGACCCCGTCAGGAAGCCTCCCAACTCTCTCCAGCAGACTTCAAAGACTTCTTCTCTGGGGCCCCTGAACCTCAGTATAGAAGTTACCACATTTTATTGCAATCATTAATTTGTAAGTTTCTTGAAGCCAGGGACCACATGCACAGTGCCAATGTCCTGACTGGCACCTCCTCCTTGGCCTGGCAAATGTCGGCTGAGTGGACAAATGACAGGATTAACTCAGTTTTCTCTTTGCTAATTACCTCAGTTTCAACAGAGCAGTAGATGTACTGGCCATGGAAAAGTGACTACATCCCTTCTTGTCGGTATCACCATCTATCGGCCCACATCAAGGCAGCCACAGTGCTCTAGCACAACACCCTCGGTTCTCAGTGCTACCAGGTGCTCACCATGTTACACTATCGGAAACATCCAGAAGGCAAGGATGGAGTCACCTCAAAGTGCATGGACTGAAACCACACTTCACACCCCTTATCCCCCATTGACAGAGGCCAGCAGGGCAAACACTGGCCAAGGCAAGCAGATGACCAGGTTTCCGTCCTCATTTGGCCTCATTATTGGCTGGGTGGCCTCGGGCAAGTCACTTAACCTTTCTATTCTGCCATTTCCTCATGGGAAGTGCGGGACATTTCTGGCCCTATCTGTTTTGTGGGAGGTCCCAGGAGAGAGCAGCTATAAATGCAGAAGGTAATGAGTCTTCTGACTCTGGGCTGTGAAGACAGGCGTGGCCACGTGCAGAAACAGTCAGGCCTGGGAGACCCCCAGCACCCGGCGCAAGTGCCCAGGCCCAGCAGGCTCCACATAGTGTTGCTACATCAGAAGAGGGACACTGGGGGATAGGGGCTACGGCACCTCTGCCAAGGTCTCTCCCTGGCCCAGCTCATGTACCTGTCCACCGCACCAGGAAGCAGAACAAATGACAGTCATAGTGAACAGCACAATGGGATTCACTTGGGGCCACACAATGAGAGGGGAACAAGTCTGGAGGAGATGGAGTCAGCCATTCCAGTTCACCAGGGACAGGGAACCCCAAAGAGAGGGCTCCAGGGGGTGTCAGTGGGGGAGGGCTGAATACTGCTCCTCTGGGACATCCCTGGTTTCAATTCTTCTTTCTCATCACTATGAACATCCTTCTACTTTTCACATCAGATGTTTCCATGCAGGATTAAGAAAACATACTCAAAACCAAGTTCTCACATCACAGATCAAGAAGAGTGAGTGAACAAGTGAACCAGCCTTAAAGTAAGTCCTGAAGTCAAAACTACAATGAGACGCTCACTCCCCCGGGAGGGCTGTGATCCCAGCAGTGGAGGATCACAAGTGCTGGCAAGGATGTGGAGAGACTGGAGCCTTCACACCCTGCTGGTGGGAATGTAAAATAGTACAGCCACTGTGGGGGACAGTTTGGCAGTTCCTCAAAAAGTTAAAGATAGTATTACCCTGTAACCCAGCAATTTCATGCCAAGAGAAATAAAAACATATGCACACATAAAACTTGTCCATGAATGAACATTATTCATTCACAATAGTCAAAAAACTGAAGAAATCCAAACGCTATCAACTAATCAATCTATGGGCAAAATGAAGTACATCCATCCAACATAACACCATTCAGCCATAAAAAGGAATGAGGTACTGATACAGGCTACAACCTACATGAACCTTGAAAACTTCATGCTGAGCAAAAGCAACAGACGACCAAGGCCACATACTGTATGATCCCACATATGAAATGTCCAGAAAAGACAAACCCACAGACTGAGGGTGCACTGGTGTCTGTCACGGGCTGGGGCATGAAGAGTAGCTGTGACTTGCCATGGAGCTCCTTTTTGGGGTGGTAAGGATGTTCTGAAATTAGAAGCAATGGTTGGTTGCACAACTCTGACTATACTAAAAACCACTGAACTGTGCACTTTACAAGAGTGAATTTTATGGTATATAAATTGTATATAAATATTTTTGAAGATTTTAAAGAGTCAATATAGTTTGTGTGCGCCAACACAAAGCAAACAAATAATGAATGAATGGACGAAGCAAGCCTAAAACAGTAAAACTGTTACTCAGCATCTTTTTTTATGAAATTCCTTAAACAAGCAACAAGGACAGGCTGTAAGAATGAAGAGAACGAGGAAAATAAAGGGCCGAGCCACCACGTGAAGAGGGAAACAACCAGGGAAATCACATTTTCTGGCAGAATCATGGACAGAAACCTCTCGGTCGCTGGAGGCCACCTTTCACTGGTACAGACAATGGAAGCGAGGGAGCCATGTCCCAGAAGCAGAAATGTTGCTCACAACAAGACTCTGGTCACCTAACTCTCCAGAGCGGACACACAGATGCTCAGATGCCACTCGCACATGCCCACGGACCCAGAAAGCACAGCGGAGTGAGAATTGCCACCCCCTTGACAGAAGAGAGCCCATCACCTGCCGACAGAGGAGAGCCCATTCTTTCTTGTTCAGCTTCTCCAGTCTCTCATGAAGAAGCCCTGCCATTTAATGAAAAGCTGCATTTCACCACAAAGAGGGAGGATAACACCTTCTTCGGCTGCTCCCTGGAAAGTAAGTTTTTTCTTCGAGGCGAGTCCTGCAGTGGGAAGCTCCCACACCCAGCATTCACTGTCAGGAGGAGCCGGCAGGTATGAGCTACAGAAGCAGAGTAAGTAGAGGTATAAACAGACACCACGGCAGAAAGGGCTCAAGTGTGGCCACAGCCCCGCCCGCCCCCCAGCTCACACTACGGCCTGGGCCACAGCATCCCTGCTGCAAAATGAGGAGCCTGTGACACCAACGTCTAGGCCCCAGACACAGCCCTGCCCTGAGGCCTGCCCTGAGGGCTCCCACGCATTCGCCAGTGAGAAAGATCTCGGGGTTGAAGCTTTACTTGCTCCTTGAGCCAACCATTATTTAAAAGTACCTTTTTCTCTAACATAAAAGGAGAAATGATCAGCTAGCTTGAATCTCCCACTAAGCAAGATATAAAATTCATGAAAACAGATCTTCTATTTCCAAAGAAAGAAAGAAAATACATGGGGGTGCGGAACTCTTTAATAAAACAGCTGAATACTTTTAGCAAGAAAAGAAATTCAGGCGAGGATGTGCCTCTGTCAAAGCAAAAACAAAAGAAAGAAATCCATTTCAGAGCTATGCTATTTTCATCGTTTCCTGATGAAAGAAGGATAAAAAAAAAGGAGGTATGTGATGAGATGAGAGGGTTTTTGAAATCAGTAACGCAAAACACACCGAGCCCTTTAAATATCCAGTGTCCGGGTGTCGTAATAAAAAGTCTTGACCATCAGGAGCAAAACTGGGCTGAAGGGCCCACCCTCCCACGGCACGCAGGTTACCTGTCCTGCCCACCATGTCCCTGAATCCTTACAGCAACCTTATCAGGCCAGAAAGGCTGGTCCAAGCCCTTCTGACGATTGACAAAACCAAGACAGAGACATGGGGCAACGTGCCTGAGCGAAGGAGCCGCAGACTGGAGACCAGAACTAAGGTCGCCTAACTCCCAGCTCCATGAAGACATGTCCTCAAGAAGTTTGGGCCTCAAATTCTTTCCATTACACCTCATGCTTCCCCTTGGATTTTCTCCATCAAGGGAAAACAATGTACTGAACAGCAGACCCAGCTCTGAGAAAGTATTTGATTTCCCTCCCTGTCCCTGTGCCTCCTCAGAAAATGCCATCTGCCTGAGGTGCTCCCCTACCAGACGTGGAGCCTAATGAACCCTGGTGAAAGACGCGGCCCAGGCAAGAAGGCCTTTGGTGGCACTTGCATGACGGAGCTCAGCACAATCTGTCCCTGTGTGGAAAAGGGCTCCCAAACCTCCCGGAAGAGATTAAGTTCAGTTGATGAATGCACGACATCAGTCACTCGTCTGGATTGTTCTCCAAATGCCCCAGGGAGGCCACCAATGCAGCACTTCCTCTGGGTGAGCTCAACACCCTGCAGGCTCGTGAGCACCCTCCCCGCTGGGCGTAGCCGCCTGCTCAGTGAAAGAGGTTCACTATCTGACCTCTGTCTCCCTTGAGAGGACAAAAAACACTTTTAAATAAAAATTGGATCCGAGGGCAGTTTGAATGCCAAAATCTTTCTGTGCCTGAGGGATGGATCGAAGCCCACCACCAACTCCATGTGGGGGCTGCACCTGGGATGTCTGTGATGCACCACTCACAGCAGCATTCACGGGCACACTCGTTAATTGTTAAAAAGCTCATTGAGCCTGTGAACTGCACGTGCTGACAGCCCAGAGCTCAGATCAGAATGCCAAGCCTAACTCACAATCCCTGCGGCTTCAGACAAGTCACTGGGCTTCTCTGAGCTTCCCATGTCCTCATGCACAGCCTGGGGAGAAGCCCACCTGTCTTCAGGGTTGACACGGGATTAGAGGCAGTGTACAGGGCTTGTGCAGCTCACAGACCCCCGATAAATGGCATCAATTCCCTGCTCCCTCAAATGACCTCTCTTCTGACCCTCAGTGCAGAGGGGGCGTCATGCAGCTCCCTGCTAGGATTCCTTACAGGTCAGGGAGGTGTCCAGAGAGCAGCCACTATGTCAGTGCCCTTCTGAACTCATCAGAGGACAAGCAAATTCAGTACAAGCCTGAGATGAAGAATGCTGTACAGCCGGGCTCACCTGGGACAGCCTGGGGTGCGTTGTTGTCCTGGGGGAACATTAGGAGTACCCTCTCAAAGTGCACCCATCTGGACAGTAACTTAAATGCTGAAGCCCCATTGATGGCGTAAAATGATACTTAAAACCACAGATACTGGGCCCGAGCTGCGATACTCAGGTTTCATTTAAAACTCTGAAGAAAAGCTGCATTTCTTCCAACATAGTGAGTCTACCCTCTCCCCTGGGCTCAGAGTGGCCCTCCCAACATCTGTCAGCCCCATGGGGCCTAGTTTTCTCACTTGATCATCTCCTTGCCTCAATGATGGATGCGCTCTGCCTTGTCACCCCCACGAGTTGTGCAGTGGTTCAACCAGAGCACGACCACAGAAATAATAAGGACTGCAGCTGAATCCAAGAGCAGGGGATGCAGACAGCAATGTAAAGCAGTGTGTGTCCCTGCCAGATGGGCAAGGCTGGGTTAGGGACCGGGTCTTTCACCTGGGGGGCTGGAGGGAGAGGTGGGATCCCACACAGCCAATGCCTAGGAGGTGGCCAGAGGAGAGAGCCCCTCGTCCCCATTCTGCCAGCACTGTCCCCGCAACTGCTGGGTGCTAGGCCCTATAGGACTGAATGCTTCCCAGCTGAAATACTCTCTGGGAAAGAATTTGTCACCAGCGCTGCCTGAGAAATGAGCCCTGGGCCATGCACTGGAGCAAAGGGAAATGCTGGGGCAGGTTCCTGGAGGAAAGCTACCCTCCTGGAAGAGACCATGACGAATCCATTAGGACAAACAGCGGGGCCGGGCCCCCAATATCACAGGAACAGCCAATTGTACAGGTGCTCTCATTGGAATTCCTTTGTCGGCTGAAAATTCAAATCTAGAATGAGTTTTTAACTTTATCAGCTGATTCCTAGTGACACAGCTTTGCATCCACGGGACAGGGTGTGCGGTCAAGAGACTTAGGTCCCAAATTCTCCAGTGATTATTTGGAGGGAAAAAAATGTGTCAAGTAAAATTTTTAGTTTTGTGTGTAAGAACCTTCTTATACAGAGCTGCTTTTCCTGCTAAGGTCAAACCACCAACTGCATTACGTGGGTGTGAAGATAAGCGCCCCTGAACTCGCCTCCTGACCTCGCCATGCAGCCACAAAGGCAGACAAACTGTCTGGGTCAGCAGGCATGTGACTGTTCCTTGGATCAGGAGACGGATGAACAGACAGATATATACAAATAGATAAACAGATAGATATTAGATTAGAAAGATGATACAAATGTGGATATATAACAGATAGATTACGTAGCTAAATATACAGACTGGGTAAAATAGATGATAAATTAGATATAGATGACAGATCAGATGATGATAGATAGACAGATGTTAGAGAGATAGTTACAGACAGATTTACACAAGTACCAGAAGTGTCACAATAATCATTTTTAAGCAGCATGGTACAAACAAGCGCACTTACTGTTCACAACTCTAAGAAATAGGAATCTATTGTCTCCATTTTATAACGTGGAACTAGCCATCTAGAATTATATTAGATGGTCACACTTAGGCAAAAAGTACTAGAAAGAGAAATTAAACACACATCTTCCGATTTTTGGAGCGCTCCCTCGGCCATGCGGTGCTATTGCAATCTCACCCTCTGAAGCGTGGCCCAGTGACTTTCGCCCAGCTGGGACAGAGACTGGGGCAGAGGCCCGGACAGAAGATCCCAAGCGTTGCCCTAAGAGCCTGTGATTCTGTGTTTTTACCAGGCTCTTTTGCTTTTTCCCTCACAGGCTCCCCACAAGGAAGGGTTCCAGTTCTGACCTATCATTAGTGGGACATTAGGTCATAAACACTGTTGATTCAACCTAAAGGCAGCCGGGTTCTCCAGTGAAGCCGGCACGGCAGGTGGCCACAGGGCTGGGACCACAGCACACCGCAGCTGCGCTCGGCCCCCGCCTCTGCTTACCATTCCTGCTTACCACCTCTCATCCCGCCAACTCCAAGTCCGACCCAGTGTGCTCTTTAGCCAAGTAAAACCTCAGGAAACCAAAACAGCAGCTGAAGGAGGAACCCCTTTCTGGTGGCATTCGCTCTACCCACCCTGCCCCACAGCTTCAGGAGGGCACCTGGCCACAGAAGCCAGCCACCCAGGTCAAGACCATTGAATTCAGAGGACACGACATGGCAGGGAACAGAGGGCATTTTAGAAAAACTTGGCAGACATCCATTCAGCTTCAGCAGATATCCAACTATGGGGACAAGCACCTAGACCCGCGGCTCGTAACCCTGGCTGTCCCCTACAGCAGTCCCCAGACTTTCTCGCACCAGGGACCGGTTTTGTGGAGGACAATTTTTTCATGGACTGGGTGGGGGGAGAATGGTTTCGGGATGATTCAAGCACATTACATGCAAGCTCACCTCCTGCTGCGTGGCCCGGTTCCTAACAGGCCCAAGCCAGAAGCGGTCCGCAGCCTGGAAGCTGGGGACTCCTGCCATACAAACTTACAGCCACCAGGGCCCAGGCCCACCAAGAACATGAAATTAGAAGTTCTGGTCTCTGTATTTTATGAAAACTCCCCCAGGGGTTCTAGTGTGCACTTGAGGTTTGTAACTACTGCCCTGGCTCATTGCAAAATCCCTTCTACCAGATAGTCAGCCTCGGCCACAGAGACCCAGCCCCCGCCGCACCCTCTCTATCATTAGGGGAACACATTTAGTCACATTCAAAGAAAGCGGCCTCCCAAATGGGTTAACCAGAAAGAACTCTAATTTCTACTCACTGTGATGCCCCTGTATCATTAGCATGGCAGTTAAGATGGAATAAAAGCAAGAAGCTTGGGTAATGGCTTCATCCAACAGCAGCAGCAAGTCAGAGGCAGAGTCCTCAAAACCCAAGAAATAAATAATCCTTTTCCCGGGAAAAAGTAGGGACATGTCTCAAAGAGGGGGAAAGGGGAAGAAGGGGAGAGAGGGCCTCACATGGAGTGGGAGGAAAATGCAAGTGCCTTCGCCAACCACTCCTCAAGACAGTCATTTTTCCTTAGAAACACTGCATACCATTGATTTTTTAAAAAGAGTATTTGGCTATTGTGGGCTCTCATGAAAAGGCAAACCGATGCAAACCTAGGCAGGGGAAGCTTTGGAAAGGAGTGCTCTGTCCCTGTTCCTGCCCCGAACAGAAGGAGGGATATTAAACAAAACCACTGAACAGTTACACTGGGTTGTGAGGAGTTTTCTTAAGTGACTACATGGGTGTGCTCCTTCTTCCTAAACACTCTCTTCCTGCCACTCAACACGGGTCGGCAGGGTCCACGCCTGGAGGGAAGGGAAGCAAAGGGGACAGGAAGGAGGTGATGGCGGCTTCCAGGCTGTGCTTCCCTAAGCCCAAGGACTCCCCAGAGGGGCTGCCAAGTCCGGGAGGAGAGGAGAAGGGGAGCAAGGTTCTGGGCTCCCCACAGCCCACCACTGCAGCCAGAGCAGCTCTGCCCTCATCAGTCCTATCTGCCAGGCAGAGGGGTCCTGGGTCAGATTTCATGTGGTTCATATGACAGAAGGGTGGCCCCAGAAAAACAACGGTAAAGCCAGCAAGAGTAGAAGGAGCAACAGGGATGAGGTCCGGGTCCCGACTCATGTAGCTGCTTCTCAAGCAGCCAGAATGGGCAGCTTCCATGTATGCCAGGGGTCTACAAACACAGAAACAGGAAGTCTCTGCCCAGCTGTACTTGGCCAGTACCCAGAGCATGAGTGTCCTGGGATGTGTGTGTCATGCAGGCTCTTATGTAGCCACACAGACCCCTGAGCCCATGGGATGCTGACCACTGAAAGCCTCTCCCTCATGTCCAAAGACTAGGAAGACTTTGCAGAGCCTCATGACTCCCCCCACCCTCACCCCCACAATCTCTCCTGGCTCTGGCTGTCATTCTGGGCAACAGACTGACAGGAAGGTCCCAACAGTCTGCACATCCCACTCACTGGAAAGTCAGGATGGTCTCTGGGGATATCCCAGTACCAAGACCCCAACCTCTGCGTACACCACGAACGGCAGAGGGCAAGAGAAGGCAGGATGCAGACACCGTTTGCAGGGAGGACAGCCCACCCCCTCAGGGACTGCGTGCTTTCCTGCGTGATGCCACTCCTGGGCCAGGAGCCAGGCAAGAAACCCTGGGGAGATTAGTTTAACTGCCACAATGTCCGTGCAAAGGTAAGGCCTAGCGACCTAAACAGGAATATCCCTGCTCTGGAAGGGCCTAGCAGACTTAAATCCTACCGGGCTAGGAGGCTGGTGGGTAGAGCCCAGGCCGGCAGCTTCCATCCTGAGAAAAGCATTTAGTAAGTGTGCACTGGACCTCCAGGAACAGCTGTACTATTTCTCAGGCTGCATCCTCCTTCCACTCTCTTCTCGCCTTTGGCTCGGCACCAGGTGTTAGGTGATCAGCCCAAAATGTCCCAGGGAGTGGACAGACTCTACCAGCCCAGCCACTTGTGGTTGTGATTTGCACAGAAACACCTGAGTGGGCCCAGTCCCATGGCATCTACTGGCAGCAGGCACTCGTGTCCCCTGGCGAGATGTGTGGCCTCACCCACGTGGGGCCAGGGAGAGGGCTCAGGAGGAGGAGGAGACAGAGAGCCTACACCAATAGCCATCAGATAGCGTGGCTTTCTAATCGCCAGGCCATGGGCAGATTCTGTGGTGGCAGCTCTGGTCCGGGACTTTGAAACTTTAGTCTGATGTGGTCGGGCTATTTTGTAAACATTTTCTAACCCGAGTCAAATGAATGATGCAAAGGGAATAATCAAAGTATCAATTACAAACACATCCATATTATAGTGTATGTGCATTCACGCACGTGGACTCATCAGAAGCAGGGATCAAACCCAAATGCCACATGGATGAGAAAATGACAAGCAGTGGCTGCGCTGCAGGGACACTGAGCACATCTCCTTGGGGCATCCCGGCCAGCAAGGCCTGAGACACCGCCTCGCCCCTGCTCCTGCTGCCGGCCTCCGGGCAAGGCTCCCCAGAGGAGCTGGGACTAGCCTGGGGGAAGACCACAGTCTGCCCCGGTGCTCAGAGCCACTCTCAAATGGATCCAACCCTGTGCACTCAGACGCAAGTTCTCTCACAACACCACCAGCGTGAGAGCTGCTATTCCTGCCGCCTTCGAGGATGGTCCAGACAGAGGGAGCAGTCCCCATCCACAAGTTCAGGCTGATGCTTGGGCTCCGGCTTTTCCCCTCCCTGCCTCTCTCCTGCAACTGCTGCAACAGTGGCTCCCTGCAGGGACAGAGGGGAAGGGGGTGGCAGGCAGCAGAAATGAGGCTACTGGTGAAGAGGCAGCAAACACAATTAGCATCAGACTGTACACTCTTCTCCAGTCCCAGGAGTCTCAGTCTTCTGGCATCACTCAGATGAAGCAGAAAACCAAGTCCTTGCTAGTATATCCATCCATCCATCCGGGCGCCATCCATCCAACAGCAGGTGGCAATGGAGCGCCTCAGGAGTGACATGACTGGGTGGGTGGGGAATATTGAAACAACAGAGGAGCCTTGATCAAACTGGAACACCCAGAGGAACGTCATCAGGGCCGTGGGATAAAAGCGCAATGTTGGTCAAGGTACCAAGAAGCAACAGTAGATTTCAATGAAGGGGGCTGAGCAGGGGCTTGGGGAGGGAGGTGCACCCAGGCTGGGCAGAGGAGAAAAGGGAAGGGCATGACTGACTGAGGTGACGATGTGCATGCAGGCTGGGCGGCAGGACTAGGCCGCATGAAGGAAGGCTCTGCACTGGGGTCCATTCTCCGCAAGAAAAGCCATGGGGGGGTCTCTCCATGGCAGAGCCCAGAAACAGGGGTAGCAGTGAGACTCCTCAGAGGTGAGGAGTCTTGAGGTCTGAGTCGGGGCAGTGAAGGGATGGGTGCAAAAGATTAACAGAGAAAAACTGATCCAATTTCAGCACAGGGTGACTGTGGGGTCAAGTAGTCATGACAGTGCTGCGTCTCTGGGGCTGGGCACCAGGACAGATGCAGCACAGGGGGGCGCTGGGGGCGGTGGGGCGGTGGGGCAGGGGAGTGGTGAGTCTGACTGGGGAGGGCTGCGCAAAGGAGCCCCGGCACACCCAGGAGCCACATCCAGAGGGTGAGTGGCAAGTCCACAGGTCAGGAACAAGGGCCCTTTCCAGAGCAGCAGTAGCAATGTGTCCTAATCCTCTCCGGTCTCAGGTCCCATCCTGATCCCTGCTGGGTTGCACCCCGGGGGAGGGGAAGAAGCCCCTTCAGGGTGCTGTGCCCGCGCCCTCTAAGGGGAAGCCTTGAAACTGGGTTAGCAGAAACGACAAAGAGGCTCTCGTCTGTGAGCTGGGGCCCCTGTTCCTTGGAGCTCTAGAATCCACAGAGCTGGCATGGGCTCCTGAGACCGGTACTTTCAAACAATCACCAGATTCAGATGCAGGTTCTCAGGCCCCACCAGCAGATTCTCTGCTTGGACAGGTTGGGTGGGGCCCAGAAGCTGAATGTTCTCAGATGCACCCAGGTGACGCCAGGGACAGCCTGCTGGCCACGGTCAGAGGAGCCTGCTCCCAGCAAACGTTCAGGTCAGGCCCTCCTGCAGCTCGAGTCCCTCTTCTCTGGCTCTGCTGAGAAAGTAGAGATCCAGTGGGGGTGGGAGTAGGAGGGTGCAGTTTCTGCAGAGATGGGAGGTTCTGGCACCTCAGGTGAGATGAATAATACCAATGATCACATCTGAGTGCTGATTACTTCAGCCAGGTGCTGCTCTGATGCTTCCACATCACCACTGGCAACGACTTCCCCCTTTTGCAGTTGAGGTAATTGAGGATTAAAGTCAAGTCATCCAGCGGGTGGTGGAGCCACAGCTGCCACCTGCACTGAAGCACAGGGTGCATGTTGGAGGGTTGTGCCCTTCCCTCCAGCCTCAGTCTTCCCCTCTCTAAAATGGAGAGAACTGTTCCCACCTGCTTCCCGGAGACCTCGGAATCTTAACAATGATGCCTGTAGCACCACTGGGAAGCCAGCTCTGGTTTCCCCATGCAGCACCCCTGCCACCTGGGGACCCTTCAGCTGGTCTGGACGCCACCTGCAGGGCACATCTGGAGCCTCTGCCCACCTGTCACCGGATAGAAAGGACAGAGGGCATTCCTTCCACCCATGCTGAGTGCTTCACACAGTCTCATACACATGTCTCACTGGAAGGCTCTGTGTGACGGCAATAATATTATTTTCTGCTGCTGGCATGCCACCTCCATTTTTAAACTGGGAACAGTCGACTGCACTTTCCTCTGCAGGCAGTGCCATTTCAGACAGAAGTGAAGCCTCCAGGTCCTGGGACCTGGGAAACACATAGCAGGGGGCAGATGGAGACTCGCCTGCAGGGTGCAGGTAACTGGGATGGAAAAGCCCAGACAGACTGGGACAGAGGAGGTGTAGGCTTTGTTATACCATTTACTTCAATGGCTTGTTTCTGCAAGTTTGCACCTGAATTTCTTTAAAGTGCTCTAAGCATTTATTTCTGGCCTCAGTTTTCATTAAAGAAGCTCCAATTTCATCGAAGGAACAGATACCAATGAAGTCACCTTAAGCCAGCTCTTCCTCTTTGCGACACTCCTTCTCTTAAAAGCGGGCCCAGGGCACGCACTCACTTGAAGCAACGCAGAAAGCATGACCAGCCAGCAGGGGGAAATCCTGATCTCCTTATCTGCATTATTACCGCTTGTCTCCTGAGGGAAGGGCAGGCTAGTGGGAATTCTACAGGGGTCAGTAACCACGGGGGTCATGTGGAAGAGCAGTTAACATTCTCCTCCGGCTGTAGAAGCAGTGGAGTTTGGGATGTGACAACTGTGACCACATCCCTGCCATTCCTTTGGAGCTGGCTCACTCAGTCCCCCTGCTCCGTAGGCTAACTGACTGCGTGCAGTCGCATTCAGCCCAAATGAGCAGGGCGGGCAGCCTGACCTGTCTCTTCCCCTGCATTCCCATGTGCCATTAGGCCATCTGCTAACTATTCTGGGTCCACCGGGCCAGGTGCTGGGCTCATGGGGATGTCCCTTGTCCCTGAACAGAAGGAATTCCTGGCGTGAAGAAGCAGCACACAGCTGCTGAGAAAGAAGGCCAAAGAGAAAGTCGGGGCCTCCGCAGGAAGGGATGCACCTCCCCTGGCAAAGGTGGTGGGGAAGGGATGGCACAAAAGGGACAAGAAGCATGAGGTGGGGCAAAGAATGGGTCAAGCGTGAGGAGAGCAGAAGCACATTCTGGAACGACAGAGAGGAGAAACAGACTGATAGGGGCTTTCAAGTACGTCTGAGAAAAAACAGGGCTTTTCTGTATCTGTTGAACAGAATGCATTTTATTAAAGGCGAACTCTGTCTCAAGTTGTGAATTGTCAAATGCGGGAGCTGGAAAGAGCACCCTGGGTCATCTGGTGCAAGTCCTCCATTTTGCTGATGAGCAGCTAAAGCCCAAAGAACTGAGGGAACTTGCCAAGGTCACACAGCAAGTTGGTGTTGGAGAGAGACCAGAACTGCAGGCTCCTGGCTAGGGTCATTTCTGCCACAGAGGCTCGAACCCATCCACTCCTCCAACGGCAGGCATCACTGACCCCTTACTCAGGAAATATTACTTGTGGCTTATTAACACTCTGTGACCAATGCAGGGGCCTAGAGGGACCCCAGCTGAACTCGACACCAGAGGCAGATTATAACCTTGACTTGACCTTACGGGTTGACAGCAGGTACTCAGTGCTTTTCAAGTGTGGCTCCTTAGCTGGCCTTGGAGGAGGAACAGAAGTGTCCAAGGGTATGGGTGCATCCTGACAGATGGCACTGACCAAACAGCAGGCTTTCCCATGAGGCCAGAGGCCCAGGGCACACGTGGAGGCCTGTGAGAACACACCCACAAGGCTAGAAGGTGATGTGCACGGCCAGAAAAAAATCCTAAGGCTTCAACATGAAGACTTTTCCTGAGCCGTAATGAGAAGGCTGAAACAGGAGAGTGGTCCCTGATCCTTCAGACACATGCAAGACAGGGACTGAGACAACATGAGGAGATGAGTATGCAATTTGAAGCAAAGGGGAGCTCAGACTAGGAGGGGATGGCAGGGCAACTCTCTTCCAGTGGTGGGATTGAAAAGAGGGACTCTGAAGTCACAGGCAAAGAGACCATCATTCTGAAAAATAACCAGTTAAGACAGGTTTTCCTAAGGCACATAGCTAAGTTCTTTCTATTTTACCCTCTTCTGAACTGAATTGTTAGCTTTTAAGACAAATTGTATGTGGACTTTCACTCTTAGACAAAACCTTTTCTTGTTCTTTCAATATGTGCCAGCTGGGCCACTGTGCAGCTTGCCTACCTCCTCAAGAACAAGATAATATCTGCCAAAGGGACAGATATTATCAGTAGGCACATTGGAAACGACATTCACAAGCAAACTCCTAACATGTGCTACGACCCCAGGAAATATACTTGAGATTCAGTGAAATGAAAAGCATAAATCTTTCAAAGCAAACTATGAGCACCCAGCAGTTGGTAGGAGCAACTTCATCTGAACCATAATCAATAGTATCTGTGGGTCCCTCTCCAAGTAGGACTGCCTGATTCCACTTATGTCAAATCCAGGCCAGGAAGAATCTCCCCCATTTGATTTTCTTATCAGTGGAATAGATTCCTGGTTCAACATTTGCTGCGCCCCAACCTCTTTCTGAGAAGATGCACCCTCAGGAATTCTTGAAAAATCAGAATCAAATACTTATGAGCAAAAGCTCAAAATTGATAGCTTTGAAGGTTACTCTAAATACTATGTTTTCCAAGTGACCACAATCAAATCCCATTTTCAAGTTAACTTTTGTCTAAAAGTTCCCAAGCAGAGAAAGCAAGAAGGCATTCCTTCTATCCCACCATAATTCTCTGGATCCGTATTCTCAAGTTCCACTGCAGAAGTCACTGCTGGACAAAGACGAGTAAGAAGACAACTGGCTGGCCGGCCTGGCCCTGCCCCCCACAACCCCCACCCCCTCTCTCTTGCACTGCACATCAATCCACTGCTCAGTTCAGCACCTTCTAGAAGGAAAGAGGCAAACAACACAGACTTGTTTTCCCATGATAAAGAGTCCCAAGTGCTAAGGTTATCACTGTAAGCTATCTTACTGATCATGGTGGTTCCACCAGCCAGGGCTGCCTTGGTGCCTTGAAAGAAGTCATCAGCAGAAGTCATTCCCTGCTCAGGCATCTGGAAGCGGGTATGGACGTCAATCCCTCCAGGAATCACCATCCTGGAATGGGCCTCAATGGTCTTCACCCCTCCTGGCACAATCAGGTTTTCTCCTATTTGCCTAAATAAAGGGAGGGGGTGTGACAATGGTGGTCAATGAAACATCCTTGGGTCAAATGAAATCTGAAAGACACATCCACCAAGCCCTAACCTATCCCTCCCTATGTTTCCTAGACTTTTCCTATTACTGTAATTATTCATAATATATGTGCACTCACCACACTCCCTACCCCCCAACTAAGAGGCAATGCTGCATTTACTAGAAAATAAAGTTAAATAAAGCCTCAGAGGTCTGATCAAAACCCCTAAGATTAAATGATAACAAGGCCCAAAGAAACTTGCATAAAATGCCACCATACTTTCTCTATAAACACACAGTTGAGCTAATCATCCTACAGCAATTTCCTCCAGACCTGGTTGTACTTTACAAACATGTATTTTCACCAGATCCTTTGCAAAATAAAAAAAATAGGGGGAAGGAAAAAATAAATAAAACTATGAACGCCATGATTAAAATGATTTGAAAATTTGGAAGTATGTCATTAACAGCTCAGAGAGAAGACAGAAAATTAATATTACGTTGAGACATTAATTTATTTCCAATTTCTAAAAAAAAAATTTCTGCTACATCTTTCTACCAAGTTTTTTTTTTAAAAAGGAAAAAGTAATCAAGGAGAAATTGATAAAGTTCAGAAAAAAATTAGTGATGACTAAATATAGCACCCACACTTGCTCACTTCTAGGCCAGTGTCCTTCTGCTAGACCGGATCATGCTGCCTTCTAACAAGGGGAAATGGGACAGGCAAGTCATGGGATGTGAGCGCCTGGAGTTGAGACTGTCATAAGCAAACACACATGGAGAAAACATTAAGTGTGGAAATGGTGAGACCTATTTTAGGTTCATAAATCAAGATGTGAGTTTCCAGGCAACAGACACATCCACTACAGTTTTCTACTCCTGGTTTGCTGTAGCCCTTGGTGAATGCTGCTTATTCAGAAGATGTCATTTACAGCATGTTTGTCTTTGAATAGATGTGCTATTTCTCTGGAGCCCTGTGAGCAAGCAGTCCCAGTAGGAAGGGCATGAGGATACTGGCATGCACTCAGCTCACTTAACCCTCTAGAATCCAAAAACACCATAATGCAGTAACCGCTGTTGTTAGTAACACAATATACAATCAACACAAGCACAGTCTTACTGGTGTTAGCTGGCTCTTAAAGAACAAAACCTGAAATTCTCTCAGGATGAGGCAGTACCTTGTCTGTGTTACTTGGTAATTAATTGTTGTCTTTTTGCCCCAACCACTTAGATTCTTGATTCGGAAAGCAAATGTGCTATCTTGACGGAAGAGGATATACTTCACATTTGTGACCTTCGTTTGGGCAAGCCATGCAAACAACTACATTCTAGGAAAACATTTAATCTACTCAATAGATCCTAACCCAAGCATTTGAGCTGGCAACAAGAAGATATTGTGTCACCTGTGTTAAAAATAGTAAATTACATAATGCATAAGGAAATGGGTGTACATTTAATTGAGGCTTTGAATTCTTTAAATCTGAGTTTTGTTTTTGTTTTTAATATGCTTTATTGATTATGCTGTTAGTTGTCCCAATTTCTTTTCCCTTTGTTCCCCTCCACCCAGTGGCATCCCTCCTTCCATTTGCGCCTCCCAGTCCATGCCCATTGGTTGTGCATATATAAATCTGAGTTTTCAAATTCATTAATTACTACCAATCAAAATGGGCTTAAACAAATACTAAGTCACTCTGTGAAGTCACTAAAGCTTGGTACTATGTGTGTGAATGGTAGGAACTGTTTGGGGATACTAGAGAGTACACAAATTCTTCTATATAATGAGTTACACTTACTTGATCAACCCATCTTCCATGTATATGTCTGCATAGAATGACTGGTCATCATTAACGATTTTACCTCCTTTGATCAGAAGACGATCACTCTGAAACAAAGACGTAAATAGGTCACCATGCATACCTGATCCATGAGGAGTGTTGGTGCTAAGATAAATGAGCTAAGGACACATTTTCACTATTCAAGTGATGCTCAAAATGAGCTAATTTTGGAAATGACCATGGTGAACCTGTTTGTGGCAACCTATTCATCAGCTGAGTCAGAACATACTGGTAAAGCTCAAAGCTTATCACAGATTTTAAAAACAAACCAATTTTTTAAAATCCTCTTTTCAGAAGACAATACTTTTTAAATGACTTTAGGCTAAACTTCATTTTAAAAACAAAATACACCCGCATTTAAGGAAGTCAATTCTTGGCAAGCTTTGTGTCAGGAAAAATTAACCGAAAGTCTGTTGTCATGGCAAACTCAACACAAACACACTCAGTTCCACCACAACAAGGTTTCAGTTCAGCATGTTCATTGTATTTGCATTTCATTTTGGGGTAAATCATGGTGATTGTAGCAAAGAGGGAAAAAACACTTCAAGTGTGCACCATTTTAACTATTAAGCTGTTAAGGAAAAGGTAAAGTGTTATGATAAAATAGATGAATGGCAAGTCCTAAAATCTACCACCACCATAAATTGTTGATACACTTGTTATTTAATTAGTGGAAAAAAATATATATCTATATATGACAGGCAGCACATGAGGGCCAGAAATGCAATGAAAATGTTACATTATGAGTCACCCCTATTCCAAAGGCTGTTGATGGAATGGAATGTTCCAGTCCTGCATTCAATGGGTATACACCTGTGCTATTCCACAATGGGTTGAAATGTTACAAGTTAAAACATAGATTGCCCTCTTAATGTGTGAAATATTTCAAAGGAATGGCATTCATCTTGACAATGGTTAACTCAAAATTGTTAAAAACAACATTCTCAGTAAGTGCTATTTCTATTTAGCCCCTACCAAAGAAAAATGATAACAAATCAGTAATAAAATATATATATATAAACTATGAGACATCCGGGAAGAAGATTCTTTTACACAAAAGTGCACACGTGGACTTACAAAGTATTTATTGTTTCTCTAACATAATTTAAAAAAGAAAAAACAGTAAGATCATCCTGCTATAGACTTTGGAAAGTCAATGGGACTAAATAGTCAAGGCCTCCTGCACTTGCATAAGGTAAATATAAGAACCTTTACAGAATCCCCTGGTGTACACCATTTCACCAAAGACGCAAATCAGTGAGGTGGATGGTGCCAGATTCTTACCCCATGACACATAAAGAAATTGAGGTACAGAGCAGTTAACTCACTTGCACAAGGTCACCTGACCCAGTCCACTTTCCTCCGTACACAAGGATCTCCCCCTCAGGATGCAGCTTTGACAGGATAAATGCTGCCTGGGAGGCAAGGAGGCGCCCTGCCCTTCACCACCTGCCCCTCATCCGCTGCAGTACCTGCCCCAGCCATCATTGTGAAGCCCCAGCCAACATCACACCAAGAAAAAAATGAAACATCACAGCCCTGGTTCAATCTGGTGCCTTCCAGAAGGCTCCTTACATAAGAGACTGGCCGTGATGATGGAAGAAGGGAAACCATGCTACATAGGTCCTCCGTAAAGCAACCAGGTTTCTTTAAGGGCAGAGGGGGCGCTCTTTTAAAAGTCGGTCGTGTTTGCTTTTTTTTTTCTTACCACACTGTCAAAACGAAGCTGCCTTTTTCATTCACGAAGACAGCAAATTTTTTGAGGCTGGTAGCATATCTGCTCTCCACCCCTACTCTCCAGACTCCTTCCTCCCAGCAGAGAATACAGGACGTCGGGTCCCCCGCGCCGGCCCTTTGGGGTCTTGGTTGGGTCTTTGGCCTTCTAGAAAAAGCTAGTACCCACCCTCGCTGTAGAGTAGCCTTGCTCATCCTATAAAATCCTCTCCAGCACACAAACTCTCCCCCGTGTGCATGTTTCCACATCTCGCTCCTGCGGATGGGTGTGCCTTGGTGCATCCCGGGGAAGACGAGGTGCCCGTGCCTAAGGAGGAAACCAGAGCAAAAGCGCGCGCTCAAATCCAGCCCTGAACACATCTACACTTCTCAAAGATTCTTTCGGTCCCTGCCTCAGCCCTAGGTTCTACCCAGCAATCAGATGGCCAATGGCAATTGCACATCATTATATAACAATGAATTTCCCTCGCGTTCCACCCTCCCGCCCCAGGATTTCATTTGCGGATGTAGAAAACTAGGACTGGCGACATTTTTTCCAGTAAAAGATGGGGAGAGGATGCGTGCGGTGGAAGCAAGAACCTGCGTTCATCGCTTAAGCATTGCCAGTTCATCGCGTAGCTGTTTTTCTCGTGATTTACAAACTAACCACCCCAAGCCCCATAACTGCGTCGACACCTCCGGCCGCCGCGATCATTGTCTGGCTGAGGCCGGGACGGGCCATCTGCTCCGCGCGACGCGCAGCGCCATTACCTCCCGGAGCCCGGCTCGGCGCTGTCCCCAACGCCCACCCTCCCAGCCCGCTTTGTATGCGCGAACACGAACGCCTCCCTGCCTGCAGAAGAGGCAGAAAGACACAAAAAAGAGAAGCCGGAGCCCTGCCAGAGTTCCAGCCCCGAACTAGAGGGCGAAAAAGCCAAAAAGGGCCACCCAAAACCGGTCCCTGATCAACAAAAAGCCCACGCCTGGCCCCAACCCTCCTCTGCTTTTCCTTCCCGTTTCCACAACATCCTGGTACACCCTGCCCTTTCAGCATCTCGCCGCTGTCATTACGCCGCCAGGCTGAAACCCGCTTTTTCCAAGGAGCCGGAGGAAGGCTCCAGAAAGCCCTTTACGGAGGGGGTGGGAGACACAGGGCGAATCCATTTTCATCTTCCCATCCAGCTCCTGGAGTCCAGCCTCGGAGCACGCAGCCCAGAGAACAATATCCGAGCTTCAACCATGCATATTCAATCTGGCATCCATTTGCTTCCACCCCACAGGCCAGCACTGCAGCATCTCGCCCTGACAATAAAAGGATACAGAGGATCTGGCGCGCTACCCAGTACGACCTTACTGCACTCACGCTCCTATTTTAATGCCTTACAAATCATGTGGCTTATATTTCTATATGATTGCGTCTCCCACCACCACGATTGCCAGGAACAGGGGGAAAAAAAGTTGGGTCCCTTTTCCTACCGCTCCTTTGAAAAAAAATATCCGTAGATGCTCTGTGCCACAAAAGGTTGCTGACCGACCCCAGTTCCCCAAGTACCAAACTCACCGTGATGCGTGGAATGTTTTTCTTCCCCTGATAAGACATCTCTCTCCTGGGGAAAAATTAATTTCAGGAGGACAGCTTTAAATCAAAAATTGTCAGGAAAGAGTTGGTATTTTTTGCAGGATTTAAAAGGGTGCAACAGCTTAGGTAGTCTTGCTGATAGCAAACTCCAGAAGCGTAGGGGATAAATGCAATCCTCTGTCTCTCTTTCTTCCTCTCCTCCAACACAGCCCCAGCTAGGGCGGAAAAAAAGGAAAGAGAGGGAGAGAACAGGAGGGAAGGGGGTGGAAATAAACTACAGCAATAAAAGCCTCGGTTCTAGTCGGCCACCGCGGCGCATGCGCCGCCAGCCACTCCCTTTCCTTTCAGGCAAAAGCCATCCGCTTCGGAAGAGGCGAGCCCTGATTGGCCACAATCGTGGGATATGCAAATGATGCAGGCGGGAGGCGAGCGGCGCGAGAGCGCGAAATGCGGCAGTGTGCTGCGGAGGGCGGCGGTCGGAGCGGGCGCCCGAGCAGGGAGCGCGCTTTTCGCGCCCTTTCTCTGGGCCAGGGCTTTGGGGACCGTGGCTGGCGGCAGCCCCAAAGGCAGCATCGGCAACGTAGGAATAATGGCGGGGTGGTCATGACGAACGGGGGACGGCCCACCGTGGAGTCAGTGGGCTTCCGTGCAGCCCGGGCGGCACGCACCCGTCCGCGCGCCAATCCGCGGAGGCCGCCGCTGCAGCCCCGCGTGGGGTGACTGCGCCGAGCCAATGGCTTCGCTGGCGGCGAGCGCGCGACTGCACCTCCGGCCAGCGCCGCGCCGCCCGGGAGGGACGCCCGACCCCCCCCCCCCCTCCCGCCGCGCTCGCCTTTCGCAAAAACTTGCTTGGCCTCCGCCCAGGAGTGGACGGGGCAATTTAAATAGCAGCGAGCGGAGGGGCGGGAGGAGGACGAAGAGGGCTCGCCGCGGCGCCGCCCAGCCCCGCAGAGGGGCGGCTGGACCTGGGTCGGCGAGCGGGGCCGCAGGGTTCCCCGGGGGTGGAGAGGGCAGCGGGCCCAAGGCGAGGCCGAAGTGTAGCTCGAGGGCAGGCGGCAGGCTGCTGGCTTCCGTGGCCTGGCAGCTGGGAACGGAAGTTTTAAGTAGGGAAGGGGGGCGGCAGGGGAAGGCCGCAGCCCGCTGCTGGGATGGACAGCCCTGCCCTAAATTGTCCTTGTGCCTAAGGCCCGCAAGGCGCTTGGAGCATGGGGCTCAGCAGCCGCCTGTCGAGGCAGACATGGCCCAGTCTAGGACCCCGTTCTCTTTAATAGTCACGCCCACCTAGACCCATCTGTGGGTCGCATTTCGCTGGTGCCTGCAGGTCTGTTGAGAAAAAGCTATTGCAATCAGCGGCCAAGGAGCCCAGAGAATTCACAGCACCATAGACGGGCCTCCACACTGCATAATGAAGCAGAAAACGAGGTGAACTCGAGAACCAGGAAGAATGAAAGCAAGGAAAGCTTATGTCCCAAAAGAAGGGGAAACTGATTCATGGAGAAAGACTCCTGGAATCAGTTAAAAACACAGGGCAGTCTTGACTCCCCTGTCAGAGAGCCTACTCCCTCTTACAATGGGCATTCAAGGCCTCTCGGTGAGAGCAATTGAACGGGCCTCGGACCCCTTGCCTTTGCCGTCCAAGTCATGCTCTGATGCTCTTGCCTTGGAATTCCTGTGGAAGAAAAGCACCGGTCCAGTTGATCCCAAGCAATCTACCAGGTATCATCTCTGGAAGGTTGCCCAGGCAGGTCCAAGGGCTAAAACCAAAGGCAGGCTTTGGGCTTCTCTGCTTGAGATCAAACAATCGTAAGAATTCCTACGTAATCTAAGCCATCCAGCAACCGTGAAAAAAAGGCTCTATTTAATTGGCTCACACCTGCTCAGCAAAGATTAGCCAGATAAATGCAAAATAATCCTGGGTCTATTGTAGGCCTACTTCTGATGTCTTTCTGCATCTGGCCACCTTGAAAGGTTATCTGTCCAGAAAATGTGAAATGGCCACTTTGGATGGCTGTCTGTTCAGAAGGTGTGAAATATATGTTTTCACTTCTATTCCTGTAAATTCTAAAGTACCAGAAAGGGGCTGTGAGGCATGCAGGAAGCTTTTGGGCTGGTTAATTCATTCAAGTTCCAATTAGCTATGCATCTTGAAAATAAAATAGAAGCACTTCCTCCTGCAACCATGTGATGTGCTAAGAGAAAAGTGAGTTGATGTCAGCAAGTATTGGTAGCCTGTAGGGGTTCAAGTCACAGGTCTGAAAACAAAACGGGCTTTCCTACCTGTGAAAGCCAATAGTAGGTTCCAACTTGGGGTGGGGAGTTGGGGCGGAGTAGGGTGGCAGGAAGCCAAGTGTCCTATTAAATCAAAAATACCACTTGGCAAGCAAGTGAATAAAGAAATTCAAATTAATTTAAAACAAAATAACCTCTAATTATATTGTTTGTTTCTATTCGTGGTATGTTTTCCTGCTCCTGGATTGTTTGATCTTAATGGATTTAACCATATCTTGCTCATTGCCAATTTGCTGTTGAATATTTTGCTTTGCAATGAAAGCTCCCAAGAGCTTGTGCCAGTCTTATTTCCTTAGCCATTGATATGAGGTTCTTAGTCTATAATTGACATTTGCACTCATAAATATCCGAAGATAGAAGGTTTAAATTGATTGGCCTGTTCTGACTAGAGAGAGCCTGAGAGTATTTGGCACATAGGAGATAGCCCATTTTTTTAATAGACCAAGGAAAAGAACTGCCTGCAATCTGCATTTCGTACCATGCTTACCTATCAATGCAATGCAGAAATGTACAGGAGAGAGGGGAGAATGTTCCTCCTACTCTGCACTAATAAATTTGTTCGTATACTCTGTTTTTTACACTGTCTTTAAACAAACATCCCATGAAATTCTGTAAAGTTTCAGATCATTATCTCTACCAGGCATGATTTTTCTGAATTTTTAAAAAATTAAATGCATATAAAACATGAAAAAGCATTGTAAGATGGCCTATTCCAACTTATGACCCCTTCCCAAAGCCTCTGCCTTCCCATGCTTGTCCCCCAGCACCCAGAAATAGCAAGGTGCAGTGACTAAATGACAAGGTCATTTCATGAAATGGTTCTCTGCCTGGCATTCTGGGTGGTCTGTGGGAAGGGAGAACCTGCCTAAACAGATCCACGAACATGAGGAGTTCTACCCAAGAGCCTAATTGGGCTCTGACCACAGCCTCCTCTGCAGCTTTATCTCCTGTCCCTGCCCACGCCTTCATCCCCAGGCTCAGGGTACATGCAGACACGCACCCACACACACTGCCCCTTCTCAGATCTGGGCCAGCCCCTTCAGCTCCCTCCATTTCTCTCGACACTTCCTCTAAAATGAGCTTAAATATCACCTAAAGTCTGCCCCCATCCTGCCTCCTAAGTCTTAAATACAATTTCCTGTGTTCACCTTGCTAACTTACATCCCGCCATATTGTAATCATCTGTCTGTTTCTTCTATTGAAGCCTGACTCCCAGAAGCTAAGAATTTTACATTCCTTTTTTCAGGAACCAGCGCAGTGCCTGGTCCATGGCAGGGGCCCTCAATATTTGGTGCATAATAAATGCTCCCATGGCTAAGACAAGAAAAGCAGGTTCTACCACGTCACCATCAGGGGGGCTTTGACATCAACAGCATTCCCAACTCAGGCTTTTCTCTTAGCGCTGTTGCTTTGTTGGGTCTTTCTTCTAGGCAACCCAGCTCCTCTCCTGCAAGTCCCTGAAACTGCACAAGAACCTTGTTACCTTGCAAGGTTGTAGCTACCTGCATTTTAGGCTACACCTCCCCTAAACAAACTGCCATGTACCATAAGCCTGAGAAAACAGAGACAGAGCATCCAATTTTAAAGTGAATTCCAGAATCATACGAGGCATCTCCAGTAATTTTTTCTCAGCACCCACTTCTTAAAGCCTTCCCTCCACACCCTCCCATTAATCTTTGTGCATGCCTATGTTATACAGTTTATCATATAATACCACCTGCACTATACTGTTCTCACCTATACCATCATTAAGTGAGCATGATTTTCCTTCCATTTAAAGTTGGAGCTCACAGAGACTAGGAGCTCTGTCCAAAGTCTTACTCATGTCTTACACTCAGACAGGGGTGAGGGTCCAGGAAGGACGGGCTGCATGGTTGGGTGTCTTGAGTGATGGCATGCAGTCAGTATTTTTAAGAAGTTTGGCCCTGGCTGGTATGGCTCAGTGGATTGAGCTCCAGTCTGCGACTTGTATGGTCGCTGGTTCGATTCTCAGTCAGGGCACATGCCTGGGTTGCAGACCGGGTCCCCAGTTGGGGGCATGTGAGAGGCAACCAATCCATGTTTTTCTCTTTCTCCCTTTCCTTCTCTCTAAAGGTAGATAAATAAAATCTTTTAAAAAAAAAAGTAGTTTGCACCATGCAACCTGCCGGGAACTGGGGGTAGGGAGATGGAATGCTGTCACCCAGGTGCTGTTGGGTGACCAGCTGCTTTCAGTTCCTCAGCACCCTGCACAGTGCATGTCCCTCCTGGGACCAGGCCCACCACTGCACTTGGTTTCATCTTCCCCCTTTGGGAAGCAGGAGTAACCATTTCTGCTTCTGGGCCTCTGCAGAAGTGTAACATTCAGGATGTCGCAGGGCAGAGAAACTCTGAGACAAATTGCTGACAGAAGGAATGGAGCCTAGATGTGGCAAAGGAGGGAAACCCCAAGTCCCCACATTGCTGCAGTACTGACGCCAAGGGCTGTGGCCTCAGATGCAGCCCACAGAGAAGTTAAAATGAACACAGTGGTCAAGAGAAGGTACCGGAATTCTTTGCCAAAAGCTGAAGGCATGTATTAAGACACTTGAGCTGGAAGTGATGCCTTCTTCTTTGCAGATGGATCCAGGCTACAATGATCATTTTCTTTGAGCATGTAACCCTGGAGGGGCAGTGTGTACAGAGGGACAGCCAATGGCAGATGGGTCCAAGAAGCCTGTCCCCAACATCCCTCCGTTGGTGCATCCTTTACCGGGGGAACAGAAAGGTGGCTGACAATGATCAGGAGGAACTAGCCCTCTAGATGCTGGGTGGTCAACACAGTGGAGGCTGTGCAAGCATCCTGAAGTAGTCCTTGACTGCGGGAAGACGTGAGGCTCATCTGTCCAAACCTATCAGAGCATAGAGGAAAGCATGCAGTTCAAGAATGTAGTAAGTTGGCTTTCTCCTCCTATCTCCGGTTAGCACACAGTCCTCCCAAATGACCCTTGCATTACCTACCTTGCACATCGTCCATTCTCTGTGTGACCACAGATTTTTCCCTGGGGTTTTTCTACAAAGCAGGAGACGGCCAGCATGCCGCAGGCCTGTCCCCTGGCGGTGAATGAAGAAAGCGCACTGTGATCCTCTGTCCTTGTCCCGCAGGTTGGTGACTCAAGACTAGGAAAGGGCCTTGTTCCAGGGTCCCTAGGTCTGAATCACCTGGAGTGATTTTGCCTCTGCCTTGGAATCCTTTGGGGCCCCAGCTCAGATATCCTGATTGGAGTCTCCAGAGATAAAGCTCAGGAAGGTTAACTTGTCTACCTCTGACCATTAGATCACCTCAGTCTCCTTTTACAGAAGAGAAAGTGAGGCAAACATTCTCACTTCCATCCCAAGGACTTTTCCAACTGCCCAAAGCACATCAGTGCTCTGCTCTTTGCCCAGTGGGAAGAGCTTGTGAAAGAGTGGTAAACAAGTGTCATCAGGGCCCTTCTGCTTGTCTGCATTCTAGTAAAACAATGTTACGTAGTCAGTAAGGAGGAAATTAACATTTACTGAGCACCTGCCAGAGTCTAGGTATAGCACTAGGTACTTTTAAGCACATCTTATTGAATCCTCCCCAGATCTTAATAGGTAAGTCTTCATATTCTCATTTTATAGACAGGAAAGTACAGCTCAAAGAAACATCTTGTTCTAGGTCCAAGTTCATGCAAGAACAAGAGCTGGGTTCTAATTTGGGCCTGTATGACAGCCTCAAGCCCAAGAGACTTGTTCTTTAAATGATAAAGTTTAACCAAAACCAAGACCCACCTTGTGAAAAAGAGTGGGATTAAGTGGTCTGCTGTCTCTTCTTTTATCCCTTTCTCAATCCCTGCCTGCCACTCCAGGCTCTAGAACTTCCATCAGGCCCCTAACACCTTCATGAGTTCCTCAGACGCTTCCTCTTACCCCCAAATTAATTCTCCATCTCTCTCTTTCCTTATCACGCAGCAGGACTCAGTTTTTTTCAGTGGCCCAGCTCTCCTCTCATTGGAAACATGGTAGATTAAGACAAAAGTTTAAACAAGCAATGAATGTGCTAGAAGGGGAAGACCCTGACTGGCAGAATTTCAGACAACAAAGCAGACTGATTGCAAAAATCAAACACAAACCAATTACCAACACTGCCTTCCTTCCCAGCCTTTTCCTGGGCTTTCCTCCACACAGAGTGCCCTGTTTTCCTTCCGTTTCCTTGCCGTGGCCCTTGCTTCTGTCCCCTCTTCTCCCGTTCACTGCAGGGCCAGCGCCTCTGCATCCTGCACAGCCCCCTTAGGGAGACCCATCCTGAGCACCCTGTCTGAAGTCCACTCACAGACAAGCCGCTCTCCCCATCTCAGCACTGTCTCCTCAACAGCAATGATCACAAGTTGGTACTGTTTTTGTGCATCTGTTTACCTGGGTATTTTTAGTCTCTGCCTCTCAATTGCAAAGTCCCCAAGTCACCATGCTCTCCACCCCACCCAGCAAGGCCCTCACGACACTCAATAAACACAAGCTGAATAAGCAAACCAATGGTAGACAGATTCTCTCCAATGACCACAGGCAGGTTTCCCCCTGGCCCTGGCCCGCTGAGCAACCCACTGCCAAAGTGACCAGGGATCTCGCCTTCCATCTCTGCCTCCCAGATTTTCAAAATGCCAGATGTCAAGTATTTGTCTCATTGAATTGGGTCATGGGCTTGCAGTCCAAATGCCCACCACAGAGCATGCAGAATCCTTTCCCATTGGGATCTGTCCCCCAAAAGCATCAGGCCTGACCGGCACAAAGCTCAACGCCCCCTGCAGACCCAATTTGGCTACTACAGTTGGGGTCCCCTTTCCAAGCCTGAGTTTCAGGCTGGAGTGGTACCACACCCAGGAAATACAGCAGGTTCTCGTCATTTTGGCCAGACTTGCCTTGATTTAGAAGCTGTGTCTGTTCCAAAAAGGGCCAAGAAAAAGCATGAATGGTGTGCCCAGAGAGTGTCAACACTATTTCAGGAGTGTGTCTCTTAAAAGAATCAGCAATTTGCACAGCAAAGGAAAATATCAACAAAATAAAAAGACAACCCAGGGAATGGGAGAACATATTCGCTGATACATCTGATAAGGGGTTTATATCCAAAATTTATAAAGAACTTACAAAACTCAACACCAAGAAAACAAACAACCTAATTAAAAAATAGGCAAGGAATCTGAATACACACTTCTCCAAAGAGGATATACAGATGGCCAACAGACATGAAAAGATGCTCTGATGTGTCATCAGAGAAATGCAAATTAAAACCACAATGAGATATCACCTCACACCTGTCAGAATGGCTATCATCAATAAATTAACAAATGACAAGTGCTGGCAAGGATGTGGAGAAAGGGGAACCCTCGTGCACTGTCGTGGGAATGTAGATTGGTGCAGCCACTATGGAAAGCAGTATGGATTTAACTCAAAAAATTAAAAAATGGCCCTGGCTGATGTTGCTCAGTAGATTGAGTCTTAGCCTGCAAACCAAAGGGTAACTGGTTCGACTCCCAGTCAGGGCACATGCCTGGGTTGTAGGCCAGGTCCCCAGTTGGGGGTGCGTGAAAGGCAAACACACATTGATGTTTCTCTCCCTCTCTTTGTCCCTTCTTTCCCTTCTCTCTAAAAATAAATATATATAATCTTAAAAATAAAATAAAATAAAGCCCTGGCTGCTGTGGCTCAGTGGATTGAGCGTCGGCCTGCGAGCTAAGTGTTGCTTGTTCGACTCCCAGTCAGGGCACATGACCAGGTTGCACATCAGGTCCCCAGTTGGGGGCGTGAATGAGAGGCAACCACACAGTGATGTTTCTCTCCCTCTCTTTCTCCTTTCCCCTCTCTCTAAAAATAAATAAACAAATAAATAAATTATTTTTTAAAAATAAAATAAAATAAAGATGGAGCTGCCTTTGACCCAGTGATCCCACTTCTAGGAATAAATCCAGAGGAGCCCCAAACACTAATTCCAAAGACCATAAGCACTGCTATGTTCATTGGAGTGTTATTTACAATTGCCAAGATGTGGAAGGAGCCCAGTGTCCATCAGTGGATGAGTGGAAAAAACAGCTATGGGACATTTACACGGTGGAGTACTACTCAGCCATAAAAAATAAGAAAGTTTTACCCTTTCCGAGAGAAAGACAAATGCCATATGCTTTCAGTCATATGTGGAATCTAATGAGCAAATTCAACTAACAAGGAAAATGGAGACAGACTCATAGATGGAGAGCAGGATGACAGCTCAGGTGGATAGCAGGGGTATTTTGGGGGGTAGAGGGGTTGAGCAAAAAGGAAAAAGGACTCAAGGACATGGTCAACAGTGTGGTGATAGTAGGGGAGCAGGAGGCTATAAGGGAACTAAATGGTAATGGAACAATATATTTAAAATAAATAAGTAAATAAAAGAACCAGCCATGTTTAAATACTGAAAACTACTTGCTAATTGAAAAACACTCCATGCCTCTTGCCCATTTGTTTAGAGAGGTTCCCTAGAGACTTCATTGGGTGAATTACTAGCTTCATCTGTGAATTCTTGGAAGTCATCCTGTTTGGATATTGTAAAGATTTAAAGAAACGCTGACATATCCCTTGTTCATATTGCTCTTCCCCTCTCCTTCCCCACTCCCCTCTTTCCTGCCCACCCTCCATTTGTTTTCACATTAGTGAGCGCTTATTATCCACTGTGGGCCAGCCCGAGGAGACCAAAGGGTAACGCAGAGGTGAGCTCGCTCTCTCCTTGCGTGGCCACTCCGTGTGCGACAGGGTACTGCACCCAGCGAGGCCACAAGCACCGGTTGCGGCAGGTGCACGCCAAGTGCATCACCGGAGCCGAGGAAGCGGTGCTCCTCTATGCTGGGCCTGGGCTGGGGCGTCTGTGCCCCAGACTCATCCATCCAGGAAACAGAGTGGGACCTCACGAGGACATGCGGAAACGGAAGTCATCGAAGGGATGAACAGCCAACTGGAGCTGTGCTGAGAGCAGACTGCCCATCATATATGGGGGCCTTTAAGCTAAATTCCCACCTCGATGGCAACGTGGGCTGCGTGGGGGCCTGCAGGCAAACCGGGGAGGAGTCGGAGCGCCTGCGCGGGGCTCAGGGCGCCCTCTGTCTCTCAGGAATTAAGAAATAAAATTAAATTAGTGAAAAGGCCACTTGAATGTGACCGGGTTGAGAAAGGAAGCAAGTAATCCCAGGGGCCTGAGAGACTAAGGGGGGTGGTAGTGCCCTTCCCTCCGCCCCTCGCCAGGCCACTGCTTTTGTCTGAGGGTCTCCATCTTTCCCAGGTAATTGACTGGGACCCTGCTTCTGGGACTTACTCTGTCCTGAAGTCAGGGCACTTTTTCGAAAGTGCAAATCTGACCTTGTGATTCTCCTGCTCATAATGCTTTAAAGAACCCACAATACCTACATTATGAAGTCCCAAATCCTTAGCACGGGACCCAGGCTTTTTGAATAGTCCGGCCTCTGCGGAAATCTCTTGCCTTCTTCAGCGCTCTCTCCCTCCCTGGATCACATCCCGAGCTCCAGTCACATCAAACTTCGTTCCCTGAACGTGTCAGTTCTTTGTAACCTCCGTATCTATAATTAATCACATCTGCACCTGTCCCAATATCCCCATCTCCTCACTGACCCTCACCCCTCACACATCCCCTCCTGGGTGCAGCCAATCCTGAGACCGCAGGTGGAGCTGACCACTCCTTCTGTTAGGTACCGGCGCCCTGTACATACTCCTAGAAAAATGCCTGACACCGTTTCCTGCACTCTTTCTTTATATACTGTTTCCTTCTCCCAGACAAGCTTTATGAGATCAGAGGGTCTTGTATACAGTAGGCACATGACAAACTCTAAAAGAATGGATGAGGGATGGGCTGATATATGGATAGGTGGGTGGGTGGGTGAATGGGTAGATGAATAAATGAATAAGATCCTTGAACAAAAGCTGTCATTATAAGTACATTTGCACTAGGATTTGAATCTTAAATGATCTTTCAGAGCATAAAATTCACAACCAGGTTGTCTTAGGATCCACCCACTTAGTTCCAGTTCCCAGAGGACCAATGGGCACCCATGACAACTTTTCTTTCCTTCCAGAGCAGGACATAGAAATGTCACTGAGGTCTGGGCACCTCTAACTTGCTGCCAGCACCACCTTGTAGTCACAGATGGATTAGGCCCCCACTTTCCGTGTTACAGAAACTTTTAGAACCTGCAAAAGTGTCTCCAGGCACTTCTCCTCACTGGGGTAGGACAGCTGGAACAAAGGACGTCTCTACAGCATGAGGATCCTCCAGGGTGACAAATACCCAACTTGGTTGGTATGGGGGATATTCAGAGAGTTGAAGGCAAGAAGATTAAGTTCACCTTGTGAAATGGTCTTTCAATCCAGGGTGGAGACAGAGGCTCCCTTCCTTGCCCCTCCCACTTTTTCTTCTTTCTTTGGCTATCTCAAGTCATTTGACCATTTAGCCTACAGAATGCCAGAGGCAGTCATGGTCTAATGGATGACCAAAGTTGTCAGCAGAACTGTAGGTGATCCCTGGGGAGCAGAGAGTGTGAGCCCTTTCCTTTCAGCCGCCTTGGGGTCCAGGCCAAAGCTGGGAGACACAGGGTGAGACACAGATTCTTTCCTGAGTCTTCTGCTGGGGAGGCCAGGTCTGCGTATTCATCTGATGTCTGAGTTAGAATGAAGAAGAGCAGGTGGGGACTGCATTTCATTCCTTCTGCATTTTAATTTTGTTTTTCTCTCTGCATGTCCATATTGAAAGCTTTTATTGACATTTCTTTGAGTTCACTGATTCTTTCTTTGGCTACATCTAGCTTATTTTTTGATCAAAAACATTTCTCATTTCTATTACTCTGTTTTAGTTTTCTACAATTTCTGTTTGATTCTTTCTTACACTTTCCATCTCTCTGGTAACATTATCCATCTGTTCCTGCATGTTTTCCACTTTTCCCATTACAGTCCTTAGTACATTAGTCATAGTTATTTTACATTTCCTGTTTGATAATTTCAGAATCTCTGTTATATCTGAAGCTGGATATGCATCTGGTTACACTCTGCACCTTCAAGCTGTGTTTTTGTCTTTCTTTAGTATGCTTTGCAAATTTGTTGAGAACTGGCTGTGATGTTCTGGGTAAGAAGTACCCAGTACTTACCCGTGTGGTGGGCTTCTGCTCCAACACACTCTGATGCCCTGTGCCGGCCAGCCCCTCCAATTGCAGGAGCAACATTTTGCCCTGTGACCTCACTTACCTAATGAACCTAAGAAGAGCTGTTGATTTGCAGTTTCTTCAGCTTTTTTCCTGTGAGACTAGGAGTCATGACTTCCAAGCTCTTAACATGTCAGATCAGACACAGAAAGCCCTCTCGTCTTACCCCATTTATTAAAATGTAATATGTACAGGGCATGTGCACAATAAATGTAAATAAATGTATATGTATGGTATTTTTTAAAAGACTGTAGAAAGATATGCACCAAAATGTTAATAGTATTAATATTAATGAGCTGTTACTATGTGCCAGATGTTTTAAGCTGTTTACAATAATTACTATTACATTGTTGTTATACTATATTATTATATAACTACTATGAATAATAACTGATTTAGGCAATTTGCTTAATAATTTAAGTAGCTGTTTAGATATTTCATTAAATAATTATTTAAGTAAATAAATACTTCATTTATTCCTCCAACAATCTTAGAGATAGTTTGTTTTTATGATCATTTCAATTTTATAGATGAAGAAACTAAGGCACAGCAAGATCAAGTAACTTCCTAAATCAGTGTTTGACCTTAGGCAACCTGTCTGCAGCATCTACCTGCAACTTAACAGAATGGTAACAGTGTTATTCCTGGGATAGGATTGGAGACGAGAGCAACCTCTACACTTTTCTGCAATGTCTGGATTTGCCACAATGAATATACATGAGTCCTGTAATAAAACAAAATAAATAAAGAGACCACCTTTAAGCAAAACCACTAAGAATGTACAGCAGCCAGGAAACAAAATCACAGAAGGCATTTTTGAAGTCAAATCTAAACTGCTGCTCTTGTAGTGTCACGTCCCTAACTTGTCTCCATCAAGGGCTGTGGTCCCCACACTGTGTCTAGCAGAGACTTCAGACCAGTGTTCACAAACACATTGACTAAGTTCCTTAGTAAAAAAAATTTTCCTTTACATCATGACCTAGAATACTTATGTGTCCAGTTTTATGGAAAACTGGAATAAAACAAAATATCTCCTTTATTAAAAACTGGTCAGAACGCACTGCAGTGTTCTCCCCATCCATTAGCTTAGACAACTACAACTGAGCAAGAGTTAGTATGACTGATTGACAACATGACTGTAAGTCCCTCTCCCAACTTTTAACAAAGCTTGGTGTTGGGAGTTTAGAGCATTATGCTGCGTATACATTTTGACTTCACAACTCATCCACCATGGACCTCATACCTGTGCTTCTCAGGCGGCCAGTGCCCAGAACTGGGGAAGCCCGTAGCCTTTGAAGGGTCTGGCCTACTACGCAGCTGGTAACCACAGCAAAGCTCACCAGCTCCCGCGACCAGTTAGTCTGATGTGTCAACTTAGCTGGGTCACTGTACAGTAGTCCCTCACCGTGGGTATTACGTTCTAGAACCGCTCCCCCCCCCCCCCGCCCCGGCCGTGATAGATGAAAATCCATGAAGTAGGAACCTTACACTTATTTTAGTATTTATATATATTTTAAGGCTTTATAAACCCTCCCACACACTTAAAAAACATTCGCAGTCCCTTATTAATCTTTTCCACACCTTTATAAACACTACTTATGTTCTTAATCATATTCTACACTCTTAAACCTACGTAACTTTAATAACATACGTATACAGTACCGCAAAACTCCGCGATATAGTGAAAAATCCGCAATAAATAATTAAGTATAACATTTTTAAAAATCCCGCAATACTGTGAGGCCACGATAAGTGAACCACGATATAGAGAGGGACTACTATACCCAGATATAGGATAGAATGTTATTTTAAATGTTTCTGTGAAGGTATTTTTAGATGAGGGTAACACTGAAGTCAGTAAATTTTGAGTAAAGCAACCTCTAGCATGTGAGTGGGCCTCATCCCATCAGTTGAAGGCTCTAAGGGTAAAGAATGGGCCTCTCCCTGAGGAAGAGGAAGGAGTTCTACCCCAGATCACCTTCAGATGTGGACTGTAATGTCAGCCCTTCGCTAGATCTCCAGTCTCCAGCCTGCCCTGCAGATGGTAGCTAGACTTGCCAGCTTCTGTGAGAATGTGAACCAATCCTGTAAAATAAGTCTTTCTCTCTATATGTGCACATCGTATTGCTTCTGTTTTTCTGGAGAACCCTGACCAATAAAGGGATTAAGTAACAAAAGATCATGACTTCTGTTTTGCTAGCAGCCCCTTTCAATTGCTCCTCTGCGAGCACACTCTGACAGAGCGAGCTGCTGCATTGGTAAAACCCGCCCCCCCAGGTCGTCACTGAGGGCTTGAGGACAGCCAGAGAGGAAGTGAGACACTCGGGCCAACCACCCTTCCCACAACCATGTGAGTGAGCTCAGAAACAGCTCCTTCCCCAGGAAAAACTGACAGACACTCACTGCAGCCCTCGCTGGCACCTTGCTCACCCAGCTTTGTGACAGATCTTGAAGCAGAAACTTAGCTGTGTCTGCATCCTGATCCACTGAAACTGTGGCATATGCGTTGTTTTAAGCCACCGAATTCTGAGGTAATTTTTATGCACTGATAGATAACCAATACATTGCTATTAATAAAACCGCAAATTATCAAAATTACTACTATTAGCATTGGAAATAAGGATTTTTAAATATGGGAAGAGCCAATGGAGGTTTTTCAAGTTAGCAAGTATTTTGGGGAAGTGGCAAGAGTTTGAGGCAAGAAATCTCTCTCTATATTTTTAAATTTATTTTTATTGTTTTTCCATTACAGTTGTCCCACTTTTTTCCCCCATTGCTCCCCTCCACCCAGCCCACCTCTTCTCCCACAGTCAGTCCCCACCCCGTTGTCCATGTCCGTGGGTTATTTATACTAGTTCCTTTACTAAACCCTTCCCTTATCCCCTTTCTGTACCCTCCTCCCCAACCCACTGGTCAGTGTTAGTCTGTTCCTAGTTTACATTCCTCTGGTTCAATTTGCTCATTTGTTTGTGTTGTTCATTAGTTTCCTATATTAGATGAGACCATATGGTATTTTTCTTTCGTTGCCTGGGTTATTTCACTTAAGTATAATTCTCTCTAGTTCCATCCATGTTGTCGCAAATGGCAGGAGTTCCCTCTTTCTTTCTGCTGCATAGTACTCCATTCTGTAAATGTACCACAGGTTTTAATCTGCTCAAACTTAGGCTGTTTCCAGCAATTGGCTATTGTAAATAGTGCTGCTATGAACATAGAGGTGCATAAGTTCTTTTGAATTGGAGTTTCAGGATTCTTTGGGTATAATCCCAGCAATGGAGTCAAAAAGCAGTTCTATTTTTAGTTTTCTGAGGAAATTCCATACTATTTTCCACAGTCGCTGTACCAGTCTGTATTCCCACCAACAGTGCACTAGGATTCCCATTTCTCCACATCCTCACCAGCAATTGTTGTTTGTTGATTTGTTGATGGCCATTCTGACTGGCGTACAGTGATATCTCATTGCGGTTTTTATTTGCATCTCTCTGATGGCTAGTGATGTTGAGTGTTCTTTCATACGTCTATGAACCCTCTGTATATCCTCCTTGGAGAAGTGTTTGTTCAGGTCCTTTGCCCATTTTTTAATTGGGTTGTCTGTCTTCTTGGTGTTGAGATGTGTAAGTTCTTTATATATTTTGGAAATCAATCCCTTCTCTGAGTTATCATTGGCAAATATGTTTTCCCATATGGTTTGTTTCCTTTTCATCTTGCCGATGTTTTCTTTAGCTGAGCAGAAACTCTTTACTTGATGTAGTCCCATTTGTTTATTCTTTCCTTTATTTTCCTTGTCTTAGGAGATATATCGGTAAAAATATTGTTATGTGGGATATCTGAAATTTTCCTGCCTAGTTTTCCTCTAGGACTTTTATGGTGTCACTGCTTACATTTAAGTCTTAGATCCATCTTGAGTTTATTCTTGTGTGTGGTGTAGGTTGGTGGTCTAGTTTCATTTTTTTGCATGTCCCTGTTCAGTTCTCCCAACACCATCTGCTGAAGAGGCTCTTCTCGCTCCATTTTATGTTCCTTCTACCTCTGTTGAATATTAGTTGACCATATAGACCTGGGTTTATTTCTGGGCTCTCTATTCTGTTCCACTGATCTATATGTCTGTTCTTATGCTAGTACCAGATTATTTTGATCACAGTGGCCTTGTAATATAGTTTGATATCAGGTATTGTGATTCCTCCTACTGTGTTCTTCTTCCTCAAGATTGCTGTGGCTATTCAGGGTCTTCTTTGGTTCCATATAAATTTTTGAAGTATTTGTTCTAGGTCTGTGAAATATGTCACTGGTATTTTAATAGGGATTACATTGAATCTATAAATTGCTTTGGATAGTATGGACATTTTAATGATGTTGATTCTTCCCATCCATGAACATGGTATATGCTTCTATTTATTTGTATCTTCCTTAATTTCTTTCTTTAGTGTTATATAACTTTCTGAGTACAGGTCTTTTACCTCTTTGGTTAAGTTTATTCCTAGGTAGTTTATTTTTCTTGTTGTCATAGTAAATGGGGCTTTTTTTCTAGTTTCTATCTCTGATATTTTATTGTTGGTATAGAGAAATGCCTTTGATTTCTGAATATTGACTTTGTACCCTGCTATTTTGCCAAATTCATTATTACATCAAGTAGTTTTTTAGTGGAGTCTATAAGGTTTTCTATGTGCACTATCATGTCATCTCCAAATAATGACAGCTTTACTTCC
The DNA here is from genome assembly GCF_987537825.1 of Furipterus horrens. Taxonomy (NCBI): domain Eukaryota; kingdom Metazoa; phylum Chordata; class Mammalia; order Chiroptera; family Furipteridae; genus Furipterus; species Furipterus horrens. The sequence continues at coordinate 54,903,369 of NW_028327180.1, read as the reverse complement.
TCTTTTCCAATTTGGATGCCTTTTATTTCTTTTCTTTTTTTTTTTTTTTTTTTTGTCTGATTGCTGTGGCTAGAACTTCCAAGACTATGTTGAATAGGAGTGGGGAGAGTGGACATCCTTGTCTTGTTCCTGACCGCAGGGGGAATGCTTTCAGTTTTGCCCATTGACTGTGATGTTGGCTTCAGGTTTCTCGTGTATGGTCTTTATTATGTTGAGGTATGCTCCCTCTATTCCCATTTTGCTGAGTGTTTTCATCATGAATGGGTGTTGTCCTTTATCAAATGCTTTTTCAGCATCTATTGATATGATCATGTGATTTTTGTCTTTCATTTTCTTTATGTGGTGTATTACATTTATTAATTTGTTAATATTAAACCATCTTTGCATCCCTGGGATGAATTTCACTTGGTCGTGTTGTATGATCCTTTTAATGTGTTGATGGATCCGGTTTGCCAATATTTTATTGGGGATTTTAGCATCTATGTTCATCAGCGATATTGGCCTGTAGTTTTCTTTCTTTGTTGTGTCTTGACCTGGTTTTGGAATTAGGGTAATACTGGCTTCATAGAAAGAGTTTGGGAGTCTTCCCTCTTCTTGGATTTTTTGGAATAGTTTGAGAAGGGCAGGTGTTAGTTCTTCCCTAAATGTTTTGTAAAATTCACCCGTGAAGTCATCTGGTCAAGGGCTTTTGTGTGCCGGGAGATTTTTTAATTACTGCTTCAATTTCAGTCTTTGTTATCAGTCTGTTCAGGCTTTCTGCTTCTTCTTTATTCAGTGTTGGAAGATTATATATTTCTAGAAATTTGTCCATTTCATCTAGGTTGTCAGATTTCTTGCCATATAGTTGTTTGTAGTAATTTCTTACAATCCTTTGTATTTCTGTGATATCGGTTATGATTTCGCCTCTTTCTTTTCTGATTTTGTTTATTTCAATCCTCTCTTTCTTTCTTGATGAGCCTGGTGAAAGGCTTGTTGATCTTATTTATCTTTTCAAAGAACCAGCTGCTACTTTTGTTGATCTTTTGAATTGTTTGTTTAGTCTCTATGTCATTTAATTCTGCTCTGATCTTGATGATTTCCTTCCTTCTACTCGCTCTGAGCTTTGTTTATTTTTGTTCTTCTAGTCCTTATAGCTGTAGGGTTAGATTTTTATTTGAGATTCTTCTATCTTTTCTAGGTAGGCCTGTATTGTTATGAACTTCCCTCTCAGGACTGCTTTCACTGTGTCCCATAGGTTTTGGGTTGTGTGTTCATTATCATTTGTTTCCAGAAACTTCTTGATTTCTTCGTTGATGTAATTGTTAACCCATTTATTATGTAATAGCATGTTATTCATTCTCCATTAGTTTGAATGTTTTTGAGTTTTTTCCTTGAGATTGATTTTTAGTTTTAAGCCATTGTGATCTGAGAAGATGCTTGATATAATTTCAATTTTCTTGAATTTGTTGAGGCTTGTTTTGTGTCCTACCATGTGGTCTATCTTTGAAAATGTTCCATATGCACTTGAAAAGAATGTATATTTTGCTTCTTTGGGGTGAAAATTCCTACATATATCAACTAAGTCAATTTAATCTAGAGTGTTGTTCAATGCCTCAATATCCTTGGTGTTCCTTTGCTTCGAAGATCTGTCCATTGTTGACAATGGGATGTTAAAGTCCCCTACTATGAGTATGTTGCTGTTGATATCCTTCCTGTGGTCTTCCAACATTTTCCTTATATATTTGGATGCTCCTATGTTGGGTGCATATGTGTTTACCAGGGTTTTAGCTTCTTGATGGATTGTTTCCTTAAGTATTATGAAATGTCCTTCTTTGTCTCTTTTTATGGCCTTTGCCTTTTGTCTGATATAAGTATTGCTAACCCAGCTTTTTTTTTTTTTTTCATGTCCATTTGCTTGGAATACTTTTTTTCCATCCCTTCACCTTCAATCTGTGTAAATCTTTTGTTTTGAGGTGTGTCTCTTGTAGACAGCATATATGTGGGTCTTGTTTTTGTATCCATCCATCTACCCTATGTCTTTTGATTGGAGCATTTAATCCATTTACATTTAAGGTTATTGTTTACAGGTATTTATTCATTTCCCTTTGTACATGTGTTCCTCTCGCTTTCTCTTTTTCTTATTTTTCTTAGAGCATTCTCTTTAGCATGCCTTGCAATGCTGGTTTGGTGGAGATGTATTCTTTTAGTCTTCTTTTGTCTGGCAAACTTCTTATTTCACCTTCCATTTTGATAGACAGCCTTGCTGGGTAGAGTAGTCTTGGTTGCAGGCCTTTGTTTTTCATTGCTTGAAGCATTTTTTGCCATTCCCTTTTGGCTTGTAGTGTTTCTGTTGAGAAATCTGTTGATAGTCTCATCAGAGCTCTTGTTTTTCTCTTGCTGCCTTTAGGATTCTCTCTTTGTCTTTGAATGTTGCCATTTTAATTATGATGTGCCTTGGAGTGGACCTTCTTGTGTTCATCTTCATTGGGACCCTCTGTGCTTCCTGGATTTACATGACTTTTTCTCTCATCAAGTTAGGAAAGTTTTCTGTCATTACTTTTTCAATCAGGTTTTCTATCCCTTGCTACTCTTCTTCTCCTTCTGGTATCCCTATGATATGGATATTGTTTCATTTTATGTTGTTCTGCATTTCTCTTAAACTCTCTTCATTCTTTTTGAGTATTTTTTCATTTTGTTGTATTGTCTGAGAATTTTTTTCTGTGTTGTCCTCTAACTCACTGATCTGATCCTCTGCTTACTTTAGCCTGCTTTTGATTGATTCTAATGTGTTCTTCAGTTCAGAAATTGTATTCTTCACTTCTTCCTGGTTCTTATTGATAGTTTCTATGTCCTTTTTTATGCTTGTATAGCTCTCAGTAAGTTCCTTATAGCTTCCCTGAGTTCTTTGTAGTTTCCCTGGAGTTCTTTGTAGTTCCCCTGGAGTTCCTTGTAGTTTTCTTTGAGTTTGTTGAGTTCATAGAGCTTCCTCATTACTATTGTCTTGAATTTCATGTCTGATAGCTTGCTTGCCTCTATTTCATCTATCCCTCCTTCTGAGAATTCCTCCTTTCCTTTTGGTGGGATATTGTTTCTTCTCCTCCACACTTTAGGTGTCTGTTCTTGTTTGTTTCTGCTTCTTAGATTGATCTGCTTTTCTTTTCTGCCTTTGTGGTGTGACCTTCTGTGGTAGGAATCCTGTGTGATTCAGTGGTGCAGACTCCTTGATCTCCTTAACTTGATGCTCTTGGGATACCTTTTATGCCTTTTATTTGGACTCTCTAGTCGTCGGCAGCCGTCCGTCTCGAGAGACGATGGTGTAGCTTCTTAAGAGTCTATCTGCACCGCCGAGAATGGCTGTGCAGTCCCACTCGGGAGTGACACGGTATCTGTCTCCTCCCGTGTTGAATCGACATCTTGCGATGAAGCTACAGAGCCTGGGCAGGGTGATATGGAGGGTCTGCTGTTGCCCATGCAGCAGACCCCCCCTCTCTTCGCAGCTGAAGGATCCAAGGGAAAGACGGAGTCAATACAGCTTGGCTTCAGGTGCGCCGCAGGAGTTGCCGGTGTTGACTACAATGTCAAACCGCCTTAGGGACTCCGGCTCCGGATTTTCTGTCGGGGTTTACTCCCTTAGCCTTTCCCCAGAAGAGGTATGCCGCAAGGCAGCGGAGGTTTTTTGGAATCAGAGTTTTCCTTCTCTGAAGGATACTCCCGCCAGTATCCAGATGCTAATAGATGTTCTGTCCAGTTTCAGCTGAACCTATAGACCAGTCTCTGGAGCAAGCAAGGTAGCGTCTCCTCACACATCACCATCTTCCAGTATCTTCTCTATATTTTTTTAAAGTGCCCAGGTGATGCTGATACTTGGCCTCTTTGGGAACCTTTGACATGACCTGAACCCTTAATTCCCTGAAGTTATTTCATAATGAAGGATGCTCAGCCTGGGAAGCCCACTGGACCACTGTCTGCCAGTGCAGAGATGCCCACAGTGGTGCCCGAAGATTTTTGTTCAAATAATTACATATTTATTATGCACGAGGAAAAAAACTAGCATGTCAGCCTCATATTTTCACAGATATTGTTGCTTAGACCAGAGTTAAGGTGAAAAGCATATATGTAAATTATTTCCCTTTCCTCTCTCTCACCTTGTTCAGGACTTGTCCTGGGTGAGCACTCAGTCCACAGTGCCCCAGCAGGAGTGCAGGATGGGGCTGAGCCCTGAGGCGCGAGCTAAGAACATGGCTTCCGTGACCAGGAAGTCAGTGCAGACAATAAGTAAAAATATTGAGCATAAGGGAAGTCATATTTCTTACTGTCAAAAAAGGAAAAGGAGAAAGCTAGAATAAATGCTCTAGTGTTGAGATGGAATTGAGGACTCACTTTTGAAGAGACACAGAAAAAGAAATCCACAGACACAGATGTCTGTCTGTCAGCATTTCCATGCTCATGTGCATTCCCAGCCCTGGCCAGTGAGAGGGCCTAGAAACAATGGTGGCTCAGCAGTGAAGAACTAGCTAGCACTTCACACCCCACCCATATTGGATTTAGATGATATTTAGATAAGACTTTGGACTTCGGACTTCAGAATTGTTGCTCAAACAAATTAAGACTTTGGGGGCTTTTGAGATGAATAAAGGTATTTTACATGTGAAAAGGACATGAATGGGGGGAACAAAGGGTAGAATGTTATGGACTTAATGGCTGTATCCCCAGAAAATTCATGTGTTGAATTTTAATTCCAAATGACTAGTACAGGTAGTCATGTCAAAAAATAAAGTAAAATAATTAAAATAAAATAAATCATAAAGAAAGAACACCAGACAAATACAAATTAAGCATCAGGGTTATCAAAGTCTAGGAAAGATTACCTGTCCCACAATGAAGGGTATTAAAGAGACATGAAAACTAAATGGAAGTCCTGACTTGGATGCTGGATCAATAAATGCCATTTTTGGGCAACTGGCAACATTTGAATGGAGTCTGAGTATTGGGTGGTAGAACTGCATCAATGTTAATTTCCCAAGTTCACGGTTATATCTGGGTTCTGGAGAGAAGTGTCCTTGTTTTCCAGGAAATATACACTGACGTAGTGAGGGCAAATGGGACATCATTATCTGCATCTTATTCTCAATGATGCATAAAAAAATACATAGTTGTGTGTGTGTTGAGAGAGAAAGAGAGACATACAGAGAGAGAGATGTTGGACATGGACAATTGGGTGGGGACTGACTGTGGGAGAAGGGGTGGGCAGGGTGCGGGGAAGCAATAGGAAAAAAAGTGGGACAACTGTAATAGAAAAACAAACAAACAAAAAATTTTAGTGGGGGAAAAATGAAAGCAAAATAAATTAATAAGTGAGCCAGCAAATTCACCCACCCCAAAAAAACCTCACATGTAGAAAAGTGAACAAAAGAAAATGTAAAGTATGGAAATGCAATTTTAGTGAATATTAGAAGGACAAGGATTTTCCTTCACACTATATATTTTTCTCCCTACCGGGTCCCTCCAAAATTTGGCATTCTGAAGAAGTAAGTAATGACATGAGGTTCTTTGCATAAAACTAATAAGACCAGTCATTAATAGAGGTTTTGTTGAGCATGACCTTGACTGGAATGTCATGCCTAAAGGAGACATGCTTGGGCTCTGGTTGTTACCAAAAAGCCCTGAGGAACTAGAATTGACTTTCAAAGGTAATAAAAGCCCACGAGATAAAAGGCCTGGTACCTTGGTTGGTTGTGCGGTTCATGGCAATCTCTCCAGGGAAGGAACGAAGGTTGTTTTCCTGAAATATGGCTAGAAGGGACCTTAAGGCACAATGGGAAACCTGAAGGACTTGGAAAAGCAGGTGTTTACAGGCAAGGCTGAATGGCAGGTGTGTGGCTCAGCTTCTGTGCCCTGAAGGGCAGACTGAAAGTCACCCTAAAGGTTCCTTGTGTAAGTTCCAGCAAAGCAGATGTAAAGATCATATGTGATCATTTGCTGCTCTTGTTGTGTTTATGCAAATGAACAGGTTAAGTTAAAACTGGACTTAATGCAGTCCCTTTAATGTCAAGGAGGGTAATCTTGAGAAAAATCGCAATTCAAGGAAAATCACACACACAAAAAAGAACACTGGGAAATCTGTACTATTTTTGCAACTGCATTTTAAATTACTTCAAAATGTAAAGTTAAAAAGTAACCTTAAAAAGCAGAAGTCAATTTATCTAAAATATGAGACACATACTAGGAAAGACCGTGTGCAGATTTGTCAAAAACTAATGACTGGAGTCAGGGGCCTGATACCGACCCATCCTGCAGCTCCTGAACTTGCCCGAGTTTGCAAAGCTGGGGGATGGCGGCTACCCAAACTGGCTCTGGTCACGGGTAAGGGGAAAAGCAAGGCCATCCCTTGGCTGCTCCAGCAACACCTGATTCTGCCCTAATTATCCAAATATCTAGTCAGTGGTGTGGAAACTATTACCTAATTCCTTCTGCAGGAACTATTCTGATTCCCACAGCTGTAAACAAATCAATTTTTAAAGTTTTCTATCAAACAAGCATATCCTTATTATCTGTCATGGCCTTCACGTACATGCCTTTGGGCTATGAAGGGATGTTTTCTCACCATTGCCACCCAGAGCCCCTTGATGGCCAGAGTCAGGCAGGCGTCACATCTGCTCTATCGTTTTCTGCCTTGCCCATCAGCAAAGCCACCGGCAGCATCTTCCCCATTTCGGATTATGTGCGAACGTGTCTCCTTGTCTCTGCTGTGCTTCTTTTAGGCTTATTACCAGATTCTTCTTCATTCAAACACAAATTTACTCCCCTTCACAAATCCACCATTCATGTCTTGCTCACTTAATAATTTACTTTTTACAAATGTGACCCACAGAGCGCTTGCCACCCACGGAGGGAGAAAGTTCCCTGAACTCGGAACGATACTGCGCACAGGTAGCAGCCTTGTGTGCTGGCATGCAGCTCCTGTCCCTGCGGAAGGGAACTGTGCTGACCCTGTGTCCTGGCACATCCACTTCAAGGCAAGGCCAGCATGCTAACAATCTTATCATCACCAGCTCATTCTAAGCAAATTATTAATTTGCATCCCAATTCATAATATTGATCTATAGACCCCTGCACTGAAAAGAATCCAAATCTCGGAATTCAAATTGCATAAACAAGTCTGAAACAAAGTATCGATTCCTTTCTTTTGTTTCCTACCACAATCTCCATACCTACATTCTGTGAAATAAATTAAGGCTTTAGACTAAAAAAAGGTAATGCAACCACAGAGGTAATACTTTGGTTTTTACTTTGTGCCAGATCATGTCTAAAAACTGTATATGTGTTACGTATTTAAGCCCCCTGACAACCCTAATGTCATAGGCTAAATGCTTGTATCCCCCAAATCCATATGTTGCAATCCTAAGCCCCAATGCAATGATCTCAGGAGCTGGGCCTTTGGGAGGCCATGAAGGCATAGGGTGGGGCCCTCCTGAATGGGGTCAGTGCCCTAGGACAAGGCCAAAGAGTTCTCTTGTTCCCTCTGCCAGGTGTGCACACACAGAGGTCAGTTGTCTGCACCTTGGTCAGCTGTCAGCTCTCACCTGAACCCAACCAAGCTGGCCCCTGATTACAGACTTCCAGCCTCCAGGATTTTGAGAGATGAGTATTTGTTTTTAAGACACCCAGTCTACGATAATGTGTTGTAGCAGCCCGAACTGACTAAGATACCTAAAGCCTTGGACACCGTTCTTATTCTAATTTAGGCAGTAAAGAAATAGTCACAGAAATATTATTACCAGATAAAATACTGAATGCCTACTTAAATTTGGATTTCCGATAAACAATGAATAATTATTTTAGTGTATGTCCCAAATATTGCATAGAACATACTTATTCTTAAAAAAGTAGAAAATGACTTGACGTTTCCCTCAAATTTAAAATTCACTGGTGTGCTACATTTTACTAGCTAACACTGGAAAGCCTACACAGAAAGGGGGGTAAGTGAGCCAATGTCAAACAGCTGGTAAGTAGTAGCAGCTGCAGATTTGAAGACAGGAAGCTCACGCTTTTGCCTCATGGACCTCTGTAAGGAGCAAATAAATGAGATAGTCACATAAATGGCTTATCATGGGGTCTAGCATCTAGTAAGAATTCAAATGCTGATTGTTAGTAATAATACTAATAACCAGTACTGTTGCTGTTATTGTCAGTCCTGAGATCAGGAAAGTAAAGAGACAACCCATGGGATGGAAAAAATATTTACAAATCCTACATCTGATAAGGGACTAGTATCCAAAATGTATAAAGAACTCCTACAACTCAATAACAAAAAGACAAATAAGTCAATTTTTTTAATTGGCAAAGGATTTGACTAGACATCTCTCCAAGGAAGATAGACAAATGGCCAGCAAGCACATAAAAAATGCTCAACATCATTAGTCATTAGGGAAATACAAATCAAAACCATGGTGCAGTACCACTTCACATCCACTAGGATGACTATAATCAAAAAGACAATAACAGCCCTGGCTGGTGTGGCTCAGTGGATTGAGCACCAGCCTGCAGACCAAAAGGCTGCTGTGTTGATTACCAGTCAGGGCACATGCCTGCAATGGGGGCCAGGTCCCCAGTTGGGGGCATGTAAGAAGCAATCAGTTGATATTTCTCCCCTCCCTTCCCCTCTCTCTAAAAATAAATAAATAAAATCTTTTTTTAAAAGGACAGTAACAAATGTTGGTGAGACATAGAGAAATTGGAACACTTGTACACCACCAGAGGGAATGTAGAATGGGGCTGCCACTGTGGAAAAGAGTTCGGCAATTCCTTAAAAAGTTAAACATAGATTTAGCACATGACCCAGCAAATCCACTCCTAAATATATACCTAAAGGAACTGACAACATGTCCACAAAATCTGTACATAAATATTCATAGCAGCATTATTCATACTAGCCAAAAAGCAGAAACAACCCAATGTTTGTCAACAGATGCATGGATGAAATGGTATAGCCATACAATGAAATATCATCCAGCCATTAAAGAGGAAAACAAAGTTCTAATACACATTGCAACATGGCTGAACTTTGAAAATACTATGCTAAGTGTCTTAGTTTGGGCTGCTCTAGAAGAATGTTAATCCAGGTGCCTTACTCACAATTACTTCTCACAGTTCGGAAGGCTGGAAACCTAAAGCTAGAGTGTCAGCGCGGCCGGGCTCTGGTGAGGCCTCTTCCTGGCTCCCAGCTGGCCATTACCCCATTGTACCCCTACACAGTGGAGAGAGAGGACTGGCTCTCTTCCTCCTTCATAAGGACACTGACAGCATCACGGGGCCCCTAACCACCCCCAAAGGTCCCATCTCCTATTGCTATCCCATTGGTAGTTAGGGTTTCAACATATGAATTTGGGGGACACAAACATGCAGGCCATAAAATTAAGGGAAAGGAGGCAGTCACAAAAGGCTTCATATTGCATGATTCAATGTCCAAAAGAGTTAACTCCATAGAGAAAGCAAATTAGTGCTTTCCATGGCCTGGGAGTAGAAGGAATAGAAAGTTACTGCCTAATGAGTTTCTTTTGGAGGATGAAAATATTTCGAAAGTAGATAGTGTGATGGTTGCACAACTTGTAAATAAACTAAAACCACACAATTGCACACTTTAAAGACTTTAAGGGGGTAAAATTTTATGGTATATGAATTATATTTCAATAAAAAAAATGCTTTACCAAAACTCACTCTTCCCCTGAGGCCCACCCTGGCCCTGCTCACCCTTGGAAGATACACTCCCTCCTCTTTTACCTGAAATGAAAGCCCGTCTGGCATCAACTCCCTGAAATGTCCTTCCTTCCCCTTTGGCCTCACCCCTGGGGTCACACAGTGTCTTCCTAGCTGCAAGAGAAAGCCCAGACCACTCCTAGCAACCACAGGGCCCTCAGCACCTGAAGCCAGCCCCCCCATCCTTGTCCTTGTCAGGAACCACAGCCCCGCCACCAGCCTTGTCCCCCCACTGGGCCTTCCTCTCACTCCACAAGCGTGATCAGGGCTCCCTATCTTATCAAAAGCAAATGAACTTACAAATGCACAAGGGCCTTTCCTGTGCCTGCCTTGGACCCCCCAAGACCACCACTGTGCTGCAGAGCAACATCACCTGGACACAGAAGCCCCCAATCCCTACCTGTATAATGTCTCCCTCTCCCAGGAGGTCCCTTGTGCTTCTTCCCTCCTGGGTGGTGGCCCACCCCTCTGTCCCTGGAAGGTCTCCCGCTGCGAAGGACTCAGAGCTCTCAGCAATGGTCAGTGCTTCCTGGGCCCTGCATTGTGTGCTCCTGCCATCTAGTGGCTGTGGCCCCTGTGTGAGCCTGGAGCCTCACTGCCGTGGTCACGTGGGGTACAGGGTGAGACCAGGACAGGGGAGGGTCTATGGAATCCACTACATGAGGATGCTGGGACCCTAGTATGATTTCATAGAGAGAGAAACCATATTGGAGTGCAAGTTGTTACCACACTTTGGATATTTTGTATCCAAAATATATAGCCCTGGCTGGTGTGGCTCAGTGGATTGAGTGCCAGACTGTACACTGAAGGGTCACTAGTTCGATTCCCAGTCAGGGCACACGCCCGGGTTGTGGGCCAGGTCTTCAGTTGGGGGCATGCGAGAGGCAACCACACATTGCTGCTTCTCTCCCTCTCTTTCTCCCTCTCTTCCCCTCTCTCTAAAAGTAAAAATAAATATAATCTTTAATATATATATGTATATAAAAACAACTCTTACAAACCATAAGAAAAAGACAAATATCCCCACAGAAAAATGGGTAAAGATGATTAACAGGCAGTTCACAAAAGAAACACTGTAAATGACCAGTAGTGCTACAAAAAGATGCTCCATCCACAAACACTCAGACAAAGGCAAGTGAGAATCATGAGGTACCATTTTTAACCCACGTAACTGGCAAATGTGTAAAATTTGCTATTAGAGTCGGTGACGGTACAGACACAGGCACGCCAGTGGGAGTGGAGGAGGCTGGGCTTTCTCAAGGGTGACCAGACAGTATCTATTATAAAGTTAAACATGTTAGATGTTTTTCACCTTCCAGTGTTTCCCGAGAGAAATGCTCACACTCCTTCAAGCAAGCATGCACATGCAGGAGGCTCCCTGGACCTTTGTTCTCAACACAAAGGGGAAATAACAGAAATGTGGCTAAATATTCCATGATATATTCAAGCTATGGAACAATGTACTGATTAGCAGCCCATCCTGTAGGCCAAATGCCTGACTTTATATCATGACTGTATCACTTACTGAGCGCACAGCCTTAAACACATTACTTATTCTCTTTCTGCCTCAGTTTCTTCACTAAAATGGAGGTAACGAGACCTACTTTGCTGGGCCATTGACAGGCCTGCACAAGTAGCTACTGTAAAACAGTTAGAACTGTGCTTGGGACATATTTAGCACACAATAAATATTAGCAATTATCATTAGTATCCACAGCTCAGAGAACATACATTTATATGAACTAATATAATTTATATACACTCACACAAATCTCTAAAACACAGAGAGGGAAAAGGTCCAAGTTGCTGATCGTCGTCGGCAGCCGTCCGTCTCGAGAGACGATGGCGTAGCTTCCTGAGAGTCTATCTGCACCGCCGAGAATGGCTGTGCAGTCCGACTCGGGAGTGACAATCCCTGCCGCACTTGGTACAGGTGAAGGCAGATGGCCGTTGTTGCTGCTGCTGACGCTGCTTCCGCCTCGATCTTTTCTGGACCGCCTCCTCGTTGCGCGCAGCCTCTGCGCGTGACGTACCTCGCCTGACCGCGAGCCTCCAGGCTAGGCGGTCGTCTGCTTGAACTTCCCATGTGTTGAGATTGATGGAGTATTGTGTCATGTCCTTTTTGCAGATGTCTTTGAACCGCAGTTTTGGGCGCCCTCTCATCCTCTTGCCTTCTGCTAGCTCGCCGTAGAGGAGGTCTTTGGGGATACGGCCTGCATCCATTCTTTTGACATGGCCGAGCCACCTGAGGCGTCTCTCGCTAAGAACTGCATGCAAACTGCTCATATTGGCTCGCTTCAGCACCTCGGTGTTGGGGACCTCATCCTGCCAGGCGACATGCAGGACGCGTCGCAGGCACCTCATGTGGAAGCTGTTGAGTTTCCTTTCGTGCCTTGCGTAGGTGGTCCACGTCTCGCTGCCATAGAGGAGAGTGCTGAGTACGCAGGCTTGGTAGATGCGCAGTCTGGTTTTCTCAGTGAGGCTGGAATTGTTCCACGCTCGCCGGTTCAGTCTGGCCATAACTGTGGCTGCCCTGGCGATTCTCCGGTTGACCTCCAGGTCGACTGACAGAGAGCTCGAGATGGTGGACCCGAGGTAAGTGAAGTCGTTGACAACCTCCAGGGTGTATCCGTCGATGGTGATGCATGGGGGAGTCCCCGTGCCTTGAGCCATAACGTTCGTCTTCGTCAGGCTGATGGCTAGTCCGAACTCCTTGCATGCGTGGGAAAGGCAAGTGACTAGCTGCTGGAGTCCCTCTTCGGAGTGTGATGTCAAAGCTGCGTCGTCAGCGAAGAGCATCTCACGGATGAGCACCTCTTTGACTTTGGTCTTGGCTCGTAGACGGGCCAGGTTGTAGAGCTTGCCATCGGATCTGGTGTGAATGAAGACACCCTCGCTGCAGTCCTTAAAGGCGTATTGGAGGAGCATGGAGAATAAGATTCCGAACAGCGTAGGCGCGAGGACGCAGCCCTGCTTTACTCCGCTGCTGACTGGGAAGGCCTCAGAGGTTGCGCCGTTGTAGGACACCGTGCTGTGCATGTTGTCGTGAAAGGACATGACCACAGCAAGCAGATGTGGTGGACAGCCAATCTTCCGTAGCAAGCTGAAGAGACCGCTTCGACTGACCAGATCAAACGCCTTCGTGAGGTCGATAAAGGCGAGGTAGAGTGGTTTATGCTGCTCGTGACACTTCTCCTGCAGCTGGCGTAGGGAGAAGATCATGTCCACTGTTGATCGGCCAGCTCTGAAGCCACACTGGGACTCTGGGTAGACGCGGGAAACAAGGGTCTGCAGGCGGGCAAGAGCGACCCGGGCGAATACTTTGCCGACGACGCTGAGGAGAGAGATGCCCCGGTAGTTGTTGCAGTCGCTGCGGTCTCCTTTGTTCTTGTACATGGTGATAATGTTGGCATCTCTCATATCCTGGGGGATGTAACCCTCCTTCCAGCAGCGACAGAGTAGATGGTGGAGCGGCTGTAGCAGGACTGGTTTCCCGCTCTTCAGGATTTCTGGAGGGATTCCGTCGCTTCCTGGTGCTTTCCCGCAAGCGAGGCGGTCGATGGCTTTGCCGAGCTCTGCCGCAGTAGGTGGGGTGTCTAGCTCCTCCATGACTGGTAGGTCTGGGATGGCGTTAAGAGCAGTGTCTGTTACGGTGTTCTTCGTTGCGTACAGCTCGAGGTAGTGCTCGGTCCACCGCCGCATTTGCTGTTCCTGGTCAGTGATGACCTCACCTGTCTTGGACTTAAGGGGGGCGATCTTGGAGGGGATTGGGCCTGTTGCCTTCTTGATACCCTCATACATTCCTCGTGCGTTGCCTATATCGGCGGCTTCCTGAATGCTTCTGCACAGGTTTAGCCAATAGGTGTTGGCACAGTGGCGGGCGGTCTTCTGGACTTTGTTCCTGGCAGCCCGTAGAGCTTGAAGTGTACTGGGAGTGGGCGTGACCTTGTAAGCCAGTAGCTGATATAGAGATTCTATTTAGGTAAAACACAGAACTATACACATGCACACAAATACTGCACATTTTCTCCCAGGACACACACGTGTACAGCTATAAAAAGGGGGCTGGCAGGATACCAAAGAACAGGTGACTCTGGTTACCTCTGGTCACAGGAGGGGACCAGGGTGAAAAGCATGGTCTCTCTCTGTTTAATAATATAATCCTCTGTGACATATATAAAGTTCATTTTATAAAACAGTGAGTGGGAGAAGAAACAGACAGGGATATGAGTGAGTCTTTAGGAAAGTTCACTAAGAAAAGGAGTAGAAAATAGTAGGAGAGGGCTGTGGGGCAAGAGAGGGTTCTGTGAATTATTGTTGCTGTGGTTCTGTAACGTTTTATAATGGGGATGTGCAAGGGCCTTCGTGTGCTGATAGAAACGGTCCAGGAGATGGGGGAGCGGCGGGTGGTCGGGCAGCAGAGTGGGGCAATTCGGGGCACAGTGAGCAGACAACATAGGCAGGATCGAGACCCTCCTTCCACTGTGCACACGGGGAAGGGAAAACAGCACCAGTGGGGAAAGATGGTAAATCTGGGGTTGGGAAGACAAGGAGCCTTGTTCCCCCTACTGCCTTGCAGAGAATAAAGTGGAGCCTTCCAACAATAGAAGGTAGATGTCAAGGGTGTGTGAAATTTGAGTAGATAGGAGAAGATGTGGAGCATTTGTCTTCATTCTAAAAAAGTGCTGAATGTCCATTTGCAGTTTGTGGCCATAAGTAGAAAGGAAATAAACTAATTCCACCTTAGCACTCCCACAGAAATGCTCCCATAGCTTTGCTATGAACCACACCAAATGGTGCTCTAGTTGCTTATGCCGTGATTTTCAGCCTTTTTCACCTCCGGGCACACAGAAACCAATTACTAAAATTTTGTGGCACACCAAAAAAATATATCAGATTGTTTGCCAATTTGAAAAAAAAAAAAAAGGTATAATTTTGATACATGTATGCCAGTCAGATATTGTTGTGTTGCTGCTGTCATCTTTTTATCTGCAGTCTAAGGGAAAAGAGGTCAGTGCCCCTGACTATACAGGTATTGCATGTTTTAAAAGTTCTTGTGCACACCGGTTGGGAAATCGCTGACACACACACATCCACCTCCTGTGAACGAACAGCTCTGGTTGCTGAGCACCCGCTTGAGTCAAGCATTCACCGTACAACTCCCCATTCAGTCCTCACAATAACGCCAGTAGGTCGCCGTTCTGAAGCCCTCTTTTCAAATGAGAAGGCATGTCTAGGAGAAATAGGCGATTTCTCCTAGAAAGCCGTCTCCTGGAATAATAACAAGTTCTCTCTCACACTAAATTCTCCAGCAACATTCAAGGAGCCTGGGTGTGAAACATAACGCTGGACTGGTTTTCTCCAGAAGCACACCTTCTTACCTAAGGAAATGACCAGAAGGAAGGGCAAAGAATCAACTGGTGACAAAGTCAAACATATAGGTTCTGAGAGCAGCCCAGAGTCCTGCGGGGCCTGAGAAGTCTGTGGAATGTCTCTGCATTGCTATATATGGGTCCAGACTTGGGTAATTTTATGCAGGGCTCAATTCCTGAATCCTGTGTGATCATTTCAGAAGCCATACTTTATGGACTACTACAGCTGTGACAAGACAGTGAGCAGAGGGCTCTCTGCTAGTGGATGGGTTCATGGTCAGGGTTCCCAGAAATCCCGCTGTTGCTAATTCTGTCACTGAAGTCGAAGGAGAATTCATGAGCAGAGCTGTTGATCATTGTTTTGCAATTGATTTTTTTCTAGCCATCTTCAAGAAATGCAGTTGATTTACATAAATAAATAAAAAGGCCCAGCAGTGTAATAATGGACAGGCTTTGGCTGTTGCTTTTAGTGATTATGACTATACCTCTGAAGATGGTCAAGTTTTTTTAAGTCAGATTATGGATTTCTAGCCTTGAAAAGGCCTTACGCCAAAGACTCCAGCTAGGACATTCCAACTAAAATACTAATGAGGATCTTACAGATAAAAAGTGCCTGATACTTCTGTAAGTCTAAGACCAACAGACACCTAAGGCCAGAATCTCGTAAGAACCATAGGTCTACTGTTGAAAGCTAGTTTTGTTGTATTACTCGTGCCTTTTCATGTTCCGTATTTCTGGTGCTTGGACATCTGGGCCTTGGCTGACTCTGGAGACTGCCCTTCCAGAGCTGGTCAATTCCTAGATTCCTAAACTCTCCTGGGAGTGCACCTTTCATATGGAAACCAATTGATGTGGAGCCCATACCATCCTCTACTTCCTTGTCTGAAGCTCTTGAACTCAGCATCACAACTCCCTGCCCTAAACACCCCAGGGGTAGGTACCCGACCTCTAGGGAGAGCCCCTATGCCCTAGGGCCCACTGAAATTATCCTGATGAGCCAGTCCTCAACCTGTGGACCCTGCCTTGCCTGTTCCTTCCCACAATCCACAGTAAATCCTGCCTGGTCTTCCCCTCGCTCCCTCTGCCTCATGGCCAACCCCACTGCTTCCGTGTGGCCCTGTGTGCTCGCTCTGCCCCGTTCCTGGGAACCTGTGAACACAAAAACCTCCTTCCTCACAACAGTTATTTCCAGCCTGCGTGAATTAGCACACCTGCTTAAAACCAATCTGAGTGATTTAAAACAATTGCTCATCTTTATCCCACAGAGATAACTCCTGGGACGAGGCTGTGCAGGAGGGGCGAACAAGATCAGAAAGAGGCCACTGCCTCGAGGCTGGTCTGGCAGCCCCTGCCGCAGGCTGCCCGGGCAGTGTTCACAAATCTAGGGCGCAGTGAGAAATATATGACAGTACACTTAATTTTTCATAAAGTTCCACTTATGCATAGTTTTTAATTCTAGAACTATTTTCTCTTCAACAGTTTTGGTGCTAAAGTGTTCTTCATTTTATGAGATATTACATAGTAATTTCTTTTCAGTGTCCCTATTTTGGCAACAGAGAAAAATTCAGCAACCCTGAAGTTATTCCCCAAATTTATTTTTGAAATTTAACTGAAGTGCGAGCTGACGTGTGCAACCTCGGCCCCAAGGAAGGGAACTTGGACAGGAGCTGGTGCTCGACTCAATCCTCTAACGATGAGCCTAATCAATAAATAAGACACAGCGGTACATGTGGCCAGAGAAAGGGGCCAGCAGCAGTCACACATTCCTCAGCCCAAAACATGGTTTCTGGAGGGGTCTCACCTGAACTGAAGGCCAATTCACAGGGAAAAGTAGTAAGCTTATAAAAAACCACGATAGAACAAGGGGTAGGAGATATTATCCTGGGGGTGGGAGTGGAGTTCAGGGAACTATCTGACATCTTCCGTGCAGGTCGGAAGATATCTCTAAAACAACCAGATATAAAACACTACAGAATACAATCTTTCACCCAAAGCCCCGATTTTCACAGCAGAGTGAAAAAGGGTGGGCCTGGCTCTCACAGCAGGCCCAGGTGTTCTCCTGTTGAGGGTAAATGTCACAGAGCATCAGAATCAGACAAGGCCACTCAGTGGCCATGGGGAATCAAGACAGAAATGAGACCTCTCCATGACCACGTCCAATAAAATATAAATGTTGTCCAAGTCACAAAATGCCAAATGTCCCCTTTCCTCACTAATGGGAGTGCCTGCTGCTTCTCTACCAATCACAGCTGAGGCCTCAGTCTAACCTGCCCTTCTTAGACAAGGCTTCTGATATACCCAGTCACAAAATTTCCCCCACGTTATGACAGCACCCAGACCAGAGGGCACCCTTGCTTCCTTGGACCTGCCCCCAAATCACCACAGTAAAGCTCAGATCTCTCTATAGAACCTGCCCTCTCACAGAGACACCCCACGGTTCCCCCTATACATGGTCCCCCCTCAGTGCAACACCTAATGAACGCAACTGCAGATGGGGTCCTGGTGGTCTCTGGGTGACAGGCACGGACAGTGTGCACAAGTAGGAGCTGAATGATTACTTGACAGGATCACTCTCAAACAACAATGAAAGCACAGAGACCTCAATAGAGTCAGAAATCAAACAGGGAGCCTCATATACCGCCACCTCCAATGGGTTTCTAGAAGGTCTAGCCAATGTAATCAGACAGAGAAGAGAAATTATAAAAAAGACATTGGGGAAAAGACATAAAAGTAACTTCAGACAATAAATTGAAAAGAGAATCGATTGAAAATTATTAGAACCAAGAGTGAGTTCCCTAAGGCAATCTATTATTAATTAATATAAAATGCAAGTCAGCCAGAATGGAAACTTCAGAATACAACGGGGAAATTTCCCATTCACAATAGCAGCAAAGCATCTGGGAATAAATAGAACAAAAAATTTCAGAGGACTAGAACAAAGTATGTGAGAAAAGAGGATACACTATAAAGTTAGGTAGGAAGGCTCACTATCTTAAAAATATATTTCTTATAGCTCAGCATATAAATGTAATATAGTCTGGTAAAAATCACATCAGGTTTCTGTAATCGAAACTATTTTTCATGGAAAATGCAGGTGAATGATGGGGAAAATGAAGAAAAGCAAAGGTACTTAAAAATGAGAGTAACTAAAGTGGTATTGAACCATAATGAAATTAGTAGGGGCAGCCAATGGAGAGGAGCAGGAAGCCAAACACATCCAGATGTATATATAGAGTTGAGTATATAAGAAATAAGAAACATCAATTATTCAATGAACCATTAGGACAACTAGCTAACTATTTGAAAAACTGTTATACCTTACTTCAAGTTATAAACAAAAATTAACTGCAAGATTCAAACATAAACACAGAACTCAGAAAAGTTTTAGAAGAAAATGTAAGTAAGTAATAATCCTGAAAGGCAAAAAAAAAAAAAATGTCAGAAAGCATAAATTGACTTAACTGTGTGTAAAATTTAAATGTAGATGTCAAAAAGTGAAGGCCATACAAAAGCAGAGGCAAACTAGGAAAAAAATGTGTAAGAAGTGACATTAAAGTGGATACATTTTAATATATAATTTTTATGAATCAATATGTAACACATGAATTCATTAACAGGAAATAGGCAAAAAGAAGGATGTCATTTGTCACCTACAAATTTGGGAAATACCTGTAAGAACTATTAATACCCAGGGACATCAAGGATGCTGAGAAGCAGTATTTCTTACTAATTTATGGTGGAAGTAAGAAGACTGAAAAACAATATGACAAAATGCTACCAGTGATTATTTCTAGATAATAAGATTATCAATGATTTCTTTCTTTTAAAAATTGTGCCTGTCAGTATAAACTACAGTAAACATGGCACTTTGTTATATTACCTCTAAAAAATAAAAAATTGAATTCAATTAGTTTCTCAAATTTATTTTTCCTAAATCTAGCTTGTTAATCACTTTCCTATAAATTTTATATATACAAGTATATTATACCACATATATGTGGGAATACACACACACACACACACACACACAAAGGACATTTCTTTGTATGAATAGGATCCTGAGATAGAAAAATCAGACCTGCACAGTACCCAGAACACTCAAGAATACTAACCTATTGCAAATGCTATTAATACATTTCAAAGCTCCCATAAAACAATAGGATTTAGTTACATGAATATCATTTTAAGAAATGAAGCCCTGGAAGTTCCCTGCTGGATTTCAGTTGATCCAGCAGTCTTAGAACAGCCAAGGATAACACAACATCCAAAGCATAAGCATTAAAAGAAAATACAGATAAAGTGGATTGCATCAAAAGTAAAAACTTCTGTGCATCAAAGGACACTCTCAAGAAAGTGAAAAGAGAACATGCAGCATAGAACATATTTGTAGATAACGTATCTGATAAGCGACTAGTATCCAGAATATATAAAGAACTACAACTCGACAAGAAACAACTCAAATTTTAATAATTCACAGGAAACTTGAATATTTTTCCAAAGATATACAAATGGCCAACAATGCATGAAAAGATGTGCAACATTATTAGTCATTAGGGAAACACAAATTCAAACCACAATGAGACACCACTTCCCACTCGCTAGGATGGTTATAATTTTTAAAAAGGGAAAATAATCAGTGTTGTGGAGGATGTACAGAAATTGGAACCCTTATATATTGTTGGTGGGGATGTAAAAAGGTGATAAAATTGTGGAAAACAGTTTGGCAATTGCTCAAAAAGCTAAAATAGAATTGTCACATGACCCAGTGAGTCCCCTCCTTGGTATATAGCTGAGTGAACTGAAGACATATGTTTAAACAAAAGCTTTTAAAAGAATGTTAATAGCAGTATTATTCATAACAGCCAAAGAGTGAAACCAAGCTGAATGTCCGTCAACTGATGAATGGTAAGTAAATGTGCTATATAGAAACAATGGATGTTGTTCAGTGATAAAAAGGAATGGACTGATGGCTACAATGTGAATGAACCTTGAAAACATTCTACTGAATGAGAGAAGCCAGACACAAAAAGCTCCATAATGTAAGATTCCACTTATGCAAAATGTCCAGAACAGGCAACTCCTGGGAGATAGCAGGGAGGCGGGTAATGGGACATGAGTGCTTAAAGAATATGGAGTTTCTTTTTGGAGTGATGAGAATGTTCTGGGAGTAGACAGTAGTGATGTTTGCCCAACACTGTGATGCACTGAAGTCACTGAATTGTCAACTAAAACGGTTAAAATGAGAATTTTATGTTATGTAAATTTTACCTCAATTAAAAAAAAAAAAAATAGAGCACCCAGGGACAACATAGTTTTCTTTCGGGCCTTTCTTGGAAATGAGAGGAGAAACCTCAAAGATTAAGGCCTGATGACAGCCCCAGGTTAGGTGACTGAGCAGTTAGCAATGCTGTGAACCACAGAGCCCGGAAGACAAACTGGGCTTCCCGACTCCTGGCCCCAAGTCCTTTCTGCCTCAGTATCCAAGCCCTGGCAAGCTGTCTATCAGGTCTCAAAAGAAAACCCAGGCCACCTTCAGCTGGTGCTTCCCTGTCAAGGCACTGTTTGGTGCAGCTCCTGGTGGGCGCTACCACCAGCAAAACTCCCGTCCATCAGCCGCCTGCCAGTGCTTCTATCAACGGCTACCTCATTATTTGCTTGTCGTTCATGATTTTACATCAAGTGGAAAAACTACACTGTCATCACATTGCTCTAATCTTAGAAAAGCATGTCATTCACACACTGAGAGCTGGCCTTTGTCCTAGTGGCATTTGAAGGCCTCTCATGCTTTAAAAAAATGATGGACGGCATATCTGCAGTTTAGGGCACATTCGTAAAGGCCAATCAACAGTCCCTTTTATAAATGGCTTCAAAAAGTACATTGCAAAAACAGAAAACAAAAGTGGTAGGCACAGGTTTTTTTTTTTTTTTTTGCAACAGTGAATTCTTTGGAGATAAATTCAGAAAAGAATAGTTCATAGAGAAAGCAATTCAGTACCTCACAGTGATGAAGAGGCTCTTCAGTCACAGACACTGGGTTCAAACCCTGCCTCTGGCTTTTTAATCAGCAAGTTGCTTTGCAAGTTTCTTTTACCTTCAGACATATATATGGCCTACCTCTAAAACACACAAGGGAGGACCCCAAGAAAACCCAGAATTATCCTTCTGGAGGGTGGGCCCCTTGTAGTACTAGGTGAGTGTTCTAGGAACCCAACTGTCTCAGTGTACCAGCTGGCGTTGTTGTGAGAGGCTGCATTGAGCTTCAGTGAATTTTTTTTAAGACTCAACATGTTTGCCCGTATCACAATGGATGCTTTACAAGCACACCCGCCCACATGCACTGAGTGTTCAGCAGTTTTTGACCAAAAATGACATGACCCCTGTGCCCCATCCTCCCTATTCACCTGATCTTGCTCTGAGTCACTTTGTTTTGTTTCCCCAGATGAAAAAAAGTCCTCAAAGGAACTTTTTGCCAATATGGAAGAGGTGAAACAAAAAATGGCAGAAGTACTAAAAGGCCTCAAAATCAGCAAGTTCAAAAACTATTTTGAGCAGTGGAAAAAGTCTTAATAGGCATATTGCACCAAATGGAGACTACTTCAAAGGTGACTGAAGTTTAAGCATGTAAGAATAAATACAGAACTTTTTATATGTTCCAGTTTTTCTTGGGTCCCCCTCGTATGAAGTTTAATGGGATATGAAATATTTTGCCCACAAAACTAAACTGTACCTTTAAATTCATTATCTGTGACAGTGAAATTCAGCTATAGAATGATGTATTGCAACCAATATGGGACAGACTCAGGAAACATTTTAGTTCATGTACTTACTAAATAGCAAGACCTTGGCATCATCAGTAAATATCACTAAGGTATTTACTAAGTGTCATTATTTACACAAAGAGAATAATGCCTATATATCAGAAGGTATGGGAGCAAATTTAAAAATAATATATGAGTATTCTATAATTCTAAAATACAAGATCTGGAATGTAAACAACCTTCTAGAGGCTTACAATGCTACATAAATAACATGGTTTTCCCGGTATAGGATTGCAGAGGGACTGGGCAGTGAGAGGTCTCCATTCTGGTCTGGGGACTGCCACCTGCATTGCATGGGATGGGGCGCTGTTTTTCTGGGCATCACTTTCTCCACCTCCAGAATGCAGAGATTAAACAATCTCGAGGTCTCCTTCACGTTCTGACATTCAGTAGTAGTATGCATGACCCCACGGTCAGTTCTTACTCTCCCTTCTTTCTCCAGGAAGGAGAAAGTGATACTGACATGGAGATCCTTAAGAACACCTATCTTGCCTTTACCAAAGGTAGGAAAATGGCCAGCCCTTCCCAGATTTCCATGGGCCATGAGTTCATGAACCATGCATGCAATGTGCAAGAGGTGATGGCTACAAAGAGGAGTCAAAATCATGGGGGGGGTGGGGGGGGATATGGGAAGTTACTGTTTAATAGGCAAAGAATTTCAGTTTTGTAAGATGAAAAAGCTCTGGAGATGGGTTGCACATCAATGCGAATCTATTTCACAGCACTGCACTGTACATGTGAAAATGGTTAAGATGGTAAATTTTGTTATGTGTGTTTCACCACAATTGGAATTTTTAAAGTTAACTAATTATCTGATTCCTTCAATAATCATATGGGAAATTAAGAGCAATCAATAATTACAGATTATCACCATTTCTTTCTCCTGTGAAGCACATCTCTCCCTTTGAACCCAGAGGTGTCATAGGTTTTTTGGAATCTTGAGCACATAAATGTTCATATTTGTGTCTCCTCCTTTGAAACAATGTGGCCTCTAAGGTATCAAATCAATACCCTTGTTCTAGGCTCCCCGCCAAATCTCTCCCACACATCTTGCTAACTAGAGGTTCTTTTTGTTGAATGGGCTAGTGCTTGCCTATTATCAAACAAGGCTCTCTAGGGACAATTGGTGGATTGGTCATTTACAGAAGGGATGGATGCCTTCAATCAGTAGGACTGCTCCCAAGCTAAGATTAACACAAGGTAAGGATTTTGAATGGGGGGAGGGCAAAGGGTAAGAGTGATTTCAGAATTCGTTGCCTTTGGAGAAAGAAAGATCTAGAAGAAGCATTACCATCAGGATAGGGTAGGACTGAGACTGAACAGTAAGATGGCAGCAGAGTCACTGGGCACCCAGTGCTGAGAGACAAGCAACAAGAGGAGAGGGGTGGGGACACAGAAGGGATGGCGATCAGAAGGCACGCACAGACTGGGAGACGGTAGCAAGTTCCGCAGCACGCCCATGTGGTTTGCTGGCTGCCTGTCCTGGAGGAGTGGAGAAGCACCCTCCTGTCACTCTAGTGCATACAGGTGGTTTGCTGCTGGGGAAGGGCCTGGGAGCCCCTTTGGATAGGATGCTCCTGATCCAGTTCCCTTGGTGGAATGGCTGGTTCAGGCTAACCTGTGTCCAAAATGATTGAATTGAGGGAATTCCCAGGAGAAAGGGGGAGACTGAGGGACCTCTGGGCACTGGCAAGGGAGACTTGGCCAACAGTGCTGATATTCTGCTTAAATTCCAAGAAGTGCTCATCAATTTAATCTCACTGCAACCCAAGGTGGACTTCCCCAAGGCCACAACAGAAAAAAGACAGTAATGAGACAGAAACTTTTCTTATTTGCATTCACAACACTGGCTCTTTCCCTTCACCGAAACCCAGCAGCCCAGCCCAAGCCACACCCAGTGCTTTCTGGCACTGACCTCCTGACGCCTGCAAATGCAAACGCAGATGTTTGGCCGTGTCTTCCACGAACCATGTGGCACCCAGGCTAAGAGAGCCTGTTCCCTCCCTCTTCAAAGCCTTGCTAGAGGAACGGCAGAGCCCTTAGTGCAGCTGGTGGACAAAGCCACTGCTGACCACGCATTAACAACAACTATAAAGAAAGATTCAGGGGAGGATGGAGGACATGAGCCAGGGGACCCGAGGTCCACCCGCTCAGTCCCCCACCCTCACAGTCTCTCTGTACCAGGGCTTCAGGTAGAAATGCACTGAGATGCTGGCAGTCACCACACTCCTCAGAGGAAAACTAAGTAATGGCGACTCAGTCCAGCCAAAATGGTGTGCCCAACTGTGATTTTGGAAATCACTTTTACACACACTCACACATCACATGCCTGCGCTCTCTTGTATAGACATGAAATATTTGAGCACTGTGTGTGCTGATCCTGGTAAATACTGTCAGTCATGAATGAAACAAATTCCATGGGAACTGCCCTTTTGTCATAAGGCAAGACTGAAAATGAAAATCCAGGGAAGACTGCAGAAAGACTAAGCCAGAATCACCCTCTGTAACTAACAACTGGGCAAACAAAGCAGATGTGGGTTTGCAAAGGTTAAAACTGCCCGGGATACTGTTTGGGTATTTCCTCTTCAAATTTCCCTTTTCCGTGTGACCTAGACTTACAATTTAGAATTTCAGTGAAATCTGGAGTGTGTTCAAGCAAGTAGCTCTGATGATCAAATACCTAGGGTTCTAAATGAACAGAAATCTTGAGTTTTAATTCACGGCCATCACTACCTAGATGGCCACTTTTCATCTCTACCCTCTGAGCTGCCATATTTTAAAGGATCTCTTCCTTATCTCACGGCATTTCCCCTCTCCCTTTAGGTCATTTGCATCACCAGCAAGCAGTAATTTGAAGATGAGAATACTCATGCAACTCATGCAACTGTGATGCTATCTGCTCACAGTATATCCTTCACCCAATGTGTTCATGTTGCGAGGTATTTCACCCTCACTCTACTTTCAGTATTAGCTACATTATTAGAAACTTTTACTTCAATTATAGAAGTTTGTCAAGTCACCTGGAACAAAGTGAGTCTTTTGGATTAAGTTCTTCTGGTTGACTCATGGTGAAATATGGATATCAGGTACCCCTTGTGAAAATAGATCTGAGGACAGGGCTAGGGGAAGAGGGATCAATTAAGTAATGAGTTGCCCCATCTTTTGAAAATGACAGCAAGTGGTTTATCTTTCTAGAATTGGCCTTATATGAGTGAGAAGCTGCAAAACTCCCTGCCACACCAGAAAGCAGGTTTGGGCCATCATCACCAACTGTCCATGGATTCCTGACATGTTCATCGTGAGCACACAGCCTTAAGGCCAAGCCAGATAAATGCTGTGGAATCACCAGTGAATACACATAGACCACTCCCAACTACTCCAGAAGCCCCATAGGAAGAAATTGCTTTGAACTGTTCATATAGCTAACCTTCCCCCAGTCACACAAGGCAAGGCATGCAACAGATATTCAATAAATAATCAATCACTGACTGATCTTCACAAATGGGCCTGGGATAGAAACAGCAAACAAGTGTTAAAACACTGCACACTGTAATTTATCAGTTGAAAAAAAATTAAGGCTGTGTGTGTGTGGGGGGGCTGTTTCACAACTAAGAGGGTCTCTCTGATAAGAAAAGAACTGTGGTGTGAGAAGATGACTGTACTTAAATGCATACTGTTCATATACACCAGAGGTGACGAACATTTTCTAAAATCAAGGTTTACCAAATTGATCCTCTTTGTTTCCCCATCAACGCAGTACAGGGTATCCAATCCATCTTTGACAATCTATTCAAAATGTGAAGGTCTTTTCCCCTTTTCTTTTTACCCTTTGAAAATAATCCACATAGTCGCCATCTCCAAAGCGCCTACCAGATAGGGCGAGAGGGCGCGGGTGGGGGCGCTCTAGGAAGCCCTTACTGAGATACTTAGCGGAACTTTGTTCTCCACATGGGCTATTTAGGAGGGCCTGGGTGTCCTCTGGTGACTCCACTGCCTCCCTCGTTCTTCTCACTTTGCGAACAGGAGTCAGGGTGCCAAGATGCTCCGGGAACGCTGACCATGGTCCTGGCCTCCAGCTCGGGACTCGAGCGCGGAGGGCGCGGAAGGCGGTGAGGGGGAGAGCGCACAGGATGCGCAGGGCGCAGAGAGGAGAAGACGTCAGATCCCCCGCCCTCCCGACCCCTGGGGAGCCCGTGGGCCTTTACGCGAGTCCTTCATCACACGCTCTGAGCTGCATCAAAAAAAGGGTGAGACACCCAGTCACATCTGCAATCGGAAGCCGCCGGGGAGGATTTAAGGAGAATGGAACCGCCGCCCATCCCCACCCTCCACCATACGACCCCCAGACGGGGATCAGCCCATTCTTTCCCCACCACCCTCCACCTCCCAGACCCGGGGAGGCGCGGGCAGCCTTTGTGGGCACCCAGCCTACCACCACCGAGCCCGAGCCTCTCAGCGCCCTGCTCGGAGAAGGGTGGAGTAGGGTGGGGTGCCTGTACTGATGCGGGGAGGGGCAGGACGGTGGGCACGCTGGGATGCGAGGGAGGGGCGATTTTCGTGCCCTGTCCTCCTTCTCAAACCTTCCCCTCCCCCGTACCAACCTGGTCGTAGATGTACTGCAGGGCTTCCTTGCCTGAGGCCCTTCGGATCTCCACCTTCCGGCTCGATTCAACAGATGGCTCCCCGCCGGCGCGCCGGCCCTGCCGGGAGTACGGTGGCTGCGGGTCGGGGCCCAAGTGGGCGACGTCCCGCTGCTGAGCCACCACCTGCCCCGAGCCCCTGCCCACCGAGAGCGAATCGAAATCGATGGTCTTGTTCTCCGAGGACCCTTCCACCGGGCAGAACATGCCACAGAATTTCTGCCGGGGCTTGGGGCTCCCTGAACCCAGATTTTTAAAAAAGGCAGGGACCTCTTCGTCCTCTGCCGCCTTCCCGGACTGCTTCCTCTCGGCCATGGCGCGGGGGCTCTGGGAGAGTTCCGTCGGTCCGTCCGTCTGCCTTCCGTAAGTCCGCTTCTCTCTGTGCACAGCCCCCCAGGCTGCCGCCGCTCTCTGCCTACCGCAAGGTGCACAGAAAAGCAGCAGCGCTGGCAAGCAGACGACCCTCCCTCCCAGTCCCTCCCCCTGACCCCGCTATCTCCCTCTCCCTGCCCACGCCCCCCGCAGCCTCGCGAGCTCCCCGGAGCTGCAAAGTTGGGTCTGGGAGGGCCGCCGCTGCGGCAGCGGGAGCGAGAGATTGCCAGTTCCCGGCAGCGGAGGGCGGAGGCAGGCGCGGGCGGGGCGTGGGCGGAGCTCCGGGAAGAGGCCTGAGCGCCCTGGAGGGAGGGAGCGCCGAGCCGCCTAGAGCCCCAAGCTCCGGAAGTGAAGCGGCCAGACCAGCCCGCTAATGGCTGCGGAGCGCAGGGCCCGCTGACCGCTGTCAGATCCAGGGTGAGTGTGCTGTAGGCACGCGGAGGCGGAGATCCGAGGGCGCAGCCCCTGGCCCCGCGCCCTTCTCTCCCACCTGTCCGGTCCAGGCGCCTCTCCTCTACCGCTTTTCGGAGGTCGGCCAGAGGCTCCTTCCGTCTCAATCCGGGGCGTGAGCTGATGGATGGGGAAAGGGGGGCAACTGGCTGAAGAAGGGACACCCGGGGAGAGAGGAAGGGACCGCACTGAGGATGGGGAAGGGATACTGCAGGCCTCGCAGAGAAGTCGGGGCTGTACCTCCCGCGGGACGCCAAAGCTTCGGTCTACCCACAGGCTTTGGTGGGCTCTTGGGAGCAGAGATGGAAACAAGAAAATTCTCAGTTCATCCACAGAGGTGGGGGGCGGCGCACAGCATGGCGGGGAGAAATGCAGAGGGCCATAGCAAATGATGAAGATGGGTATAGAGACAAAGGTCTACGGCCCGTGGGAGTGTAACCGAGGGTGCAGTTTGCAAATTCCAACCCAGCGCTACAACTAATACAGAGAGCGAGGGTGCAGGCATAGTGCCGGGGGGAGCCATGTAACGTTAACTGTGCCACTGCGCCAAGAAGGGCTCAGGAGAATGTCCTGATTTGGTATCTTCCCCACCTCCCTAAAAGAAGAGGGGAGGAAAAGGCGCAAATTGGAGCCCCATCCCCAGTTCTCCAGCCCTTCAAAGTCTGGTCCCCTCCCCCAGTTGCGCACTGCGCCAGAGCCGCGGGGCGGAGGCGTAAGTGCGGGAGCGCCTGTCCAGCGTGGAGTAGGAGGTGGGATGCTGGCTGGGATTGGATGCTTTGAACTGTGCGTGTCGAAGCAGGCAAAAGATTGTGAGGATTTGTTATGTATTTACGCTTAGACCAGCCGTAGCCGTCGGGTTGCTGGGCATCCAGGAAGCATTTTGATTTGTGACACTAACACGGTTCCTGGGGGGTCTTCGCTGCTTACTTGCATCCTCATGTCTTTCCCTACATCAGTCTCTCCCTCCGGTGGGTTACAGCCCCGCCCCTCTTTCCACAGTGGCAAAACTCTGCAGAAATGATGTCCATGCTTTGGCATCTCAGGAGGGAGGTCTGGGCATGCTCAGTAACCACGGAGGGGTTGGGCTAAAAGAGGCTGGTTACTGCAAGGCCATCGCGCGGGACACTGTGACCAAGGATTATGTCCCATTATCAGCCCTTGCCCCTGGAAGGATTAGATGCGGATACTACCTCCGCTCCCCTAATTGTGAGGAATAGTTTGGTGAATGGAGTTAAATTTGGAGGACAACCAGTCACAGTTTGAGGAAGAGCCCATCATGATGGGGCGGGGGTAGGGGGTGGAGGAGTTTTCCGGATGAGAAGAGGAAAAGGAGGAGGGAGAGGAATACACGTGTCCGGTGTGAAAGACCCAGAGGCAGGTGTTCTGACTTGGAACCGAACCTTGCGTGTTTTGCATTTGAATCAAGTGCTTCCACAACAATTGCATCATTTCCCCTGCTGGGGTGATGAGCGCTTCACCCATACGCTTTCCAGGGTAGGAATCTGAGATTGAGAGAAGTTGAGAAGCTTTGTCCAAGGTCATTTATCTGATTAAAGACTCCAGCAAATCCTGCTGGGATCTCCCAAGTCAAAGTCTGCTTCCTTGTCCAACTAATCACTTTTTTTTCCATATCCAAACATTTCAATCTGTGGACTCATTGTTTATCAAGGACTGTGGATCACTTGCCATCTTTGTATTTGAAGGTCGCCTTGCAGGAAGGATTTGCCTTTGGAGAAAGAAGCCACCTAAAGGTTGCCTGACCTCAGCATAGCAGTTATTACATGGACCTTGAAGATATTTCTTTCTGGCCATTCAATGCCTTTTTATAACTCATGTTTCCTCAAAATATTACAACAAAGAGGAAGGCCACCCCTGCAAGAGGAAAGTGAGGTGTGGAGAAGTCACTGGGCTCAGATTCCTGGAGCTGCTGGGCCAGGGTGTGATCCATCATTTTGTTCTCCTGGCCTTTGGGCACACGCCATGCCTTGAGAACTTTCCAGAAGGACTGGGGAAGTGTGCCTGCTGCAGGAGTAGCTGCCTCTACAGCTGCAGGTTGGAGTCTGTGGCATATGGATGCCACTGGGCTTGATGGGGATTCTCAGGCCTAGGAAGGAGTGGTCAGGGCCCCTTATCACCCACTCCACAACAGTCACTGGGAGATGATAGGACTCTTCCCTTTTAGCATGACCCATTCTCTACCGGCACTCCCTCTCCTCTCCTTTTTCTTCAGATGACCCTCATTCAAGGTCAAATGCTAGGAAGAAGGTGTCATATCAGTAACTTAACATTCGTAGCAAAGGAAACACCTAGTTGTGCATTTGCAATGCCTGACCAGACATAACAGAAGAGAATGAATTCATAATTCCAAGTTTATTTGGCCTTGAGATTTTAAAAAATTGTTAAAATTATATTAAATTATTATGCCTATATTATTATATTAAAGTATATTATATGTTATATTGTTATACTGATATTAAATTGGTTTTAAGTGTTTGGGTGATTTCTAATTGGGTTTTTTAATGAAAGAACTAAAGCAACTATATTATTTAGTAAATTTAATTACATTGTGAAGGATTGTCATATTTTTGAATAACTGCATTAACAGTCTTCATTATTGGATATTATGGAGCCATAAAACACATCATTATTATTTATGTGTCACAGGCAGGACCCAGGCAAGGCCATTGTGTGGAGTTGGGTGACATCTTCCTGTACTAGAAGCTGAATAAACAAGCTCCTTGACTCTCCAGAACATTTGGGAACACTTAAACAGGTATGCAGCCACCTGTCCTGGGCTCAGCTGGGCTCAGAAGTTGATTGACATGCCTGATGAATATCTGGTGGGGAAGCCAGATTGCAGTGACCCAAGAAAGAAAAAAAGGTCATTGCCGGCAAAGAGATTGGGTAGAGTAGGGTAGGCATAGATACAATGAAGGATGAGCCCCTGTCTACCATACAAACTCAACTGTGGGTGTGTCCTGGGGAAGGAGAGGGCTGTGCGGTAATTCCTTTTGTTCCCTCCCCTTTGTTCCACTAGGAGTCCTAGCCGATCTGCTCTGCGACTTTCCTCCAGGAGTTCTGGGTGCCAGAGCAGAGGCGTTGCACGCTGACCAGAGGCACATGAGGCTGCAGAGACCTGGGCAGCGTGAGAGCAGCTCTGGTGGGTGACTCCGTGGCCGCCGGACAAGGGTCAACACCTCCATGGTTGCTAGCATCTGAGAAAGAAACGGCGGCCACAGACCTACAGAGCCACTGGCGTTGGCTCTGTCATAACTGACACTAACCACCCTCCTTGGATGAGGTGTAGGGACATAACCATCAGTGCTGAGTTCTTGCCACTGGGCAAGTAAGGCTTACTGGTCCGTAAAGCTTTGTGACTGCAGTTGGAGTGAGCTGACCTGAAACCCATGCCCTGGTGAGTTGCAAGTTCAGAAGCTTATCTGGGATCCTTGGAATCCTAAGGACGTGGCAACCTGCACGACAAACCAATTGTCCCCATAGACTTAGAGCAAATACACACTCGTGGCGATGGCGCTGGCGCTGCTGGAGGACTGGTGCCGGATCGTGAGCGTGGATGATCGCAAGTCGCTGATGGTCACGGGGATCCCCGCAGAGTGCAACGAGGCTGAGATTTGGGAGGTGCTCCAGGAGACGCTGAAGCCCCTGGGCAGGTACAGACTGCTCGGCAAGATCTTCCGGAAGCAGGAGAAGGCCAGTGCCGTCTTACTAGAGCTCCTGGAGGATGCGGATGTCTCAGTGATCCCCAGTGAGGTTCAGGGGAGGGGAGGTGTCTGGAAAGTGGTCTTTAAGACCCCTAACCAGGACACTGAGTTTCTTGAAAGACTGAACCTCTTCCTAGAAAAAGAGGAGCAGACAGTCCCCGGTATGTTCCGAGCCCTAGGGCACGAGGGAGTGTCTCCAGCCACAGCACCCCATGTATCACCAGAATTGCTCGCTCAGGTGCTGGGACAGGCAGTAGCACGTGCCCCTCAGCCCCTGCTCCCCATGAGGTATCGGAAGCTGAGAGTGTTCTCGGGGAGCGCCGTGCCCGGCCCGGACGAAGAGCCCTTCGAAGTCTGGTTGGAACAGGCCACGGAGATCGTCAAAGAGTGGCCAGTAGCGGAGGCAGAAAAGAAAAGATGGCTGGTGGAGAGCCTGCGTGGCCCCGCGCTGGATCTCATGCACATAGTACAGGCGGACAATCCTTCCATAAGCGTGGAAGAGTGTTTGGAGGCGTTTAAGCAAGTGTTCGGCAGCCTGGAGAGCCGCAGGACCTCCCAGGTGAGATATCTGAGGACCTATCAGCAGGAAGGGGAGAAAGTCTCTGCCTACGTACTGCGGGTGGAGACCCTCCTCCGGAGGGCCGTGGAGAAGCGGGCCATCCCCAAGAATATGGCCGATCAGGTCCGCCTGGAGCAGGTGATGGCGGGGGCGAGCCTCAGCGAGGTCTTATGGTGTAGGCTGAGGGAGCGCAAAGACCACGGACCGCCCCCCAACTTCCTTGAGTTAATGAAGGTGATCCGGGAGGAGGAGGAGGAAGAGGCCTCTTTGGAAAATGAGACTATTGAAGAGTCAGATGAAGGCGATGGCTACGGCCACTGGGATCCCGAGGCAGATGACTAAAAGCTGACTCAGAGCGGGACCTACGGCCGTGGGCGTGGGGACATAAGTTTTACCAGACAAAGACCTTGTCTTTAATGAATGCAGTTGAAATTAACATTCAAGCTGGGCCTTGGTTCTTCTTCCTAAGAAAAAATTATCTGAGAGATTCTTGGACCCTACCTAGATTAAATTTTAAATGTGATATAGTAACTGAAAGGAAACTTCAGGTTTCCTGTAAATACCCCCAGTACACCAAAGTTTACCCTTATCAAGCTTTTGACTTGTCAGGTGGTTTCCTTTGTCAAATCAGCCAATTCCACGTACCTCAAGTAGCACAAGGCACTGTTCAAGGAGGCAGGAGCACAGTCACGCTCTCAGAAAGTGACAGTCTCGTGGAGGGGCTGCCCTGCACAGGGGAAGCTGAATAACCCGCGTAAATCAGTTCACGATGCCCATAGAAGTGTCGTTGCCTAATGAAGACCATCTTCCCTGCAGATTTCTTTCTCTTCTTAGTGCTCTGCTAGTTATCAGATAGATGGTCCAGGCATTTGGACTTGAGGACACACGACTCCGCCCAAACCCTGCTTTCAAGAAGTTCCCAGTGTGAGAGGCACGGGAGAAAGAGCAACTATTCCAGGAGAGCATGTTGGAGGGTGGATTCAGTGAGCAGGCCCAGCTGGCTAGAGATTTTTGATGGTGATACAAGGCAGAGTGGACGGATATGGAGCTCCCATTTATTAAGGGCTGAGTGCCAGGTGTTGGGCATGTCTCATTTACTGTGTACAGCAATCCCAGTGCAATATAACTTCGCTCTTTTTGAAAAAAAAAAATGGACACGCCAAAGAGGTAAGTGGTCTCCTCTGTATCATATTGCTAACAAGTGGCAGAGCTGAGGCAGGATTCGAGAACTCTCTTACTCTTGCTAATCTGCCCTCCGCCACAACCATGGTTTTCAAGTTGTGCAGAGATTTTTCAGCCTTTCCATCTTGAAAATGTATTTCAAACCCTTTAATTCACTAATAAATAACAGATAGATGCAAGTGTGTCCATTGCCGCTGAACACCCAGGCATTTGCCAGCAGGCTCCCTTTTGTTTTTGGATGGACTCATTGCGTGCGGACCTTAGGAGAAAGGTCCCCTTGCACTATCCGAGCATGTAGCCAAACTTCTCGTGATGTTTGAGGATTAAGGGATCTGTAGCTCCTCATGGGTGTTTTAATCAGGTCCATGAGTGTCCTTGATGTCAAGTGTGCAAGTAGAGCAATGAGCACCATTTAGTGCAATGCTGGTTGATGTAGCACATCATGGTAGCTTTGTGTGCACAGCAAAGTTGCTTAACTCCTCTGAGCCTCAGTTTCTTCATCTGGAAAATGGTAAGGCAATAGAATAGGGCTGTTACACTAAGGTCAAATGACAGAATGCCGTTTAAGCACTTAGCAGGATGTCTGCAATACAGAAAGCCCTCAATACATTAAGACATTATTTTCGTGATGTGTACTGTCTGCCCAATGCATGCTCTCTTCATTGTTCTTACAGTTGGGCCATAACAGGTAAATATGTAATGTCAGTCAAGTTGTGACAACATTGCATTAGAAACCATCTTAACTCTTATGGTAAGTTTGAGTGCTTTGTGTCTACTATTCTGTAACAAGTATTCCATCCATTGTTGACTATTTTTAGTAATTCGACTTTGAAACAATTAATTATTCTTTCCGATCATGTATAATTTTAACTGAAGAATATCCTGAGGTTGTAAGAAAGGCATATTTTTAAAAAAGATATCATTTGTAATAAGTTATCTTTCTGAATTATATTTTTCAAATACTGTTCAACCAAAGTGATAGTGATTATCCACCGCACCCTGATTTCATGTTTTTGTATTCATGAAAATGCCCTCATTGTTTTCATTTATTGCCAGTATATGAAGTAAAATATAGTGAGTGTGAAGATATAAAATAAATACATGCCAATAAAATTCTGAGTTCTTTCTGTTTCATTCAGTGTGATTTTGTATAAGCTATTATTTTAAGGAGTTTTATTAGTAAAAAAGAAAAAAAAGGTAGGCAAGGTTAGAAAATCACTCCAAAGCCAAAAGTTCTTGAACTCTTGTGGACATGAAAACCTGAGAACCTGGGCTTTGTCTCCAGGGATGAGAGAGGGCTCAGTCACCCCATCATTGATTTCTCATTTTAATATACAAGAAATGATGGAGGCCAGGTCCCTCAGAGACCTTCAGCTCATTTGCCTACACAAGTAACTGTGCAGATAAACTCACCAGCCTCTGTTTGGCCAACAGTGAAATAACCAAAAGTGCATTCCTTGGACAAAGTCATTTTCTATTATATAGATGTGCCTTCCTCACTGGGTGGCACACAGTGGCGATCGACCCAGTATAAGATGAACATCCTGAGGGATACCCAACACCCCACCCAATGAGTTGAGCAAAAACCTAGGAGATTGGCCTCACTTTGCACTGAATGTCTCCAGTCCTAACCCTTGGAGAGAGAGGCCCCAGGGTTACATAGCCCATTTCAATGGTAACTTTTCCCCAAGGCCATCAACCACTGCAGGCCTCAGGTGTCACCTGACATCACCTATCTCAGCCAGTTCTGCCAAGTCTCTCACCAGCTTTTCTTCTGCTATTCATCCTAAATGCAAGACCCAATCAGTTCTCATCTTTCCCATCATGTGCATGCTAACCCTGTGCTTGCTCGTCCATGCCGGCCTGTGAGACCCTCCAACATGCCTACTGGATATGCCATGATGTCCTAAACAAACTAGCCTATGTCTGTGCAGAATATCCTGTCCTCATATTCCTTACTTGGCTGCTGGTCCTCCTGGTAGTCTGCTGCCCGCACAACCCTTGAATGGAAGCTGCTCAGTCTCCCCATGTCAGGAAGATGGGGGGTGACAATAACAGTTCTCTGGGCTCACCAGCATCACCTCCCCATGTACAAACCCATTCGCTCCTTCCTGGCACTTGCTCACCCACTCAGACTCATACCCCACTGTGAACCAGTCCCAACAAGCCTTTGTGCTGGCAAAGATCAAAGGAGGGGCCGACGTAGGACTGAATCTGTCTGGGGTCACCTAAAGCAACAAAGCGCAGAAGAAAAAGATAATGGATATAAACCATGTTTGAGAGTTCTGCATGTCGAGACTGGGGGAGCACAGGGTTGGGCCCCAGAGTTTTGAAGAGGTGGAGCCTGACATGTAACATGGAAGTGAAGTAAGAGAACATGAGACAGAATTGTCCAGTGCGCTAAAGGCTTGTTTTTCGTTGACTCCGAGCATAATCTTGGGATATCTAAAAGTCCAGGATCATGCTAAGCATCTCTCCCATCTGCTTCTTGTCAGGGTGGGCCAGGATCCTTGGGTTGACCAGGGAGAAGCTCACGGAGAAGCTCCCTTGGGTTGGAAGACGGTGCCTCCAGACGGGCTTCTTCACAGCCAGCCCTCCCCCTGCTACAGGCCCGGGAGTTGTCCTTCATCTGCAGCTGCATCCCCACAGCTCTGACGTGCCCAAGTGGTTCTTGACATCCCTAATGGACATTTTCTGAAAACTAGAGTAACTCCAGAAGTGTATACCAAAATCAATTCCACCGGAATATTAAAATCATAAAAAGGAGTAAGATGTCAGTCTCTCAGGACACCAGTTGGAGCTGCTCATTAATTGTCTGGGCCCTTTTAAGCAGCAGCTGAGTCTTTTTTCCAATCTGTCCCCACCCCCACCCACCCTTGAAGGGACAAGTTACCAAAGGGAGGAGTTTCCCAGACTGTGGCGGTGCTGGGGCTGAGAGCCCTTGCAGGAAGTCCTGGGGAGGCAGGGGAAGCTGCCCCACCTCCCCACACCTCATCCTGCCCCAGGCCTGCACAGCCTGATGGCAGACCCACAGAAGGCCTTTCCTGGCTTCTTGGCACAACAGCTCAGCCAACAAACTCAATTACTAAAATAAGTCTTCCTTGAAATAACAAACAATTGTCACAAAAGCAAACTTCATTTCTTCCCAACTTCATTAAGGAATAATGAAGAAATTAAAGTGTGTATATATTTCACAATACAACCTGGTGATGTTAGATGTATGTATACATTGTGAAAGGATCTCCATAATCAAGCTAATTCACACACCCATCACCTCACAGTTATCATTTTGTGTGTGTGTGCATGGGGGGGACCCTTAAGGTCTACTCTAGCAAGTTTCAAGCGCACAATGCAGTGCTGTTAACTCTAGTCACTGTGCCGTGCCTCAGATCTCCAGAACTTATTCATCCTGCATGAGGGAAAGTTTGTTACCCTTGACCAACATCTCCCCACTTCTCCCCCCACCCCCTTCCTCTAGTGGCCACCATTCTACTCTCTGCTTTTATGAATTCAACTTTTTTAGACTGCATGTAAGTGAAATTGTATAGAATTTGTTTTTCTGTGTCTGGCTTACTTCACTTGTCATAATGCCCTCTAGGTTCATCCAAATTGTCGCAAATGGCTGGAGTTCCTTCTATAAAAGTCAAATTTATACTGTGAGGGAACATAGGTAAGACGGTAGAAGCCAGGTTGGTGAATAAGGTGTGCTGAACTCAGCTGACAGGCCATCATGTTGCAATATCCCACACAATGGTATTGGTCCCTGATGACACTTGTTAAGCTTGGGGACCCTGCTACTGCAAACAGTGGCTGGTAGATACTTCAAATGTTCTAACAAGCTTCTACGTGAGCCTAAGTCAACTGTGAGTGTCTAGGGCCAGGTGTGCCGCAACCTGGGAGAAATATCTACCAACTCGGGGCTCTCAGGGCCGCTTCTAACGTCGGCATGATGGATGGGTCTAAAGCCGTAATTGTTTGGACTCCCAAGCCCTGTCACTGACCTGGGTTTATGGCCAGCATGTGGCAATGTGGGGGTGAGGCTCTGGATAGGCTTTTAGCAGATCACTAAAGGTGCAGCTTGGCAGAACCGGGAATCTCCAGGTCATACATCCTTACCAGGACCACTGTGTTTATCAGCAGCAGAAATACTTGGGAGCTATCCCTTCACAAGCTCTTTGCTGCTTCAGAATGTGTGATGGCATGGATCTGAAATGCATTCCACTGGTAATGCATTCCACTAGAACATCTGGGGCTCAGCTTACCGATTTATTAAAGTTGTAATGCAAGGAATAAATGCTGGGTGCACCGACTTGGGCAGATTAACTTGAACTGGGCATCTGCTTATGAAGTAGACAAAACCGTCACAGGCACAGGGTTGGGAACTGATGCTTACTATGGAATAAGGAACGAGGCAGAGGGGGCCGTGGGAACCTCCTACCACTCTACCCCCACTCCTGCAATTTACACCCTGTGTCTGAAACAAAGGACAGGGCAAGAGAAATTAAAACCTAGAAACATATGAGTGGAACAAAACGCAGCAGGGTACCAATAGCCCCAAACAAAGTAAGTATGGAGAAAATTGCATATAGGCACATCCCTGTCAAAATGCTGTAACCAAAGATGAATTGCTCTAAACTAAGAAAATCTTGAAAGTAGCCACAGAAAAAAGGCAAGTTACATACAGAGGAATAATGATAGGAATTCCTGCTGACTTATCATAAGAAAATATGGAGGTCAAAAGATGGCAATAATACCTTTAAACCACTGGATGAATAGGGATTGTTTGTTGGGCCAAGGTTTAGTAAAAATTTGCTTTTAAAATCATCTGAACCTGGAATACATTTGGAGGTGGCTAGCAGTATGGCAGTTGGGGGCAACTAGGGAGGAACTTCTGTTGATTGGCTTTCTTCAATGGTAATTGGAATATTTGAATTTTCTATTTTCTTTTGGCATCAATTTTAGCAGGTTACATTTTCTAATTTTTTTCATTTTAAGTTTTTCAAATATATAGGCACATTTGCTAGTGTTCTCTTTAGATGTCTTAAGTGATCAGTGCTTCAATCATTCTAGCTCCTTTTTTATCCCTAATATTAATTAGTTATGCTTTCTTTCTCTCTCTTTCTGGGTTAATATTCTGAGAAGTCTAGCTCTTTCATCGATGTTTTTCAAAGAATCCACTTTTGGGTTTGTTTAATCTCTATCATTATTTTATTGGTTTCTGTTCTTATTTTATTGCAGTCATGCATACATGACACTCTGGTCAACAGACCACATATGTGATGGTGGTCCCATGAGATTATAATGGAGCTGAAAGATTCCTATCACCTGGTGATGTCGTAACTGTCATGGCACCTCAATGCAACACATCACTCATGTGTATTTGGTGATGCTGGTGTAAGCACACCTGCTGTGTTGCTGCTGCAGATAGAGACGGTCCGGGTTCTTTGCAGTTGTGAACCAAGAACTGGACTGACTACATAGATACTGTAAAGCAAAGCAAGCAAGAAGTTCATTAAGGAAAGTACACTTCCCAAGACACGGGTGTAGGCCATCCCTGGCCAGGGAGTGACTCTCCTCTATTGCACAGCTATAGGCTTATAGGGTTTTCATTTAAGCTTCTACATATGTGATTCTCCAAAATACTCCTTGATTGCCCACTTGGGGAGTAAACCACAATGCTAATTATTATCAGATGTCACAAGACAATTCTCAGAAGTCAGAATGCTGACAGTTGCAGTGTCTCAGGATTTCCCATTCTATCTCCTGCCTCAACTTTCCCTGAGAGACACTGTTCTCAAAAGTTCTATTTTGGAGTGGCTGAGGAAGGACAGTCAATCTTCTGTATCTACTTCCTGCTTGAACAGAACAGTAGACCCTGCCTACCAAGAACCATGAAACTCTCACCCTATTTCATCTAGTGGCTGGGGACGAATTCCTGTGACTGGTATGAATGCCAGGTGTTGTAAGGTGTTGGCAGTGGATTCTTTAGGGATTGGCTGAAAACCCTGGAGTGTCATCATTCTGATGTGGAACTGTTTGAGTCTGAAAGATATAAATTTAACCAACAGGTTAAAGATACAAGGGCCAGAGATTAGAGTACATTTGGTCCAAAGTACTGTTAGGGATATTCCTTGCCCACTGTATTGTGGTTGAGGATAGCAAAACCAACAATTGTTAGCCTTCTGGTCTGCCCTTCTATTTCCCTGGGAAATAGGGGACATATTCTTCTGGTGACCTTTGCAATGCAAAACTGCCACTTGTTCAAGGAGCTTAACTGCTTCTAATAGATTTAGAATTTCTGGTCCATGTTTAATGGGGGAATTCCTAATAGTAAGGAGCCCCCTTTCTCTATATGGCAGCATGAGCGTGCAGAACAAGGAAGGCATATTTGGAATCTGTATAGATAGTAACCTTTTTTCCTGTCCTAGAATGAGAGCTCAGGTAAGGGCCATAATTTCAGCCTTTTGGGCTGAGGTCAAGGGTGGAAGGGGTTGTGCCTCAATGGTGTCACATAAACTATTGTATATCCGACCTTTTGCTGCCTATTCTGTACAAAGCTGCTTCTATCAGTGAACCACTCTTCTCAGGGTTTTCTAAGGGTTGGTCTAGCAAGTCAGTCCTGCTGAAATAGGTAAGACTAATAATCTCTGAACAGGAATAGGTCAAGTCTGGAGATGATTCTATAGGCATTAAGGAGCTAGATTTAAGGTATTACATGTTTTATAGTTACTTCAGGATTGTCCAGAAGAAGGGCATGATATCTGGTCAATCAATTTCCCGTTAGAGGAGCCCTTTCATTTCTAACACTCCTTGTACCTGTTTGGAGTTAAGACCTCTAACTTCTGCCCAAGAGTTAACTTAGCAGCTTCCTTGGTTAACATGGCTGTGGCTGCAACTACACTTAGACACAGAGGCCACCTGCTTTTCCACATTATCTAGCTTTTTAGGGAAATGTGCAGCCAGCCAACATTCATTTTCTAGTTGTTGGACTAAGACCCCCTAAGAATATCCCCTGCTTCTCTGCTGTGTATAAAGACAAAAGCTTAAGTCAGGGGTGCCTATGGCTGGGACCTCAACTAGGGCCTGCTTGATTTTATTAAAAACATGATCATGTTCCTTTCTCCATATAATGGGTTCGGTGTATGGTCCCTTTTAGTAGCTTTATATAAAGGTTTTACAATTAGTCCAAAGCTTGGTGTCCAAATTCTGCAAAATCCAGTCATTCCTAAGAAAGAGAGGAGTTATTTGGTAGTGGGCAGTGTTAGTTCAGTGGTTGTTTTTATTCTTTCTTGTAACAGTTGTCTAGCTACTGGGATTAGTGTATATCCTACCTAAATCAGGGGTCCTCAACCCATGAGCTGTGGACTGGTACTGGTCCGTGGCCTGTGAGGAACTGGGCCACATGGCAGAAGGTGAGCGGCAGACAAGCAAGTCAGTGAAGCTTTGCTTGTCTTACCACCTGAGCTCCACCTCCTGTCTACCCCCAACTCTCATCTATGGAAAATTTGTCTTCTACACAACTGGTCCCTGGTGCCAAAAAGGTTGGGGATCATTGTCTTAAATAGTTTACTTTTTGTTTGATAATTTGGGTCTTTTTCTTAGAGACTTGATATCCCCGTTCCCCAAGGAAGTTCAGAGTTTGAATAGTGTTACTATCTGAGACTTCCTTCAAGGGGCTGCAGACTAGGATATCACCTGCATATTATAAGATGTCTCCCTCTTGTATTTGTAATTCCCTTAGTTCTTTCTCTAAAGATCTTGTGAACAGATGAGAGCTCTCTCTAAACCCTGTGGTAGTACCACCCAACTATATTGCTGATGAGCCATAGTTTTTGGGTCTGTCTGCTCAAATGCAAATGGATATTGGGAATCTAAGTGGACAGGGATGCAAAAGAAGGCATCTTTTAAGTTTAAAACTGTATACTACTGAGTATAGTCTGGCACTTGGGTGAGTAAGGTGTAAGAGTTGGCTACAAGAGGATGTAGGGGAACAACAGCCTTGTTAAATAGTCTTAAATCCTGGACCAAAATGTACTCCCCTGTTGGTGTAAGAACCGGGAAGACTGGAATATTGCAGGGGGATTGACAGGGTACTAACATCCCATGTGTTACAACTTTCTCTATGATGGGTTGCAGACCCTCTAGGGCCTCCCATTTGATAGGATACTGCTTCCTGTGGAGATATGCTGTCCCAGGCTTTAAATGAATTTGAACTGATCAGGCAGTCTTGGCTTTTCCAGGAACTCCAAAATTCCAAACTAGAGGACCTACTTTCTGTAAAATTTGTTCTGGGATGCTATCTACTAGTTTACTTTCACTGGCTAACATAATTTTAAAGATCGTAGCTGGGACCACCTAAAACTTCAAAATGGCCCCTAGTCTGGCCAAGAGGTCTCATCCTAGCAAAAGTCTAAGATATTGTGGAATAATTAGGAAAGAAAATGTCAAAATTTGGCTTTCAAATTGACTGGTGACAGATTTTCCTTTAAACCCCTATAATATTAATTAAATTAGAAGAAAGAGAACCAGCATAAGAATTGAGGACAAAGTAAGTGGCCCCTGTATCAACAAGAAAATTAATTTTCTTACCTGACACGTCAAAGGTTACCCGGGGTTTCTTGGTAGAGATTGAGATGCTGGTATAGGCTGGGGACAATCTGTTCCCTGGGCACCCTCAGTCCTCAAGTGCTGCCATGCCCTTAGGTGATGACCCCTTTCCACTCTGGGAACGGAAGCAGTCTACCTTCCAGTGCCAGGAAACAAAGTTTGTACCTTTGCATGAGGGACATGGCCCTGGGGGTGGCCTGGTGCAATCCCTTGCCCAGTGTCCAGTGTGTTTGTACTTAAAGCAGGGCCTTCTGTACCTGCTACTTTCTTTAGGTGCAGGAGGACAGGAGTCACTGGGAGATATGAGGCTCCACTCCAAGTGTGCCCCAGTGGACTAGGTTTCTTTTCAGCTGGTAATTTTGGATATGTTGGAGAGTAGGGTGGAGGAGAGGTTGATTCCTTTGAGGTGGGAGCAGAGGCTTCAGGACTTTGAAGCCTACAGGGTTCCCCCTGAGACACAGGTGGGGAACTTAGAAGGAGATCATCTAGAATGTCATTGTTGACCTACCGGGACTGCTTCCCTTGGCCCAGAACAGAGAGCTGGATTGCAGTACAGGGCCATGAAGGTTTGAACGTAGGGAACCTCTCTGACCATTTGCCTAACATTCTACAAAACAGGTCTAACTGGAATATGGTGTAATTGTTGCTCCATTTTCAAGCCAAACTTCCCCATCTCCTAGTTTATACTGAAGCCAACCTGTATTACAGAAGAAAGTTAGCCTCTTTTTCTTGAGATTTTCATCCCAACAGGAA
Organism: Furipterus horrens; assembly: GCF_987537825.1. Taxonomy (NCBI): domain Eukaryota; kingdom Metazoa; phylum Chordata; class Mammalia; order Chiroptera; family Furipteridae; genus Furipterus; species Furipterus horrens. The sequence continues at coordinate 54,861,159 of NW_028327180.1, read as the reverse complement.
CCCTGAGGGGATACAGAGTATATTACCATCTTGTCCGTGGTGTACCCAGGGAAAAGAAAAAGAGAATGAAGCTCCTTGGCTCTCTAGAGGAATCCCCTTCATTTGCCTAAGGAGTTCTCTAGTGGGTTACAGGGCATCCCCCATTATCCCACCGCTCTAAGCTACCAGTCGTCTCAGGCTATACAAAGGCTTGGGTGTGATTGTGGGAGTGGGGGCTGAGCAGGGAAGTTGAGAGCAAATTGGGGTGGGATGGGGATTGGGACAACTGTAATAGAACAATTTTTTTAAAAGCCTAAAAATAAGGCTTGGGTGTGCTGGCCAGCAGAAAACAAACTACAGCTGCCATGGACTAATTATACCATCTTTCCTGGTATCTAATTCAGGAGCTTTGGTTAATTGGACATGGCCTGCCTCACGAAGAGTCCAGGTAAGTTGGACTCCTGCAAGGAGCTGTAGGGAGTGGACTACATCAGTCATTTGAAACATTTCCCGAGATCAAAATAAAAGCTGCTGTTAAAGTACCAGAGGGGAAATTTATTAGCTTGCCTCTGCTCCTCATAATTGATTAACTCAAACTAGTTTATCCATTTTACAAACCTAACCTGGGTTGGGAAGGCCTCCAAAAGGATTTTAAAGGGCTCACCAACTTTGACCTACGTTCAGCAAATGCAGCAAACGCTTCATTTGCCAAAGAGACACGCAGGGAAGAAGTGCAAATACAGAGGCCAAAATTCAGCAAGTGAAGCAAGTCTTAGGAGAAGTGCGGTTGGCTTGCAGATGAAGGTTACAGTACAAGAGAACATAGTGAAAAAGGCAGGTGCACTCAGCAACCCTTTCCAAGAGTTACAATATTCCTGCGTGGAAAGTCACGGGGAAGCGATAATGTTGTTTACAGTGTGTCTCATTGGGTGGATATTGTCTTGTGCCTCGCAAGAAGCTAGTCTCTAACCCTGATTCACAACCAGGTAATCCTCACATGGGAGTCTTTTAAGCAGCAGGTGCCCTTTTGGCTCTACCTGCCTGACCCGTGCCTATACAAAGGCAGCAAACTCTCTTCAAGGAGCCAGGGTGTCCCAAGGCATAAAAGAGACAGAGAGGAAAAACAGTCTCCTCCAACCAGTGGAGAGGGTAGAACAGGTTGCCTTACCACTCCAGCATTTCCACAGAGGACCTCCTGGCTGGCTCACCAAATTGCTGCAGATAGAGGCGGTGTCCAGGTTCTTGGCAGCCATGAACAAAGAATTGGACTGACGACACATACTGTAAAGCAAAGCAAGCGAGAAACTTATGAAGGAAAGTACACTTCCCAAGATATGGGAGCAGGCCATTTCTGGCCAGAAAAGTGCTCTCTTCTATTGGATAGCTATAGACTTTATAGGGTTTTTTCTTAAGGTTCTACGCATGCGATTTCCCACAATCCTCCTTGATTGCCCACTCGGGGAGGGAATCACAATGCTTACCAGGTGTCACAAGGCGATTAGCAGAAGTCAGGATGCTGATTGGTGACAGCTGCAGTGCCTCAGGATTTCCTATTCTATCATATTTCCTGCCTCACTGCCAGTCATAAAGAAGTATAGCATGTATAGTTATACACAGTACATATACCTGATGATGATAATAAATGATTGTTTACTAGGTTATATTAGCTATACTGTATTTTAATTATTATTTTAGAGTGCACTCTTCCTACTTGCAAAAGTTTGCTGTAAAATAGTATTCCGTGTTAATACCAGCAGCAACCTCACACATCTTGTGTTTACCGTCTCTTGATCATATTTTTTTCTCTTGTGCTTGATTTAATGTCATGTTGTTCATCGTGGCCCCTCAGCACACAAAATTCACTGCTATTGTTGCCAGTAAGAAGTTACATACAGTGATTGGCCTGGAAATGAAAGTAAAATGAGTAAGGATGATGAAGGTGGAAAATCAGTAGTGGTTATTGCTCACTAGTCAGGCATGTCTCATTCCACCGTAGCTACAGTCTTGAAGAACAAGAACGAAGTGATGGAAGCTGTTAAAGAATCAGCTTCGTGAAGGCTATGAAACTAACAAAAGTTCAAAAAGGGCCCAGTCAAACATGGAGAAACTTGTAAGGACTCGGATTGAAGAGCAGACACAGAAGCATGTCACTCTCAGCACCATGACCACCCACCACAGCCAAACCAAAAGGTTTGTTTGTGGTGTTGTAAAAAGAAGGCTGGACCCGACTACTGTGTTGAATTTACCACTAGCTCTGAGTGGTTTAAATGATTCAAGAGTTGTTATTCATTTTATAATATGAAAGTAAAGTGGTGAATCTGGGAGTGCTGATGTGAAGGAGGTGAAGAATTTTTGAAAACTCTAGATAAGCTGACTGTGGAGGAAAATTACTTGCCAGAACAAATGTTCAATATAGGTGAAACCTCTTTATTTTGGGAATGGATGCCTGAAAGGACTCTCATCCACAACGGAGCCAGTCAATGTCAGGTTTCAAGACTTTAAGGACAGGTGACAGTCTTGGTTGGGGGCGGTGTTGCAGGCTACAAATGGAAACCCCCTGTGGTCTGGCACAGAGAGAACCCCAGGGCCTTCAGGCTTACAGTAAGCACACACAGCCAGTGCACCACAGGAGCAGTAGGAGGTCATGGATGACCCAGCTCCTCTTCCAAGATTCCTTCCTGAATTGCGGTGCCAGTGATACGGAGAAGTTCTGTTTGGAGACTAGCATCCCTTTCAAGATTTTGCTTATTGAAGAGGACCTTTGCCCAGGTTACTGCTGCAACTGAGGAAGACACTGATGCAATTTGGGAAGCACTAAAACATTCATGGATGCACCAAGAGCCTTGCTTGGGCTTGGAGGGACATTATCAAGAAGTGTATGAATGGTATCTGGAAGAAGGCTCTCAAGAGGTTCATCCATGATTTCAAAGGATTTTCCAAGAATGAGGAGGCTGCAATAATCATCAAGGCTGTGATTGCGATGGCAAACAACTTGCACCTGGCTGTGGCTAGGATGACACTGAGGAGCTCCTAGAGGTGGCTCCTGAGGAACCGACTAAGGAGGAGGGGTTGGAATTGAACAGGACACAGAGGTGAAGAAGAGCAAGAGACAAGGAAACTGTAGGAGAACAAGAACAACACCCCACCCCCTCCCAGGAACATTCCCAGTGAAGGGTTTAGCAGAAGCTTCAGTAGACCTCAACTAGCTTCTTAAAAAGTTTGAAAACATGGACCCCCAAGATGAAAAGGTTTTCATTAATAGAAAGGAATGTTCATGATGCAGTGTCTGCTCACAAGCAAACCTATGGTGAAAAAATAAATAAACCAAACAAACCACCATGGGAATATTTCTGAAGAGTGACAACTTCTCAAGAAGAGCTTCAGGCAGGTCCTTCAGGAATAAATAAGTGCACTCTATGACGTTCTCACCATGACAAAGTTTCCTAATGATGCATTCTCAGAAGATATCTTCATCCTTAAGCAGTGAATGACTGTATATGACATTCTAGGAAAGGGAAAACTATGGAGGCAGTAAAAAGATTAGTGCTTACCGGGGACTGGGATGCAGGGGAGGAATGAATAGATGGAACACAGAGGATTTTTAGGGACAGTGAAAATACCCTGTATGATACTATCATAATGGCTATATGTCATTATATATTTGTCCAGACCCAGGGAACATACAATACCAGGAGTAAACCCTCAGGCAAACTATGGATTTTGGGTGATAATGATGTTTTAATGTAAGTTCATCAATGGTGACAAATGTACCTCCACAGTGGAGGAAGTTGATAATGGGAGAGACTACGCATGGGAACAGGAAGTAGTATACGGGAAATTTGTGTACCTTCCTTTCAATTTTCCTGTGAGCCTAAAACTGCTTTAAAAAAAATCTTGTCTTGGCTGGTGTGGCTCAGTTGGTTTGGAATCATCCTACAAACCGAGAGGTTGTGGGTTCAATTCCTGGTCAGGACACATGCCTGAGTTGCAGGTTTAGTTCCCACTCAGGACATGTGTGAGAGGCAGCCAATTGATGTTTCTCTTGCACATTTCTCTCTCCCTTTCTTTTTCCATCTCTTCCCATAGAATCAAAAAAAAAATTAAAAAAATTAAATCCTTTAAAATAAATTAGAGACTTTTTTCCAGTTGTGAGAAGGGGAAGTCAGGCAGAGTCAAACAGTGAACACTTGACACCATTGCTGCTGTAAAGATGGAGAAGAAATGTGGGTCTCGGGGATCTAATAGCAGAGCCTGGCCAGCAGCCAGCAAGAAACAGACCTCTCAGGCCAACCTACAGCTGGGTTCTGCCAACAACCTGAAGGAGCTTGAAATAAATTCTTTCCTAGTCTCCAGATGAAAGTCAAATGTAACTAACACCAAAGTGTGAGATCCTCAGCAGAGAGAGTGGTCCAGCCCACCCTGATTTCTGATCTACAGAACATTTAAGTAATGCACAGGTTGTGTTTTAAGGCTCCAAAATTTGTGGTAATTTGCTATAAATCAATAGAAAATGAATATCATACCCTCACTTTGAGGAAGCTTTTATCACTAATAAATGTTGGACTTTGACATTTGTATCTTTTGAGATAATCATAGGGTTTTCTTTTTTTTATTGACTGTTTTTTTTTCTTTTTTAGTCCGTTTATATGGGGAATTATTTTCAACAATTTGCAAATGTTAAATAAACATTGTATTCCTGGGATAATCTCACTTGGTACTAGCCTTTCTATAAATCTTACAAGTTGCTGAATTGGATTAGCTAAAAATTTGTTAAAATTTTCCTCGCCTATATGTATGAGGGATATTGGTCTTCAGCTATTTTTCTTGTGATTTCTTTCTCTGGTTTTAGAAGTACAGTAATGCTGGCCTCATAGCATGAATTGACAAGTCTTCCCTTCTCTCCAATTTTCTGGAAGAAGTTAGAATTGTTATTATTTCTTCCTTAAATGTTTTGTAGAATTCATCAGTTCAGCCTTCTGGGTCTGGATTGTTCTTTGTAGGTAAAATTTCAACTACAAATTCAATTAAAAAATAAAAATAAGGCTACATAGATCATGCCTTTTCATGTAAGTTTTGGTTTTTGTCTCAAGAATTTCGTTCATTTTATCAAAGTTGTCCAATTTACTGGCATAATTTTTATAATACCCTTAACTGTTCTTATAACAGCTGTGAAATTACCTCTCTTATTCCTCTATCCTATGGCAAAGTGTATTTTCTCTCTTCTCCTGATGAGTCTAGTAAGAAGTTTATCAATTTTATTGCTCTTCTCAAAGAATCAGCTTTTACTTATATTTATTTTCCTCATTTGTTTTTCTGTTTCCTTTTTCAGTTATTTCTACTCTGATCTTTCTTATTTTTCTTTCTTTTTGGCTCACTTGAGTTTCATTTGCTCTTCTTTTTGTAGCTTCTTTAGATGAAAGCTAAAATCATGATTTGAGACTTATATTCTTTTATAATATAGGTGTTTAGTGCTCTAAATTCGTCCCTCAGTGCTGCTTTAGCTGCATGTCACAAATTGTGATGTGCTGTGCTTTGATTTTCAATTTAGTTCAAAATACTTTCTAGTTTTCTTTTTTATTTTTTTCTTTGACTCATGGGTTATATGAAAGTGTGTTATTTTGTTTCTAAATATTTATAGATTTTTTTCAGATACTTTTTGCTGGAGTCATATAATTTAATTTCTTTTTTTTTTTTTAATCCAAAATGTGTTTATTGGGATGATTCCCCACTCATCTTGATTAAGGGTGCTTTTAGTGCTGCTTCCTTCTGAAGGAGCATCCTTCTGTAAGCCTTGCTTTTCCTCCTGTAGGCTGACAGAGGACAGTGGAGCAGCCAACACACAAAACTACCGTTTGTGCAGGGCTAAAGACGGTGATGATTTTATAGCATCCTGGGCACTTCACATCCATGAAGTAGGAATTGGGGCTCTGCACCAGGTGCTTCTTCTTGTGTTTCCTCTTTTTCTTTTCTGGAGAGGGATGAAGGAGATCCTTAGCGAGAGGTGTGTTGTCGGGGGGAGGTTGTCACCGCCGGAAAGGCTAATTTTATTTCTTTATGGTAATTTAGAATCCTTTTAGATTTATTGAGATTAGTTTTATGTCCCAGAATAGGTAAGTATTCCATGTGCATTTAAAAATAATGTGAGTTCTGCATCTACTGAGTGGGGTGTTCTATAAATGTCAAGTAAGTTGATATTGTTGTTCAAGTCTTCTCTAGCCTTATTGAATTTCAGTCTATCTTTTCTATTAATTTTTGAGCATTTCTAAAACTTTTTGTGAATTTTTTATTTCTCCCTGCAGTTATATCAGTTTCTGCTCTATGTATTTTAAAGCTCTATTATTAGGTTCATAAAAATATGAGATTGTTGTCTTCTTGATTTATTGACCCCTTTATCATTATGAAATTACTGTGTTTATTTCTGGTAGTATTTTTTTGCTGTGAAATCTACTTGGTCTTCAGCTTTCTTTTGATTGGAGTTAGTATGACATATCTTTCTCCATCCTTTCACTTATCTTCCTTGTAAACAGCATATAATTGGCTCTTAATAAATCTAATAACCTAGCATTTTAACTTGGTGTTTAGATCATTTACATTTGATGTGATTATTGGTATTGCTGTTTGATGTTTATTTGTGCCATGTGTTTTCTGTTCCTTTTGTCTCTGCCTTCTTTTGGATTATTTTTTATGATTCATTTCATCTTCTTGTTGATCTGTTACATATAACTTTATTGCATTATTTTAATGGTTGCTTTATGATCTGTAGTATCTATTTTTAACTTATTACACTAACAGTAAGTGATCATTTTGTATATATTTTTGGTATAAATACCTTACATTAGTGCATTTCCCTTTCTCCTCATTTGGCCTTTGTGCTATTGTTGTCATACATTTTATTTGTATATATGTTATAAGCCACAAATATAGTATTTTATTTTTGGTTTAAATTGTCAATTATTGTTAAAGCAAAATAAACAAAAAATAATATATTTACCTATGTTATTACCACATCTGGTGCTCTTATTCCTTTGTATAGATTCATACTTTCACATAGCATTATTGTCCTTCTCGTTGAAGGACTTCCTTTAACATATCTTGCCATGAAATTTGGCTGGAGGACTTCTTTCAGCTTTGGTATATCTGAAAAAGTCTTTATTTCATGTTCTTTTTTGAAAGATATTTATGCTGAGTAAAGAATTCTAGGATGACTTTTTTCCCCTAGGACTTTAAAGATGTGCTTTCCTGACTTGTAACTTGCATTTTTTCCAATGAGAAACACTCAGTTATCCTTATCTTTGTTTCATATATAACGTGTCTTCTATTGCTGGCTTCTTTGAAGAGTTTTCTCTTTATTTTCGGTTTTAAGCAATTGTATTATCATGTGCCTTGGTATAGATTCTTTATATTTCTTGTGCTTGGAGTTCATTAAATACCATCGACCTAGCTATAGTTATATAGTTTTTATCAAATTTGGAAAAGCTTTGGCCATTTTTTCAAATATTTTTTTATTTTTCTCCTTCCTTTGGTGACTCTAACCTCATGTATATTAGGCTAAGTAAAGTTATGCTCCAACTCACTGTTGCTCTGTCATTTCTTTAGGTTATTTTTATCTTTGGTTTCTTTTGGGCTTATTTCTATTGCTATATCTTTTGGTTCATTGATCTTCTCTTCTGCAACAGATAATCTGTCAATCTCATTCCATGTATTTTTTAAAATTAATTAATTAATTATTTATTTATTTTTAGAGAGAGGGGAAAGGAGAAAGAGAGGGAGAGAAACATTGCTGTGTGGTTGCCTCTCACTTGTGCCCCCAACAGGGGACCTGATGTGCAACCTAGTCATGTGCCCTGACTGGGAATTGAACCAGTGACACTTGGCTCACAGGCCGATGCTCAATCCACTGAGCCACAGCAGCCAGGGTCATTCCATGTATTTTTAATTTTAGACATTATAGTTTTCCATCTCTAGAAATTTGATTTAGGTATTTTTTAAAAAATATCTTTCACATCTCTACTTATCATGGTTAATCTTTCCTTTAACTTTTTAAACATATGGAACACATTCATAATTGTTTTAATTATCTCTTCTATTAATTCTGTCTTCTGAGTCATTTCTGGTTCAGTTTCCATTTACTTTCTCATTATTATGAGTCCTATCTTTCTGCTTCTGTGCATGCCTCATGGTTTTTACCAGATGTTGTGAATTTTCTTGCTGGATATATATTTTTAATCTTATAAATATTCTTTTTCTTTCCTGAGCTAAGATATTTATTAATGTTTATACAAACAATCTGTAACCACTAATTCAAAAATGGGACTTTTCCCCTTAATAAGAGCACATTCTTTAATAGGCTTCTATTTGAATAAGAATTTCATACATATAGAATATATACCTTAACACAAGAAAGGAAGGAATATTTCATATTACACAGACCAGACATTCAGTTGGTTCAATCACGATGGGTTACCCTTCCAACCAAATACTTAGTTTTGTATTTATTACAAATGTTGTAGTTGGTTCAGTATATGCCAACCATCATACACAGTTCTAACATTTAGTAGTGTGAAGCACACTTAACTGTTTCCATAGGGATATGTGATGTGGTCTTCATTTCAGAGGAGCAGAAGTGACTGAATTATTGTCTGCTCTTTAATGTTTCAAAGAATCATTCCATCGCCTCATCAAGACTGGTGCCTTTAGTTGCTGAAGTTTTGAATATTTGCCATTTTCAGTCCTTCAAGGCAGGTAACCCCAGTGAATTGGCCATCTCTGAGGGAATCATGGCCTGTTCCATGTCCTGCTTATTTGCAAACACCATCAAAATGGCCTTTCTCAGCTCTTCTTCCTCCAACATGGCAACTAACTCTGATTTGGAAACGCCAGTTTGGTCTTGATCACAACTGTCTACTACACAAATGACTATATCTGTGTTTGAATAATAGCATCTCCAGTACAGCCTGATACTAGTACGCCCTCCTACATCCCAGACTCAGAATTTAAAGGTCTTGTATGTTACTGTCTCAACGTTGAATCTGATAGTAGGAACAGTAGTAACTATTTCTCCAGCCTGTAATCTGTACAAAACTGTAGTTTTTCCTGCTCCATCTAAGTCCAAAACTAAAATCCTCATTTCCCGGGTTCCAAACAGACTTGAAAATATACTTGAGAAAAAGCCACCTTTCCAAGACCAACTTTGCCCAGCAAGTCCAGCTAGGTCTGAGGAGGTGAGGGAAAAGTTTGTGGTTGGGAGCGGGGGGGACACTCTGGGTCAGGGTCCCAGTGTGCAGTGCTGCTTGGCCTTGAGCTGCCTCAACACCGACCCCACTGGGATGAAGGGAAAATGAGTGGGGGCAACTGCTTCAGGCCAGGTCCACCCCCACAGTTGCAGCACGAAGGTGAGTTATAAGTATTCCTGAGCTTTGTTGGGGATGTGGATAAGCACATTTCTAACAACTTTATCCTTTAAAAATTTTTTTAATAGTTCATTTTTATTGTATTTTTTGTCCATTACCATTTATCCCCCCTATAACCTTTCCCACCTCGACCCATCATGATTTTATTCTTTTGATTCATACTTTTAAGCATTGTTAGGCAGCACCAGTGTGGAATTTAATCTAGGTTAACTTTGTCCCAATACTCTGACAAAATTTGTCTGAGAGCTCTACCCAATGCTGCATAAACTATGAGGTTTTCCACTCTGCTTGGAGGCACTATGCCTGGACCTGGTGGGATTACAGACAGCTGTTTCCTCCAGTCATTTTAGGTGGTTCTTTTCCCAGCATTGGGTAGTTTCTTCACACACATATACTAATCAGTACTTACTTGATTACTTAATAGGGGCCTTCTGCAGATCTCCACAATTCTCTTTGTGTAAAACTCTGTCATCTCCAGTACTCTGCTGAACGAACTCTAGCTACCTTGGTATCCTTGTGATCCAGCTCTTTCTCTGTAGCTCAGGGAGACCACCATGCTCTATTTGGGGTCTCTCTCCTTGCACTGCAATTGAATTTTCTTTCAGGCAGTACACTGGAGCAATTATAGAGGGGGGTCACTTAATTTTTCCCTGATTCTCAGAGATCACTGGCCTTTGATCCCTAATAATCAATATCTTATGAACTATTATTTCATGTCTTTTTCTACTTCTTTGAGACATAAGAAAAAAGAGAGTATCCCTGGCTGCTGTGGCTCAGTGGATTGAGCATCGGCCTGCGAGCCAAGTGTCGCTGGTTCGATTCCCTGTCAGGGCACATGACTAGGTTGCACATCAGGTCCCCAGTTAGGGGTGCGAGTGAGAGGCAACCACACAGTGATCTTTCTCTCCCTCTCTTTCTCCTTTCCCCTCTCTCTAAAAAAATAAATTAATTAATTAAACAAATAAATAAATTAATTATTTTTTAAAAAAAGAGAGAGTAACTCTAATCCTTATTCCTCCATCTTGGCTGAAAAACAAGTTTTCTGTGTTCAGTTTTCTTTTAAAGATATTTAAAAATTAGAAAAATACTTTTGTATTTACTCATTTGTTTAATATCTCTATTAGTTTTCTTTTTTTGGTGTAAATTTAAGTTTCTTTCTAACACTGTTTCCTTCAGCCTGAAGAATCTTCTCTTCTTAAAAAATAAATTTATTTATTTATTTATTTAGAGAGAGGGGGAAGGAGGGAGAAGGAGAAGTAGAGCAACATGGGAGAGAGAAACAGATCAATTGCCTCTCCCACACCCCCAACCACACACCCCTACCTGGGGACCTGGCCAGCAACATAGGTATTTGCCTTGACTGGGAGTCGAACTGGCAACCTTTCAGCCTACAGGCTGGTGCTCAATCCAATGAGCCACACCAGCCAGGGCTAAAGAATCTTCTTTAACTCTTTCTTGGAGTGCTAGTTTATTGACAATGGATCATCTCAATCTGTTTGTATGTAAAATGTCTTTATTTTAAACCTACTTTTAAGGAATATTTTTACTATATATAGAATTCTGGGTTGGTTGACAATTTTTTATTTCAGCACATTAGATATCATTCTTTATTTTCTGGCTTGCACTGTTTCTAACAAAAACTCTGTAGTAAATTTCACTTTTGTTCTTTTGAATAAAATGTGCTTTTTTTTTGAGATTTTTCTCTCTCTCTGGTTTTCATCCGATTATGATGTACTTTCATGGGTATTTACTTATTTTGCTTAGTGTTCATTGAACATCTTGAATATCAAGGTTTATATTTTTCAACAAATTTGGAAATTTTTTGACTATTTTCAGATACCACCCTCTTTTTTGGCACTCTGGTTGCAAATAAGTTAGACTATTTGACGTTGTCTTATCAGCCACTGAGGCTCTGGTCTTTTTATTTTTTTCTCCCCAGCCTTTTTTTTTTTTTTTTTTCTCTCACTGTGCTTCTATTTAAGTTTCTTTATCATGTCTTCAATTTTATAGAGTTTTTTCTTTTGTGTCAAATCTACATTTAAGCCCACTTGCAGAATTTTTCAATTTAGATATTTTATTATTCAGCTCTAGGTGTTCCATTTGGTTTCTTATTATATCTTTTATTTATCTCATGATCTTTGTGGTTTTCTTTAAATTCTTGAGCATGTTTATAATGGCTTTTTTAAAAAGTTCTTTTCTATTTATTCCATCATCTCTGTCATGCCTGAGTCTGTTCATAGTTTTATTGTATTTACAGGTCCTATTTTCCTGTATTATTGCATGTCTAACAATCTTTTCACTGATACTCAATGTGATGGCTTTGCAATAAGTCAAGCTAGGCGGGTTGAATTCCAGTCCCCAGATTTCCCTTTCTAGTGTGTTTCCAGGTAGGGTAGGGAGCAAGGGATATTCTCTCATGAGAGTTGCAGGATAACAGGAAAGAAGCAGCAATTTTGTAGGGAACACACACACCTTACCCCAGTCATTCAGTTAAACATGCTGCTTCCCCGAGGACCCAGCAGAGCTAAATCTGGTCAGGAGGATGAGGGCCCGGGGCCAGGGTCAGTCCTCCTCTGAGGAAAAAGCAATGCCCATGTGCCAAGGCTGACAAAAAACCCACCCCCACCCCCCGGAAAAGAAGCCAGGGCAGATGCTGTGGCTCAGAATGTGCAAACATGGCCCTTTTCCAAAATTAGAGGACTCCACACGACTGTGTTGCTCTAAATAGTCCCAGTGAACGCTGCTGTCAGCTGTTCTCGGGCCTGCTGTTGGCGTTTTTCAACCCTGGGTGAGTCCGGGTACGTCCCTGCAGGGAGAGGTGTCGGTCCTGTCCCCTGGGCTGGTGGAAGCCGCTTGCGACTTGTGTGGATGGTCTCGCCTTGCCTTGTCTGGTCTCATTTTCAATGCTGGCCATTCCTCCCAAGAAGAGAAAGGCTGGGGTCTGGCACACTGAACAAGTAAGTCTTTCAAAGAAAGCCCGTTGCCATGGGAACCGGTTGTCAACCGCACTGCTTCTGCGCCAGAGGTGTCAAGAGTGGGGCAGCAGCTTGTCTTAAGCACTGCCCGCTTTCCTCTTTCGTTTTCCACGAGAACAATGAATGATAGGAGGCGGGATGAGGAGGAAAGTGCTCCTCTGCCAGAAATCCATCCTGAGAGCGAGCTGGGGGCTTCAGGTATAGCCCGTTCTCACGGAGCCCTCAGCGGGCAGTGCCGGGAGGAGGGGGAGCAGGGGCACTGGAGAGGCGTGAGGAAGCAGCGAGACTCCCCTCGGTGGGCAAGTGTGTCCCGCCCACCCCGGCTTTCACTTGGTGCTCAGCCAGGGAAGTGAGACACAGCCTGCAGCCTTGGCAAGCTCATACCTTGTTGGGGAGGGGGAGCCAGGACACAGGGCGAGAGAAATGTCACAGTCTGTGTGGCACTGACACACGTTGCCACTCTGAAGAAGCCCTCTGTCCATGGGTAGCACCCCCGGAACGGAGGCAGATTCCGAGAATGGAGATTGGCATGTCTACACCTGACCCATAGCCTCTAAGGGTCCAAGGTCGGGGTGGCAGGAACGAAGATGCGCTGCTGGGACCCACGTGCGGTTCCCTGACACACTCCCACCCTGCCCGCCTTCGGGTCCATCGCAGCCAGGCAGCCGAGGGGAAGATTGGACTGGGCGTCAGGTCCCAGGGCTGCCCACATTCCCACCCCCCAGCCCATCCCCGCGGGCAGGCCTGGGCCTCATAAACCTTCTGCAGTCTCATCTTAGTGTCTACTTCCCCCGATGGAGCGGAGCTAAATTTTCACCTATCACAAGGCGACTGTTGGAATCCACGCCAGTCCTAGAACATGGGTGGCAACGGGGCCTTAGAAAGCTGTGGTGCGGGTGTGTTGTCCCTATGGGCTCAGGGACTCCTCAGAATCTGGAGGGGGAAAACACGAGCTGTTTGCCTATGCTGGTGCGGATGGAAAAAGGGTCACACACGAAACCTGATAAGCTAGGGGGAGGCCTGCCAGGGACCCTTCCAAACTCAGAGATTAGCAGTAACCACACAGGATGGTCTGAACACAAAAATTTCTAACTAATGGTGGGCAGTCATGTTCCAGGCCTGAGCTTCCTGGACAGAGGGAGCATGGCTACTGTCTTTTTGAATGTAAGGTAACGTAGCTTTGAAATATAAGAGTAATCTCCTTTTCCGAATGCAAGCAGATAGCAGCGCAGAGACCATAGAATCCCTCGTCTTTATCTTGTTCCCCGAATACCATCTCCATTCGCTGCAGATGTTCATTGTTAACTGTCCTGTTACCTTTTATCCACTCCCAGAGGTTTCCCTGCTCTGCTTTCTCCTGCCTCCCTCATCTACCACAGACGGATTTCAGGTAACCCCCTAACGCCTCCTCTTTTTATTGTAATGTACACAATAAGGTGCAAAACTGCCCTCTCAGGAGCATTTTCTCAATCCCCTAAGATTTTACTTCCCAGCAATTGTCATCAGTTTGGCTCAGATATATTCATAAAAATTCTCTACTGGTATGGACATTTCCTACATAGACACCAGTGTAAAATTTAATAAATGGAAACCTCCTTTAAAATGGAGTCGGGAGACTAGAAGAGAGAATTCTCACACATGTGTCACTCCACTCACACACTGCTGACCCCAACAGGAAGCATCCTTGATGAGAAGTGACATCCCTACCTCAGTGGGAGGAGGAAGAGTCCTCCTTGCCCAGTGACAGCTCAATCAATGGGAGATTGCCATATCTCAGCCAACGGAGGGTCAATGGCAGGTTGCAGTTCTTAGGAGGTGGCCTAGGAAGAAAAAGGACCTCCTCTAAACACAGGTCCAAGGTACCCAAGAGTTGCCACGGCAGGAAGCAAAGGGCTGACCATTGACAAACATGTCTGAATCATTGCTATATAACATGTGGGGTGCACTTGCGTGAGCTCCTCCTGCCTCAGGTCCGATTCAGCTCTCATTTATCTTTTCCCACTATTAACTCATCTTAGCGTCTGCTTCCCCGTGGACCTGAGCAGAGCTAAACTGTCACTGGTCACAAGGCGACTATTGGAATCTACAGTCAATCCTAGAACGGTGGCAGTACTGGGCCTTAGTGTTCCTGCATCCCCAGCGGGTGGTGCAGTGCCTGGCCCTGGGGAGGTGCTCTATAAACGGTGGTGACTGTGTGCACGGAGGAACGAGCCCTGGGCTGAGGAGCGGCACTGCAGAGAGGCTGAAGCAGGCAGTGACCACGCAGACCAGGGGTCAGGGAGAAGCCACGTTCCCCCCCATGCCCTTGCAGGAAGCTTGAGGGTCCCTGGTCAGGATTGTCTCCTAGGATTCTTTTTATGTCTAAGTGAGTTTGATAGATGTGAGTTTTTAAAATCCACACACATGTGGTTTATTAAATAAACACAAGGGTTTTGTTCTGCGCATTGAAGCCAAATTGACTTAATTTTTCGTTTCACTTGCTTTTTGTATGTGTGGTGGGAGGGGCTGTAAGCTGCATTAGAGAAGGCAGAGTGAAGGTTCTGGGCTCCTCACAAGCATCAGATCCATTGTTCATCCAAGGCCACAAAGAGCCCAGAGTCCTAGCATCCTCCTGCCACACCGTTCCCATGGAAACCACACTTGTGCTATGCATACAGGAGGGCAACCGTCTAGCACATTAGCCCTGGCTCCAGAGAGAATGTAGTGCCTGTGGTAGGAAGCTGCAGGCAAACCGTCGGGAGGGAGCAGCCAAAGGTTTTCTGCTGTACAACCAGAGTATACTCCTTCTTCCTCCTTCCTCTCGCTCCGCTTTCCCAGGCCCCCTGATGGGGAATGCTCTAGACCCTCCATAGACGGAGCACACACCTCCTCTGGCCCAAGTGACGAGTGACAGGCCAAACAGGCATCTGCCTAGGAAGGCTGGAATGTTAATTGCACCATGTCATGCCAGAGGAGGAAATGAGCCAGCAATGAGGGGCCAAGAAGGAATTTTATTTAGGCAATGTGTTTTGACGCGTTCTCACATGTGGACAGGTGATGATCGGAAATAACCAGGACCAAAGAGAAAGGGCCATCACTCCCTTGCACAGGGAGATGTTGGTCACCCCACTATCTCCCTGACTCCTGCTTAGCCAGTCACTCTTCTAACGCCAGCTCCACACCCACTGCCATGGCACTATGAGTTGTGTGACCTTGGGACGTTGCATGACCTCTCTGAGCTTCAGTTTCCTTGTCTATCAAATGAGGACAATGAGATCTGTTGTGTAAGTTTCTTGCAAATCAAAAAGGAGGGGACATACGGGAGATTCCTAACACAGTTGTGGGCACGAACAGCTTCAGCCCATGTTCAAGCTCTCTTCCCTTTCCATTCGTACACCAATGCCCACTCTGTCAAGAGAAGAAGCTTTTCTTCTTTTGAAGTGTCTCTCAGCATAGCCATCCTCCCCATCCTATCTCTGTATCTGTTTATATGGACTATGATCAAGAGCAAATTAGAATCTTTTGGAAGGATATATGGGTATCTCCGGAAATCAGGATAGGAAACACAGCCAGGCCTCATATGGGCCTGGAACCAGGAACTGGGACCAGATGGCTCTGGTCTTCTTGTACTGCAGCCTGTCTTTCTGTCTATGTGTCTCAGCTGCCCCACCTCTCCATGCGCAGGGGAGAAATGGTCAAGTCAGTCTTGAGTCCACGTGACTTCCAACTTGCACGCTCAGCAAGCACTAGAAGAGTGTTTGTGCCAGCCCCCGATTCCAGGGAGATTCTCTCTTTCACCCACGTTCAGTCTGGTGACCCTCTGGAGCCCGTGCAACTGTGACCAGGGCCAATGCCTACGGTCAGACTCTCCCCTTCTGCAGGGCAAGTTCTCTGCATGAGCATACACAAAAGTGTGCTTTGCTTCCCCAAAGCCCTCTTGGTGGATTTGCACCAGCGTCTTTGGGAAGATGACTCAGGAGGTTGTGGTCTGGACCTTCTCCTAACACTGTCCTGTCGTGGGTAACTCGGGTCTCCATCTGTGCCCATTCCATAGAGGCCGTATCACCCACTTGCAAAAGGAGACACGTACAGCCCAACACAGGAGCTTCCATCCTGCTGTGGTAGGGCACAGAAATCCAACTCTACAGGTGGGTCCATATTGGGCATCTGGTACACAATGGCCTCTCTTGAGCTCTGGGAGATGGTGTGACATGAAGTACTAGCTGGAGTTCAGGCAGAGCTGCATGCTGGGAGAAAGAAATGCTACTTCTGGGTCCTTTCCCAGAAAGCCAGAAGCCATGCTCCATGCTCCATGGCCGAGCTTATAATAGGATTCATCTGTTTCAGAGCCACTCGCGCTCGGGGCAATTTTTCATTTTCATTATCACACCAGCCTTAGAAGGAGGCAGCCAGGAGGCTAGGTCTATACCGAGGATCCTGCCGGAAAGTGGATCACCTAGTCACTCATCCACTCGACAAACATTTACTGGGTGCCTGTATGACAGTGACAGTGGGTCAGGCGCTGGGGATAAAATGGGGAGTAAAGGCAGGCGAAGCCCCCAATCGCATGGCGTCCCCCAGTCTAAGGGCGGTACAGGCATGACGCAGACCATGCAGGCTGTGTGAAAGGGCAGCTGTGGCAGGTTTGTCCCACTCAGGCAGGGAGCTCTCCTGCTAGGTGATGCTGCAGCTGAGTTCAAGATGGTCCTAGGGGTCAAGGCAGAGAAAAAGGATTTGAAGCAGCGGAAACTGCCTGTGCGAAGGGCTGGGGGCGGGGAGGGAGGAGCACGAAAGAGAGGGACTAAATCAGGCCCGTGAGTGGAGTGGGAGGGAGGATTGTGGGGCGGGGTCATATTAGGGGTTCACGGATTCTGGGAGCAGGGAGGTAGCATAAAGAGATTTACATGTTAAAGAAGTCACTCTAGTTGTTGTCCTGTCTGCAGTGGTTTGGTGAGAAAAAAAAATGTGGCTGAAACAGGGTTGTTAACTGTTTGGGGTGGTGGCAGTGGAGAGAAGTAAATGGATTTGAGAAACATCTGGATCCCACTGACAGACCTGGATAAGAGGATGAGGGGAGGGTGGCCCTGAGGGCTGTGGCTTGCCTCGGTGGGTGGTGATGGGCACAACGACAAGGACTGCTAGCCGAGAGCTGGGGTTGGGTCAGTCAGAGGTTTGTTTTGTGAACGTTAACAGTGAGGAAAACATTGTGCTATCCCAAAGAGGACCCCGGTCTGGAGCTCAGAGGACACGTCTAGGCCGGAGGTCCCTTCAGGGTTTTCTGTAGGACGTGTGGACTGTACATGTGGCTGTGTGAGAAGCTGGGAGAGAATGTGGGCTGTGAGGGCCTAGGATGCCTCTGGAAAAACAGCAACCAGGGTGTCCAGTCTGAGGACGTGGAGCCTGCCTGGGAGCCACAGAGAGGCATCTCCATGCCGCCAGAGTCCAGCGCCGCGCCGACCACTGAGGCAAGGGAGGGGAAGTATCAAGAAGCAAGTTAGGTTCTGCCAAGAAGTCAAATCTGGTGGGAACTGAAGTACGTGTCGCATGGAACAACATGGATATGACTCACTGATGGAGCTCTCAGGAGCTGTTCCAGTCCAAATCCAGAGCTCATCAGAATTGACATCCGTGTCCTGGACACTCTCAGTACAAGTAAAAGGGAGCTCATGACTTGGAGCCTAGAGGCCCTCCTTGGGAAAGATCCACTTCCTGTCATTTCATGGGATTTGGGATAGAAGAAGAAATAGATGCGCGGACTTGGTGTACACTATTTTGATCCAGTCGCTATTCTTTTGTTACAAGGGGAAAAGCAATCGAGAAAGCTTCTTTTAAGATAAAAATGAGAAGAAAGCAGGGGATGTTGCTCAAAAAAAGGGGGGGGAGTGGCGTTGATAATGGGAAAATTATAGGCACCAGAGTGCAACTTATTTGGGGACTTGCCACCTTTTTAGGGCAACCACAAACAACTCTGCGAAAGTGAACTCTCTCTACTGTAAGTTCAGCTATGCCAGCAATATCTGGTTGGACACTGGCCAGAGAGAAATGAAAGCAGATAACCTGAAGAGTCAGGGGATAGGCTTAATCCCTGCCTAAGGAGTCAAGGCCAAGAGCAAGAAGCCAAGTCCCATTCTGCATGTCACCAGGAATTACCAATTTTTGAGCAAAGAGAGGCTACAAATAATTGTACGTTGTACCTCGGATTGCTTCAATAAGGTATGGTAACACATGCAAACATGAACATGACCGTCATGAAGGAAGTTTCTTGTACTCACACATCCCTAAAAATGGGGAGCATGATACGCCCTGCAGCACTGCATGGGGAAGCCCCAGGCAGCGAGGAGAAGAGGTGAGCAAGAGCCTTTCTTGTGGCTTTCGTGGCTAAGGCAAAGCAGGGAAGCAGGCTCGGGATGGGCGTTTTAAATGATCCCAGTGGGCTCTGGGGCACCGGGCCTGTCCCTGGAAGGGTAGGGGGAGAGCGGTCCAGAGTGTGAGCGCTGACAGGGGCTCTGGCTGGGTTGTGTTGCCCAGGAAAGGCACCCTTGCAGGCAACTCCTTCCTGTCTGCAGCAGTGAGGCAGCTCTGGAAGAAGCGTCTCTCCAGGATCCACAAGGCCCCATGTGTCAAAGCCCCAGAAAATAAAAAGGCACAATTAATGCAAAAGTCTTAGCTCAGAGTAGGAACTGAGGATCAGGAATCAGGACAAGGTCTTGGCAAATTGGAGGGTTAAAATGGCTCTGTGGGGACCTAGTCTTCTCCAAGGGGACCTTAGGGTGGCTTTGAGAAGGCTGCCGACATGTGGGCTGACTGCAGCCTCTGTATCCCGTCTAACGTTTTCAAGGTGGTGCCTGATGCTGCTCCAAAAATTGTGTCCCGAGTAGGGATACCTTGCCTCTTGGCTTCCCTGTAGCTCATTCAATACAAAAACAAGGGCACGCAGCTGTTCAATGGATTTTTTTTTATTATTAATGAATTTATATGAGAAATTACACAAAAATATAAAATTTACATCACATTTCTCTGTTACCTTTAGCACTTTATCTGCATGTTAATGAATCAAATAATAATCTGAACTATTCCAGAAAAACCTGGACCTAAGACCCTGGTCCTCTCTGTCCCCAAAGTCAGTTCCCACAGCGGGTCGTGGAGCCAGCTCCCCCCGCAGATGAGCACCTGCAGGAAAGGCAGGAGAGACAGGAGCTGCCAGGCCTGCAGACAGGCACATGCATGGGACCCTAAAGGTGGACCCACCGGCTGCTGGGCTCTCTTACTTGGCCAAATCCTGCTGAGACCTTAAACAGAGTCCACCAGGGACAGGAACCTGGCCACCCTAGAGCCAATGTGTCTGATCAATGAAAAGGCCTTGGACTGGTGGCAGTAGAGGTGACAAGATGGCTGAGGTGGCTCCTCCATCCCCTTCCTCTGCCCTCTGGCACAAAGAGATGCTGACACAGCAGGACAGCTGTGACCCAGAGCTTATGATTCATGGAGACCAGGAAGATGCACTCTGCCAATTCCTTCTCAGCTCCCCACTGGGGAGACGGGCAACCAAGCCAGTGACTCTGGGATTTTCATTCATTCTTACAACCATCAGATATCTGTGTAGCCCCGTGGAGCCAGGCGTAGGGCAAGGTGCAGCAGGCATGCGAAGAGTAGAACCCAGGCTCTGCTCTCTCTCTCCCTCCCTCGCCTCCCCTCTCTAAAATCAGTAAGCACGTCCTCAGGTGGTGATTAAAAAATAAATCAATAAAATACAAGCATTAAAAACAAACAAACACACACATACACACACAAAACCAGGCTCTGCCCTTGAGCACTCACAGACCAGAAAGAGGATGGGATCAGTATACAGGCCCGCATAGACAGAAGGAGGGTCAGAACCAGCCAAGGGAAGGGAACAAGGAATCCCCCAAAACCAGCAACCATTTGCTCCTGGATGGAATGGACTGTGCTGGGATTCGGACAAACACATTCTCTCCCCTTTGGAAGTCAGTCTGGTGCTGGGAGCAAAGGAAGGAATGCAAACAGACAGTCCCAAGCCAGGGCCGCATACACAGCAACAGCAGTGCATCTCTGGCACAGAAAGAGCCCAGCGGAGCCCCTGAACTGGGTTTCCAAAGCACAGGAAGGAGTTCAACAGAGTGGGAAGGAGAGAAAACCTGTGTGCTAGCCAGAAGGAGCAGTACGTGCCAATGCAAAGATGCAGGAACGTTCTGGGAGTGTCGGGGTTAAGTAACCAGAGAGAGCCGGTGTGGGATGGCCTCGAAAGCTGGGGGCAGAGCCTAGACTTGCCATCCTGACCATATTTAAGTTTAGTAGCATGAAGTATATTTGCGTTGTTGTGAAACAGGTCTCCAGATTTCTGTAGCTTGCAAATCTGAACCTCTAAATCCATGGAACAATTCCCCCTTTGCCCTCTCCCCCATTCCCGGTAATTCCCATTCTATTTTCTGTCTCTATGAATTCAACAATGCTACTGTACCTTATTTAAATGCAATCAATCGTGTCTTTTTGTGGCTGGCTTATTTCACTTAACATAATGTCTTCAAGGGTTATCCATGTTGTAACATGTGACAGGATCTCCTTTTTTAAGACTGGATAACATTCCTTTGCTTATCCACTCATCTGTTGATGTGATGCTTGGGTTGCGTTCACCTTTTAACTACTGTGAATAATGCTGCTATGAACATAGGTGCAAATATCTCTTTTGAGTCCTTGCTTTCAATTCTTTGGAGTATGTACTCGGAGTGGAATTCCAGGATTGCAACAGTAGTTCTATTTTTTAACTTGTAAGGAAGTGCTGTACTGTTTTCCAAAGCGGTTGCAGCATTTTACATTCTCACTAGCAAGATATAGTACAATGTAGCCACATCCTCACCAACCCTCATTACTTTCACTCTTCTTTTGTTGTTTTCTTTTTCTTTTAATTATATTTTATTGATTATGTTATTAGAGTTGTCCCAATTTTTTCCCCTTTGCCCTCCTCCACCCAGCACCCCCGCACTCCCTTAGGCAATCCCCCCACCATTGTTTCTGTCCATGGGTCATGCATATAAGTTCTTAGGCTACTCCATTTCCTATACTGTACTTTACATCCCCGTGGCTCTTCTGTGACTACTTATTTGTACTTCTTAATCCCCTCTCCTTTTCACTCATTCCCACACACACACCTCTCCCATCTGGCAACCATCAAAACACTCTCCCTATCCATGATTCTGTCTCTGTTTTTCTTGTTCATTTAGTTGGTTTTTAAAATTCAGTTGTTGATAGATATGTATTTATTGCCATTTTATTGTTCATAGTTTTGATCTTTTTTTAAAATAAGTCCCCTTAACATTTCATATATACTGATTTATTGATGATGAACTCCTTTAGTTTTTTTATTGTCTGGGAAGCTCTTTATCTACCCTTTTATTCTAAATGATATCTTTGCTGGGTAGAGCAATCTTGGCTGTAGGTCCCTGCTTCTCATGACTTTGAATATTTTTTGCCAATCCTTTATAGCTTGCAAAGTTTCTTTTAAGAAATCAGCTGAGAGTCTTATGGGAGCTCCCTTGTAGGTAACTCTCTGCTTTTCTCTTGCTGCTTTTAATATTCTCTCTTTATCTTTAAACTTTGGCATTTTAATTATGATGTGCCCTGGAGTGGCCTCTTTGCACCCATCTTGTTTGGGACTCCCTGTGCTTCCTGGACTTGCATGTCTATTTCCTTCACCAAATTAGGAAAGTTTTTTTCCACTGCTTTTTTCAAATAGATTTCCAATCTCTTGCTCTTTCTCTTCTCCCTCTGGCACTCTTATAAGGCAAATGTTGGAACGCTTAAAGTTGTCCCACAGGTTGCTTACATTATCCTCGTTTGTGTGGATTCTTTTTTCTTCTTGTTCTAATTGGTTGTTTTTTGACTCCTTATGTTTCATATTATTGATTTGATTCTCGGCTTCATCCACTCTACTGTTGTTCCCCTGTAAATCATTCTTTATTTCAATTAGTGTATCCTTCCTTTCTGACTGGATCTTTTTTATGCTGTTGAGGTCCTCACTAAGTTCCTTGAGCATCCCTATAACCAATATTTTAAACTCTGCATCTGACAGATTGCTTATTTCCATTTTGTTCAGTTCTTTTTCTGGAGTTTTGATCTGTTCTTTCATTTGGGCCATGTTTCTTTGTCTCTTCATTTTGGCAGCCTCCCTGTGTTTGTTTCTATGTATTAGGTGGAGCTGCTATGACTCCCTGTCTTGGTAGTGTGGCCTAATGTAGTTGGTGTCCTGTAGGGTCCAGTCGCACAGCCTCCCCTGTCACCCAAGCTGGGTACTCAAGTTGTGCCCTTTGTGTAGGCTGAGTACATTCTCCTCTTGTAGTTGAGCCTTGATTGCTGTTGGCAGGTCAATGGGAGAGGGATTTACCCAGGCCAGTCAGCTGCAAGGAGTGGCTGTCACCACTGACCACCAACTTCCACCCTCTATGGAGGATCAGCTGTGCAGGGGCAGGGTGGTGGTGCTCCAACAAGGTCTGTAGCTGTAGCTGTCCACTGGGTATGCAGGCTCTGAGGTTTCCTGGGTGGTGCAGGCCAAGGTCAGTTCCCACCTGTGTTCTGCCTGGGACCACCCTGCCTGAGCTATAATGCAACCTGAGATGGCTGTTACTTGTGCTGGGCTTGGAGATTCCCAGGCAAAGCCAAGCTGTGAAACTAGGCTGGGTGCTGCTAGTGCCAGGCCTGCAGTCCCTTAGCAAGAGGTACAGGGGCTGGGGGCTCACTGAGGCCAGCTGTTGCTTGTTTGATCGGATTTAGGAAGTTGAGAAGCATGAGCCAAGACCAGACATTCATACTGAAAACCATGTTAACAGCTTGGGCAGGCCTGTAAGTTGGGTGGGACAAAGTTTCAGGGGATCTCCAGGGTGGGGCGAAAGTGTTAACCAAGTTGGTGAAGGCTCTGTGGCTCTGTTGGGGGAGGGCTCAGACAAAGAACAGTGACCTTTGCCCATCTTTCTGTCTGGGAGAAAACTGTCCCTTAGCTACCACCTTGATGCCAGACACTTCATTTCCTCCCTGTATGCTACTGGTGCCTTTCAAGCTGCCATCCCAGTGTGGAGCTCAGAGGGAGTGAGTCTGAGTAGGTGAGTCCATGTGTGGGTTCTTTTAAGTCGAATTGCTTGGGATTCTAGCAGTTCCTTCCACTGACTCAATCCTGCTGGTTTTTGGAGCCATGAGTTATGGGGACTTATCTTCCTGGTAGTGGAACCTTGGGCTGGGGGGCCTGGTATGGGATTGTGATTCCTCATTCCTGAGATATCCCTCCTGAATTTTTATCCACTACACATGGATGTGGGACCAGCCTGTTCCATGTCTCCACCCCATCTACCAGTCTGGAGGGACGTGTTTTTTTAAATTTTTAGTTGTGAGACTTCCATCCCACTCAAATTCTGGCAGTTCTGAGTGATGGTTGTTCTATAATTTAGTTGTAACTTTGATGTGGTTGTGCAAGGAGGCAAGCTGTGTTTACCTTTGCTGCAATATTGATTAGAAGTCTCATTTTGTTGGTTTTTAAAAATAGTAGCCATCCCAGTGTGTGTGAGCATCAGTCAGTCTTCTTTGAGAGGGTCATGATCAAAGCTATGCATTGGAGGATCTCTCTGGCAGCAGAAAACTCAGAGACAGGAGATGGCCAAGGCCTTGGTAATGGTCAGAAAGAAGGAGGGAATTCCTGGCCAGGGTGGTTTTGTGAAAACGAGGGCTACAAAAGGAAAGAAGCAGCCAGACTTATGGCAGGAAAGGGGAAGCCAGGGAGAGGGAGGAGGGAGACAAGACTCAAGTTCAAAGAAAATGGAAATATAATGAGAAAAATAGGAAGCCACAAGGGACAGCTGCTTGTAGAGAGGTACTGAGATCTGACAGGTGCCAAAAGGTGGCAGGTTAGTTGTTGATATAGAGCTGGTGTCCCAAAGAGTGTACAGGTCTAGACAATCACAACATCTATTCATACAGCACTTTTATTTACATGACTGCCCTCCATGCTCGCTACACCTTTGAGGTCAGTCCAAGTAGGTGTCTTCTCCGTTATCTGAGCACTGAGAAACCAGGAAGTACAAATAACAAGCCAAGGCCATGTGGCATGTCAGAATCGGAGCCTGGGGGAGCCTCCTCCTGAATCTGATTCTAGCCCAGAGGCCTCTTCTTTTTCTGAGATGAGACATGTCTAGGAGCACACAAAGGGCCTAGTCATGGAAGAGTCATTCATTCATTTGATAAGTGTTTTCTTGAATGTCAGGCAATGTTATAGGTGCTGAGGATTCACTGGTTAATAAAATAGAATGGACATGATCCCACCATCACAAAGCCTGTATTATCGTAGAGAAGAGAACAGACCCACTGGCCATTGGGCAGTTTTCCTAGAAGCCCAGAGAATTCCCCAGAAGTATCCCAAGGCAAATTTGTGCCTCACAGATGGAAGCTTCTCTGCTGTGCCTGCTACACTGATTCAAGTTAACACACATGCTAACTCAAATTGACACACATGCAGTCAAAAAAGGAAGGCTTCCTGGAAGATGGGGCATTTCAGCTGAGCCCTGAAGAATTAGAAGGAGGAAAAAGAGCTAGGAAGAGAGGAAGAAGAGGAGTGAGGGGGCAGGAGAAGAGTGAGAAGATGCTCTATACTGGTGAGGAGAGCACACATGACCAGCTGGGAACAAACCAGACCACGGCGCCTTGAGAGACTGCTTCAGACTGACTGGGTGGTAGTGTGAGCTGCGGAGAGAGGCACAAGGTTTGCGACTGAGTTTCAGTTCTCTCTGTGGCAGCTTAGGGAAGGAGCAAATGGGAGGGAGACCCGCAGGATGAACCCCATTGACTTGATAGTGAAATCTTGCCTACCAGGCATCTGCTTACTGTGGTTACCATGGCAAAACTGGACCACACACCCAGAAGCATCTAGTCAACCTCTCTTATTAAATATGATGACACTAAAAACAAGACTGGGGAAGAGATTTGCTGGCTTTCTACTGGCAGTGTGGAAATGCCCCTCCCCCCCCTTTAAAACATACATAGTAGTAAAATATGCATAACGGAATTTATCGTTTTAGCCATTTCAAGTGTGTGGCACAGTGCTAGTAAATACATTCACAGTGTCATACATCCATTACCATTTTTCAATCTCCAGAATTTTTGATCATTCCAAACTAAAACTCTGTCCTCGTTATAATGACTCATCACCGCTGCTTCATCCCTGCCAACCAACGTTCTACATTCCATCTGCATGACTCTGACTATGCTAGGGACCTCACATAAGTGGAATCCTACAGTGTTTGTCTTTGTCACTTAGAACAAGGCCCTTGAGGTTCTTCCATGTTGTAGCATGTGTCAGGATTTCCTGCCTTTTTAAGGTTAAGTAATATACCATTGTATGTATGTACACATTTTATTTATCCATTCATCCACCAATGGACACTTGGGTTGCTTCCACCTTTTGGCTATTATAAATAATGCTGCTACAAATATGGTTGCACAAATATCTGTTTGAGTTCCTTATTAATTATATATTTAATTTTTAATATATCTTTAATTGCATTAAAAATTTTTTATTGATTGATTTGAGAGAGAGGAAGGAAGAGAGGGAGAGAGAGAAAGAGAAATATCCATTTGTTGTTCCACTTATTTATGCATTTACTGGTTGATTCTTGTATGTACCCTGACTGGGGATCAAACCCACAACCTTGGCATATCAGGACAATGCTCTAACTCAACTGAGCTACCTAGCCAAGGCTATTAATTGCATTTTAATGGTTGTATCCATTTGCCTACATCAGTGCCTGACATACAGCAAGGATTTAGTAAATATATGTGAAATTAACAGCCAAATGAACAAATGAGTGAACAAATGAACGAGTGACTCCCAAATTGGACACCAACTCAGACAGAGCTGTATTACTTGTCCTGCAGGTCCCAGCCATGGTATGTTAACCCCAGGAGGCTGAGTCAGTTAAGAAACTAATCTTTTTGGATTCCATCCGAGAAGTGAAGAAAACATGTCCCCTGCCTTGGTTTGTTGCCTTTGCCTCCAATTGTTGCGCCATGGGCAGCCCGGCTGCCTGAAGTCAAGATACCAGTTCGAGGGAGGCACAGCTGAGGCCAGTCAGAGGAGAAGGAAACCTTTACCTGAGACATGAGGATCCACTCAGTACATTCCTTCCCATGAAATAATAACAATGTTAATAGCTAACATTTTCCTGTGCTTACTCTGTGCCAGGTGCTTGAATTAGGCACTGTGAGGCTCCTCACTTTATAAAATAAAACACAAAGGCACAGAGAAGTTCATTCATGTGCCCACCATCACCCCGCTGGAAATGGCAGGAGGTGGTGTGTGTACTCGCACACTTGACCTTGACCTTGACCCCAGAACTTGCCGGTGGAGGAAGAAGGCGCTGCAACCACTCAGGCTGAGAGCAGCTGTCACTAGTTATGTTCAGTTAACCAGTGTCCTTTTACAATAGTTTTTTCTAAGTTTGAATAATATTTGTTGAATACATTTTGGAAACCAGACAAAATATTTAAGTTGCATAATCCCTCTGAAACAATAACCACTTTTAACACATTAGAATATTTCCTCATAATAGTTTCTACTACTTACATATTTTCACTTAGTTGACATACAGTCAGCCCTCCATATGCACCAGTTCCACAGCTGTGTATTCAACCAACCACAGTTGAAAACTATTCAAAAAAGTGTTAATTGTTGCTGATATGTACTATGTAGTTAGGCCTGGGATGGCTACATCTGTGCTGACCATGTACAGACTTCTTGTTCTTGTCATTAGTCCCTAGACAGTGCAATATAACAGCTACTCACACAGCATTTACTTCGCATTAGGTATAATAAATAATCTAGAGATAATTTATAGTATACAGGAGGGTGCGGTACATTATCTACAAATACCACACATTTTCATATAAGCTTTGGTTCCCTGGGTGGGTCCTGGAACCAGGCTCCCGTGGATACCAAGGGACGACTGTGATGGCGGTCTTCACTCTTCAGAAAGAGGCATCGGTCCTCCTATCCTAATAATCTGCGATCTCCTCCCTTTTTCCTGCCTTGGCTGTCCTCTGCAGGCCTCTAATGTATTCCCCCAAGTGATGCACTGAGATGGGAACATCCTCTTACAACAACGCTGGCAGCTGGCCCCCGGTGCTCACCGTGGCAGGCCCTGCGCCCAGAAGCACTTCACGTAAGTTTTCTCACGCAGTTCTCACGGCCACAGCATTGGTGCTCATTTTACTGTTGTGGAACCTGAGACTTAAGATTTCACATGTGGCTCTTTCTCTTCCCCTTCCCTTACTGAATAACTCAGCCCCATGGGGTGAGGCCTAGAAATATAGGTATCCACAAGTGGTGGGGAGGGGTCTAGATGGAGTGCCGGAGCCCTCACTTCACCCAAACAGGTGAAGAGGATGTTTGTATGAAAGTAGAAGGCCTCAGGTCAGGGGGAGTCAGTGTGGGGTGTTCAGACACTGAGCATGGTGAGGAGCATGCACAGTAGTTTGGGTGTGCTCTGGTGTGGGGCGATAAAACCCAAGCATGGTGAGGACACAGGACATGCAGGAAGTGGGGAGTGGCAGGGAACATCAGAGCCCAGCTGTGTACATGAGTGGGGCGCTGAGCCCAAGTCCAGTGGAGACGGCGTCCACTGAGCAGGGTACCAGCGGAAGACTGGTCACATAGACAGGGGTGATTGATAAGTAGCCACATTGCAGAGAATGTGAGCCAGGTCTCTCCCTGTTGGAGAAAAGAATGATAAAGAAAGGAAGAAAACCAGAATGAATCCTGCAGTGCCAGGCTGGTTTGAGACCATGGCATGAGTTCACTGTTTCCAACAGTACAGGTAGCTATAGAAACAGATAGTTACATATAGATGTAAATATATGAATATGCCTTCAGTATATGCCTAGCTCTGACCACCTAGAGGGCTTGGGAGTGGCAATTCCCCAATTGTAATGAGCAAATCTCAGTTCCTAAATCCATTCTCTGCTGGAAAAAACCAGTGCTCCTAGGACAAGTGGCTGGGACAGGGAGAGGATAAGGTGTGCCTAGAATATCCTTAAACTAGTCTTATAATAAACTAGGAAGCCATCCAACACAGTTGGCTGCCCCGCGCAGTCGCTGCCCAGCTCAGGGCCCTGCACAGAGCAGGTGGCTCTGCCTGCCGAGCTGTCTCCACCTGGCCAGCCCCCTGAAGCTCACATGCCACCTCAGTCCCTGAAACGAGAGTGCTGTGTCCTTTGATTCCTGAGCAGGGAGAGCTAAGTTCCTGGCACCCTGTGGTGTGACAGCTTCCAGGACTTCCCCTGCGCTCACTCCAGAGATAGCTGAGCTGCCTCTGACGTGCCCTGGAGAGATCTGGTCTCTTCCCACGCGAGGGCGGAGGCCCCGGGGCGGGGCTCCGAGGCTGCAGAAGCACAGGAGGGCTCCGGTGTCCGGGGCGCTGCACGCACAAACGCTAAGCGGCTGCCTTCACGCAGAAGGAAGAACACAGCTGCATCTGACAGGTTAACTTTCTGATTCTCAGGTATTAGGATGGAAGAGGATGGGGTTTTTTGTTTGTTTAATATTTTTTATTTTTAAATTACAGTTAATGTACAAATAATAAAATGGCAGTATCTATCTATAAACAATTACTTTAAATGCAAATGAATTCCATGCTCCAGCCAAAAGACATGCAGGGGCTGAATGAATAACAAAACAAGCTCCTTACATATGTTGTCTGCAACAGACTCGCTTCAGATCTGAAGACACACACAGACGGTAAAGAATGGGAAAAGATATTTTATTAAAAAAAAAAAAAAAAAAAAAAAAAAAGCTGGGTCCTGAATGGTGTGACTCAGTTGGTTGGGCATTACCCCGCAAAGTGAAAGCTCACCAGTTTGATTCTTGGTCAGGGTATATGCCTAGGCTGGTATAAGTATTGCTACCCCAGCTTTTTATATTTTTTCTAAGAGAGAGGGGAAGGAAGGGAGAAAGAAAGGGAGAGACATTTATATAACTTATGAAGTAACCAGCCCGATAAATCTAGTACCCATCTAACACCATATATAGGTATTACAGTATTATTGACTATATTCCCTAAGCTGTACTCTACATCCCCATGACTGTTCTGTAACTACCAATTTGCACTTCTTAATTCTTTCACCTTTTCACCCATCCCCCATTCCTGTCCCATCTGACAACTGTCAAAATGTTCTCTGTATCTCTGAGTCTGTTTCTGTTCTGTTTGTATATTTTGTTTTCTTTCTTTCTTTCTTTCTTTCTTTCTTTCTTTCTTTCTTTCTTTCTTTCTTTCTTTCTTTCTTTGAATTCACATTTAAGTGAAATCATTTGGCATTTGTCTTTCTCTGACTGACTTATTTCACTCAGCACATACCCTCTAGGTCCATCCATGTTGTTGCAGATGGCAAGATTTCGTTCTTTTTTATGGCTGAATCACATTCTGTTGTATAATATGCTCTTCCTCTTTATCCACTCATCTACTGACAGACACTTAGGTTGCGTCCATATCTTGGAGATATTAAATAATGGTGCATGAGTAGATAGATGTATATGTCTTTACAATTTAGTGTTTTGGATTTTTTTGGATAAATACCCAGAAGTGAAATTTCTGGGTCCTTCTTTGTCTCTTGTTACAGTCTTTGTTTTAAAGTCTATTTTGTTTGGTATAAGTATTGTTACTCCAGCTTTTTTTTTTTTTTTAGAGAGAAGGGAAGAGGAAAGAGAGGAAGGAAATCATTGATTTGAGAAGGAAACATCAGTTGGTTGCCTCTCATATGCACCCTGATTGGTGACCAAACCCGCAACACTTAAGCATGTGCCATGATGGGGAATTGAACCAGTGAGCTTTCACTTTGCAGGGCAATGCCAAACCAACTGAGTCACATCATTCAAGGCCCAGCTTTTTTTAAAAGAATCTTAGCCCATCCCTTTACAATGTGTGTGTGTCTTTAGAACTGAAGTGAGTCTGTTGTAGAAAACATATGTAAGGAGCTTGTTTTGTTATCCATTCAGCCACCGTATACCTTTTGATTGGAGTATTTAATTCATTTCCATTTAAATTGTTTATAGATATGTATTTATTGCCATTTTATTATTTCTATTTTTGATACCTCCTCCTCCTTCTTCTTGAAGACTCTTTAACATTTCTTGTAATACTGGTTTGGTGGTGATGAACTCCTTTAGCTTTACCTTGTCTGGGACGCACTTTCTCTGCCCTTCCATTCTAAATGATAGCTTTGCTGGGTAGAGTAGTCTTGGTTGTAGGTCCTTACTTTTCATCATGTTGAATATTTAGCGCCAACCCCTCTGGCCTGCAAAGTTTCTGTTGAGAAATCAGCTGACTGTCTTATGAGAGCTTCCTTGTAGGTAACTGATTGTTTTTCTCTTGTTGCTTTTAAAATTCTGTGTCTTCAACCCTTTGCCACTTTAATTATGATATGTCTTGCTGTAGGCCTCTTTGAGTTCATCTTGAATGGGAATCTGCACTTCCTGGACTTATAGTCTAATTCTTTCACCAGGTTAAGGAAGTTTTCCATCATTATTTTTTCAAATAGGTTATCAATTGCTTGCTCTCTCCCTTTTCCTTCTGCCCCCCCACCCCCCCGATGCAAATGTTGGTATGCTTGAAGTTGTTCCAGAGGCTCCTTACACTATCCTCAATTTTTTGGATTATTTTTTCTTTGCGTTTCTCCAATTGAGTGTTTTCTGCTTTCTTATCTTTCTTTTTTTTCTTTTTAATTTTTTTTATGTATTCACTTGCTGATTTTTTTTTTTTAATTTGTTTGTTTCTTTCTTTCTTTATTTTTAGAGAGAGGGGAAAGGAGAAAGAGAGGGAGAGAAACATCACTGTGTGGTTGTCTCTCACTCACGCCCCCAACTGGGGACCTGACGTGCAACCTAGTCATGTGCCCTGACTGGGAATCTGTGTTCTTATCTTTCAAATAGCTGATTTGATCCTCTGCTTCACCTGCTCTACTGTTGATTCCCATAATGTCATCTTCATTTCAGTTAGTATATTCTTCATTTCTAACTGGTTCTTTTTCATGCTTCCTATCTCCATTTTTACATTTCCTAGTCCTTTGTTGATGTTTTAAGTTTCTCTACTCTTCCCCTAAGTTCACTGAGCTTCCTCATAAGCAGTATTTCGAACTCTGCATCTAGTAGGTTGCTTTTCTCCATTTTGTTTAGTGCTTTTTATGGAGTTTTGCTCTGTTCTTTCACTTGGGCCATGTTTTTTTGTCACCTCATTTTGCCTGCCCCCCTGTATTTGTTTCTATGTATTAGGTAGAGTTTCTATGTCTTTTAAGGTTGGTAGAGTGACCTTAGGTAGTATGTGTATTGTAGAGCCCAATGGCACAACCTCCCCAGTCACCCGAGCTGAATGCTGCAAGTGTGCCCCCTGTGTGCACCCTCCTGTTGTAGTTGAGCCTTGACTGCTGTTGACATGTCAATGGAAGGGATTTAACCCCTGACTGTGAGGACTGGCTGAGACCACCATGGAGGATCTGCTGTACAGGGACTGACCCCACAGAACAGAATTCTCTTCAGCAGGTACACACCAAGTCCACTCCTTAAGTGTGTCGCTTGTGGAGGTTTTTGGGCCTGAATCTGTCTACCAAGTACACTGGCTCTGAGATCCCCCCAGAGGTGCAGGCCAACATCAGCAGCTGCCTGTAGGCTGCCCAGATCCACCCTGCATGGGGTATAGAGCAATTTGCAGGTGGCTGCTACTTGTGCTGGACTTGAAATTCCCTGGGAGAGGCCCAGCTGCAAACCAAAGCTGGCTACTCCTAGTGCCAACCCTGGGGCAACTGAGCAAGAGGTATAGAGCACACAGAGGCCAGATGCTGCCTGTTTGAGAGATTTTAAGAAAATTGGCAGAATGAGCCAAGACAGGCTGTTTGTATGGAAAAGACATTGGGCTTGGGTGGGCTGGCAAGTTGGGTGGGGCAGAGTCTCAGGGAATTGCCAGGCTGGGGCAAAGTGTTATCCTGGTTGATGGAGTCTCAGATATGGCACCTGCCTGCCTGTGGCTCTGTGGGGTGAGGGCTCAGAAAAGAAACAATGGCCTCTGCCAGTACTTCTGCCTGGGAGAAAGTTGCCCCTCTAGCTTTCACCCTGATGCCAGACTCTTCAGTTCCTCCCCATAGGCCTCTCGTGCCTTTCAAGCTGCCCCAGTGCTAGAGCTCAGAGGGAGTGAGTTTGACTAAGTGTCTGTGTGTGGGCTCTATAAGAGGACTGCTTGGGACTCCAGAAGCCCTGTCTCACTCAGCCACACTCTCCCCCAGTTTTTACAGCCAAAAGGATAACTTCTCTTCCTGACACTGGAAACTTGGCTGGAAGGCCTGATATGGGGCTGGGGCCCCTCACTCCTCAGAGGGTATCTCTGCAGCCAAGATATCCCTCTCAATTTAACCATCACATGTGGGTGTGGGACCAGCCTGTTCTGCATCTGTGCTCCTCCTTTTTTACGCCCTTAGTTACAGGACTTTAGTCCAGCCAGATTTCAGGTGGTTCTGAATCAGTTGTTCTATAGTTTAGTTGTAATTGTGATGTGGTTGTGGGAGGTTCCAAGTTAACTATTCCATCATCTTGACCCAAACCCCATTTTTTTCCTCTTCCTTCCTGAAAAGTCTCAAATAACCATTTTAAAAAAGCTCTTCTGGATTTCCTATTAGGATGAGATTCTTAACATCTATCAAGACACTTGTTTAACCCATGTCCCTAGTGGACAGAAAGAAAAAAGGTTAACTCAGAAACAAAATCCTCCTAGCCCAACACAGAGACCACAGGATGGCAACAGTTGCTAACTTCGCCTCTGTGGTCACCTCAGTCCACACCACCCAATGCATGGCCTCCCTCTCTCATCTCCTCCCTTCTTCCTCTACAGATTCCAGCCAGAACCATGAGCCTCTGACTCAGACTGCCTGTTGAGTCCACCTGTAGTTAAGGCCATGATGCTAGAGGACATGTGTTGATCTGATGAGCTGGGGGAAGGGCGGGGGTGGCCACATAAAGGAAGAAGAGTCTTCTTGGGCCATCTCACAGTGACATTTCTAAAAGACACGCCTCTCATGATGAGCTAGTTTGCTTCAAAATCTCCCACAAAATCCCTCCCATCACACGCTTCTTCGCAGTATGAATTTTGCCAGTCCTCCTATCAAGAGATGGGGTCCACATCCTTCTGCTGAGCCCTGCCTGGCTTTGTGACTTTTTCAGTCAGCAGAATGCAGGAGAGGCGACATTGAATGACTCCTAGGCCTTGGCAATAAAGGCCTCTGGGAGCCTGCTGCCATGCTGTTAAGAAGTGGTGTGTCCTACAAAAGGAATGAGAGGACCCCTGGAGAATGAAGGGGCTCCCACTGATGGCCAGTACCCCCCGCCAGCCACGTGAGGCCCTCTTGTCCCTCCCCAACTGGGCTGCCATCTGCCTACACCACACACAGGACCCCAGGCAAAAATGTGCAGCAAAACCACCCAGATGGCAGATTCGTGAGCAAATAAATGGTTGTTGTTTTAAGACACTAGGTTTGGGGGTGAAAGATTGTTAGTTATACTGGAAAGGAAACTAAAACATCTGCTAAAGCTGGCTGCTTTTTCTAGCACAACTCAGGTGTGTTAGACTAAGAGTCTCTATCCCTTTTCTCCATCTTACCCAGAATCCATCTAGTATCCTGCCTAGCATGGGCCGGGGCCCCTTCTCAGCAAGAGAAGGAGGGGAGAAGACAGCGATGCAACCTAGCAGTTACACCTGCAAGTATCTAATGAGCACCTGAACTCCATTCAGTCTGGATGATGTAGGAACATAAAGATACATCTGGTAGCATTTCTAACCCTGGGAAACTTACACTCCAGATAAGGAGGCAAAACTCATAAACATAAAACAATGGCAGGCAACTCACAATCCCTTAAGTGTGTGGAATGACCCTGAATGCTATGAGTTTACAGAATAGGGTGCAGCTGTCAGGGAAGGACCACGGGTGGCCTTGGGGCTTGCTCTAGGCCTGCAGGATCGAAGTACTGGCTGACGTGGGACAGAATATTCTAGGTGTGTATGTCTGGGGGATATCCTGTGAGTTGGTATGAAGATATGCATGAGCTTGCTGAGCAGCAGGCAGCAGTGATGCTGAGAGAAGGAAGACACAGCCTGGTCAGAAGGAAGAGAGCTCTCACAGTCATCTCACTCACTCTGTGCACCTGTGAGGTTCGCTGGGACATTTGAATGACATTCAACACTGATTCCAACCAAGCCTGCTTGGCATCTCAGTATGTAAAGTTCTGAGGAAAGACAGTACATCCAAGAATGAGCCTGTCAGCAAGCAGGACCCACCTGGAGAGGAAAGCAGGCTAGGCCAGGCTCTGGAGGGCTTGGTGGCGATTGCACTGTTTGCATTTACGGCCACATTGTGTGGCTTAGCCCTGATGGTTCCATCAATCAAGCTGCTTTCTAAATCACGGCCTCACCTTTGGCACAAAGAGAAGCTTCACCTGCCCTGGCCAGCATCCCGGGCGTTCACAGAACCAAGCTCTGTCCTGGGGGAAACCGTAGTGTCTTGGTGCCTTGCTCTGCCAAGTCCACCACACCTTTCCAGGTTTCCTCCTCCTTCCCCTTGGGGGTGCCACCCTTCCCACCAGGCACCTCTGCATGGTGTCAGCCATGCCAGGGCTCTGACCTCACTGGAAGGCTGCTCCCACTCCATCCCACAAAAATGGCAGTTCCACTCACCAACAGCCTGAACTTGGGAGGAGCTATTTAGGAATGCACCTTCTGGAAGGGAGGCTCCACAGTCCGTATCCTTACTCCCGACTTCCAGGTGGAGAAACTGAGTCATGGATGTGACCTACCAGGGCATTCAAAACACTTTAGTGACTCAGTGAGATCCAAATGCCACAAAGCCCCACCCACAGCATGTGACCTCAGGCACCTCACTTTGCTCTGCGCCAGTATCATTGACACGGGGTCTGGCTGGCACCACAAGTTTTGCCTGAGGCTCTACTGTGGCACTTCTAAGGTTCTGCTAGTCACACCCAACTGAGCAGCTGTTAGAGCTAGAATCCTGAACCCACCCCAGACTTGCCAATCAGGGAGTCCTGGCTGAGGACAATCTGGGTGGTTCTATGTGTGTCTGTGCATGTCCATCATTCTGATGCCATCGATGTCAGTACATTCCCCCTGGCTGAAAGGTAAGAATCCCCAGAGAAGAATAAAAGTAAGACCATAAATCGTGATGCAGACCCAGTCTCTAAGGGGCTGCGTAGGCGAGGAACTGCCGGCCTGCTAGGCCAGGCGCCTGCTCTGTTCCTTCCTGGGACACAATGTTGCTGGACTCTATTGAGCTCTTAGCTGTGTTTGCGCAATGTCCAGGGAGGCCTCACAAGCTCACGTCCTTCTTCCGGGAGGGAAAAGGACTAAGGTATTAAGCACTTACGCTGGGAAAGACACTACAGGTTTACACATATTATAAATCTTTACCACACTGAGATACACGGAGGGCTGAAGCCTTCTCCGCACCCTCCTCGCATCCACCTCGCACCAAGAGCTGTAGGGCTGTGGACTGGCCCAGGACCTTTATGTGTGTGTGGGGGGGGGCGGGGGGGGGGTCCCACTCTTCCAGTCCTGGATCGCAGCAAGCCTCTGCCCCCTGCCTCAATCAACTCATTGCCTTGGCATGGGGTACCCACGACTCCACTGGAAGATCGCCCCCATCTTTCAAGGCCCACGCCTCCTCTGTCGTGACGCTGGCAAACCCCGCGGACAAACCGAGGTCCAGACCGCCCTATAGCTGCTCCTTCTCAGGCTCCTCGGTGACCCGTATTCCAGTTCTGCACCCTACTCCTCGGCCCCGCTCACACTGCGCGGTAGGTCTCGCTAGGGGTCGCCGAGTGCCCTCTTCTTGCCTCCGCCTGGCCACCCAGTGCCCTGGCACGACCCCAACATTCTTCCCCTCCCCGCGCCCCTTCCGCGCCCCTCCCGCGCGGTCCAGCCGCCAAGGACGAAAGGGCGGTGGGAACGGGCGGGTAAGAACCGAACTGCCCAGAAGCGTGCTGTGACCGGAAACCCGGGCGCGGTGACTGCGAGGGAGCCAAGGCTCTGCCGCAGCCTGCAAACCCCATCCTGCCCTAGCCGTAGGTGCGCCCGCACGCGCCCGCGGGCCCTTCCTTCCGAAGCCCAGGCCCCGTCTCCTCCCCTAAGGAACCAGCATA
The DNA here is from genome assembly GCF_987537825.1 of Furipterus horrens. Classification (NCBI taxonomy): domain Eukaryota; kingdom Metazoa; phylum Chordata; class Mammalia; order Chiroptera; family Furipteridae; genus Furipterus; species Furipterus horrens. The sequence goes on along the minus strand of NW_028327180.1, from coordinate 54,824,584 downwards.
AAGCTTTGCCAGGGACAACGCTCTCCACCGGAGAGAGGGACGCGGCCCACCCCTGCCAAGTCCAGGCCTCCGCCCCAGCGGCCGGGGGCGCCCCCGCCCTACCCCCTTCCTCTTCCCATCCCGCCTCTCTTCCCCTCGCCTTCCCTCCCACCACCAGCAGCTCTCTACCCTCCCCACCCAGTTCCTCTCCCTGTCCTCAGCACCCTGGTGCTCTCTGCCACCTTCCACCCTCCACCTTGCCCCACCCTGCTCCGCACCTCACTTCTTGCCTTTCCTCTCGGCCCCTCACTGTGCCCCTCTCCGCTCCCCACTACCCCTCGGCTCCCTTCCGGCCCCGCGCCAGCCGCCGCCCCGGCACCCCCACGCCTCAGTCTCAGGCACCACGCGTCATCACTCGTCCCACCTCCTTCCCAGCCAATCGGTCCGGGGCTGCACCCCCACTTGCCCTCCCCAGGGAAACCTGCAGCGGGAGGTGCGGGTCCGGGATTCGCACGTGCGTGCCAAGCCCGCGGTAGGACAACTCCCGGTGCAGAAGAAACCAGATGGGCGGGGCCAGGCGGCCGTCAGCTGAAATCGCGGAGCTGACATTTAGCACTTTATGACTTACCAAATGCTTTCCTGTAAACGATCTCACTGGTACCTCAAAACAGCCCAGCGAGGCGGTGTCGTCATCTCTTTCCACAGGGGAGGAAACGAACGCGCGCGAGACGCAGTAAGTCCCCGGCTGGGTGGTGGAGCGCGGCTCGGCCAGGCACAGCCCCAGGCCCGACTCCACCGTCCTGCTGCTCAAAAACCGAGGACAGCTTGTCCCGCGTGATGTTTCTAGGTCCCCGCCGTTTGAGATCCACTCGCCTGGACTACTCTTCCTAGAGTTTTGGTAGCTGGACTGAGAGGCGCAGTTTCGGGACGGACGTTTAGGTTGAGGAAGCCGAGAGAACAGCGACGACCCAAAAGTTCACCTTGGTGTTTCTTCTGCTACAAGTCTGGCTGATCTAACGGAGGAATTTGCCTGTTAAAAAGAAAGCCAAAGACAGAAAGACCTTGGGAGCTACGTGAATGGCAGAAACCCTCGGTAGATAGGCTGTACTTGTGAGTGTCCCCCAGGACGCACCCAGCCTGGCCTTTCTGCGCCTTGGGCTTGCAGCGCTGCTCAAATGACAGCCAGGCACACCCCAGACAGAGGCCTGGAATAGGCACATTGTGAGCATAGGTCCGCCTTATCCAGACCCTCCCTCACCAGGTTACCAGCTCGCTTGGTCCAGCCCCCCACAACTCCCAGAACAGACCCTCTGCCTCAGGGCCCTTGGACCTGAAGTGCTGCAGCTTCTTCCTTCAGCATCTGCAGAGCTCATCTCCTCTACCCAAAGGCCCGCTTCCCAGTGAGGGCTCTCTCACTCTTCCACTGCCGCCGTTTCTCCCTAGCTCTCATCGGTGTCTAAGAAGTGCTTCTCAACCCTGATGTCCCTGTGAACTACCTGGGCATCTGCCGCAACATGGATGCACATTCAGGTGGTTCAACACAGGCCCATGTGGTGCTGCTGCCATATCTCTGCTGGCAGGTGGTGGAGGGCATTTTAAACAGAAAGTATCTACACTATGCCGTGCTCTTCAGCTTTACATCATTTTACTTTCTCCTGGTGCTAGCATGTAAGTGCCAGGCAGATAAAGATTCGGTTTGGTTTGTTCCCTACTACATCCTCAGCGCCTAGAATGGTCACTGGCACACAATAGGGGCACAGGATTATTTGCAGAAAGAAGGAAAGAGGGAAGGAAGGAAATGAAATACAAGCCAAAAAGAAAACAGAGCTGATAACTATAATGTCATCCAAAGCAAAATGCAAGGTGAACACTAAATGGAACAAAGGTTCATTTTGTATTTATAAAAAAGGGGGAAAATAACAGTCTAAAACGTTGGGTCTAGAGAGGTATGCTATCAACTTATGTAAAGTAAAAACTGGCAAAAAAACATGAAAAACAGCAAATATCACATTGACTTTAAAAAGTTAAACCCCCTCTCTCAGTCACACTTGTTAGGCAAAAGGTGATGTAGAAGACTTGTATAAAGAAATTAACTTGATTTGAGTTCTTTTTGTTTTGGTAAAATATACATAACATAAAATTTAGTATTTTGGCCACTTTAAAATGTATGGTTCAGTGGCATTAAGTACTTTTGCATCACCACTGTCCACCTCCAGAACATTTCTGTCTTTCCAAACTGGATCGCCGGACCCATTAAACAGCAAGTCCCTGTTGCTCTCAGCTGCCAGCCTCTGGCAGCCACCCTCCTGTTTCTGACTGAATTTCACTACTCCTGGTACCTCATGTAAGCGGAATCATACAATGTTTGTCCTTTTGTAACTGGTTTATTTCACATAGCACGATGGTTTCAAGGCGCCTACACATGCTGAGGTATGTTAGAAGTTCCTTCCTTTTTAAGGTTGAATCATAGCCCATTGCATGAATACACACCACATTTTCTTCCTGTGCATCTATTGGTGGACACTTGGATTGTTTCCACCTTTAGGCTATTGTAAATAATGCTGCTATGAGCATGAGAGTGCAAATACCTCTTTGAGTCCCTGCATTCAATTCATATATGTATCTCCAGAAGTGGGGTTGCTGGATCATATGGACCATTACTTCTTTAATTTTTTGAGGAAGCACAATACTGTTTCTGACAGCAGATGTACCATTTTATATTCCTGTCAGCAATGCACAAGGATTCCAATTGGTCTACATCCTTGTCTGCCCCTAATATGATTTGCAAATATCTGCTCCCATTCTGTGGGTTGCCTTTTCATTATGCTCATAGGGTCCTTTGAAGCACAAAAGTTTTAAATTCTTTTTAAATCTTCACCTGAGGATATATTTACTGATGAGAGAGAGAGACAGAGAGACAGAGACGGAGACAGAGAGAGAAAGAGAGAGAGAGAGAAAGAGAGAGAGATAGATGTGTGAGAGAAACATCAATCGGTTGCCTCCCTTATGCACCCAGGGCCAGGGCAAAAGTTTCTAATTTGGATGAAGTCCAATTTGGTTTTTCTTTTTGTTTTTGTTGCCTGTGCTTTTGGTGTCATATCCAAGAAATTATAGCCAAATCTCATGTCATGAAGTTTTCCCCCTACCTTTTATTCTAAGAGCTTTATAGTTTTAAGAGCTCTGTATTTAATTTTACAGAGAATATATATTCTTTTTAAAAGCCTGATACATTTCAAAAGTAGAAATTGTACAGACCACGATAACTAGGTGCAATGCAATAAAAACTAGTGATGAACATATTAGTAATTGCATATTTGAAAGTTGCTAGGAGAGTAGGTCTTAAACATTCTCATCACAAGAAGAAAATTGTAATTATGTGTGGTGATGGATGTTAACTAGACTTACTGTGGTGATCCCAATATACACATGTATCAAATCACGTTGTACACCTCAAACTAACACAATGTTATATGTCAGTTCTATTTTGATAGGGGAAAAAAGGAAACAAAAGTACTGGAAGCTGAAGCAAGTCACTGGGACTTGGTTCACTACGAGGGTTTTCCTTCCTGCCCATCTCTGATTCCTGTGGAGTTCAGCGTAAAGCCCTCACACAACTGGGGTCGATCAGTTCCGGTCAAATAAACAAGTTTCTCCTAAACACACACACACACACGCACATGCGTGCTTCCCCACTCACCCTCCACCCCACTATTAAAAATAAGCCAGTAATTAATAACAATGGCTAATTGACTGGAAATGTTAGAACCCTCTGTTTCACTCCTGGGTAAAAGAAAAACTCAAGACTGAAATGACAGATTGGTTAGAAAATAACTGAGAACATTTACCTATGAAAAATAAGCTTAAGGAAAACAAAAGGAAAAAATTAATGAGGATAAGGCTAGAGGGATGGCCAGGCATGGGGGCAGAGGTGCAGATGATGTTGAGGAGAGAGCAAAGGCTCAGAAGGGCTATTCATACTTCCCTGCCACCTCCTAGACGGAGCTGCCCAGAGTGTGTGAACAACTTCCATCTGTTCATTCTAGTAGATATCTAGTAGATATCGACTTTTTAGGAAGAAGGAGTAAATGAGCTACTTGATCAGAAAGAACTAAATACAGACCCTGGCACAAGGGGTGGTTGTTATTAATAGTTTGTTGTTCTTGATGATACTGTGAATGAAAATATCTATTTTGTTTCCCCTCCGGCAGGTCCTGTGGAGGAAACGTGGGTGAAGACCCACATGCCAAGCCTGGGGCCATGCTCACCTGGGACAGGGAAGAGAAGCACCCAGCAGGGCAGCAGGTGAACCCAGTACACATGTGGGTTCCCATCTTCCCCAACTTTGCCCCATGAATGAATGAGGGTAAAAATGAAGGTCTCACCCTCATACAGGGACAGGCCTGGACTAGTCATCCTGAGGTTTTTTCTAGCTCTGCTGCCTGTTGTCCAGGAACTCTACAGAGGAGTAACAGAGAAGGGAGGCCAGGCGCAGGGAAGTGGGGCATTTGTTCAGGTCAGATGCTGACAGTGATGGCGGTAGGATGTTTATGTGGTCATGACCCAGGTATAAACCTCAAGATGTTTTTAGCCCTGGCTGGTATGGCTCAGTGGATTGAGTGCTGGCCTGTGAACCAAAGGATCACTGGTTCGATTCCCAGTTGGGACACATGCCTGGGTCGCAGGCCGGATCCCAGTTGTGTGCGCGCAAGAGGCAACCACACATCCATGTTCCTCTCCTTCCCTTAACCTCTCTCTAGAAATAAATAAAATCCTAAATAAAAAGTGTTTTTAGCTTCATGCTTGTCTATGCTAGGAGAAGTAGGTTTGGAGCACTAGGCAAACGGAGCCTCCCTGCACTCCAAGGAGGGCGTGGTGCAAGGAGCAGTGCCCGGTGGCCAACCGTCCTCGAGGTCATGAGCCTGGGGGCACAGAGCAGTAGAGAAATTACAGGTACTGAGCCCTGTTCACTCATTTGGGCAACCTTGTTTACAAGCTCCTGTCTCCTGTGGGCAGGTGAGGACAGGAGGGCAAATGCCAGGTTCCTGAACAGAACAAAGCATGGGTTCCACAGTTGGGCTTCCATCAAAACCACACAAACTGGAGGTCAACAGGCAGTGCCTGCCCATCCTGCCAGCAACCCACACAGACAGGACAGAGGCGGCCAGGGAGAAGCTGTTTCCAGCGGGTGCTCCTCCCCCCACCTGCCCCCATATTTGAGTAGAAGCAGAGAAAGATCATTGCCTGGCAGCAGTTTGGAGAGTCATCCTCCTCAGTTGTGGTGGGAGAGCTTTTCTGCAATTACCCTGATTACTCTCATAAGCCTGGATGAAATCAGGGCAGGGCGGAGATTCCTGGAGAGATCCTTTCTGAGAAGGAAGCCGCATGCATGGGGACAGCTCTGCCGTGCAGGTAGCTAAGTTTACCTACCTCTTTAATCCCCTTAAGCTGGAGGTTACCCAACACTTTTAACTAGAGCAGACCTAATAGTTCTGGGGGCAGGCTGAATGGTGTCCCCTGAAGGTTCTGTTCAGGTTCCAACCTCTGGTACCTGTGAATGGGGCCTTGTTGGGAATCAGAGCCTGTGCAGGTGTGACCAAGCTGTAATGAGGCCATACTGGATTGGGGTGGGCCTTACTAGACGAAGGAAATTTGGTGGCACTGACACACACAGGGAGGGCCATGTAAAGATGGGGGCAGAGACTGAGCGATGTACCTTACCGGCCAAGCACTCTAGGGATTGTGGGCTGCCACCAGAAGCGAGGAGAGGAGCCAGGAACACTTCCTCAGAACCTCCAGGGAAGGCTACTCAGCTGACACCTGGGTTTTGAACTTGCAGCTTCCAGAACTGAGAGAGAATCGACTTCTCTGGTTTTAAGCTATCCACTCTGTGGTGCTTTATTACAACAGACTAGAAAACTGACACATCCCCTAACAGGTGGTATTGTATCACCTCCCACCTCTTTCTTCCAAGGAACACACGCAGGAGGCCTTTCTGAAGTGGTGTCAGGATCCACCGTCTTTTCCCTGAAGATGAGGTTTTGGCGCTGTTTTCAGATTCGGCCTCTTGCCTTCCTACCCAGTGCCTCCCCCAGCAACTAGGCCAGAGGGGTGAAACAACAAACACATACCTGTTTGCAACAGCAGGTCTGTCCCTGGCTGTGCGTCAGCATGACCTGGGAGTGTCCACTAAAGACAGGTGCCTAGGTGCTATCCCCGGGGAGTCTGGTTAAGTTGGTCTGGTGCCCACTCCTCCCTCACCCCATCTGATTTTGTAAAGCTCCCCAGGTGAGAACCACTGAGTTGAAAGAGGGGTGGTGTGGCCTGGGAAGGCTTCCAGACTGTGATCTATGGGCCCACAGAGTGGCAGTGAGGGAAGGGGAGGGCAGGGCCAGGAATGAAACATTGTCTGGCTGTCGGCCAGTCACCAGACTAGTTGGAGAAGAAGGCCTAATAGGCTAGTACAGGGAGCTGCCTGTCTGGGAAGGGCCTCGAATGCCAAGATAACAAGTTTGATCATCCTGAAAACAAGGGTAAGTCACTGGAGACTTTTATGCAAAGAACGTAGCATGACTGCCCTGGCCAGATGGCTCAGTTGGTTGGAGCATTGTCCTGTAAACCAAAAGGTCACGGGTTTGATTCCCGGGCCAGGGTACATACCTAGGTTGTGGGCTTGGTCCCCGGTTGGGGTGCATGCAAGAGGCAACTGATCGATGTTTTTCTCCCTCTCTCACTTCCTCCTTTCCCCTCTTTCTAAAATAAAAAACCAGGTCCTCGAGTGAGGATTAAAAAATAAAAGTTCTAAAAAATAATTAAAATTAAATTGAATTTAAAAATAGCATGATCAAAGAGAAACTTAAGGTAACTCCATGAGCTGATGGTTGCTTCAGCTTGAGCATAACTGCCAGTGGGGCCAAGGTCATCCCTGATTAACCTTTCTTTCCACAGGCACTTGCAGGTCTCGCCGGGTTCAGACATGTCCAGACCTCAGTGGTTTTCTTACAGAATCTCAGATTTGTTTGGAGTTCCTTATTATCAGCAATCATGTTTCTTTTGACCTTTTCTCTCTAATGCCTGTCATAGTAGGTCATAGTGTCTGACGTCTCTCAGGTTCTCGAGAGGTTTATAGAAGGGAAGAGAGAGACACTGCAGCAAGGCGAGGTTAATGCCGCACGATTCAGGAAGGCTCAGCAGCAGGCTGTGGGATGAGCAGGAAGTGGAAGAGAGGGCCAGACCCAGTCAGGGCTGAAAGAAATCACTGGTGTCGGCTGGCCTCGGGGTTGATTAGAAACAGCATGACACCCTACGTTGCAAGGGATTGACTTAGGTCCAAATTCTGGGTTGGGGGAGGGGGCACTGCAGGAGGTTCCAGATAGCAAACGTGCTGAAGGGCAGGTGGACAAAGAACCATAATCCCAGCTGCGTGGGTGGGCAGAAGGGTCCTGGCCAGGGACCGTGGCCCCAGAGCTTGGCGTGGTGTCTGGACCAGAGCGGACCTGAAGCACCAACCAGAACAGAGGTGGAATGAAGGGGCGACCACAGCTGGCAGGTGGTAGCTCTGAGGCATGGGGGTGCCTGAGGCTCACCTGCGCCTGGGGGTCATGGCAGCAGGGACAGGTCTGGCCCCCAGTGAACAGGGGGTGCCCTACCCAAGACTGGACCAGCAGCTGCAGGGGAATGCCACCACCACGACTCCAGCTGACTGAAATGGGAGGTGGATGCAGGCAGCCCTGATTTTCTGGCTTCTGTCTGAAGGAAAGACATGGATAACATCCACTTACCTGCCTTGCCGGCACCAGGACCACCAGCGGTGCCCCTCTCCCGTGCATTCCCGCCTGCTGAGCCTGCAGTGACAGGCACCCTCCAGGGGACAGACACCATAAGGACACTCTGAAGAGGCAGCCAGGCTGTGCACTTGGGGAAAGAGCCTGGCCTGGAGTCACAAGACCTAAGTCCCAGTCCTGGTTTCATCACTAACTCATTGCATGGTTTCACCCACCTGCAGACCAAATGTTCCCAGGCTCCCCTCCTGCTCTCCTTCTCTGATCTCTCACACCTGTGTACTGAATACCAGGCCAGGTGTGTGACCTGTCAGGACAAAAGCAAGAAGGCCGCCCCCTCTCCTGTCTCACCAACCCCTTCAGCATGTTGCTTCTACCTGCGCTGATCTGGTAACTGCACTGTGCAATGCAGGGAGGAGTGGGGACGGTGTCGGGACAGTGTCTACCCTGTGGGATTAAACCAAGTCACAGGGGTAGCGGCTGTGGAGCCCTGGCAAGAACCACTGCCAGGCTGCAGCAGGGAAGGGGCGCTGCCAATGGCCCACAGCCCCTTGTCTGGAGCAGAGCCCTCTGCTCTCAGGGGCTCCCACAGTCCTGCACTGATTGACACAGTTCACAAAGCTGACTCTGTGCCTCAAGGTGGTCAGCTCTGCAGTGTGGTTCATGTTCCAGAACCTTCTCCCTGTGGATTAACCAAACCTAAACTTGATTTGAGACTGCATCCTTCCCTCCCCATTCTCTACCCTGCTTCCCTCTGGCTTCCAGTGCTTTCCAGGGAGCCTTGCCTTAATAAATCACTGTCACAAGAACACCTGTCTCGGGTCTGCTTCTAGGGACTTGACCTAGAGCAGTGTGGCTTTAACAAAGGTTAAATGCCACTGGTGGGTAAACCACAAAAAGTGCAGAACATACATGGGAGCTCGGGAAGTCAACATCCAGTTTCATTCTGAAGACAGACAAAAGAAAGGCTTCAGAAGTGAGTTTGTGGGGGAAGGAGGCAGAAACAGGCCAGATTCTTGCCTGCCCCTGGAGGGAGCAGTCCCCTGTACTAAAACCTACTCTTTCGATTCATTTCCAAGGCAGAGCGGGGCAGCTGAGAGCTTCCAAAGTCAGGGACTCAGCTGACACAAGCAGGCGCCCCTTTGAATGAAACTCCGTAGTGAATGTGGTCCTTTTCCTTTGAGACTAGGCTAATCTGTGAAGAGTCCGATTTTGAAAGGCTGTAGAAGCCAACACTAGCCAAACTTGCCCAGCCCACAATGGTGACCAAGTTCCAAGAGATGTGGAGGCGTCACGCCTGACACAGAGCCCAGGTGGCTATGCGCTGCCTCAGGCACGCTGGTCAGAGTTGGTGGTTCACGGCCTAAGCTCTGCACCAATGTGCTATATGTGGGATTCCTGGCCCTGCCTCTTGGTGTCTGTGTGGACTTGCCTCAGGGTCCTCACCGGTCAAACGAGGGGCTCATGTGTTAGTAAATGCATGAGTACAGGGAGTGAGCTGAGAATGATATTTGGCACACGGAGAGGTTCAGTATATGTTAACTTACTATTATCATAATACACACCTGAGCATTCACGTGAGGCATGGGGACCCCCACCACCCAGTGCTGTATGCAGCTGAGCAAATGCTTCAGCACTGCAAGCTCTTAAACCCAAGTTCAGCAGGATGCCCTGCCTCAAGTCACTTCCTAAAACTGAGTCAATGACCTACTAAGGTCAACTCTGAGCTTGGCATGCTTCCAGTTCCAGATCTTGAACTGTTCTGGTAACCTGGAAGTTTTTTCCATTTATCCATATGAGACTTGTGATGAATAATTTTGTGTCAACTTGACCAGGCCATGGGGGTGTCCAGATATCTGGTGAAACGTGATCCTGGCGTGTTAATGAGGGTGTTCCCATATAAGAGGAACACTGGACTCGGTAGGTTGAGGAAAGCAGATGCCCTACAGTGGGGGTGAGGGGCTCATCCAATCCATTGAGGGCCTGACTAGAACAAAGAGGTAGAGAGAGGGCGAATCCCCTCTCTCTGCCCAACTGTGTTCAAGTTGGGACATTGGTCTTATGCCCTCAGACTGGGCATGCACCATCCGCCGTCCTGAGCCTCCAGCTTACAGATGGCAGATCATGAGACTCCTCTGCTTCCATAATCACATGAGCCAATTCCTTATAACAAGTCTTGGTAGGTAGGTAAGTAGACAGATATATACATCCATCCATCCATCCATCCATACATGGAGGGATGGACAGAGATACACAGATAGGTCTACTACTGGTTCCATTTTCTGGAGAACTCTGGCTAATACACAACTACTTATGCATGTCCATCAACCAAAGACTCTAAAAGAGGGATTTGTTTAAACAAACAAAAACTATTCAGGAGTGTGATTCATTTATTTTTAAAAAGGAGAAAGACAGTGGGGATAAAGCCTTGGCCATCCCAAGGCAGTATGTTTCACTGTTTTATGTCTCTCTCCCCTTCCCAAGACTGTTAAGTCCTTCCCAGGGGGGACCTGTTGCCACCTATCCAGCACCATGGCAGCCCAGCATTCACAGATGAACGTTCACTTCAGAGGAGGGAGTGGTGTGACCCAAAGACCATGCCTTGGAGGTAGCCAGCTTTCCCTTCAAACCCAGGCTCCATTACTTGCTGTGTTGCACAACTAAATCCTTACCCAACTGAGTCACACTTTCCTCCTCCGTAGTAAGGTAACAAAACCTACCTTTCAGCAATGTCATGAGGTATAAATGAGAGTTGCATGTTTGCTATGTCTTCCGTTGCTGCTGTAACACACTGCCAAAAACCTAGTAGCTTAAAACAATACAAATGTATTATCTAACAGTTCTGGAGGTGAAGGTCTAGCACGGGTCAGCAGACTCTACCAGAGAGCCCATGTCCTCGCTTTCTCCAGCTTCTAGATTCTGCCGCATCGGTTGGCACACGGCGCCATGTCACTCAGAATCCTGCTTCCTTCTTCCCAACTCCTCTAACTCTGTTGTGCCCTTGTTTTCTTACAGGATCCCTGTGATTACAGCAGGCCCACCTGGATAATTAGCCGGCTGCCTGGATAATTAGTCGGCTCTACAAAGTCTCTTTGTCATGTAAGGTCACAAACCTATCCACACAGATTCCACGGCTTAGGACGTGAACATCTTTGAGGGGTTGTTCTTCTGCCCACCACAGCATGTAAAAGACCTAGGACAATAATTCTGAGCACAGAATTGGTGCTTCACAAACAGCATTTATTTGGCGAGGAAACCAGGAAGGCAGCTGTACTACAGCAATGAATTAAGTTGACAGCGTTCACTGGTCACATATGACCAATACTACATGTTCCCACTAATACGAGGCAACTAGATTACTCAGATTCAGAGACAAAAAGTAGAATTGTGACTATGAGAGGCTGGGGGCTGGGGAAATGGGGAGATGTTGTTTAATGGGTATTGAGTTCCAGTTTTGCAAGATGAAAAACATCTTAAGATCTATTGCATAACAATGTGCCTATAGTTAACACTACTGAAATGTACACTTAAAAATGGTTGAGATGACTCAAAATGGATCACAGACATAAATGACATAAATGTAAACTGCAAAACTATAAAACTCATAGGAGATAACATAGGAAAAAAATCTAGATGACCTTGGGTTTGGTGATGACTTTAAAAATATATATTATTTATTTATTTATTTTTATAGAGAGGGGAGGGAGGGAAACAGAGCGGGAGAGAAACACTGCTGTGTGAGAGATTGGTTGCCTCTCGCATCCTCCTACTGGGGATCTGGCCTACAACCCAGACATGTGCCCTGACTGGGAATCAAACCAGCAACACTTTGGTTCACAGGCCGGCACTCAATCCACTAAATCACACCAACCAGGGTTGTGATGACTTTTAGATAGGCATGATCCTTGAGAAAAAGAATTAATAAGGTAGGCTTGACTAAAATTAAAAATTCTGCTCTGTGCCCTGGCTGGTGTGGCTCAGTGGATTGAGCGCTAGTCTGTGAACTGAAGGGTCACTGGTATGATTCCCAGTCAGGGCACTTTCCTGGGTTGCGGGCCAGGTCTCCACTTGGGGGCGTGTGAGAGGCACTGATTGATGTTTCTCTCACACATCAATGTTTTTCTTCCTCCCTTCTCCTCTAAAAATAAATAAATATAATCTTTTAAAAACACTTCTGCTCTGTGATAGACAATGTCAAGAGAATATAAAAGACAAGCCACAGACTGGGAGAAAATATTTGCAAAAGGCCTATCTGATAAAGGATTATTGTCCCAAACACAAAAAGAACTCTTAAAATTCAACAATAAGAAAAAAACCTTGATTAAAAAATGGGCCAAAGCCCTTAACAGACATCTCACCAAAGAAGATGTAGATGGCAAACAAACATATGAAAAGATGCTCCACATCATATACCCTCAGAGAAATGCAAATTAAAACAAGGAGACACCACTACACACCTATCAGAGTGGCTAAAATCCAGAGCGCTGACAGCACCAAATGCAGGTAAGGACGTGGTGCAGCGGGAACTGTCACTCACTGTCAGGGGGGATGCAAAATGGTGCAGACACTTTGGGAGATAGCTAGACAATTTCTTACAACTACACATACTCGACCAAGTGATACAGTAATTTTGCTCTTTGGTATTTACCCAAATAAGTTGAAAATTTATGTCCACACAAAAACCTGCACACAGATATTTATAGCAGCTTTATTCCTAACTGCCACAACTTGAAAGCCACCAAGATGCTTTTCAGTTGGCGAAATAAACTGGTACATCTAGAAAACGAAATATTATTCAGCATTTCAAAGAAAAAATGAGCTGTCAAGCCATGAAAAGATATGGAGGAAACTTAAATGCATGTCACTAAGTGAAAGAAGCCCATCTGCAAAGTGCTGAATACAGTATAACTCCCAACTAGATGGCACTCTGAAAAAGGCAAAACTTTGAAGACAATATAAGGGTCAGTGGTTATCAGGGATTAGGGAGGGTGATGAATAAGTGGAACACAGGATTTTTAAGGCAGTGAAAATGCTCTGTATGATACTATAATGGTGAATACGTCCTTATACATTTTTCCAAACTTAGAATAACACAACCAACAGTGACCCTTATGGAATCTATGGACTCTGGATGATAATGAGGTGTCGGTGTTCATCATTAACTGTAACAAATATGCCCTCTGGTGGGGAGGAGAGTAGGGGAGGGAGTGCCTGTGTGGAAGAAAGGGGGTATATGTGAAATCTCTCTACTTCCACTCAATTCTGATGTGAACCTAAAACTGCTCTAGAAAGAAAGTCTATTAAAAATAATATTTTAAAAAGTGGTTAAGATGCTGGGTTTTATATTATGTGTCTTATTACAATTTTCAAAAAACACTCCTTTGGTCTGTCTCAAAGACATTAATCAAACTGCATCTATTTGACTTGCTTAGAACAGGTTGGAGTGAGCTTCTCACACCACTATTTAAGCCCATAAATATTGCTTGTAAAGCAGTTTTTAAAACGCATATTTTCAAGTATATCCAACACTGGTAATTAGAATGCCACACCATCTTTTTTTTTTTTTAAACAATTTTGTCAGGTGACTGCATAAGTGTCTCCAACTGTCTCTTATTGAAGTTGTTTCCAGTTTTCCTCAATATTTTGTTCTTAATATGAGGATAGTATGAATAATACGAGGATGCAGGAATTTGGGGGAGAGGCGGTGAAACTGTTCTATATCTTGTATTTGGTGGTGGTTATACAGCTGTATACATGTCAAAACTCCCAGAACTGTATACTAAAAAGTTTTACTTTAGGTAAATTAAGCTTATTTTTAATAGGAAAAACAAGTTATTTGGTACCTACAGCTCTCTCTGAACAATATTAAAATTTTCTTTTAGCCCTGGCTGGTGTGGCTCAGTGGATTGAGCACCAGCCAGCAAAGCAAAGGGTCGCTGGTTTGACTCCCAGTCAGGGCACATGCCTGGGTTGCAGGCCAGGTCCCTAGTGGGGGTGTGTGTGAGAAGTAACGGCACATTGATGTTTCTCTCCCTCTCTTTTTCCCTCCCTCTCTTTTTTCTAGAATAAATAAATAAATACTTTCTTTAAAAAAACATTTTACAGATCATCCACTTTTAAAACCAATTTTATTCAGCCAAGATTGCGGAGTAGGTAGACATGCTCTGTCTCCCTCCACAAGTAAGAAGGAATACAACTATTTCAAAACTAGAGATAACCAGAAGTTCCAGAAAATTGAGCTGCATGAAAGTCCAGCAAACAAAGATATAAAGAAGAAATACTCATCCAGACAGGTAGGTGGGGCAGAGCTGGGGTGGAGAGGATGCGGTGTGGCGCCTTTGGCAGTGGCAGTGGCAGTGGCTGGCTGGTGGAAAGCGCAGTCACACATTATAAAGTTTGGGAGGGACACCTGGGGAACGCTCCCAGCCCCAGACCAGACCGCACAGTTCACAGTTCCAGCGCCAGGGAAAATAAAAATAAAGCCTCATTGCTTCTGACTGTGCAAACCAGCGGAGGTTCTGGTGGAGGAAGAAACTGCTGGTCTCTCAGCAGAATCCATTTGTTTAGAGGCCCCCATGGTCCTAGAACACCTGCAAACCCACCCACTCTAGTAACCATAACCAGGGCAACAGCTAGAGGGGTGCCAGTCCCATAAAGGAAATGGGAGAAGTGCCCGGAAAAGGGGCAAGTGCTAAGCAAGCGAAATTGTTCCTTCTCAGGCCCCTCCCCCACATACAGCACCACAACGTGGTGAAACAGGTTGCCCTGTACTGATGAATACCTAAGGCTCCGCCCCTTACCATGTAACAGGTGCGACAGTTCTATAAGACACAGAGGCAAACACAGGAGCCTGTCAAGTTGAGGAGAGAGAATTATGGCCCAAAAGAGGGAACAACAGATCAAGGTTCCAGTGGGAGAACTAAGTGACGTGGAGCTGGCCAACCTAACAGATGAGGAGGTAGCCAACCTCATGGATACAGAATTCAAAACACTGGTGAAAAAGATGCTTACAGACTTGACAGTTATGCTTGAGTATGGCAAACGCAGAAGGGAAGAAGTGAAGGCTAAGCTAAGTGAAATAAAGAAAAATCCACAGGAAACCAATGGTGAAGGGAAGGAAAACAGGGTTCAAGTCAATGATCTGTAACATAAGGAAGAAATAAATAGTCAACCTGTACAGAATAAGGAGACAAGAACTGAAAAAATCGAGGAGAGGCTTAGGAACCTCTGGGACAACTTTAAACAGGCCAACATCCAAATCATAGGGGTGGCAGAAGAAGAGGAAGAGCAAGAAATTGAAAACTTATGTGAAAAAATAATGAAGGAAAACTTCCCAAATTTGGCAAAAGAAATAAGACATACAAGTCCAGGAAGCACAGTGTGTCCTAAATAAGTTAGACCCAAAGAGGATCACACCAAGACAAATCATAATTAAAACGCCAAATGTTAAAGATAAAGAGACTCTTAAAAGCAGCAACAGAAAAGAGAGTTACCTACAACCAAGTTCCAATAAGACTATCAACAGATTTCTCAAAAGAAACTTTGCAGGCAAGAAGTATTCAAGGTGATGAAAAGTAAGGACCCACAACCAAGATTACTCTATCCAGCAAAGCTATCATTTAGAATGGAAGGGCAGATAAAGAGCTTCCCAGACAAGGTAAAGCTAAAGGAGTTCATCATCACCAAGCCCTTATTATATGAAATGTTAAAGGGACTTATTTAAGAAAAAGAAGATCAAAACTCTGAACATTAAAATGACAACAAACTCACATCAACAGAATCTAAAAAATAAAAATAAAAATAAACTGGGCAAACGACCAGAATAGGAACAGAACCACAGGTATGAGGATCACTTGGAGGGTTATCAGCTGGGAGGGGAAGGGGGAGAAAATGGGGAAATGGTGCAGGGATTAAGAAGCACAATTGGTTGGTACAAAATAGGGGGGAGTTAAGAATAATATAGCAAAGGGTGAAGCCAAAGAACTTATATGCACGATCTATGGACATGAATTAAGGGGGTGGAATTGCTGGAGAGAAGGGGGTTCCTGGGCAGAGGAGAGCAAAGGGAAAAGAAATTGGGACAACTGTAACAGCATAATCAATAAAATATAAATTTTTTTTTTTATTTCCTTTTTTTTGAGAGGGGAAGGGAAGGAGAAGAAGGAGAGAAGCGTCAATGTAAGAGACACATGGACTGGTTGCCTCTTGTACACCTCCAACGTGGGACCTGGCCTGCAATTCAGGCATGTGCCCTGACCAGGTAACAAACCAGCAACCTTTGGGTTCACAGGCTGGTGCCCAATCCCCTGAGCCACATCAGCCATGGCTGGACTACAGTTCTGACCCCCTTGTGACAGTAATGTCTTTAAGTGTCCCCTAAATAATCTACTCAGTCTTTGAGACAAACAAGGCAAACCTCGCTGGAGACCTGCTTTAGGAAAAAGAGTCATTCCAAATCCTTCTCAATTAGAGAATTTCTGAGGCCTCTTTGTTCTTCTCTGCTTCTTCTGTCCCCTAGGAACCAACATTCACGCCACATGCCTCTCCCTGGATTATAAGGACCAGCTGAGCTCTCTGCCTTGAGCTCTCTCACCTCACATATCAGGTGTAATTTCCCGGGTTGGATGTAAATGCAAACATGCCTTTAAAAATCACTTTACAAGTAATATTTATTGGTTTAACCGTGTTGCCCAGAACAATTGTCCCCAGTGGTCACTATTCATCAGCCTTACAGAGCAGTCGGGGGGCCTGGAGGCCAAGGGTACCGGTGAGAAATCTTCAGGAGGCTTTTTTGTTCTCTGTGACACAGAACTTAATGTCAGAAAGAAAACAGAACAAAACTCTGAGACCTCGCATCCCTCCCTTGTCTTCAACTTCATACAGATCCCTCTCTCCAGTATTTAAATAGGCTCAAAATCTGTTCAATCTGTTACAAAAAATCCTCATGCTCCTCTCCCTGCAGATGCCATCCTCATTCTCTCCTTCAGGTTCACATTACCCAGAAAGGGCTGCCCCTGCTCTTCCTCTTTGCACCCCACAAGGATTCCAGTCTGGCCCCACCCTACCACCTTCTAAAGGGGCTTTGGTTCTGGTCCATAATTCCTAGGTTGATGAAAGCAGCCAATGCTCCGCTATGTTCATTTAAATGGATCTTAGCCCTGGCTGGTGTGGCTCGGTAGAGGTCACAGGTTCTATTCCCAGCCAGGGCATGTTCTTGTGTTGCAGGCCAGGTCCCCAGTTGGGGGCGTGAGAGGCAATTAATTGATGTTTCTCTCCTGCTTTTTCCCTCCCTTTCCCCCTCTCTAAAAATAAATAAAATCTAAAAAAAAAAAAAAAAAAAAAGGATCTTAAAACAGCACTTGGCACTGTGGTTTTAGAGAAATGTTCACGTGCTTGGCTCTCCTCCTCTGGCTCTTCGTTTCCATCCCCATCCTAGCTCCTCCTCTATCCAAATCCTTCAGTGTTGTGGTTGTCTAGGGTTTTCTTCACTCTCTCTGTCTAGACCCTACCTCATCCCATGGCTTCATCCACCATCCTCTTGCTGATTAAGACCAAAAACCAGTACCTGCATCCCAGCTCCTTCCTCTTGAGTTCCAGACACATCTATCCAATGACCTCGTCTGACTTCTACCCTGTTACCCGACGAACCCTGTCTCATTCTGGACCACTGGACAGGCAGTCCCTTGGGAAGTGGCACCATCACCAGTAACCACCTAGGAGTAACCCTTGTCACATTTGGGTAACACATCCCAACACTCACTCAGCCCTGTTGATTTCACCTCCCGGATAGCTCTCAAATCCCTACTTTTACCCCATTTCACAATCACAAACTTAACTGGCCATCCCTTCTTCATCCTCATCCTTCTCAAGTTCATTCTCTGAGGTTAAAAGAATGGTCTTTTAATAATGCAAATCTATGCCTGCTGGTCCTGTTTAAAATTCTTCAGTGACTTTCCCAAACTTTGGAATGAAGTCCAGTCATCTGCTTGGCCTCCAAGGCCTTACCTAATGTTTGCTTGTCTGCCTGTCCAACTTCCCCGAGCTGTCTCTTAAGTCTGATCTTTGAGTCATTGACACTGGGTTTTCTTTCTCCCCTCAGAGCAGATGCTGCTCCCCATGCCTAGTGTCCTACTCTGCTTTTTGCCATGCAGCTGCCTGCTTCTCAGCCTTCAGAGCACTTCCTTTTCTCCCACATTGTGATTGGCTCTCCAAGTGTTCTTTGCTTCTTAACACTTATCGTAGTAATTTGTGCAATTATTTGTTTGCTTTTCCTACTAAACGGGAAGTTCCGTGTCTGTTTTGTTCAGTCAGATATTTGTCTTCCCTTTTGGTGACACAGCACTTGAACTTGCTACACTGGAAGAATCAGTCACTTTATGAATCCTGGTGGAAGGGGGAGGAAGCCGTGCCCAACCCCTCACTTTCCCAGCCTCTCTTATGGGTAGGACATGAGCACGCCCCCAACTGGCACATCCTTAGAGGGTTTTGGGTAACGTAGGAGAGAAAGGTTGGGAAACACTCCCGTCCTCCGGGCAGCAGTGCCGGTTGTGGCTCCAAGGGTGAGCTCTAGGGACAGCAGCAGCGTTGGTGCTGGCTGCCAAGTGAGGTCCTGGGAGAACTGGAAAAGGTAGCAGTGCCTGGTGTGCAGCAGTTCCCATCAGTTCTGGGGAGTGGCTCTCCAACCCTCTCAATGATCCTGTCACCTAAAACCGACTTTTTCACTGTGCATCAGGTCAGACTATACCAGAATCTACTAGTCAGAGTTTACTAGTCCAACAGCTATAAATCTGGTGTCCCAGAAGACTCCCTGGCAGGAAGCATGTGCACGGTGAATGCTGCTTAAAAGGGTATGAAACAGCCATAGTTGGTGTGGCTCAGCTGGTTGGAGCGTCGTCCCGTGAACAGAAAGATTGCCAGTTCGACTAATAGTCAAAACATGTGAGAGTCAACTGATCCATGTTTCTCTTCCTTTCTCTCCCTCCCTCCCTCCTTTCCCCTCTCTAAAATCAATAAGCATGTCCATGGGTGAGGATAAAAAAAAAAGAATGCATCAAACAAAAGGGTCATAGGTGCTTTTGTGGAACGAGGATCCTTCTTTCACAGAATATAGTTTGTAAAACTTGCATCCACCTGACATTTAAATGGCAAAAACCATGAATGTTAAACCAAACTTTGGAAAACAATGCATTAGCTGATACAGGAAATTCCTTTAAGATTGGGCTCACTGAATAAACGTGTGATTTCTTTTCCCACTAGAAAAGCCACATCTGCCAAAAAATAAAATGTTGACCCAGCCAACATGGGGTGTGCAGTCTGTGAAGGACAGTTCAAGTATAAGAAAGAGCCACCTTGCTGTGGGCAGAGACCTACCTGGTTCAGTTACTCAACCTGGAATTTCTTTGGTAAAACTGAAAAAGCAACTATGTCAAATGGATTGTTGTGAGGATTATAGAATATGGAAGTTCTTCACTGACTTCACCCCAATAAACTTAATAACAACAAAAAAGTTACGAGTTCAAAAGTCAGTATCTAGCCCATGCTGTGTTCCCTCAATGTTTCCATATTTCTTCCCCTCCCCCCTTGCTCCTCAATCCTCACCCCAAACAATGATGTATTAAATTATATGGCTAACACAGCAATATTGAAAAAACCAGTGATACTGAGTTTTTTCATGCTATTCTCGCCATGAATTACACCCTAACATATGGATTTTTTGGCAGGAATGTTACAGCATTTATAAAAGCACAGATGATATCAAAATTAACATTCAGAAATGGTTGAAAGGTGCACAGATTTTTCTTTTTCATATTTGTGATGCTGAAGTTAGTGATGCCCAAAGGGATAACTCGGAGCTTAAAATCTATCTTCACACAAGGATTGTCAGTGTTGCCAAATACAGTGAGGTGTACCACAGGGGCAATGCTGCCTGCTGTTTGAGTCAATTCCATTACTTCCCAGATCTACCGTTAGAACAGCTGGCAAGTATTTTCAAGAATATTAATTACTGCAGAAGTGTAATGTTTTAGTTAGAAGCTATGATTTTCAGGAAATAAATTGACACTTCAGAACTACTTCAGAAAAACTAAGAAACCCTAGATGCTTCATTTCCTACCATAAATTTTTGGGTTTTGTGAACTTTTAATGGCTCCAAAAGTTCCTCTACTCCTTTCCAGGGTTAATTTCCCCTCTGAGTTCTTAATACATCCTACTCCTGCCCAGATCTTACCCCATTATTTATCTGTTCACGTGTCCTTTGTACACTCTTCTTAGCCTGCAAACTTACTCCCATCTCTTACCCCAGCCATCTCAGCCTAAGCAACGATCCTACCATCCTGTCTCTTGAAAATCCTACCTCTTGTCTGTCTCCAAATTTACTGAGGAAAACCAACACTTTCAGCCTTGCTACTCGTTCATTAACCTAATTACAATCTCACCTGGGCCCTCTCCTTTGCTCCTGCAGAAAATGTTCTTGCAAAGATGAGCAAATGTCAAGTTCAAAAGCACCCCTTCAACTCACCCTTCTTACCCACTCGACGTGACAGGATTGGCTGCCTCCTTCTCTTTTGGGCGGGGTGTTCTGATAACTTTTTGAGCTTCTCCTCTGCTTAATCTTCAAATGGTAAACATTTCACTGCTAATTTAACTCCCTTCTTCTTTCCCTGTGCTCAAATCTTTAAACTCTGTATAATATATATGCATGTGCATCTCAGTGTTTCATTTCCACTCTAGACCTTTCTCCTGAGTCCTAGTTCTATGTAAGAACTGGTTATGTTCAAACCAGGTTCAATGTATTCAAAATGGGAATCATCTTTCTCTCCCCTTACCACTCCATCCCTCCTCCTGTCCTCACTTTCTCAGTTAATTTATATTCAGGCTGCACCTAGACTTCACCACTCTGTGTCTCATACCTTCATACCCACCCTAGCCACCTGGCCCACCTCTCAGGTCACAAGACCAGAACAGTCCCTTCTTCATTACCTCCAGAACTGACGGGTTCCGCCTCTGCCTCTGGTCTTCCCTTCACTCTTTCATAACTGTCTAAAACTTAAGTCCTCAACCATTTCCCTGCTTTAAGGAAGCCTTTCCAAGGAATCCCACTGACTATGCACAACTCAGCTCAATCCCAGAATGCCACGTACACTTTAATTTAGTTCAACACTGCATGACATTTTTGGTTTCCTTTCTGCCCCAGTATTTCCAGCCACATTGAACTTCACGCTATTTCTGGAATGTAGTTTCACATGTCAGTTCCTGCCAATCCTTTCCCAGGCATGCTATGCTCTTAGGCCCCTTTTGCACTCGTGGGGCATTTACTGTCTTTCAACATGTCACCTCTTCTATGAATAATGTCCTGACACTATCCAGCACGCCACAGTTCCGTTGTGATTCACACACATCTTTCCTACCAACTGTGCTGTGCGGTGTGTGCCCGCCCCCCTGGCGCAGGCACTCGGGAGGGCAGGAGAGCCACTCACTCCCCCAGGCTTGATGATCAAAGTCTCTCGTCTCTTCTAAACACCCAGGCGACACACATGACTGAAAATGATCAACAGACAGAAAGAGTTTTGTGAGAGCTTTAATGGCACAAAATGTTTATAGCTACAAGTTATACATGTATTGTAAACTGTATATAATGATACAAGTGCTAACTAAATAGATGAAGAATGCATAATCACTTTGGCTCAGTTAATTCCAATAATTTCAACAACTGGTTCACTTAAAGGTTCATCTGCCTGGCTAAGTCTTCAAATTTCATTGTTTAGGACAGGAAATATTTGTACTGCAATCAGAGTAACGTGTTGAACTTTTCAGTGTGCAAGTTGGTGCAGTTTCACTCTTGACTATTTATAAATCTTTTAAGCCAATTTTCATCAAACAGAAAAAATAAATGAAGCCCGCCTTTTAATCTCCAAATTGTAAACAGGTGTAAAGCTTTTTCAACATAAATTTTAAAACGTCAACTGTTAATTGTTGGATTCTCCCTTCCAATCACATAATCTGTTTCTGTTCAACACAAATCTGGGTAGGAGCACAGATATTTATCCTGTACTTTAGGGCTATTGATAAACTCTGCATGACTTCATCTTAGGAGAAGTTCTACTGTGACCATGTAGTAAATAGTCCAAAATTTCACTGGTATTTTTAAGAAAAAGGGGAGAACTACATTTATTTTCAATGTGGAAAAAATATCACAAATATACCCAAGTTCAATAACACTACTGATAGAACTGCTACTGAATTTCAACAGAGGGCAATGTATTGCCTGTAAAAGGTTGCTCTTATTTCAAGAATAATTTTACTTTTCCCTCCCACGATACCAATTGTAATACAAATTATGTATTATAGCAGTTTAGGTATTTAGTTCTAACTTGACCAGCCTTTTAAATTTTACTCAGGCTTTGCAAAAATCAGTGGGCCATCAGGTTTTTGTTCTTCCCAAAGAAATTTAAATGTGAACACTTGAAATAAATAGTTTATAGAAGGCAAACAAGTGTTATATCAGGTTTAAGAATAAGATGGAAACAGGTATAATAAAAATGTGTCCAAAAGTACTTAGCATCCATTGTTAGAAAGAGAAACAAAGTAAAATAATTCAGAAAACTGTTTTGTATATATCTTTTCCTTAAAGATAGCCAGCTATATACTTGAAAAAAGTCAGAAATTAATTTTTTATTTACTCTGGTATGTTATTTTCCACTATAACACATTAATTTTACAAAATTTGATGTGAGAAAAAAAAAAGTTAGTTTCTGCAAACTGGTGAACCTGGTTGTCCAAGTGTTTTTATTCAAGTTAACCTGATGCACTTTATTTAATGAGTAAATTGCTAGTTTTAAAATTAACAATGGTTCACTAAATATTCAATAGTAATGTCTATATCATAAACAGGTATTATTTATATATAAAACATATAATAGTATCCTTCAGAGTCATGCTATGAGTTCTGAAATCCAATAAATCTACGTGAAATAATTGGTAATCCTGATGCTTTCTAACAATTTGGTCCTAAAGCTTCACATTTCAGAAACAAACAAACAAACAAACAAAGTATGTCACTGAAGGAAGTTGTGAGGGTTCTGGAACTTATAACTGAAAAGATGGCTGCAACTGAAAGTGACCAGTACCTGCAGAATCATAGGCTTTGCCTTGGGAAGATCGTAGAGTAAACATGAACAAAGGAGAGATCAGAAATCAACAAATGGCATCTTTTCGGAACTGTGTCCAATGTTCCCACAAACCAAGTCTGTTTTTCCAAGTTGCACAAGTGTTTGGAATAACTCAAACAATTATCTTTACTTTAAAGGCTTCAGAGTGGATGTGATGCTTCCTTAAAGACAGTAAGCCTGCATTTACACAACAAACTGGTCCTCATTCCAAAGCCTCTTCTTAGGAAAAGAATTTTTTTAATGTAAAGAAAGTCATGAAAAACTCACATGCAGTAAACATAAAAAAGCAAACACACACAGACAAATCCCAAAAACATTTTCATTATTTCTAGGCCTGCAACATTCCTCATCAGAAATAAAGATTCTACACCATAGAAAAGACAGCATTACAACACACTCATAGTAAAACCTGCTGATGTACTTTAGTTCTTACTCCATTTCATACCTGTCATTTACATAGACTGCCTCCTACAAATTAAAAGGTGCCATTAGGAGCTTAGACAAAGAGTGGCTCCAAAGCTGGTTTAAAATAATTTTTTATTGCCCAGGATATTTTTTTTTTCTTGTGTCTTGTGGGTTTTTTCTTTTTTTCTTGTTTTCTTTTTTAATAACTAATAAGTTCAAGCTTAGGGAAGCTTGCCTTTGTCTCAAAAAACAAAACAAAACAACAAAGCTTTTATATCATTTGCTAACCTGATCTTGCTTTGAAAGAGATGGTAGTCATCTTGCAAGAGTAAAATTTATACCATGAGTGAGTCAGGTTTAAGTCTGGTGGTACTAAAAGGAAACAATAGCAGTATTGACAAAATTATCATGTGCTGGTGGCATTTGCAGAAAAGAAGCCCTTGCAAATTTCTAAACAACAGTAAACTCTGTTAGGAAATTCTAAAGTGTCTCACAGGCCAAAAAGGGAATGAGGTTAGTAAAGTGCCTCAACAGAGTTTGAATAAAATACTGGATTTGAGTTATTGGAGCTTGGATATGTAAAAATAGGGTTGTAGGTTGGGTCATGCTTACAATGGTCTCAAGTTCAAATAAACTACTGTGACAGTACACCGCTTCACAGGCCACGTGCTTTTCCAGGGGCTTCTTTCCTTCAGTAGGTGCTGGCAGAAGGTGAGCTCAGTCGTTTTCCAATATAGATGCTGAAAGGGAACAGAGCGTACGACGTTTCATCTGTTTCAACAGTTCTGCACCAGCTTAACACAGGAGGAACTCCAATAAAAACTGAAATGTTCAGTCCTTATAAAAGGCTCCAGAAATGTAAGCATATAGTGCCCTAGCACCCTGAAATTGTCACTGATTTACTGAAAACAAGTCACCAGCTGGCCCAACTGGTTTCACATGATTACGTTTAACTCAGGAGGCGGGACTGGACAGCGCAGGGGTAGGGATTAGACAAGGGAACGCCAGAGAGAACAGAGCTCCTGAAAAAGGAAAGCACAGCCAACCTCCTGTGAGTTATTCCTTTGTGGTAGACAAGTTCTACTTTTCTGTAGACTGACACTTCAGATACAAAATATATTGAATAGTAATATTCCCAATTATAAAGCTGCCAGTGCTTTCAAGAGGGCTCTTATTAACAGTTTAACTCTTAAAGATTAAGGGCCTAATGTTACTTTTTGGGCCAGGCAAGTATTTTACCCTTAATCATCACAAGCAGAAGGGAAGTTAAGGAAAATATGGAATTAGCCCCACCCCCCAGTGCACTAAAACCAACCACCTTGTTAAAATTCTTTTTTCTACATTCATCTATAACAACAGTTACACTTACACCAGCAAGAAAATAGTCTGGGTTCATGAAAGGAAGAGATACTGCAAGGTACAAAAACCAACCTCTTGAGAGTAAATGAACTATTGTGCAGTCAACACTGTAGAGAATTAAAAGTTCTGCCCCCACACCAACCTCATACAACATTCACATTCCCTTCCTCCACAAACACCTTCCTTGTGATGTTTGTTATCACTATTATCACTCAGAAAGTCAAAGGGTGTGTGTGGAAAAGTCACACATATGTTTCCATGTTCATGACTGTGCATCTCTCTCCTGTATGCTGAGCTCCTTAAAGGGAAGCTAAGGAAAGATGTATCTTTTGCGTATTATATACAGAAAGTGACTCACTGGACACGCTTAAAGAGGACAATGTACGTATCTTGGGGAAAAAATTAACAGCTAGTGTTTAACTCCTAAAATCTTCCAAAAATATATTTCCTCAATTACTCAAATTAAGAAAAAAAGAATTTAAAAGGCATGCCTAAAAAATTAATGGAAGTAGGTAAATATGTAACAAATTTGAGAATAATAAATGGGAATGCTACAAAGAGAAGAAAAACAGTATCTCAAACAACCAACCAGTTTCACTCAAGAACTATACAATAAAATAATGTACCTTTCCAGTTGGGAAAAAAAGTTCACATCAACCCCCAAATTTACACACTGAAGATTAGTTTACTTTATGGTTCAAATAATCTTGAGTCATTAATAAACAACAAAACCCAAAAAGGAATATCAATCATAGACAAGCCCACTTAAAAATGATCACTTAAGCCCTGGCTGGTGTGGCTCAGCAGGTTGGACACCATCCCACAAACTGAAAGGTCACTGGTTCAATTCCAGTTCAGGGCACATGCCTGGGTCGTGGGCCAGGTCCCTGATTGGGGGTGTGCAAGAGGCAGTGTGTTTCTCTTGCACATGGATGTTTTTCTTTTTAAAAGATCACTTAGGAATTTAATATGAACTTACTTTTCAGAAATACTCTATTAAAAATGCTAATCACTATACTAACAGTGTACCAACCTTAATAATTCAAGTTCACACTTTAATTGCACTAAAACATTAATAGCAAAACAATACAAGCTGCTTTCACATGTATTTCTTGCACCTGGAAATAAAACATGAGGATAAAAATGAACGAAAAAACAAAACAAAAAAAAACCTGTATGAGCTGACCAGTACTTACCCTAGTCCCAAAGCCAAAACGTGAGAAAGGAAGAGAGATGGAATGAACACCTTAAGAAATTCTGCAGAGAAAATACCCCCTTTCTTCATGGCTCCACTTTTCCTCATGCTTAAAGAAACAGAACGTTTTGGGTGCCGGAAGTGGAACTCCCTAGGGGAAGAAATTCAGAAGTAGGTATCAGAAACATTTGCTGAAAATAGTGTGGGAATGGACAGGTCCACTGTGTAAACATGCACTGTGCCCACTGAAGAAAACAGGTGAGAACTCACTTAGGTGGAATGTTTTCGGGCCTACTGGACCAATCCGACACCCAGTCTACACTTTTCTTCAAAGCGTCAACTTCTTTCTCTCCTTCTACAACTTCTTCTTCTGACTGTAAATAATTCAAAAGTTAAAAAATACAAAAAGGAAGACCAGTATTTAATATCTAAACAAGAACTTGAGTGAGTTTCACTGTTTTTATACCTAAGCATAGACTATGAACCTGAAACTTCAATTAAACCTCAATTAAAAAAAAAAGTGAACCTGAGAGAAAGTGTATTTGAGGCTATGCTAACTAAAGTGTGGAAAATGGTTATTAACTGTTGAATTTGGGTGATGCTTATACATAATATACTCTTTTGTATGTATGTTTTCAGGCCAAGAGCAATCAAATTGTCCAAAAGCTTCTCTTTTAGTAGAATCCACAGGAAGAAGACATTCCTAAAAATGACACAGCATTATTTATTCAGTTTTAGGGAATGTGATGCTATGACCTCAAACCAAAGGATCTCAAAGCTAAGAATTGTTTTATTTGAATAGGATCCAGTCTTTGACCAAAACTTTCATTCTTTTCAGTAGGTAGTTATGAAATATGGAGCCTAATACATCCCCATGATTCTTTTTTGACAGATATAGTTCTCTGTGGAAGCGCTGCCCAGTGAAGGTAGCTTCAGACACTCTCCAGATACAGATAGCCCTTTTTACTATCAAACCGGAAGTACAAATGCTATGGATTTTTACTCCTCTGTAGTATCATTCTTATTTAGTTGGGCTAAACTTGGCAAATTCCACTGAGGCCTTCAGAATTAAGCTTTTTCCACTGGGTATTGAGATTACTCCAAATCATGAATTAGCCCTTTAGAGTAAATCTAAAAACATCCTAAATTAAAAACAATATATTTAAAAAATTTATTTATTTGTCTACACATAGTATATGACTATATTCAACACACTGCAGGTCCTTTCTGTTAAGTTTCTAAGTTGGGTCTCACATGTCTCTCTCTCTAAAACTGCTCAAAGGTTTAGGTTTAAACTTGTGAAAAAGTGTGTATTTCACACTTTCCAAGAGAATGAAAATACAATACGATTTTTGTTCTTTTTTTAGATGATGTAATTTTCTCTCAGTTGAGTGAAGCAAAGTTATCTTTGGACTATTACTTAAAAAAAAAAAAAGATCACCCCTGGCTGGTGTGACTCAGTGGATTGAGTGAACCAAAGGGCCGCCAGTTCAATTCCCAGTCAGGGCACAGGCCTGGGTTGCAGGCCAGGTCGCCAGTTGGGGGCACACGAGAAGCAACCACACATGGATGTTTCTCTCCCTCTCTTTCTCCCTCCCTTCCCCTCTCTCTAAAAATAAATAAAATCTTAAAAAATTAATTAATTAATTAAAAACCCAGATCAGTTTAGAATCAGGATCATAAGCTCTCCAACTCTCATTTATATCAGCCCTGAGATTCCTTTTATTAATCTTAAATTTGCCAGTTTCAGGTTTTAAATTGTCTTCCAACTCTGAGAATTTCAGAATATTGTAAAAATGCACTTAATCTTATTAAGAGTCATGCTTTCAACGGGGTCGATAGCCCTCTCTCTACACCAACATCTGTTTAGACTGTATAGAATGATGATTTTAGCCTATCCTCCCGTGGAAAGCCCTCAGCTTCTATCCACTCCCACTGTACTTCTCTGGCCCACCTCAAGTTTTCAGGTCTCTAAACGGCAGCAGTAAACTTTGGCCTGTGGGGTCAATGGTCAGATAAACCACAGCTTACACGAGGGAAAAGAGAGGACAATCTCAGTTTCTATCACCTTCCAAAGATACGCAACACTGTGCTGGCCTCTTTGGTCCCAAAAACACAATGCAAAAATGCCTTCAAGAGACAATCTACAGTCTATTTTCTGCTACAAAACTGAGACTCTTGAGGACTACTATCCTGAAAGTATAATCTGAATGACCTTTTGCCTAAATGCATTACAACCTGGGCTTCCTCACACTGTAGCTCACCAGACATGTTTTGTTCTTGGGACCTGTGAGCTCTCCTGAAACCAACCCCATCCCACTGACTTAATTTAGTAGAAGGAATGGGGGGGTCACAGACAGAGTATCAGAGGGAAAACATGTATGTGGAGGGTGAGGGAGGTCTAAGGTCAAATCAATAATTGGGAAATACTTGATTTAAATAAACAGATTTCTTTACTGCAGGAATTGTCAGAGCCTGTAACATGTTACCACCTGCTGTGATTAATGGAGGTGAGGGAGCCCTGGTGCTGTATTCTTTTCCATTTACATCACTTCAGAACAATCCTAAGGGGCTTCCCATTGAGGAAATGTTCCTAAACACACATTTTGGAAAAATGCTAATCTAGATTTTCAAAAGGTCTGTACAAAAGACAGTACAACTGAGGACATTTTCCTCAGGGCAGACTACAACAAAGAATTAATTTCATTTCTGTACCTTGGGATTCCTTAGTACACTTTTTGCCATGGAAACTTCAGACTTCCTTCTTCACTGTTAAAGCTCACTGCACATGGCCAAACTGATATACAAAAGCCAGCAGTTCAACAAGTTCAGTCAGACACTCCCTACACAAGAGCCTGGCTACTCTAAGCTTCTCTACAGAACATAGTTCATCATAAAATACATTTGTGTTCAATCCCAGAGGTTTTCTGGGTTTCAGAGAACAGTACAAATAGAGTGGCGTCAAAATAGGAAGAAATCATGCAGCCTTTTGGAACAGAAACAATACTGGGTGGATCTCAGGAAACATGCAAAATATTTCTAGTGCAAAGGGTTCAAGACACTGTACAGTGAGACCCCCCACAAAGCAAAGTTTTTTATTAGAATTTATTTAAACATTCATTCAACATACATTCTTCAAGCACCTTATAATGACAGAAAAGAATAGTATCTGGTGATCTGACACATCAATGAAGTTAAGGGTTGCCTACGAACATTCTAAATCATTAAGAATTAAGCACTTATCAATTTTATAACATAGATCTTTATAAGCTTTCAATACCATATCCATCTATACTTCCAACAATGTCAACTCCTAAGTGAACTATATTTACCCTTATTTAATTTAAGGAAGCTGCATATTTTAAATCAATTTTATCTTAGCTTTTGAAATTTATCTCAAAAGTCATTGCTTTCATCTCAGACACAGCAAAAGTTTTCATACCTGGTTCTACAGTACCCTTCCTTTTCATTTATTTCGTGACCTTAAATAAGACATGTGTCTGGGTTTTCTATTTATAAACTCAAGAAACTAGCCTGGCATACTAAAATGATACACCACTGACAAGAATTTACCAATTCTTTTAGGGTGAAACATCTCCAAATAGTAAGTTGTAAAGGAGTACAACAAGGGCTATATCTTCCTAAATGAATTTCAAAATCATAAACTGAATAACTTAAAACAGCTTCAGCCCTGGCTGCTGTGGCTCAGTGGATTGAGCATCGGCCTACGAGCCAAGTGTCGCTGGTTCGATTCCCAGTCAGGGCACATGACTAGGTTGCACTTCAGGCCCCCAGTTGGGGGAGCGCGTGAGAGGCAACCACACAGTGATGCATCTCTTCCTCTCTTTCTCCTTTCCCCTCTCTCTAAAAATAAATAAATAAACAAACAAATAAATAAATTGTTTAAAAAAAATAAAAAAGCTTCAAACTATTTTTAAAAGTCTTCTAATTCTTTAGTATATTTTAGCCAAACATACTTACTTAAGAGGCTTGCATTTCCCTATTCACTGTGAACCAGAAAAATAAATTAACATACACAAACACACACACCTGAGAGCTATGGTCCCTGCTGGTGTGCATTTCCACATCAAACATAATTTGCCCGTCTTCTTGTGGGGAAGGGCTAGGAGAAAAAGAATTCAGGCATTAGTTTTAATGCTCATTTTGTCAAATAAATTATCCTCTACTGGAAATTAGAAAATTAAAAGTTACAGTAGTACGGCTTTCAAAAGCAGCAAATCAGAAGTATATTGTAACCCCACGGAAAAAAAATGAAATTGAGCACTTTTAATTTCAAAATGTTCTGGAATTTTTCTGTGGTGATAAATTCCTTCACAATAACTTTGCAAAGGAAATGTTACCTACAGACACCAGACTCTTACATTTTATTTTTATTTTTTTTCCAGTAAAGGTAAAATGATCTTTAAATACAAAAACCTTGTTTGGGGTTCTCTCAAAGTTCCTTCACGGTTAAATAATTCATCACCAGAGGTTCTCAAAGTGTGAAAGCTGTTTCCAAAGACTCATCCAAAGGGTCTTCAAGGTTAAAACTGTTTTCATGATACGTACTATTAGATTCATTTGCTATTTTCAGTCTTTCTCTCATGAACATGCAGTGAAATTTTCCAAAGGCTACGTGTGATATTACAACAGATCAAATGCAAACACACAAGAATCCAGCTGTTTTCTAAGCCACCTATTAAAGAGATTTGCAAAAATATAAAACAGTGCCACTAGTCTTACTAATTTGTTTGGTTATGGAAGTTATTTTCCATTTCAAAAGTGTTATGTTAAAATGTAATCATTTACTATTTTTGAATGAATACATATTTTTAAGTTTTCTCAGTTTTAATTTCCAATATAGTAAATGCCAAAATACATATAATCCATATAAACAAAAGCTCTGTGGGGTCCTTGATAATTTTTAGGAGTGTAAAGAAGCACAAAGACTAAAAAGTTTGAAAACTATTCTACTTATTTCAGAAATAGCTGCTTTGAAACATTTCAGTAAATTAGGTAAGCATTTATATATATATACACAAATACATGTATAGATACGAATATATAACCTTTAATGCAAAATGTAGTACCGAACTACAAAAATTTACAGATAAATTTTTAGACAAAGACACATGATCATGAACTGTCCCTAATACAAAGGATGAATGTATAGTATTCCCTCACTTGTCGCGGGATTTACGTTCTAGACTCCCCCACGATAGGTGAAATTCCGTGAAATAGGAACCTTACATTTATTTCAGTATTTATATATATTTTAAGGCTTTATAAACCCTTCCCACACACTTATAAACCGTTTCCAATACCTTATTAACCTTTCCCACTCCCTTAACATTTTCCACACTTTTATAAACACTTATGTTCTTAAACATATTCTACACTCTTAAACCTACGTAACTTCAACAACATATGTATACAGTACCACAAAATCCTGTGATATAGCAAAAAATCAGCGAAAAATAATTAACTATTTTTTAAAATCCCGCGATATACTTCCGGCCAAGATGGAGGCCTGGACCAACACGCTCTGTCTCCCTCCACAACTAAGAAGGACTACAACTACCGCGAAACCAGAAATAACCAGAAGTTCCAGAAAATAAAGCTACATGGAAGTCCAACATATAAAGTCATAAACAAGTGGTGCTCGTCTGGACGGGTAGGAGGGGCGAAACCGCGGCTGAAAGACTGAGCAGTGCTGGAGGCAGCAGCTGCAGCAACGAGCAGCGGGACCCGGTAAGCAGACACCTGTATTTGGGGGCAGAAGTGCCTGGAAGCCAGCCCTGGCTGCAGACCAGACCCGTCAACTTGCGATTCCAACATGGGGGAAGGCAGACCCCCATTATCTTGAACTATGAGGCCCAGAGGGCGTGGGGACAGAGGAGGAGGCTCCTGGTCCTCAGCGGAGAGTAACAGCAGGAATCCATCTTGGACCCCCCGCCCCCACGCAGAGCGCCACAGTGTGGTGAGAAAGGTCACTAGGTTGTGACGAGCACACGGGGCTCCGCCCAATATAGCATAGGAGGTGTGACAGCGCCCCACCCAAGAAGGAAAGAACGGCAGAATTAATGATTGAAATACCAATCATGCAGCTAATGAAAAAACAAATAAAGGCCTTGACCGATGAACAAATAGCGAATCTTTCCGAGGCTCAGTTCAGAGCTATAGTCATAAGGCAGCTTACAGACCTAACAGTGGGGCTGAATCAAGGCAGAGAAGGAAGGAATGAAGGCTAGTCCTGCTGAAATGAACAAAAATACATACAAGTGGTGTGGAAGGGAAAGCCAGGGATCAAATCAACAAATTGGAACACAGAGAGGGAACAGTCAACCACTGCAGAAAGAGGAAACAAAAAGTGAGGAATATGAGGAGAGGCTCAGAAACCTATGGGACAGCTGTAAGTGAACGAACATTCGAATTATAGGATTGTCAGAGGATGAAGAACTAGAAATTGAAAAATTATGTGAAAAAATAATGAAGCAGAACTTCCGTAACCTGGGGAAGGAAATGGACTTACAGGTCCAGGAAGCACAGAGAGTTCCAGATAAACTGGACCCAGGGAGAACCACTCCAAGACACATTATAATCAAATTGTCAAAAATTAAAGATAAAGAGAGAATCTTAAAAGCAGCAAGAGAGAAGAAAGGAGTCATGTACAAAGGAGTCCCAATTAGACTATCAGTTGACTTCTCAAGGGAGACCCTGCAGGCAAGAAGGGCAAGAAATATTCAAAGTAATGAAAATCAAAAACCTACAACCACGATTACTCTATCCTGCAAAGCTGTCATTCAGGATAGAAGGGCAGAGAAAGTGCTTCCAGGACAAAGTAAAACTGAAGGAGTTCATTAGATCCAAACCACTATTATATGAGATGTTAAAGGGACTTGTTTAGAAGAAGGAGGATCAAAACTACAAACATTAAAATGAAAACTGTATCACAACAACCAACAGCAGAAACTAGGGAATCAAAACAAAGGCAAACTAAGTAGGCAATGAGAGGGGAAAAAGAATTATAGGTATGGGGAACATATTGGGGGGAGGTCTGTGGGGAGGGGGGAGAGGGAGGGAAATGATGCTTGAGTTAAGAAGCATAGTAGGAGGGAGTGGAGTAGACATTAAGATGTTGAGAAGAACTATATGCAGAACCAATGGGCATGGACTAAGGGGAGGGGACAACTACAGGGAGGGGGGTTATAGGGTGGAGGGGAGCAGAGGGAAAAGAAATTGGGACAACAGTCACAGCATAATCAATTAAAAAAAAAAAAAACCCACGATACACTGAGGCTGCGATAGTGAGGGACTACTGTATTGCACTAAGTCCTATTCTTAGCTTTTTCAATGATTCCTGGTGTAATTCCACAGCAAGTCCCTACGTCTTCCACTGAACAACCCACCTACCCCCAAATCTAAACTCAAGTAGGGATGAAAAATGTTCAACAGAATAAATGTGAAGTATTCAAGTTATCATGAGCATGTGTACAATGTTAATATACAGATGTTGGTGAAACTGACTCAAAAATAAGTACAATCAGAAGGAATGTATCAGACTGACTAAGTCTAGGAGTCCTAGGCTATTACAGTTAACACAGGAGTTTTTTTTTAAGATTTTATTTTTGTATTTTTAGAGAGAGGGGAAGGGAGGGAGAAAGAAAGGGAGAGAAACATCAGTGTGCGGCTGCTCCTAGTGCACCCGCAACTGGGGACCTGGCCTGTAACCCAAGCATGTGCCCTGACTGCGAATCAAACCTGCGATCCTTTGGTTTGTAGGCCAGCACTCAATCCACTGAGCCATACCAGCTAGGGGACACGGGAGATTCACCAAGGAAGGTAGGAAAAGAGAAAAGCTGGTTATATATAAAACAGAGATAATAATGTACTTGAAAATTTTTTGTCTTGAACTAGAAATCTTAGCTTACTGTCATTATGCTTATAACTCTGTTAGGTTCACAGCCAAAGGTCAAGTTAAGGGTCCGCTTTATAGAGTTGTGAGCAGGTCAAGTCAGCAGCGTGACAGGTAAGAATCTGACGTAAGCACTGCTTCACTTCCACACTCTTCTCTGCACTGGCTCCCATCCCACTAGAAATACTACACATGTCTTCAGTAAACTGCTTACGACCCCTAACGCTTTGGAATGAATTAGGGCTTCAATCCTGGCTCTTGTCAGAATTGCCTGGGGAAATTTTAAAATATTCTGTTTCTACCCCTCCCCTGCAACAGAATGAGAATCTGCAGGGATGGGGTCTGGCACACTGGTATTTTTAAGAGTTCCCTGGGTGAATTGTAGGTTGAAAACTCATACAAAAGGATGGAATGCAAAGCAAAACACTTAGGTGTTATCTTCTAACCACTGCCACAGAGACAAAAATACACCTATGGAATAATTTTTAAACTGAAAGTGTACATAAATTAGCTTTCGGACTAAAAGCCAACAACCCTAAGACTTTGCCACCTACAAGGAACACTTCTCAACAACTTCAAATAAACAGATACATGACAATTCAGATGACATGAATTTTGAAGACACTTTTAAATATGAAGAGTGTGTTAGTCAGTCTTACTGAGCTGGAGTTCTAGGCATCCTCTGAAAGGCAAGCAATAAGCCAGAGTGCAGACACATAAGCTGAGGGACCAGAAAGTGTTCAAAATCACCTACAACATCTCAGTTCCTGTGTTCAGAAACCCAGCTGAAACACGAACTCATATTTGATCACAAGTAACCCTGAAACCATAAATGAAAGCAGATGACCAGGAAGGCAATCAGGAGACTTTTTCTCTGCTCAGTGACCACGCCAAGTGACCACCAGGTGAAGGAACACACTGGGTCTGGTGATCAAGGGTCGCGCACTTGGGTGTAGAGTGAAAGCCTATCGACGGGACCATACTGAGCATTAAACTTCAGAAGCCCACCAGGGAGGCTCAGGAAATGAATGTAATACTTTTACAGTTGACTTTCTGTGCTATGCTTTATTGTGCTTTGCTTTACCGCACAGATATTGCATTTTTCACAAGCTGAAGACAAGACCTTCCACCAGCTAAAAGACTACAACTTGCTTTATTGTGAGGCTAGCTTTATTGTGGTGATCTGGAAATATACCTGCAGTATTTCCGAGGTCTGCCTGTGTAAGATAAATTTCATTCTGAAAGGTAAGACTAATGCTGTCGCGACTGGAATCAAAGGCAAGTTGCTCAGAAAGCTATCTGCTCTCCTTCTGCTTATGAGTAAAGCCACCCCAAGCTCTTAAAAAGCACAGGGATGAAGCCAGTGATGAGATGGGGGGGCAGGGTGCACGCTATGCCATAGCTATAGATGGCAAACCAGTCCTCTGCTGCCTTGGTAACACTGGTGGATAATAAGACACACAGAACTTCGAACACGAGTTGCCTCCTTCTCCTTCTATACTTTTTCTGGTAAGTAATAATACATGCTATACACACAATTTTTGAAAGTACAAAAATATTCAGAAGAAGAAAAATCTGTAATTCCATCCCCTAGAGATAATCACTGTTTACATTTTAAAAATATTTCCTTAATCTTTTTCCTGGGCATTTGCATTTTCTACATGGCTGATATCAGTTAACTCTTAATTAACCAGAAGATCATCCAATAGCCCGTAATGCTATCAGTATGGCTGTCACTGGTCTGAGAATTGTTAAATGATACCAGTATGTCATTTAATATCTACTCACTCTGAAAAAAAAAGAGAAGCTTATATTGAAAAATAAACTAACAGCTCAGGCTCCGGTCAGGTAGCTCAGCTGGTTGGAGCATCATCCTGACACGCCAGGGTTACAGGTTCAACTCCAGTCATGGGCACATAAGAGACTCAACCAATGAATGTATAGATAGGAGGAACAACGAATCGATCTCTTTCTCTTCCTTTCCCTCTCTTAAAAAAAAAAAATCATTCAATAAAAAAAATACAATAAAACATAAACTAACAGCTCAGTTTCATTCTACCCATACATACCTCTATATTCTTACTGTTTCACCTTCATCAGTGGAATTAGTGTTTCTAACTCAGTGAAAAATGAGTTCGGAAATAAAATCTCTGAGGAAAGAGAATGGCCTTCCAAATTAACTGTCTTTACAGCCCCTGGTTGGTGCTCCCACCATGCAAACATTACTCTAACCTGAACCACTCCACGGTCCTGTGATGTAGACATGCGCTGCGCATCTACTATGTGCTAGCACCATTACTGTGAGATTTCAAGAGGATAAAACATGAGCTGGCCTGTGGGGCCTCACAATCTAAAAGGGAGAACAGATACACTCAGAGGTAACTATATTCAAGGCAGGTGTAATCTGTGAAACAGGGACACAAAGGAAGATGGGAGAAAGTTGAATTCATTCTATAAATAAACATTTATGCCATGGAATTTTAAACTGATAAACATCTAAAACTGATATAATCTGATAAGGAAATTGATTTAATCTGGGGAAAAAACATGAGTACTTGCCAATGAGCTATCTAATTTAAATATACACGCTATAATAAATCGGGTGTCATATTCTGTGAAATGAAGATGGAAGCAATTTATTTTTACTAATGGGAATCAACCTTGTAGCCCGTGTCCTGAATTTCACCAAAATGTGGATCTCACTTACCTGTCACAGTGAGAACTGCCTCTTGAACTACTCTGCCCTGATTCATGTTGTGCATCCAAAAGAATCTTCTCCATGTCTCCATTGTGGATAGACGATGAGGAAGGGACGTGTTCCAGCCCCCCATTTTTCCCATTGCCATTGTCATTGCCATTGCTGCTATTCATGGGGAGCTCCACCCAGGAACCTGTTGGACAAGTCAGATAACTTTAGTTAACCACAGCAGAACTGAAATCTGTCATGTGCACATAGATGTGAATATGGTGACTTCAGATAAGAAGTCTTACTCGCCTCAAACCAAATGTAGAAAGTATTCTGAAGAAGATAAACAAGGAGCAAAAATAGCCTAAAAGTCTATCTACTTCTGTTCCTGAAGTTGCTCATGCAATGAACGAATTTAGAAAAAGCTGGAACTCTAAAACTAGTATCTTAGAAAATGTCTTTAAGCCAATTTTCTCTCTGGTTAAAGCTTAGTTTACACACATTAAACACTTTACTGAAAACTTTTTTAGGTTTCTTTATAAAAATACTTTATATCTAGATGGCCAATTTACCTTTACTATTTTACCTTTTGTATATTTTCCATAGTCTACCTAAGTTGTTTAGTAGTATTCTCTCCACAAATGAAATAATTATGACTTAACTTCATAAATGTCATCTACATAAGTTAACAACTATGTCCTAATTAGCACAAACAATTGCGAAGCTCCTAGAGGAGGAGCTTAGATGCAGTCACAAAAATCTCAGTTTGTGTCCAAATCTGGAGCATAAAATTAATGCAGCTGGCTTGCAACTAAGTCAGGTGCTAGTGCTAAGAAAACCTGAAAAAAGCTCTACTTTTAGCCCACAATTAGTTCCTGCCTTTCTCCTTTCTCCTTTCTCTATCCACTAAACATACCTTGTGAACTTGTCTTTTCTCTCTTCTCTCCAGGAGTTCCTACTTTCTAAGGTTTTCATCAAGCCTCTTTGGCTTGGGGGAGAAACAACTGTGCACCTGCCAAAGGCAGCACAGACGTTTTCTCAGAGATACAGTAGCAGAGGGTGGAGCCACAGGAAAGGGGAGATGGCCTGAGTAATGTGAATAGGTCTTAAAAATATTTATTGGCTCGATGAGTTTGCTGAACACATTAAGATACTTTAATTTTAACAAGAATTGGCAAAAGTAGCCAATAAGTCAATTTTACAACAAAAGGAGATAGTAATATATTTGTTTTCATAATTTTCATTCCTTACAATAACTTTTGTTTTAGGAAATGTTACTACACAGGTTGGTGGGACCATTCCTCTAATCTCTCAGCAAAAGCCTTAGAGAGAGTTCTGTGGCCAAACATTATTCCATCAGCAAATCAGAATAATGACCAAAACAGGTTCAAACCCTAAAGGCACTCTAAATGAGGTGATGGCTGTATCAGACCTGGAAGTGAACTCAGCATCATCTTCCCGTGAAGAAAAAGCTCAAAGGCAGACCTGGCTGGAAATCTGACTCCACCCCTTACTATCTATATGACTTTTTGACCTTGAGTTTCTTCATTTGTAAAACAATGATAGCACCTAGTGCCAACCTCCTTGGGCTGCTGTGAGGATTAAATATAGGAACAGAGGTACACAGCAGATGCTCAGTTACGAACTAGTTAAGGGAATCTATATTTGTGAAGTACTTAGAACAGTGTTTGCTCGATAAAAATGAAGTTACCCTTTCCTTCCTTTCCCTCTGAGGCAGTCCTGGGCCCAGGTCACAGTCCCATAGCCCCCACCACTTCTTTGGGACCGTACTGCCTAACAACAGTTACAGGACACCCCTGCGGCCTCATTCTAGACACACAAAAAGACGGAGACAGGACAGAACTCAACGTAAGTTAACAGATTCAATTAGCAAAGCTGAGACAGATCTAACAGTGAAGGTAATTTAACTATTTAGAGTGCCTCTGGAGTGTACAAGAAATATGCCAGAGAACTCCACAAGGCTTTGAAAGGGAGAATACCATGTGGCTTTGAAAAGGCAAAAAGAGAACCATGCGTGATCCAGGGCAACACGGCACATGTTTTCCTGGACCGTTACACGGAGGCTGATGACATCGTACCCAGATCCTGAAGGAGACAGCTGGCAGATAAGGGATGGGGGACTTCTGGGCATGTTTTTGGCTTCTAGCCTTTTGGGGAGCAAGGGAAGTGCTGGGTCCTATGGGAGAAAAGGGCTCTGAGCTGAAGTGCTCACTGCCCTCCCCAGGTTGGAATACTGTAAATAAAGAATGTTTTCCTCAAAAAAAAAAGAATATGCCAAAAGCATTCCTAAATTTAGCGCTCTGTGAAATATTTTAACTGGAAAGAGAGGCAGAGAAAGAGCGAGGTATATGATAAACTTTTTTCCCAAACTTACTGTAAACCAATAGGACCAGTTCTTCTCAGAAGCCCACTGTGTAAAATAAAGAAAAACAAAGAAAAGGCTGGAGCTGCTCTGGTGGAGACAGAACTAAATAAGCAGGAGTTCCAGATGGGTCTCTGTGGAAGCCAGTTGTTTCCCCAAATACAACAAATGTTCACCTGAAGTAACTGATCAAAGAGAAAAAAAAGTGTACCACTATCAAGTGCTCTGAACCTCACTTCTTTGAAGGAGTCCCACACCAGTATCTAAATTCTACTTCCTGCATTAAAAATAAGTAAGCAATCATAATCTAGGAACTTGGGGAGACATACCCAGAAAAGCTTGGTAAAAGTGATCTCTGCAATTGCCTCCACACTCAGTATATCTGAAGGCATTTCGGCTGAAGGCAGATAATATTTACTTGACATATACTAGTACTGTGGTTAAGAGCACAACTCTATCACAGATGTTATATCCTAGACCTGTCAGTTTTCTCATCTGTAAATCGGGAGAGTAATAGTATCTATTTCATAGTATTGTTAGGAGGATGACATGAATAAAATACATTAAAAAATAGAAAAGGTTACTAGTACATGGTAAGTGTTAGCTAATATTACAATTGTGTTCTTTTAAAAGATTACAAAAATGTTTCTTGAAAATGCAAACATAAGTACATAAAATAAAAATACCTCTCCTCTTACTCCTATCCCAAAGGAAACCACTTTTAAAACTTTCATATATAAACTTCCAGAGTTTTCATAAAAATATGGCATCATACTGTACATATTTTTCTGTAAGTAGCATTTCTTACCTAACAACTTGCCGATGTCTTTCAATGTCAACATAGTATATACACTGCCTTACTTCATTCTTTTAAACAACTGTGTTACATCTCATCATAAAGATATACCATACTTTAACCATTATACAAATGGCAACGGTTAACCATTATACCCAAATTATTGTTCCTAATATTGTTATTAAAACCAGGGCTTCAATGGAGGGTAATTTGGCAATATGTATAAAGAGCCTAAGAAAGGTAGATTTCCTTTAATAATTCTCTTCCCAGAAATATCATCTACGGAAAAAAACAGTACTGCAGAGAAAGTTATGCACACAGGTATTCATTAAAAGGCTACGTATCAGCTTTATCTTTTGAGAAACATGACTTTGAAAAAAGCAAACTTAACTTTCTCAACAGATGAACTCCACATGCCTTTTTCACATGACTTCACTCATTCCTGATTTACAGCTCAGAAATTCTTGATGTTCTAACTTAACTGATCCGCACTAAGTCCCTTTTCATTTGGAAAGGAAACAAGACAGGATATGAGGATTGTGCTCTCCAAGCAATACAAAGTAGAAAAATAAAATCTCAGTGAATTCTCTTCCTAAAAATCAAGCTTTAAAATTAAAAACTGCAGGCTCTATTATATTAAAAGCTTACTTACAAATTGAAAACTGTTCTCCTATGTCCGACTGTACATATACACAATACATTAGACGTTTCCTAGTTTAAGTTCTTGAGAATTGCTAAGAGATTCTGAGAAGCATGCTTCTACATTCTCTAACATAGTACATCGTGAAGGCTGGCGCAGTTGCTGTGGTTACATTTGTGACTTAGGCAGTATACATTCTCTCTAGTTTTACAATCACCGATTTAATCCTCCTGCAAGAAGGGGAGTGGGAAAGCTAGGGGGACAGGAAGAAGAGGAGAACAGCACTATTCCTCATTTTGCCCCCAAGTTTTCAAGGCTCCAGGTGTCAATCTGACCCTAAGCAGGGGTGACAGATTTCATTATGTGTTACACTCCTTCCTTAAAGCCTTTATGTTATTTCAAGCACTTGATGCTAGAACTGAGACTATGAACTGCCACTGACATTCTTATAAAAAAAGTAGGTACTCATACACTATGTATGTATATATGTATTTATGTATAAATTTTGTATTCAAAACAGTACTATAAGACAGTGATGTTTCATGTACCATAGCCTTAAAAATCTTCCTGCAATATTGGGGAAGCAAGAACATCATGGTTCCTGGCTGATGTGGCTCAGTGAATTGAGCATCGACCTGCGAACCAAAGGGTCACTGGTCCGATTCCCAATCAGGGCGCATGCTTGGGTTGCAGGTCAGGTCCCCAGTTGCGGGCGCACAAGAGGTAACCACACATTGATGGTTCTCTTCCTCTCTTTCTCCCTCCCTTCTCTTCTCTCTAAAATAAATAAATAAATAAATAAATAAATAAATAAATAAAATCTTTTTTTAAAAGAAAAAAGAGCATTACGGTTGAACATGGTTAAAAAGAAAATAAAAGGCTGCACTTCCTACATTAAATAATAACAAGAATTACACTGCTATCTTGATTTTCCTTATATTACGCCTACTGATTTTTATGACATAAATGTTCTATACAAATACTCTTAAGAAACTTAATAGTTTTCTTAAGAATAAAACTAACAATTGGAAATTGGAAAATATCCATTTAACTTTGAAAGCAGTTCAGATACTTGTCCACTAATATGTAATGGAATGAACAGTTCCCCTACAATAGTAAAGTAAAAATAAATCAGAAAAAGTTTTCTATATTCCAGATGTTTCCATAACTTGCTATTAAAACCCTTCTTTGATCCTCGAACGAAAGATAAAATCCCAAACCAGAGATAGCTTGTACCATGAGTTCATCTCCTCTTTCTCTTAGTTGTGCAACTTTACCCAACAAAGAACTTCAACTTATCAGCAATTCGGATAGCATGTATTAGATGCCTGAATAAGTTGTTTTGCCCAGTGCCCAAAAATCACTTGAAGGAATCAATAACTCTTGTTTTCCTTAGTCCAGTGTTGTATAATGAGCTAAAAAAAAAAAAACAGAGTACAAGGCAAGAGGGCATAATTAACTATGACACTACCTAAAAGCTTTTCATTAACTTAAAAGCTTGCCCACCCCCAAAATACTTCCTATCTAGCAGATTTCCCAAAACAGCATTTTGATATCACACATAGGCTGAATGTTCTTCCACTTTTTAAGAGCTAACATAAGCGGAGCAGCAACTGCTTGGTAAACGTCATCGAATATCTAGTAGGTCTGTCAGACACAGAGATAAACAATTACACATAGCTGAGCTCTTTTTTTTTTTTTTTTTTGGTTAAATGGTCAAATGAAATTTACAATTCTTTTGCTTTCTGTGAAATCATGTACACATGCTAACTTAAAGGTACCCTAGGAATGCACTGGGTACAATTAAAAAACATACTAAAAAGAGACAGATGGGCAGGTCACCTCTGTATACTACATTAGATGAAATAACATATAGGGATAACAAGGAACACAATTCTGGGCCACTGAAAAGAAGTGTCCTGAAAGCAGCACTAGACAGGATGAACGTCAAAACCTCAGCTCTGGGTCCTAGCTGGGTGTGAACTTGGACAACGCACTTTACTCTAGACCTCTTTCCTTCCTGGTAAATAACAGGTGACGGGTGTCTCTAAAGTCTCTTTCCAACACTGTAAACTATACAACTGTCCACCTGAAACTAATACAATATTAAATGTAAAATGGAATTGAAAAATAAAATTTAAATAACAGGAATAATAAAATCTTTTCCCACTTTAAAACCCTGCCCTTCTAAAAGACTATGCTAAACAAGGGTAATTTTTAAATGCTTATTAATATGTAAAGCAAATAATACAGACACACAAATTAACCCTAACTTACTGTGGGAAATAACAGATGTCTTACATTCTGGAACGTAAGACACTTAAGTTTTTAAAAAGTCAGCACCTGAGAAATTTATCCGTGAAAACATGGAGCAGCAGCAACAGGCAATGAAAACATCTTAAAATAACGAAATTCTCCCCCCAGCTTATGGGTACCGGAACTCTCTTCCCTAATTTAATTTTTAGGCCATACTGGAACACCTGCTTTTGATTAAAGATACTGCAACGACATAAATGGCACGCAAGCATTCACATGATTTTTCAACAGTTTCATCTAGCCGCGTGCTAGCCGTCCCCGCCACCTTTCACGAAAGGCATTACAGGAGGGTTAGGCAAAAACCCCTCCAGGGCTCTGAGCTCTCAAGACACCTGGGACGGTCCCTCGGACAAGACATCTGAGCACCAGAGTGTTAGGAAAAGCAACTGTACTTGGTCGTAATTCAATA
This sequence comes from Furipterus horrens, assembly GCF_987537825.1. NCBI lineage: Eukaryota > Metazoa > Chordata > Mammalia > Chiroptera > Furipteridae > Furipterus > Furipterus horrens. The sequence continues at coordinate 54,781,556 of NW_028327180.1, read as the reverse complement.
CTGCCATTAACTTTCAACCGCCCTTGTGTATGAAGGTGTTTTTAATCCCGTTTCTGAAAATTCATTGCCCCAGACTCCGTGATTTCTGCAATCTTGTATGGTTCAAAAGGGTGTTTGTTCATAAACAGGTTTACAGGACACACAACCTCAACGTTTAAAAAAAAAAAAAAGCAACTTGAGCAACTCTGGGTCATCTCAAAAAAAAGGGGGGGGGGCCGAGTTCCCACCTCCCACAAGTGAAACAAGTAACCACTAAATTACCAAATGATTTTCCTAACCGGCCTGTGGTAACAAAGGAACGCAACCAGAGGGCTCACGTTCCGCACTCGGAGGCAGGCGGCCCCGGCGAGGTGAGGCGCTGCGCACCGCACCTCACGCCTGCCGCTTGGTCACCCCCTCCCCTTGGCCGGCGACCCGCGTCCATCCCGCGGCGTCCCCGCCGCACGTCCCCATCCTAGCGCACGTCCCCATCCTTGCCCACGTCTCCTTCCGCGCCCGCCCCGCCCACCCTTCCGCGCTCCAACGTCCGCCCCTTCACGCCACGATAGGCTCCGCTCAGAGGCCCACTGCAGGTGGGATCGGCTCGCCCCCTCCTCTTCCCACCCACCTGCCCTCCGAAACCACGAACCCAAGTAGCCCCGGCCCAAGACCCCAAGAAGGAAAGGAAGACCGGTCCAGGGGAAGACAGAAACACCTCATCCTGACAGGTGACGGGAGCTGTCAGTCAGCCGCACATCCTCGGCCTGGACCAATGGGCTACCTCCTCCTCCCCCCAACCCGCGGAGCTCGCCGCCACGGCCGGGGCTGCTCCTCCCTGCCCCCCCGCCCCCACCTCCCGGTCCCCCATCTCATTTCCCCCTAGTCCGCCCGCCTAGCACTCACTGTTGAGGCCGGCTGGCGGGGGCAAAGGCTGCTCCCCTTCTTCGCAATTGTTGTTGTTGTTGTGTAGGGACGGCGGCTGGTCCACTAAATGAGACGACATGTTCAGGCGGCGGGAAGAGCTGTGTCCGCAGCTGGACAGGCTAAGGTTCTCGAACAGCAACACAACAAGCCGAGTCCCCCGCCCCCTTATCTGCTCCTGCGCAGTCCCTCCCCTGCCTCTGACTTCAGGCCCCGCCCCGGCCACGTGATGACAACACAGCCCGCGGGGCGGGGCGGGGCGGGGCGGGGGCGTTCCCAGGCTAACGACGCACTAGGAGACTTGGGAGTGACGCTGACGCGCGCGCCAGGAATGAGGTCCTGCGTGTCGTTCGTCCCGGCCGGGTGACGGGCGGTATGCGCCCGGCTCTGGCTGGAGGACGGGGAGAAGCGTGTCATGAGGAAGTCTACGGTGCATATGTGTTGGCACCCAGATGTCCCACACCTACGACATTGTTTTATCCTTCCGTGAGCATTTCCATTTTAATACTTGTAAGGACTCACTTTTGTAATAGGTCCCTCCCTGTCATAAACCTAAAATAAAGCTGGTAAACGTGAACAATGTAAGGCAGACCAGACTTTTTAGTTAGAGAATTTCAAGTCTTAATTACAAATGTAACACACTGTGGTTGTAAAAAACATCGGACTATTTCGGGAAAACGTAGGGACGAAAATAATTCCCTAACTTGTGGAAGAAGTCACGAGGGATTCCTGTTTCCTTTGTGCAGGTGACACTCGAGGGCTCGCGTTCCGAACGCTCCACCTTCTCCGTCGCTCCGTGTCTTCGTCTAGTTTCCTGGGTCTGATTTTGTGTGGCATATAGTTCTCTCAGGCTGTCCCTTGTCCTTTAACTTTGTTTTACTCTGCAGACGTTTAAGATTTTCACGTAATTAAATTATTATTTTTATGAGTTGGGAGTAGCCTCACACCAGGATTATGAATCTATACGTTTTTCTAGTTTTCTTATAGGTTTAATTTTTGTATTTAGACACTTAACTCATGTGAAATTTATTTTTAACTTCAGTCTTTAGTCAATTGACCCAATAAGATTTACTAATTTTTGTCATCCTTTCCACACTGATGAAATTGGACCTTTATCGTCTTCTAAATTCCCACAAAAAGGTGAATCTATTCCAGGACTCTACAACAGCTAATTAGATAAGTACTAGAGAAAGTGTCTGCTCATTTGTCTTTTTGAACATTTTCATGACTATTTAATTATTCCTCAAATGAACTTAAAAATTAACTTCTCCAAGATTGACCATGTGTTGGTAATTATTGAAGCTAGGTGATGAATACATTAAACTATTCGTCCTATTTTTGAATATATGTGAAAAATTTCATAGTAAAACTTTTTTTTTAGAGGATTTGTCAAATCCCATTGCAAATTCTTTTAAGATTTTGGTCGGAAATGTATTCAATTAATAGATTAATTTGGGGGGGGGATTGTTAAAGGACATAGTTACAAAGTTGTTTTCCCATTCAGAGTACAATATCCCTCTTTATACTATTTTACTTTAACGAGTTGCTTCTTCAAAAATGTCTTAAACATTGTTTAATCTTCTTTTGAGTTTTGTATAATCTTATGCTCATTTTATTAAAAATTATTAGAAAGTTTCGTTTTCTGTGGTCTTAAGTAGATGAAGTTGAAATTACTTTAAAGGATTTGCTTCACCTAAAGAAACCAGTCCTCTAAGGAAACATACAGACTTAGTGTTTTTAGGGAGTTTAGCTCTGTTTCTACAGGATGTTATCTTTATTTCTTATTTTGTGTTATTTGTCCTTTATTTTTTCTTGATTATGTTACCTAATGGTTTATTTATTTTGACTCTTTAAATCTAATTGTTTTTATTGTAGTATTCTTGTTTTCAACAGCTTCAGATATAATTCACGTACCATAAAATTAATCCATTTAAAGCTCATAATTCAGCATTTTTATTATATTCAGTCATACAACTGTCACCATGATCTAATTTGGAACACTTTATCACCCAAAAAAGAAACCCTGTGCTCATTAGGCACCACTCCTTATCCTTTCCTAACTTCTTACATTTGATGCTTATTTCATTCTTTCTTTAATTATTTTGGTATCTAAGAATTTTTCCCTAGTCAGAGGATATTTTGTACTATTTCTAGCTTGGAGATTCTCCTTAGGTTTTCTGAGTCCTAATATATGGGTCCTTTTGGGGAATGTTTCAAGAGTTTTTGAAAAGAAGGTATATTGCTTTAATGTTCAGGGCATCAGGCTTGATGTATCTATTGGAACTATCATAATAACAATATCATTTTTATATTTTCCCCCTTTATGTGTGATGGAGTCCAAGAGGCCAATTAATATCTTCTACTTCTAATGTTTCTATTTCTTCTATCTTCTTTCATTATAGTTGGTGCTTCATTATTTGATGCGCAGATATTCATAATTGTCTATCACTGTTAAGTCATCATAACATTGCCCTCTGTTGAACCTTGTCTGGTATTAAAATCATGATGCTGGTTTTGTTTTTGTTATTGTTGGTTTTTAGGTTACTGGCAATATCCTAATGTACCTCTACCCATCCTTTCAATTTTTCACCTTTCTGAATCACTTTCTATTAAATGTGTCATTTGATAAGTGCAAAAAGTAGTCTTTGCTTTAGGGTCTAATCAGAATTTTTTTTCTTTTAATAGAGTAGTTTCACACATTTGTTTTATAAATGTATTTGGATTTATTATTATTTTATATAATGCTCTCCACTTATTATCTTAAAATATCTTTCACTGTGGGCCTATTTATTTTACATGTTGTCTTAAAACTTAGAAATTTTAATTTTGGTTTAGTGATTTCCCTTTATAACTGTATATTTATATAATTCCTTTAATCTCCGGTTCTTTAGATAATTTCTTTTAATGCCCAGAAATTAGTACAATTCCTTTCCTTCCACCTTTCCCTCACCTACCCATTCTTTAGTTGATCATACAGATAGAGTTATGTATCTATCACTTGATTCATCAACTTGATATGATAAATTTGATGAGTAGAAATAATCTAGAATACGTGGCTCTATCTCTTTTCTACCTATCCCCACCACAAACAACCTTTATTAATTATTAGTTTATATATAAGTATCCTATAGCTATTGCTGCAATCATGCTGCATAGTAAACCACCCCAATTCATTGGCTTAAACAAGTAGCATTAATTCTCTCTTGTGCATCTGAACGATAGTTAATATACACTTAGCTCAGATGGATTTGATTTCAAGGTGAAAGGTGGTCCAGCTCTGCTCCCCTATTGGTCATCGTCTTTGGACCATGAGTTGGCCGGAGCATATTTCTCTCACAATGGTTAAAGAAACTCAGAAAGAATAAGTACATGCAGCTCTGAACTGTCATTTCCATGCACATTCCGTTGGCCAAAGCAAGTCAGATAGCCAACTGCAAAGTCATTTTGCAAAAGGAATAGATTCTGGGAGAGTGAAGATTTGGAAACAATAATATAATCTACAACAATATGTTAGCATGATCCCCATATTTGTTTTAAGTCTCAATTCTATAGTTATAGATTCACTGCGCCTTATGGGTCCTATTGCCATAATTTATGCAACTATCTCTGGCTAGCTGAACTTTTCTACCTGAGAACAGTATTCTGAAGATAATGCATGTCCTGAAAGACTGGATATTGTTACTTGAAATAGGTGTTTGTGTGTGTGTGTTTTTTCACAATGGACTACAACAAAAGCATATATTTATAAGTACATGAATTGACAACTTTGGACTACTTGTGTACACTGTGAAACTACCACCACAATTAAGATAGTGAACATACCCATCATCCCCAGCATTTCCCTAGTGCCCTTTTTAATCTCTCCCTACTGCCAATACCTTCCTTTCTATCCCAAGTGATCAATCATTTTGATTTCATCATTGTGAGATCTGGAGCAGAGAAACTAGCCAAGACCACCTGGACTTCTAACCTACAGAACTGTGACACAATAAGTTTGTGTTGTTTTAACCATCTAGGTTTGTGATGATTTGCTTGGAAGCAAAGCAAATGAATTTATTACACATCATGCTATAATATAATTTATTTTTAAATGAACAGATCAAAGTGATACATTGATTAGAAACAAGAAATGAATGAATTTTCAACTTTTGACCTAATGCCTCTTACTATATAGCTCTTCCTTTACATTCTAGTGTTAACATATTACACATTTTATTGTCATTGTCTAGAATTTCCACTAAAATATGTAGTCATCCTCTTGTCTGGGAAGTTTTGATTTTCTTTATGAATAAGGCTTTATATTTCGGTGTCCACCTATAAAAGAAATATACAGTAAATATGGGAGAAATAAGTAAAGAATGCAGCACTGATTGAAAAGGTGTATAAAAAACTTCTAAACAGAATAACTCAGAACATGTATACAATTAAGTAAAATGTTGCAAAAATTACAGTGTATAATTTCATCATTATGTGTAATAGTGGTAGAAATATAAATTAATTCATTAAAGCTATGATATTTTAGATAAGTCACTAGGACAGGAAGTAAAATATAAAAAGAGAATCAAAAGCAGAGTTTCACAGACTTGGTGAGATGAAGACAGAGGTCTGAGTCCAGGGAGGTAAGATGACTGGAAGTTGTTGAACAGAGTTCTGAAGAGAAGGGACCAATGCAGAAAAAGAAATCTGCATATTGACCCCATTTATTCTCTGCTTAATACTAAACCATGCAAGCACAGAATGAAACTCCACAAGCAAAGAATACCTGGAGAACCGCAAGACTAACAGTTTCCAGAGATGGAAATCACTCAGGAGTGGGATATATTTAGGTTATGTTAAGACAGATTGGAATGTACTCATTGAATACCCCAGAAGAGACTCCAGAAAAGTCATGACTTAGTGTCGATCTAAACTATCTCTACAGTAAAAGATATTTAATACTAGTGTTGTCCAATAGAGTTGCTATTAGCCATGTCTAGCTGTTAAGTACTTGATATGTGTCTAGTGTGGCTGAGGAACTGGATGGGTATAGCAGCCAATTGTATATTGCAGAAAAAAAGATGTGTGAACTTGAAGACAAAGCAACAGAATACATTTAAAAGGAAGCACACAGAAAAATGGTGAAAAAACAAACAGCCCTCAGTGACCGATTGGGATGCTATCAAAAAGTCAAACATACATATAATTGGAGTCCTAGAAAGAAAGCAGAGGGAAGGACAGAGAAAACCATTAAAGAAATAATTCCTTTGAATTGATGGAAACTATGATCCCATGCTTACAAAATGCTCAAAAAACCCCAAGCAGGAAAACCACCAAGAAAATCATACTGAGGCACATTGTACTCAAATGGCAAAAAACAAACAAAACAGTGATCAAGTAAACATTTCCTTTAAAGAATACATTACAAAATATCACATCACCATTAAAAACGCCAACATCATAACAAGTACTGTTTAGTGCTAGAGACTATGCTAGCAACTTTACATATATTACCTCAATTGCGCCTCATTACCACCTTATGAGTTAAGTATCACTATTAGTGCCATTTTACCAATGAGGAATCTAAAGCTTAAATACACTGAGTAGCTTGGACAAGGTTACAGAGGACTGATTTTTTTAAAATCCAGGATGTACGTATTCAGTCATTCAATAAAATATTCTTTGAGCATCGATTAAGTGCCAGGCATGTTTTGGGGTCCAGACCACTGCAGTTAAGAAGTCAGACAAGGCCTCTTTTTTGTAGCTTCCTGTCTCATTGGTGACATAGATAATTTTGAAGTGAATGATTGATAAAACTTCAGCCAGGAACAAGTACCATGAAGAAAATAGAAGGCCTGGGGGTCGGTGATCCAGAGTCACTCAGGGGGAGTGGACTAAAGTCTGAGGAAAGCTCTCTGAGGCACAGGTATTTTAACTAAGACTTAAAGGAGACAGCCTCGTTACACCAGAAACTTGTCATGCTCAGAAATCCAAGTGCACCCACACAAAGCTATGTGATCCAGTCCACTACACACCTAGGCTATGCTAACCTCTTGCTCCTGGGCTTCATGCCTGTATAGCGTGTCACTGTTGTCATGGATACTCTAGGCAACTGCAAGACAATAAGAAGTATTCGTGAATCTAAACATAGAAAAGATAGAATACGATTATGGTATAAAAGATAAAAAATGAAAAAAAGAAGAAGAATATATGAAAGGGTGAGCCATGGGCATGGACTTGGGGAGGGGATTGTCAGGGAAGGGGGGTGCTGGGCGGAGGGGAGCAAAGGGGAAAAAATTGGAACTATTGTAACAATATAATCAATAAAATATACATAAAAAAAAAGATAAAAAATGACACACCTGTGTAGGGCACTTACCATGGATGGAGCTTGCAGGACTGGAAGTGGCTCTGGGTAAGTGGTGAGTGAATGTGAGGCCTGGGACTTGACTGTGGATTTTGTAAACTCTCCACACGCCCTTCCGCTGCTTCCTTTCCACACACTCATAAGTAGAACATCAAAGCTGTTGATGCTAAGATGGAGGCATAGACAGACACGCTGTGTCTTCCTCCACAACTAAGAAGGACTACAACTACCTCAAAACTAGAAACAACCAGGAGTTCCAGAAAATCAAACTGCATGGAAGTCCAAAAAACAGATATAAAGAAGAAATATCCAAACAGGTAGGAGGGGCAGAGCCGGGGCGGAGAGGACGCAGTGTGGTGGTGGCAGCAGCTGCAGGCCAGCAGAAAGCACAGTCACACGTTTTAAAAAGTCTGGAGGGACACCTGGGGAGCGTTCCCAGCTCCTCACCAGACCTAGCAGCTCACAGTCCCAGCACCAGGGAAAATCAAGCCTGATTGCTTCTGACTGTGCAGACCAGTGGGGTTTGGGGTGGAGGCAGAAACTGCCAGTCTCAGCAGAGTCCACTTGTTTAAAGGGCCCCCATGGTCCTAGAACATCGACAGACCCACCCACTCTGGGAACGACGACCAGGGCAGCAGCTAGAGGGGAGCCAGTCTAGTGTGTAAGTGGGAGAGGTGCTTGGAAAAGGGGCGAGTGCTGGACAGGCAGCATTGTTCCCTCTCAGACTCCTTCCCCACACACAGCGCCACAATGTGGTGAAATGGGTCACCCTATACTGATGAATACCTAAGGCTCCGCCCCTTACAACGTAACAGGAGTGAGAGCTCTACCTAAGACACAGAGGCAAACACACACAGGAGCCTGTCAAGATGAGGAAACAGAGAAGTATGGCCCAAAAGGGGGAATGAATCAAAATTCCCATGGGAGAACTAAGCCATGGGAGAAGATAGCCAACCTAACAGAGTTCAAAACTGTGGTGATAAAGATACTCACAGGCTTGACAGATATGCTTGAGTATGGCAAATGCATAAGAGAAGAAGTGAAGGCTATGCTGAGTGAAATGAAGGAAAATCCACACAAAACCAATGGTGAAGGGAAGGAAACGGGGGTTCAAATCAATGATTTGGAACATAAGGGAGAAAAAAACAGTCAACCAGTGCAGAATGAGGAAGCAAGCATTGAAAAAAATGAGGAAAACTTCCCAAATTTTGCGAAGGAGATGGACATACAGGCCCAGGAAGCATGGAAGGTCCCGGGTGAGCTGGACCCAGAGGGAACCACACCAGAACGCATCATGATTGAGATGCCAAAGGTGAAAGATAAAGACAGAGTCCTGAGGGAAGCAAGGGAGAGGCAGAGAGTTGCCTACAGGGGGGTGCCTATAGGACTATCAGCTGATTTCTCAGAGGACACTTTGCAGGCAGGAAGGGACTGGCAAGCAGTATTCAAAGTGATGAAAGGCAACCTGCAACCAGGATTACTCTATCCAGCAAGGCTATCATTTGGAATGGAAGGGCAGATGAAGCGCTTCCCAGACAAGGTGAAGCTAAAGGAGTTCATCATTACCAAGCCATTATTATATGAAATGTCAAAGGGACTTAAGAAAAAGATCAAAACTACGAACACTAAAATGACAACAAACTCACAACTATCAACAACTGAATCTAAAAAATAAAAACAAAATCCAACTAAGCTACCCAGAATAGGGACAGAATCATAGGTATGGGGATCATTTGGAGGGTTATCGGATAGGAGGGGGAAGTGGGAGAAATGGGGAAATGGTGCAGGGATTAAGAAGCATAATCAGTTGGTACAAAATAGACAGGGGATGTTAAAAATAATATAGGAAAGGGTGAAGCCAAAGAACTTACATGCACGACCCATGGACATGAACTAAGGGGGGTGGGATTTCTAAGGGAAATGGAGGTACTGGGCAGAGGGGAGCAAAGGGGTAAAAACTGAAACTACTGTAACAACATAATCAATAAAATATACTTAAAAAAAAAAAAGCTGTTGATGCTGCTCCATGAACAGGGATGTGGGATTAGAAATATCGAGAAACTAGGTGGGTCAGGCATAGGTCACCGTCACAGTGACTGTAGGGAGGGAGTGAAAGGTGGCCTGAGGATCAGCTGGAACAAGAAATCCAGATGGAGAGATGAAGGAACACGGGGCAGGCACGGCGATGAGTTCGGGCTACTGGATGTTGGAGCAGTGGTCAGGTTAATGAACTATGTGGTATTCATAAGAAAAGAGGGTGTTTAACATGTGCAGGGGGTAGAATGCAGGCCTCAAGAGTCTGACTAGGAAATTTGTTTTTGGTTCCATTGACACTATCTGACACAGAGGGCTCTGACATTGAAGTGACAGAAATAAAGCTCACCTATGTTTTACATCATTATAACCTGAAAATATTTCCGAAGTGCAGGGACAGGCCGGCCCCACACAATCATGAAAACTTCTTCTCAAGTGGCAGTGGCACTTAATACCCATTAGGTAGCTCCTGTGGACCTGTGTTCTTGCACAGGATCTTAGCTTGCAAAGAAAAAATCTACGGCCATGTGCTCTGAAGACCATGAAGCTAGATCTGGTTGTCGGTAGGGCTGTAGCAAGGACACAGGCTCATCTGTGCTGAACCAGGTCACTGGTGACTTGACTGGCACTCACAACTGAGGTGCTGTGAGGACTCCACTGCCAAGCCCCACAGATACTGCTTCCATCAAAGAAAACTATTTCTCCTGAACCACATCTTTCCACCTCTTCCAGGAAATTCAGCTCCATTATAATTTTATGGGACCGCTGTCATATAGTCTTCATGGACTGAACTGTAGTCCTGGGTTGCAGGACAAATATTAAGATGTCCCGTCTCCCTGAACTGGTTTATGGATTCAATGCAATAATGATCAAAATCAAAATGGTGCTTGTTTTCTTGTTAACAGGCTGGTTCTAAAACATCTATGGAAAGACAAAGGAACTGAAATAAGACAATTTTGAAAACAAACTTGGATTACTCAGTTACGTAATAGAAGCAATGCAGTATGGGTGAAAGCAGACATAAACTGATGAGAATTCAGAGACCAGCACTGTTAGTGTCAACTGATTTTTTGAAAGGTGCAAAGAGGAATGAGGTATATATTTTATGTGTACCATATGTAAAAACTTACTCAAATGGATCTGACCTAAATATAAAAACTGAGAACTATTAAACTTCTATTGTCACTTTAAGTTGGGCAGATTTCTTAGATATGACACCAGGAGCATACCGCATTAAAGACAAAGTTGGTAGAGTAGACTTTGTGAAAATTAAGAACTTCTACTCTTCAAAAAGCTGTGAAGAGAATGGACAAGCCTCAGACTAGGAGAAAACATGTTTAGTAAAGCTCTTGTATCCAGATTATACATATTAGTATCTGGTTAGAAATATGAAAAAAAATTGGCTTACCATTTTCAACTTTTTCAAATTGACAAGAATAAAGCATGGGATTTTATCCATTAGTGAGAATGAGCACATGGGGTAATACCATATACATTCAGTCCACATTTAATGTTGTCAATAGGTTCTTGGAACCACGGATAAGTGACGTATAACAAAACAAGTTTTACCGGAGGGTAATTGATAAAAACAGGGCAAAGTTCCTATGGCATCTCATCAATGTTATAATGAAATGACGTTATTCAAAGACCTGCTGCACTTGTGATGGAACTTCCATTTTTGGAAGGGAAATCTGACATTTTTATAGGAATGTATCCTAAGAATCTTACACATCACAGCCAGCATGTATGTCCACTGTTACAATACACCTACTTGCAAAAATGAAAACAAAAATCAGTCAACAACAGGGACTGCTTAAATAATGAATCATCAATAAGTGTGAGGCTATGAAGACAGGAAAATCTTGCTCAAAGAAAATTACTTGATATAGGAAACTGCTCAGTATACTGTTGTGGTGGAGAAACAGAACATTATAGTTCCATTTTCTGTAAAAAGAAATTGACTACCCACAAGAGAATAAATAATACATACAAATGTGAATGGGAGTTTTCTGAGATTACTGGTGGGGTATTCTTTCATTCTTTGAACATGTACCCAGACCACAGAACTTTGAAAAGCAATTGACATTAAATTAGCATAAATGTGCAACATGAAATTCCTGGTCTCCTCATAAGGAGCAAGCTAGCGTGGCCCACGAAGGTCCGATTTTGTAACGGGGCAGGTGAGACTGAGTAACTTGGCTGAAAGCAAGGGCAGCTCAGAACTCGCTTCCATTTTATTCAAGTTTAACAGATGTCAGAGTTGGCATTTGGGTTCTCCCTCCATTACTGGGTCCTGAGGTTATCACTCCAAGATCATGTAGAATAGTGGTTTTATTTGGGCATAAATGTGGACTTCCCCTTAGTTTCCAATTTAAAAAAAAAAAAAAATGCTCTTCCAGTTAATACTTGGTAAATGCTGTTGAAGACTTAACTGTTGCCCCCTGGTGGGAGGGTCCTCAAATAACTTGTTGCTGTTCACATGCTAATGAAAAGCCTAGAACATTCAAACACATACTAGCTTTTATCCTTATGCCAGTTTAGTTTTGTTCACCCAATTCCTTTCCGGAGAAACTAATCTTTGCAGTGCCTTCTGCGTGTTAGGGGGGACTTTTATATGTTATTACCATAAGCCTGTAAAGTGGATGTTTAATTCTTATGTAGATAGTAGGTTACAGTCTCTAATACTGCTATGCAATGAAATGTCAAGTAGAAAAATCTCAACTTTTCATTACACTTAATATCTTTGGCATTTGAGTAATGCTAAACTGAGTTATATATGTTTGGCCACATAAGCACAATTATAGAATGAAGCAGGTTGTTTCCTAAGCTTTGGGGTATGTATGTATGTGTGCGTGTAAAATTCCTTTTTAACCATGGTAAAATAACACAATTACATCATCAATGATGAGAACAGATACCTAAAATATTATGCTTTTAAATACTGAAGGAAAATGACTTGATTCTGGATTACCTAGCATAATTTTTCTTTTTTGGGGAGTGGCAGGGGAAGCTTGCTTTTGTTCTGAAGTGCACATTACTATCTCCAATTGGATTTCTATGTGTTAGAAAAAAAACTCACTGAAGCAGTGTTCCCTAAGAAGGTAATGGTTTATATTTCACTAAAAATACTTTTTATCAGTACTGTTTTAGCTTTCATATATAACTTTATTCCAGCAAACAATTACTTGAAAAAATACCGATACACGCTGGAAGAACCTGTTTTCATTTCCAGCTTTCTTTAGAAATAACTGTAACCAGAAAAATCCTTACTTAATTTGAAAGGAAAAAAAGTGTGTATTTCATTTATTACAAGACTAGCAGCTTCACAGAAGCTCAACATCCAGTAGTTGTTATATACATATAAAATAACTACTGCCCAGCCACTAAATAAAGATCAAAGGAGGTTAACAGAATTTTTTACATATTCTAATTTTTAAAAAAGGTTAAGAAGGGGTATAATATGTATGTTTGTAGGTGTCAAGAGAATAGGAGAATAGAAGCAACTTGACAAGATTAAGTTTATTCTAAGTATAATTTTTATTAATAAACATTAACCATGACCGTAAGTGGCTGGGCTTAAAGTTTGCTACACCAAAGAAACTAAAATTGATACTTGAGAATATTGTTACAATTTATAATAGCATTCCTTTAGAGGCATTTTAATTTTAGCAATGTTTCTCTTAAATATAGAAAACTAACCTTCAGTGTCATGAATGAGAATCATTATAGATACTGCTGAATTAAAAAAGAATTTCCAAGAGCTGTTTGGTGATGTTGCCTCAAGACCTATACCCAAACTTTAGGGAAACAATCTGAAAAGATCAGAAAAAGTGCCTGATCAGAGACAGTATCAGTGTTTGATTCATGTGGCAGGAGAATAGCCCACTTCTAATTGTGAGGAATAAATAAATTACAAATGCACCCAAGATCCCCAAATAAATTAGTAAAAGTGCTATTATTTTAAGAATTATCAGACATATAATCAATGTGTTTAAATACAAATTCCAATTTGTTAAGTCCAAAAGATACAGTAATTTTATTACATAAAATTTCTCCTGTGCTAAAAATGTTAACTTACAAGACATAATATTTGTATAAGTGTAGAGGGAGTTACGGTCGCATTGTTTCATTTCTCATTGATGAGAAGAGAACAGTAGGTAGTGGACATATATATAGAAGCACTCAAGAGTCCTCTAAAATTCAAGGCTGTTATATTACTGCTCAAGCAAAGCATTCTTTAATGTATAAATGCCTACTCAATTTATCTTTTAAAAATAAAGTCCATCTGTTCTCCATTAGAGCTTCTGCAAGACTGACAAAGGTACATTCTACCTATATAAAATAGGGGTCCTCTTTATCTTTGGATAAGGTATCACCACTTAGGGAAAGGTAGTCACATACAGATTACTGAATTTTTATTTGAGGCAGCTGTTGGAGTCCATTAAGCACTTTTCGAACACTGTATCTTTAAAGTTTGTCTTTAATATTAATAGCTTTGGAAAACCAAAAATAGAGAAAAGACATCTATGGCAAAGTACATTTCATTCAGATCTGATAGCAATAAAATACAAAAAAAAAAAAAAAAATTTAGTGCAGTGTCAATTTTATCTACGTAAATCACTTGAGGATAGTTTTGTGTTGTCTTATGATTAAATGACGAAAATATCTTAACTTGTTAAAAAAGTTTTAAAAGCCTGACTTAGTATTTAGTAATGCAAAAATGAAATTAATTACCGTAGTCTTTTAAAACGAAGCTCCATAAATCTCGTTCCCATTAACAATTTCATTAACAGATGAGTTAAATGTAGGTACAATGTATCTAATACCCTTGTAACTACAATTAAAAAATGCAACAAACCTCTAGTAGCATTTATAGGTTGTGAAACCTTAGTAATACCAATATGTAACCAAAACATGTTCATACAGAACCAATAGCTCTCCTTCTCCATGTAAAAGAACACTTGTTAAAAATAATTAACAAAAATACCAATAAAACAATGGAAACTCATTTCATTTGTCCCAAAGTTATGACACAAAATATTGGCTTAAAGAGGTAGATTAAAAAGAAAAAGAAAACCAGATTCTCCATTCTTTGTCACTTTTATTCAGTAGTTTTTTTGTCCCTTATTTTCAGTGCCAGACATGGCAAGGAGTGATTACAGCCAACTGTTATTAAAACATTTGTTCGCAACATATACCCCCCCCCCTTTTACCACTGACCCCAAGCTGACTCATTTTGTGTGCTTTCGTTCGTTCTTTAATATACCACCACCAAGACCGGGTGGAGGGGGCAAGGGTAAGGGACACGAAGGGAAGAGTCCAGGAGGCCAGAGAGGAGGAATGCTACAAGCCACAGTAAGAATGAGCTGTATTTAATTTAAAAAAGGGGGGAGGGGTGTACCCCACAAATGATACAGTAATGAGGATACACAATTAAATCCCATAAGCATGACTGAAGGCTTTCACTGTGTTTGACGTCATCACAATGGAAGGCGTAAAAAGTGGAGGAAATCAATGTTGTGACAGTCCAATCTAGTCCATTAGGCAAGATGGTGCAAGAAGTCATTTAAATTAAAAGTGCCCTATCCTTACCTAAATGGCTAGCAGACATGGAGAACACCCCAGTGATGAACCCAGAGCTTTCTCCATGTGGCTATAAAGACGTGTTGTCGAATGGCACATTGTCAAACACTGGCAAGGGGCACCACAATGGACCTCTCTCTGTTTTGGGTACGAATGCTAGATTCAACTATCTCAACTAAGCAGGAAGTGGGCTCTTCTGCAAGGAATGCCGACCTAATTGACTTTGTCTTGAAATATATACAGATTGTTTGTAGTAGCCACGGCAATGATGTTTTCCTTGGGGTGCCAGGCTGTATGAAGTATTTTCTTGTTGAAGTCTAGGCTGTCAACACTTATTTCATCCTTCTTTCTCTTGCCACTTGCACAGACTTTGCGTGGCTTCAGAACCGTGCGGGGTTTATTGTTTTCCCGTGATGCTTCTAGGGTTATGTCTCGCTTTGTGTTCCTGTCAAACATTCTGAAGAAATTATTGTAAGATCCAGTCATGACAACGCTGTAAAAGTAGACAGAACATTTAATCAAGTAAGTAAGAGTTTGTTTTCCATACAATGACTCACTGATGAAACCTAGCCTAGTGCTCTATTGGAAACGGCGTGAGGGCTGGTGACACCAACTTGGAAATATGGTACTAGTTAACTTCATTTCTTAAAAAATCCCCCCTTTTCATGACTGCCAAAGCTATCACTAAAGTTGAAAGCATCCTGAAATAAAGCTTCTTAGCAGTACTGAGTCATCTTTGTTGCGTATCTTACAACTATAGATTATGTGCTCAACCAGACCACCCAACTTCTAGAAATACCAAGAGTGGGAAAAACAGGCGCTAAAACAAACAAAACAGAACAAAAAGAAGGCATGGTATAAAACCGTTCACAAGAAACCAATGCCTTCTTTATGGTTTAAAATAGAAGCTACTTAATCTGTTCACAGGACACTGCCTGTTTTGGATAATCACACTTCATGATGCTTATAGGAGATCTGCTTCTGAGAATATCAAGTAGCATATACAATTTTTATTAACAGAAAGTCATTTTACCTGTAACACTAAAAACATTTCCAGCAAAATTTTTGGACAAATATATTTAATATCAGTTAAAGGAGTGCGAAATTCTTACCCCGCCCAAAACATGTTCTGTCAGTCCTTCCTGACACCCATCACTGCTAAACATTTACTAAGTATCCCAGTAAGCAAAACCTCATACATTTGAAATTGTTAATAATTTGCAAAGGGTGTGATAGTCCTATTACATCCTTCCCATATGATTTAAATTATTACTGTAAATAAGATTACAGGATACCAAGAAACAGTTTCAAGTAAAGTAATGCTTGAGGGCAATTCTTATTACAAATATTATACACCATACAGGCCATATTTAGTAATGTCAAGTCCTCCAAAGAACTTACATTTTAATTTAACACATGTTGGTGCATGTACTTGAAGGTAATAAAATTGTATTTCTTTTAAAACGATTAATGTAATTTAGACTGGCATCCCCATGTTATATGAATTTGTGAAGTTTTATTAGAGTATCTGATCTATGGCTATTTGTAACTTTTAGAAGTTGTTAGGCCAGCATTTCTGTAGTATTCCTGTTAAAAATGTATAACCTGAATTTAATCATAAGGAAACATAAGACAACACTCTGATTAAAAACATTCTGTAAAATAACTGGCCTGTGTTTTTTTAAAAAAACAATTTATTTGTTCGTTTATTTATTTTATTTTTAGAGAGAGGGGAAAGGAGAAAGAGAGGGAGAGAAACATCACTGTGTGGTTGCCTCTCACTCATGCCCCCAATTGGGGACCTGACATGCAACCTAGTCATGTGCCCTGACTGGGAATTGAACCAGCGACACTTGGCTCGCAGGCTGACGCTCAATCCACTGAGCCACAGCAGCCAGGGCTGGCCTGTGTTTTTAAAAAATGTAAAGATTACAAAAGACAAGGAAAGAATGAAGAACTACTCCAAATTAAAGGAGACTAACAAGATAGGACAGCTGTCACTTATGCTTTTTGACTGGATACTGAACCCAATTTTTTTTCTTTTTGCAAGAGAGGACATGATTGAGAACTGATGTGATTTTAATGGGATCTGTGGATGAGATGCAAGTAGTGCATCAATGGGAATTCTTCTGTTTTAGATGCTTGCACTGTTATTGTATAGGAGAGGGTCTCTCAGGAAATACTCATTCAAGAATTCAGGGTCAATGGGGCATTATGTTTGGAATTTACTCCCAAGTGGTTCACACACAAAAGTGTTTGTGTGTATGTGTGTGTGCGCAGTCTGTCCAGAAAAAGTCCAGCCACTGTTAATATTATGAAAATGGTAACCTGGAAGCCAAGGAGAGTGGGACTGGAATGCACATACATCAACAATGATGACTTCACTGTACTAGTCAGTGGGGACGGTATATGCCATGGAGTGAACATGTGCACTGTGTGACCATCACATTCAAAATGACTGAGCCAGCAGAGCAACGAATCTGCATCAACTTTTGTGTGAATCTTGAACATTCAGATGATTCAGAAGGCTGAAGGTATGGGCAACTGGTGATTGGCAGCTTCATCACCACAACACGCCTGCTCAAGCATCATGTCTGGTGCAGAGTTCTTTGGTGAAACAAAATCACCCAGGAGACTCAGCCCTGTGACAGCCCAGATTTGGTGCCCTGTGACTTCTGGTTTTTCCCCAATCTACAATCACCTTTGAAAGGGAAGGGATTTCAGATCGTTGATAAGATTCAGGAAAATAAGCCCTGGCTGCTGTGGCTCAGTGGATTGAGCATCGGCCTGCGAGCCAAGTGTCGCTGGTTCGATTCCCAGTCAGGGCACATTACTAGGTTGCACGTCAGGTCCCCAGTTGGGGGCGTGAGTGAGAGGCAACCATACAGTGGGGGAAAAAAAAAAAAAAAGATTCAGGAAAATACAATGGGGCAGCTGATGACAATTGGGAAAACTGTGTGAGGTCCCAAAGTGTCATTGTCCTATGTGTAAAATGTCTCTACTTTTCATATTTCATAAACTTCTTCCGGACAGAAAATTACCACTTCTATGAGGTACTCATGTATTATCTGGGGAAACCGGTGTGTAACAGTCCAAATGAAATATCTGTCTAAATATTTCTAAAGAGTTTAATAGTAGATAACAACCAAACTGACATTTTAACTGCTGCATTTCAAACTTATGATTGATCTGGTTTTTATAAAAGGGGAAAATTTTTAAATATTTAAACCATAATTTATAATCTAAAATTTTTGCATATTTTCACATTTACTCAGTGACATACAATGTTTAATTTTTATCTGCCAATATTGCTATAAGGTTACTAAATTTATTTCAAGGAAACCCAGGGGGCTGGGGGAGGGATTGTAGTTAGGATTTGTAATTTACATCAATCTAGAAAAAGGTTGCCATATTTTTAGTAAACATGGCAACCTATTCCAGGAGGAGTGATGAAACAGCACATTTCTTTTCTCTAATACAGCGATTTTCACCCAGCACGCTTCAAGAATTTTTAACACATGTAATCCCTGACTATATAGTTAGGTTCTGACCTCTTTTCCCTTAGATCGTCACATAAGAAAATAACAACAGCCAGCCAACAACAGCCATCCAGTGTGAATAAATCAAAATTATACTGATTTGTCAGAGTGCCAAAAAATACGTTTTTTGGTGTCCTGTAGAATTTTAGTAACTAGTTTATGTGTGCCATAAGATGAAAAAGGTTGACAGTTGCTGCTCTAAATAAAATCACATTTGAATGAGTTCAAATTAAAGTTAATTACCTATCAGAGCCATTCCAACAACATTCAAATTTGTCAAATATGCAGTCATTTTCATACAGTGAACATAGTTTACTTCTGAGGTATTCATGCACCTGAGGAAAACAAATATATACATATTCTTAGTTTATACCTCAAGATTTACTGATTAAAATTAGGGAATTGATTTAATAGGTCTGTATATATATATTTAAAAGCATATATAGACACATACACATACCTTTCAATCTTATTAAAACTTGATTCCCTTAGTAATAATAAAGGTCTTTATTCTGTTACAAACATATGAGCCCCCTTCAAGAAACACACATTTTACTCTTGAACAATGGAGAAATTACCCTCTTGGGGATGGAACATGCACTCTTTATAAGTTTGACTAAAGTATTTAGGCCATAGAACATTTGAAAATGGCTCAGATAAGAGACTTAAAGAATATTACAGCAATATTTGAATATGCTAACACTTGGTGTTCAGTCTATAAGTTGCTGATAAAAAAAAAAAAAAACGCAATACTGTGTTTTACTTCCTTTTAAAACACCATTTTCTGGGCATAAATAACAGAAGCCTACATTATCTTTAGGTGTATATGTTATGCACAGCATGACCGTGCCCTGGTTTGGTGATAAATGATACGGTTACTCTATATATGCATCAATGAAAACTTTCGTATCACTTGATATTACTTATACAATATCAAAAGCTAATGAAAATTACCTATTTTATTTTTTTGAAATATAATTCTAAATACATAAATCTGGTATATAAAATGTATCCCAAGAAATGATGCATTTCAATAATATGGTTAAATTATAAAGCTAAGTTTTAAAATACTTCTTGCTTTCAGAAGAAGAAAAGGGAGTCTCTATCTGACTATCCTTTTTTACTTAAAGAGCTTAAAAAGAAATGATGATAGACAAGAGTAGGTACTTTCTAAATGTTAGAATTCCCTTATTCTTTATGAAACAACCTAAAGTCACCTTATTTTAACTCTAGGTATAGAGGCATGATTTGTGCCATGTTACGTGACATTAAGTAAAAATTTGTTCCATGGAGTAATTGCAATTTGTGTAGAGTCAGGATTGAAAGTGAACATGTTAAGACGAAAACTAATAAACTCATAATTACCTTTCAATCACACACAGCTCAGCAAGATGCTTATACAAAATTCACCACGAACAACTCAATCTGCATGTATTACATTTGAGTATAATGTGAAACGATTTTCAATCACTAATCTAACTTGGCATAGGCAGAAAAACTGCCAGTAAGGTACAGTTAAGTAAACCGTAACAACTGGGCCAAGTTTTAGAATGCATGTAGAGGCTTTCTCAATAATCTGCGAGTGTGAAGCTAAGATTGAAGTCCGTCATTCTCAGCGAGCATGGAGTGGTGGCAGTGAGGACCGTGAGGAGACAAACCAGAATCTGGCAGTTACACAAGATAAATGTCTTGGGTTGACCAAAAAGTCTATTTTGTTTTTTCCATAAGATGGCTCTAGCTGCATTTAGTTTTCTCTAGCTTAATGGAAACAAATTTGTTAGATTGCATTGTAACAGCTGTCATGTCAGCATGCATTAAAAAAGAAACTTATCAAAACTGGTGACTCACTGTGCAGCCATTTTAATACTGAAGATGGAAGAAAATTAGCAACATTTCTGGCATATTATGCTTTATTATTTCAAGAAAGGGGTAAAAATGCAACTGAAACCCCCAAAAAGATCTGTGCAGTGTATGAAGGTGCTGTGACTGATCAAATGTGTCAAAAGTGGTTTGCAAAATTTCTTGCTACTGTTAACATTTTGGCCTAATGAATCTTTGCTGTGGGGCTGTCTTACGCACTGGAAGATGTTTAGCAGCATCCTGGCCTCTACCCATTAGAAGCCAACAGTGGAAGATAGCTGACATACTCAAAATACCCACAAAAATGAAGTTATTTATGAAAATGAAAAAATGTACCTTTCAGTTTATGGAAAAAATATAACGGACACTTTGGCCAACCCAATGGTTTGAAAACAGAGCAGTACCACATCCCTTTGCTTCTGCCTCAATGAACATGTACTTGGAAATTTCCCCAGAAAAGAGAATATTAAGTGGTTTATGTATGTCAAAAAGGATCGAAACATTTGAGAAATACCATTCTAATTTTACTGAGGACATATAACATGAAGGTAAAATATATCAATTCTTATCCCAAAGCAGGGTTAAGTGTTTTCTACACTGCAACGACTCAGGGCCTCACACAAGGTCCGGCTGTCCCCACCTGTCCATGGCCTCACTCTCCTCTCTTAGAAGAGAAGGCAGGGTCAGTGGCAGTGGCTGCTGACAAGAATCCAGAACCGACACCCCACAACAGACAGGCAACTCCTAAAGCTACGCGCTGGGTTTTCAGGCCTTCTTTAGTTTAAGACATGATGTACTACACAGATCATGTATCACAGAAACGTACACTTGAAACTGATATGATCCTACTAACCAATGTCACCCAATACATTTACTTAAAAAACAAAAAACAAAAAAACGGTTTTCAGCGAAAAGGCAGAATACCAACCAGTCCCTTTGCCCAGCACCCCAAATTTAAGCTCTAGTCCGACTGCTATCTCACATACTCCAACCGCGACACCTCTCCTGGGACTAGTCCTCTCCTCAACCCATAGCCCACCTAAAGGAGCGATCATCTTTCCTCACTTTAAATGGAGACAGAGCAGGGGAAAACAAGTTGTCAATATCGAACCAAATCAGTAGCAAAATTACACTTTAACTGCAAAATTACAATACAGCCTATAAAATTATATATAAGTTTACCATAAGGAAAAGCCAAATACTCATGGCCCTCTGAAGAAAAAAGTCTAATGGTGAACACTGTATTAGGACGAACACATAATACAAAATCCTTCTCTATAAACACTTAAAAGTAAACAGGGCACGTGATCATTGAAAGAAAAAAGTGCAAATACCTGGTATGTTTCCACAGGCCTGTTTTCCATATTTAAGTCCCAAATTTTGACTGACAAGTAGTCTCTAGTCATCATATATCGGCCACTATGGCTGAATTTTACATCAGAAATAGAGGAGATGATTTCAGAAAAAAAAGACCTGTTACTGGGATCTTCAGGTTCTTCAAACACTAAAAGCAAATAAAAAAAGGGGAGCAATTTGTATAATATTCTGGCTTGCACAAAGCATTTACTGAAACAATTCACAAATTTCCTAAGAGGCAGCTAAAAATGACAGCCTAATAAAAAACTGAAAAACGTCTCTCTGGCTTTAAGATATCGCCCTGAAAGTTTCTTTAGAAAAAAAAATCCTCACCTGAAGAAATGTTTGAGGGGGCGGGGAGACAGACAGACAGACAGACAGACAGACAGACAGGAGGAGAAAGAGAGAAACAGAGACATCGATGTGAAAGAAACGTCCACCAGCTGCTTCCCTTATGTGCCCTGATGGGATTGAACCCAGAACATTTGGTGTATGGGATGATACTCCATCAACTGCATCACCTGGCCAAGGCTCCCTGAAAGTTTCTTAAAGAGAATGACATAAATACAGACAGAAGATGCAAATGTACTTTCAGAGCCCCAAGCTCATTTAGCAGAGGGGACTCACCCTGGACCCTGCCTCTAGTGTACCAGGTTTGAGGTCCTGCACGTGCCACAGAACTTTGCCTGCGCTATAACCACAAGAAACACACCATCCTCACCATTCAGGTTCACACCAGCATTTTATTTAGTGGCCAGGTAAAATTATTTTGGTAACAGGCATGTACCAATTCTCATGAGTTTTAAAAATATTCAAAAACATGAAGACAAGAATAATGCAACCCCTTAATTTAATATAGTGCTTTGCTAAGTTTTTTTTTTAAAGCCAATGAAAACTCTTCTGAACGGAAATATTCCTAGGCAGTTCAAAATAGGAAGAAAGGAGGGGAAGGAGAAAAGAAAAGAAACTGTTCCACTTGAATACAGGGTTGGGGAGCCTCAACCCAAGTTCCCAAAGAGTAATATTCCATTAAACATATATTCACTGGGTCTGGGCCAAGTGGCTCAGTTGGTTGAAGTGTCATCCTGCACACCTAAAAAATGTGGGTTTGATCCCTGGTCGGGGCACATACAGGAGGCAACTGACTGATTTTCTCTCTCTCTCTCTCCCCCCAAATCAGTAAGCATGTCCTTGGGTAAAAATAAAAAAAATAAATAAAAATTAAAAATCTATAGCGATAGAAATATATACATATATTTCCATCCACCCACTGGGACATCCACAGACATGCCCCTGCAAAAGCCTCCTATGTTCTTCCAGTAGGGTCACCCATGCTGCCTCATGGAGCGTTAGCAGCTACCAAAGAGGAAAGGAAGCCCTGGGCACACAGGTTGAATTAAGACTTGTAAACCTGTGTACATGTGGTTACCATGTCTGAGGTGGACTTCAAAGAGAAAAGTCATCGTTTGTACAAAGACGCAATTCACTCACATTTAGAGTGCCTATCACAGAGGGCAGACGCCCTCATGTCACACAGCCGGATTGTTCCTTTACTGCTGCTGTATACAAATGTGTTACAGCTGTTGGGGTGGAACTCGGCTGCTGTAATGACCTCTGTCAGCTCCTCCATGTTGGCAGGCTTGATATCCACAATATCTGGATAGCATTCTATTAAGGAATTTCCACTTAGAAAAAAGGGCAAATACAATTTTACATTTCTCAAATCTGAAATTCATTCATAGGATGAAGTACAAGTATTCTGGAATTGCATCCTAGTCCTTATACGAGTATAATCCCAGAGGGATCAAAACCTTTAATGCTTAAAAAAAATCTTAGAACAAAACATGGGCAAAGTTTAAATCATTTTAGAATGAAGGTCTGTTTTTCTGAGCGTGATACAAATCCTAGGAGCCATGAAGAATAGATTGGTAAGTTTGCCTTCCTAAATATTAAGAAAGCTTAGTGTACATTCCAGACAGAGCAAAACAAAAATCTTCAAGGGGAGAAAAAAAGGGAAAACTATTTGTACCACAAAGGATAGAACTAATTTGTGTTAAGAACAAAAACATGCAAACCTAATGAATAAATTAGAAAAAACTATAAACAAGAAAAAAATGCTCATGTTGACTCATGATAAAAGATGATAATCAAGACTTCCGGCCAAGATTGGAGGCCTAGACAGACACGCTGCATCTCCCTCCACAACTAAGAAGGAGTACAACTACCGCAAAACTAGAGACAATCAGAAGTTTCAGAAAACAGAGCTGCATGGAAGTCTAACACACAAAGAAATAAGGAAGAAATAATCAGACAGGAAGGAGGGGCGGAACCAGGGTGAAGAGGATGTGGTGTGGTAGCTGCAGCAGCAGGCTGGCAGAAAGCGCTGTCATACGTTTTAAAAACTTGGAAGGGACACCTGGGGAGCACTCCCATCACCAGACCAGACCACACAGCTCACAGTTCCAGCGCTGAGGAAAATAAAACCTCATTGCTTTTGACTGTGCAAACCAGTGGGGGTTGGGTCGGAGGAAGAAACTGCCAGTCTCTCAGTAGAGTCCACTTGTTTAAACAGCCCCCACGGTCCTAGAACGTCTGCAGACCCACCCACTATGGGAATGACGGCCAGGGCAGCAGCTAGACGGGCGCCAGTCCCATACAGAAGTGGAAGAAGTGCCTGGAAAAGGGGCAAGTGCTGAGAAGGTGGCATTGTTCCCTCTCAGATCCCTCCCACACACATAGCACCACAACATGGTGAAACAGGTCGCCCAGTACTGATGAATCCCTAAGGCTCCGCCCCTTACAACGTAACAGGATCGACAGCTCTACCTGGGACACGGAGGCAAACTAACACAGGAGCCTGTCAGAATGAGGATACAGAGAAGTATGGCCCAAAAGAGAGAACGGATCAAGATTCCAATGGAAGAACTAAGTGACAAGGAGACAGCCAACCTCACAGACAGACAACCAAACAGACACAGAGTTCAAAACACTGGTGATAAAGATGCTCACGGGCTTGACAGATATCCTTAAGTACAGCAAATGCATAAAGGAAGACCTGAAGGCTATGCTAAACGAAATGAAAAAAAAAAAAAAAAAAATCCACACAAAACCAATGGTGAAGGAAGGAAACTGGGGTTCAAATCAGTGATTTGGAACCTAAGGAAGAAAAAAAGAGTCAACCAGTATAGAATGAGGAAACAAGAATTGAAAAAAATGAGGAAAGGTTTAGGAACCTCTGGGGCAACTTTAAAGATGCCAACATCAGAATCATAGGAGTGCCAGAAGGAAAAGAGGAAGAGCAAGAAATTGAAAGCTTATGTAAAAAAATAATGAAGGAAAACTCCCCTCATTTGGCAAAGGAAATAGACATACAAGTCTAGGAAGCACAGAGTCCCAAACAAGCTAGACCCAAAGAGGACCACACCAAGACACATCATAATTAAAATGCCAAAGGTTCAAGATAAAGAGAGAATCTTAAAAGCAACAAGAGAAAAGCAGAGTTACCTACAAAGGAATGCCTAAAAGACTATCACCTGATTTCTCAAAAAAAAAACAAAAAACCAAAAAACGTTGCAGGCAAGAAGGGACTGGCAAGAAGTATTAAATGTGATGAAAAGCAAGGACCCACAACCAAGATTACTCTATCTAGCAAAGCTATCATTTAGAATGGAAGGGCAGATAAAGTGCTTTCCAGACAAGGCAAAGCTAAAGGAGTTTATCATCACCAAACCATTATTATATGAAATGTCAAAGGTACTTAAGAAAAAGAAGATCAAAATTATGAACATTAAAATGACAACAAACTCACAACTATCATCAACTGAATCTAAAAAATAAAAACAAAATCCAACTAAGCAAACCAGAATAGGAACAGAATCATAGGTATGGGGGTCATTTGGAGGGTTATCAGCTGGGAGGGGGAAGGGGGAGAAATGGGGAAATGGTGCAGGGATTTAGAAGCATAATTGGATGGTACAAAATAGACAGGGGGAAGTTAAGAATAATATAGGGTAGTCTTCCTGCCAAGATGAAGGCCTAGACTGACACGCTCTGTCTCCCTCCACAACTAAGAAGGACTACAACTACCGCAAAACCAGAAATAACCAGAAGTTCCAGAAAATAAAGCCACACGAAGTCCAACATATGAAGTTATAAACAAGTGGTGCTCGTCCGGACGGGTAGGAGTGAAGCCAGGGTGGAGAGGTGAAACTGCTGGCGGTGGCAGCTGCAGTGACGAGCAGCGGGACTGCGGTAAGCGCAGACACCCGTATTTAAGAGGAGGTGAAAAGCACCGGGGGAGCACCCTTAGCTGCAAACCAAACCCGTCAGCTCGCGATTCCAACACTGGGGAAGGCAGACCCCCATTGCCTCAGACTGTGGGGCCCAGAGGGCGTGGGTACAGAGGAGGAGGTTCCTGGTCTCTCAGTGGAAAGTGAACAGCAGGAATCCATCTTGGACCCCCACCCCCACACAAAGCGCCACAGTGTGGTGAGAAAGGTTGCCAGGTTGTGACGAGCACATGGGGCTCTGCCCAATATAGCGTAGGAGGTGTGACAACCCTGCCCAGGAAGCAAAGGTAAAACAAAAACTGGCAGGATGGCACAGATCATGATAGAGATCCCAATCACGCAGCTGACCAGAAAGCAAATACATGAATTAATGGATGAAGAGACAGATAATCTTTCTGAGGCTCAGTTCAGAACTATAGTTGTAAGACAGCTTATAGAAATAACAGCAGGACTTAATCAAGATGGGGAGGGAATGAGGGCTAGTTCTGCTGAAATGAACAAAAACATATACGAAACAAGTGGTGAGGGAAGAAAAACCAGGGATCGAATCAACAACGGAACATGGGGAAGGAACAGTCAACCAGTGCAGAAAGAGGAAACAAAAAGTGAGGAAAATGAGAAGCTCAGAAACCTCTGGGACAGCTATAAGAGAGCGAACATCTGAATTATAGGGTTTACAGAAGGTGAAGAAGAACTAGAAATTGAAAAGATATGTGAAAAAATAATGAAGCAGAACTTCCCTAACTTGGGGAAGGAAATAGACTTACAGGTCCAGGAAGCACAGAGGATTCCACATAAACTGGATCCAGGGAGACCCACACCAAGACACATTATAATCAAAATGTCAAAAATTAAAGATAAAGAGAGAATCTTAAAAGCAGCAAGAGAGAAGAGAATTATGTACAAAGGAGTCCCAATTAAACCGTCAGCTGATTTCTCAAAGGAGACTCTGCAGGCAAGAAGGGACTGGCAAGAAATATTCAAAGTAATGAAAATCAAAAACCTACAACCATGATACGATTACTCTTTCCAGCGAAGCTGTCATTCAGAATAGAAGGGCAGAGAAAGTGCTTCCAGGACAAAGTAAAACTGAAGGAGTTCATTAGATCCAAACCACTGTTATATGAGATGTTAAAGGGACTTGTTTAGAAGAAGGAGGATCAAAACTATGAACATTAAAATGAAAATTGTATCACAATAACCAACAACAGAAGCTAGGGAACTGAAACAAAGGTAAACTAACTAGGCTACGAGAGTGGAAAAAGAATTATAGATATGGGGAACATATGGGGGGAGGTCAGCAGGGAGGGGAAAGGGGCAGAGGGGAAAGGGAGGGAGATGATGCAGAAATTAAGAAGCATAGTAGGAGGGAATGGAGTAGACAGGAACATGTTGAAAAGAACTATATGCACAACCAATGGGCATGGACTAAGCGGGGGGGGGGCGTATGACAACTGGAAGGACGGGGGTCACTAGGTGGAGGGGAGCAGAGGGAAAAGAAATTGGAACAACTGTAACAGCATAATCAATAAAACATATTAAAAAAATAATAATAATACAGAAAATTGTGAAGCCAAATAACTTATATGCATGACCCATGAACATGAGTCATGCATATAAGAGGGGATGGGAGGGATTGCTGGAGGAAACAGGGGAAGTGGGTGGAGGGGAGCAAAGGGAAAAAACTGGGACTACTGTAACAACATAATGAATAAAATACACTTAAAAAAAATGATAATCAAAAGAACAAGAGAGGGCTTTTCACTATTTGTACATAGTATGCGTGTGCCAGGTATATAACTTTATATACAGTCACATACTTGTACATGCACAGAAAAATTTCAGGACAATATAAACAATGAAAATGGGGTTTGGATATATATTGAATTTATACCACACACACACACACACACACACACACACACACACACACAGCCAAATGGATACTAAAACTCCTGTCTGTAATTTCCAGATGCCAAAGATTAATCCGCAGATCATCTGCAGACAAATATGTTTCATAATCACTATTAATAGAAATTGAGTTGATGTGATATGTATGAGCATTGGCAAATATTCTTCGTGGACTGGCCTCAACCATTAGATCCATGGGCCTGAAGACTGGCACCTGTCAGTAAGACAGAGGAGAAAGAGTCACTACACACATTCATTGTTTACAATAGAACTTAAGGTTCAGAACAGTTCATTTCTACAGTTTTTGAGGGAATATAAAACAATATAGTATGATTCAGATTTAGGTTTAAAGAGTAACTCATGATGAACCTCTGAAGTGTTCAACTGAGAAGAAAAATGAACAATCTGAATAATTTATCTTTTTTTTACAGATAGCATTATTAGAATTTGCAGTTCTTCCTAGTTCCAATCTTTTGCTTGAAAGACTTGCAAAGATAACAAATGTGTATGGTTTAAATTAAAGTAGCTAAAAATGAAATTAGCCCAGAGTATCTAATTCTTGGGGTTTTTTTAGCTGCAATAAAATTCGGTCCATTTCTACTTTTTCAATCTCCAAAGAAAATTAATCTTGAAAATTAAGCTTATAATAGTTGATATTCAAACCACGGGAGCAAGAGAGCACATGGCACAGTGTGTCCTGCCCAACGCGGAGGGGTTTTACTCTCCTATCTACAGAACTGTTGAGATGGGGACAGACTGTAATTATTCAGGGTATAGAATATATAATATGAATACAGAACACTACTGATAGAATGCTTTTTTTCTTATGTACTTACTCGTAGCGTAGTGACTGTAGTAGGATCTCTATACCGTCCATCTTCCTCTTTCAAGTTATACCCTTCTGGTCTTTTGTCTCTTTCACTGATTTTCCATAATTTTATTGTTTTATCTGGGGAGACAATAAAAAAGGTCCTCAAAAACAAACAAACAAACAAAAACAACAACAACCAAAAAAGAAATCAGATCCCAAGAATAAAAATCCCTTATCTGACTCAAAAAATGTTTTCTTATTACCAGGTAAATAGCAAACACATGAACAGAAATACAGTGCAGAAATTACACTTCTGTGTTAATGGAACTCATAAAATTCAATTTGATATTAAAATAAAGTCATAGCCAGGTCCTTTTCCTTTAAAACTAAATAAAGCCAAAGGGGAAATATATGTGTGCATAAACACATATGCCCACATATACATACAAATACAGACATATGTATGCTTAATATTTAATTTTTAAAAGAGAACAAACAATAAAATTGGTTAAGACAGCCTAACTGCTATTTAGAATAAAAATGGTTAAGTAGTCTCTCTCGGGGTACCATACTTCCCAGCAGATCCTATCAGAGCCCACAGATTACTTCACAGGTCTAGATTCCTATTTAAATCTGTATTTCCCCAATGCATCAGGGATTCATAAGTAGGTAACAGGACCTGAAAAAAAATGACCAATTGAAAGCACATGTTCCTGCCCTGGCTGGGTGGCTCAGTTGGTTGAGAGGGTCATCCCATACACCAGAAGGCTGCAGGTTTGATCCTGGTCTGAGGACTTAAAAAAAAAAAAAAAAAAAAGGCATATGTCCCCAAGTTCTTCAAAACAAAATTCTTATGTATCAAGAATACGTAAAATGCTATTTAAAAAAATAAACCTTTATTTTGTAATTATGATGAGTTTCAGAGAAGTGTTCTCATACACCCTTCACCCACCCAGTTTCTTGTGATGTTAGCATCTTATGCAACCTGGTACATTTGTTAAAACTAAGGAATTAATGCTGCACATTACTAGTAACTAAACTCCAGACTTCACTCAGATTTCACCAGTTTTTCTAACTTCCCTTTTCCGTTTCAGGATCCCATCCAGGATCCAAACAATACTTTATTTAGTTGTCAAGTCTGAGTCTCTCTAACTTGAACAATTTGTCAGACTTTCCTTACTCTTCATCACCCTGACAGTCCTGAGAAACAGTGGCGAGGTATTTTGTAGGGTGTCCTGCAACAGGGCATGTCTGCCACTTTCTCGTGGCCAGACTGGAATCGTGGGTTTTATAGGAGAGGACCAGAGGGAAAGTGAGGGTATACATAGTATAGACAGGACTTCTCTGCTTCGATCGCTTGGTTGAGGGACTGCATGCCAGGCTTCTTTGCTGCAGTTCCTATTCTCCCCATTGGCACACTCTGTTCGTTGGAAGTGTCACCAAGTCCACTCCCTGCTTAAGGGGAGAATGAAGTTACATTCCCTGTAGGAAGTAGTATCCATCCATATACTATTTGTAATTCACCTATAAGAAGCTTCCCCTCTCCCCTATTTATTTATCTGTTCAATCAATTATTTGTATCACTATGGACGCATGCATATTTACTTAATACTTTGTGTTACCCTAAAATTGCATTCATATAAAATAATTACATTCTAATGGTATTTCATTAAGCAAATGGGCATAATGTAATTTTATAAGTGTATAAAGATGCTTACACTGGCCTGGCCACCTCTCTCTGCCTACTCCAGCTGCCCCTGTGTGTGCCCTCTGCAAAGAGGAAGTCTGCACAGAAAAAACAGTCCACTCTACTAATTTGTAATTTAGTGTTTCATTTAAACCCTATGTAACCAATCATGTTTCTAGCGCTCTTGCAGTTCGGTTATGTGTTAAATAACAGAATTTAATTTATATATTTAGATAAGTATATATTCTAGAATATTTTATCGCCAAATCTTTAATATAAATGAATCAAGTCTAAATTCTGTACTTTAGGGGAAATTATCACCTAAAGATGATGAGAATGTCAACTCCCCCTGCCCACCACCAATCCCTGTAACTGTCCTATGGTCTGTTCAAATTCACCAACCTCGTTAAAGATCCAGATAAGGAAATCACAATATACTTATCCAACTTTCAAATGAGATGAAATTAGCTTATGGTTCCTAATAGTGTTAACAGAAGAAAATACTTTTAGAATTATGAAAAAATGGATATTTTTAAAAATAAATTTCAAAAATCTTAAAGTGATAAAATTTGTAATTTACGAAGGTAAAAAAATCTTTTTTTAATAGCATTAACATAGGACGTAGAAGTACTACACAATTTCAGTGCAGTGCTTGGGGACAAGGCTGGAAATAAATAATGTTTTAACAAATGACATAAAATTAAAAATTCTTTTCATTCATATGCTCTATGGAAATGACCTTTAAATCTGGAGTCCCTGGCCCACGTGGTGCTGCATGATCAAACTCCATCAACAGGCAGGCAAGATGGTGGTGCTCACATATAACTGTTCCCTGAAGTGGACTTTTAAGATTCACAGAGATGTCTGCTACTTCCAAAAATTAAGAACTACTTCTTTATGGTGATTCCCTAAATTGTCAACTCCAACAACTAAAGGAGTATGCTGGAAGTCCAAAAGTCCATGTGTACCTCTGGCTACAAGCTGAGGGTTGGGACAAGTAAAACCATGCTACCAAGTTTCCTCTGGGAAAACGCAGTTTTATATAAGATCCAAATAGCTTCCTATTAACAAGCTGTTACAAAGCAACACCCATGGTCAACAGGGTCCAAGGCAGATCTTTCTGCAGTGTGGAGGACTCGAGGAGCATTCAGAGAGAGGGAGAAGAAGGGAAAAAAGAGAAATAAATCACTTGAAGACACATTAAATCAACTAGTTCTAAAAGGGGACTATGATGACCACAGAAAGTCAACTCAAGGATGAAAGTCAGATTAATTCTGGTGAATCAAAGCTGAAATGTTTGGTCCTGTTTTCTACTGTCCTTCCACAGGAAATGTCTAATCCTATGAGTATAAAGACCCGTTGATCACATATTTGGGGGGAGGAGGTATTATTATTCTATATTTCACAGAGAAAACTACACAAAATAATATAAAGCTATTACTCAGATTTTCCCATACTTGCTTTCTCTTGTTTGAAACAGGAACACTTTTCAGATACCACTCAAGTCCTACTCCTACCACCCTCCTTCTCCTACCACACCCAGACAGTCTGTACAGCCCCCACTCCAGTCCATCCAGCCATGCAAAACTAATGTGGCCCTCAAAAACCTGTGGTTTATTTAACATTCATTAACAACAATAAGAACAAAGAGACAAAACCCTACAATGCACTGTGTAGTGCTCTTTAAAATAGCTTTAATTATTAACCAATGATTTTTCAAATTCACATAGTAGCCTATTTGGGAGACAGCGTTGATTATGTCTATAGAAAAGTACTATACTAGGTAGGTTGCCATGCCCCACCCCTACTCCAGAATTCCCAGCTTCTGTCTCTGCATTGAGCCTGTGTTAAGTTTAGTGTCTCAAAAGGCTCATCTGGTGATACACTGCCTTGCTTATTTCAAGCCACAGAGGAGCACAAGGAAGCCTACAAGGAAGACACATGAGCATAAACTGGGAACTGAAAGCTATTTAAGGTTTAATCCATAAACAAACGGAAATGGAATTTGTTTGCAAATGCTACTGAGGAGGAGGGGAAGGGGAAGGGTCTGAGAAACAGACCTGGCTATGAGCTAAGAATTGTTGAAGCTGGGTGATGTGTACATAGGTCTTCATTACACTATTCTATTTCAGCTTGTATATTAAAAAAAAACCCTTTATAAAAACTGAAATAATTTAGCCACTAAGAAGTGAACTAGCAAATTATTAAGAGCAAATATTCAATACATGCAATGTATAACAAACTTCCTCGGGAGCCTTACTTCCAAAAGTAGGAACTATTATAAATGGTAAAGTTACGCATTATTTGATGTCAAGGAAAAAAAGGAGTATCTGGAATGCTACTTGAAACAATTTAACATATAAATTCAAACTGAACCAAGATTAGAAGTCAACATATGACATAAACACCTCTGTCTATGATGCTGTAAGAGCGCTAGCTTTAAATCATGATTTCTATTTATTCTTCTTTTAATAAGAGGGAAACTCAGAGTTTATGTAGAAAGAGTGGGTAGAGAGTACATGTGTCCATGGGCTGGTTAGGAAGCACCTTGATGGTAAAAAAAGGGGGCAGAGGAAGCAGACACCTGTGGTGTCAGCGAATGGCATCATTTGTCAAATGCATTTCAAAGACTAGATACAGAAGGGGATGAGACCCAAACTGGATCAAGGAGGAACTCAGTCTTTTCACCATGTTACCCCAGAAGTTACTTGAGTTTACATTCTGTGAATGGTAAAGCACTGTAAGGTCCAGGTGCTAAAAATCTGCTTTTATGAAGTGAAGATATAAGAAAATATGAGAGGTTTTTGCCCTAATTCTTGTGCCAGCCTCAAAAAAGTTTTAACTGAATTTTTACAGACTCCGGCTACCCAGAGCCTGGTAGTATCTCTGTCACTCTAATGACTCTCCTCAGGACCCAGCCCCGAAAGGATAAACCAAGTCACACAATTTAAATGAAAAAAAACTTCAGAACAACAAAAAAACACCCAATTCTTAACTTGTCATAAAGGAGTTTAAATTCTGGCAGAGTCATCACACAATTCTAACCCTCACTTAAAAACATTTCCTGGAAAAGCAAAACAGTGTAAGAAAAGACTTTTTCCAGCCACAAGGCTTGTTGGGAGGAAGGCAGTGTGTCCAGTCCAGGTTGATGACAAGAACAAGTATGAAAAGTGCTCCCCTAGGGAAGACCCTTAAATGGAAGCCATTTTTTGACAGAGTATTTTGAATTTATAGCTTGAAATACTTTGGAGAGTTTTTTTTTTTTTTTTGGCACACTTGGAGGAAGAAAGGAGATTAACACCTACTGAGCATATATTATGTCCATTAGGAGCTATCACATTACTAGCTCCACTTTGCAGATGAGGCAAGTCTGACCCAGTGTTAGAAACCTGCCAGAGGCTAAGCCAAGAAGTGGCCAAAACAGAACAAGACCTAAATGCAGTTACATTAGCCCGTTCTTTCACTACAAACTGTGTGCGCCAAACAAAAACCGACACCCGAAAATCTCTCCCACAGAATTTAAAAACTAAATGAGAATCAAAAAGAGAAGACACAAAAAGAAAAGTTTATATTTTATGTGGGGAAGAAATATTTCCAAATGACCATTTGCAGAGATCTCTTTACAACTGTTCCTCCTCAGAAAGGGTAGTGCATCCTACAGAACATGAGTACACAGAAAAAAATTCATACTTACCATTGGTAGACAATAAAAACTGAGCAGCATTTTTCTGGGGTAACCATCTAATTTTGTTGATCTTTTCTTCTATTTCTAAACTTTTCAAGTAGTCAAACTCTGGTTCATGGCTCTGAAAGGTGCTGTAAACATTATATTCTCCTCTGCTATGAGACTGGATTTTGTTCTAAAAGGAAAACAAAAACATTTGGACCACTGTTGAGAAATATTTCAAAATTATAAAATGAATCAGTTCAACAGATCTCACAGGTTCTGATTAATTCATTACCTGTATTACATATACAATTATATTGTTTAAATATTTAAAGGAAAAAAAAAAAGGAAGAGTTAAATAAAGCCTAATGATTAAGCGCAATTTACTAGGAAAAGTTACAATGAAACATGGATCAATTTGATTACTAATTTACCATTATATTTTGAATAGCATAGGCTCATAGTGATAAAAAGAAAAATCTGAGCATCCTTAACAAGAGTGCTGACCTAAGAAGCCAAGATTAAGTGAGAAAAGCTTGTCAGAAACAGAAAGCACACCTTCTTTCTCCGCCCATTTTAGGCTCAAATGCCCTATCAGTTATTTAATGATTATTGTCTTCCACCATTCTATTTCTTCCGCCTGCCTTGAGGTAATCTCACTGCTCAGAAACGCTGTAAGAAAAATCTCACGTATGTCACAGCACCATTTGACCCCATCTCCACCAGGACTAGTTACAGAGCTCTGTTACTCACTGAGTCCACATTCAGCACTGCCCAGCAAACGCCAACCCACAGCCCTGTCAACAACTATTTACCATCCTGAGACTAGCTTTCTTATGAGCCTCGCACACACCGATGATTTATTTTATTTACTACCAGTAAGTGTGAATATACGTTAAGCTACTGGATAAAGAGACTACTTGTGAACTTCAGTTAACACAGATACCTTAGCAGAAGTGAGAATTCTAACCATGTTCAGAATTTCATCTTCTAACCTATCATCACATGATTAAAAATCTTTCCATCAAAAATACTGAAAGTCTAATTCACAGAAGAACCTATGAAAAAAGTTGAAATGAAAGATATTACTGATAGTCAACTTTTAAACAAAAGTGAATTATGAAATAAAATGTTTAACATTACTTGATAATAAGAAAAGCCCGTTAGTTATTATTCTCCATATAAAAGAAAACCCATTGAATCATCTTAAAAGCATGTTTTAGGATTGTTTTTTCCAGTAGCTTATCTCGATCGATCACTCATGGTTATAATTTTATATTTGGATCCTCTGACAGCAGCATCAATTGTTATTGAATGGGGTTGCCAATATTAAGAGTGCAGAGCACACCAAAGAACACAATCCACACTGTGGACAGGAAGAGGGGAAAAGTCAAAAAAGAACCTTCATTTCATTACCATACTTTTATACCAAAATAGAAGGATAACCCGATATATTAAACATATATACACTATTACCACTTCAGGAGAAATTATAGGAATCTTCCATCTAAAATTTCTTAGTCTTAAAAGGTTTGTCGTGTCACTCTCCAAGAAAACTACTAAAAATAGCAATTAAAATTTTAACATGCTATGTTTTAAACTTGGCAAGAGACAATATGGTATTGTGTACATTAGGTCGTACAGAGCTACAGGTTTAATGACACAGAGTCTCTACCTTCAAGTACCTTACGCACATGAAACGTCAGTCAGAAGCAGACGTTAAGGTCCCTTTAATTCAGATTAGTCAATATAAAGAGCCAAGGCCAAGCACACATCATTCTATATGAAAAATCTGGGTCCACACAGGTCATGTATTATTTGATGATAACTGAAGAAAACCACAAACATATGAAAGTATTTCCTAAAAGAGAAAAAGAACATAATCCTAAAGAATCAAGAATAACTACATGGGTCTAAACATGATCCAGAAACAAATCATGGAGGTGTGTGGCAGTTTCACTAGCGTGCAAGAAGCAGCTTCTTTGCCAACAGGAGGAAAAAAAAAATCTACCACACAAGAAGAAAATAATGT
This sequence comes from Furipterus horrens, assembly GCF_987537825.1. NCBI lineage: Eukaryota > Metazoa > Chordata > Mammalia > Chiroptera > Furipteridae > Furipterus > Furipterus horrens. The sequence goes on along the minus strand of NW_028327180.1, from coordinate 54,745,544 downwards.
CTAAAGGTTAAAAATGTCAGGCTGGGCTCATGTATTAACATGTACTCTCTCCTAAAACTCCACTAAAATTACAGTAGGACTTTAAAAGACAAAAATGACAAGAACAAAGACAGCAGAGATGACATCTGCAGTCACAAGTGGAAGAGGTCACAAAAACAGATGCATGAGTGGAAACTGACTCAGCGGACTGCAGAGCTGACCCATAGCCAGCAACAGGGTTTGGGGAGGGGTGTTTACATTAAAATTATGGTAACAGTCTTGTTCTCAGCATAAACTAAGTACAGTGAGCAGATATGAAGGAAACATAATTCCATGTCCTTAGCACTGTGTCACTCAAACAAGAATGCATTCAAGTCAAAGAAGACTTTTGTTTTTGTTCTAAAAATGCTCCCACAGTCCTGGCTGAGTGGCTCAGTGGACTGGAGCACCCTCCCATACAGCACACGTTGCGGCTTGATTCCCGCTCCCAGAGATCGATGTCTTTCTCTCTCCCTCTCAAATCAATAAACATATCCTCAGGTGAGGATTAAAAAATTAAATAAAAACTCTCGTACAACCTGAGAATTGTGACACATCATAAAATATCTCATACTTAGGTTTTCTTGCACAGCTCTTTGCATTTCCCTTTTTTCTTAGCTTGGCATTATAATCACTAAGAGTCTATTTTCTTAATCACATAATCTATTTCTGTGAAATTTTCCATAATAAATTTAGAAGGGCTTTTATCCCCAACTCCTGCAGTAGTGCCTGGGATATAACAGGTATTCAATAAAGATTTTCTAAATGGACAAAAAGAATGAATAAACGGGAGTGGGAAAAAAAAAAAAAAGGAGTGAAAAAAAATGAATAAACGATGGTGCTGGTATGGTAAAGAGGTTGGCGTTAACCTCGTAAACAGAGTACAGTGCAGAAGTCAGAAAAAATGGGTGAGCCAGACATACAGCAAGACAGGAGGGTCTTGAAAACACAGCTCTTATTGACAAAAGTATGACGCAATGAGATGAGACACAGGCTTCTTCAACACACTGAAAGCACTCAAAAACAAAACTACACATTTCCACATAGATGCAAAAAGAACCCATAAACATATAAAGGATGTTATGTCACTTGAAAGCAAAGTAATGCAGACAGTATGGTGCTCATGCAAGGGCTGTCGGATATACCAATGGGACAGACCTCGGAAACAGGCCTAAATTATCAAGGCGGCACTGCTGAGCGGGGGTGGCCTTTTGGTTGGGTGATTTCCATGTGACAAAACGGATCCTGGCTCCTACTACCTCAAAGCACTCATGTAACCTGACAGCAGGAGAGTTAGTTGTAAGTATGAAGTGCTCAACACTCAGGGCCTAGGACACCACCGTCCCAGGCAGCCTTCTGCAGCTACGGGAGCAGGCTCTCCTTGTGCTGCCCAAAATGGTGGCCGCTAGTTACTTGAGCTCCTGAAATATGGTTACTGTGAGTAAAAACCTTTAGATTTTACTTAATTGAAATAGCCACATGGAGCTAGTGACTATCAGAAAGCGCAGATCTAAAAGATACTGGGAATATATAACCTTCTGGACCTAGGGTAGATAATATTTCTTACACAGGACAGAAAAAGCAATAAGCCTACAGAAAGCATTAATATATTGTATTAATATTAATAACCTTAATTTGTCAAATTATATACCATTCAGGAAAATGGAAGATATTCCAAATAAATAAAACTGACAAAGGGTTCATATTCAAAAACTGTGAAAAAGAAACTACACATCAATAAATTTTAAAATAAGTGACAATATAAAGCATTGGCAAAGATGAGAAAAAGCCAGAATTTTCAGATATTGTTCATGAGAATAAAATGGGCAGAACCCCTTTTACTGTGCTATCTATCTCCTAAAACTGAATGCCTACACCATGACCCAATAATTCCATACATGTCTATGTGCACCAAAAATAAAATAAATAAATAAATCAAGAATATTCATAGCAGCATTATTCTTAATAGCGATCAACTGAAACAACCAAAATCTACAACACAATGGATAAACTGCGGTACAGAAATACAAAATAACATTTTATAGCAATGACAGTGAGCAACTTATATTTACACAAACATAAAACCGACCAAAAGGGCCAGACACAGACTTCCGGCCAAGATGCAAGCACAGACAGACACTCTGCATCTCCCTCCACAACTAAGGAATACAACTACCTTAAAACTAGAGACAACCAGATAATCGAGCTGCACGAAGTCCCACAAACAAAGATATAAAGAAGAAATACTCATCCAGACAAGTATGAGGGGTGCAGAGGACGCGGTGTGGTGGTGGTGGCAGCAGCGGCAGAAAGTGCAGTCACATGTTTTTTAAAAACGTCGGGAGGGACACCTGGGGAGCGTTCCCAGGTCTTGACAGACCGCACAGCTCACAGTCCCAGCACTGGGGAAAATCAAGCCTCACTGCTGACTGTGCAGACCAGGAAGAAACTGCCGGCCTCTCAGCAGAGTCAGGTTATTTAAAGGGCCCCCACAGTCCTGGAATGTCTGCAGACCCACCCACTCTGGGAACAACGGCCAGGACAACAGCTAGAGAGGTGCCAGTCCCATATGAAAGTGGGAGAAGTGCCAGGAAAAGGGGTGAGTGCTGAGCAGGCGGCATTGTTCCCTCTCAGATCCCTCCCCCACACACAACGCCACAACGTGGTGAAACAAGTCGCCCTGTACTGACAAATCCCCAAGGCTCCGCCCCTTACAACGTAACAGGTTTGACAGCTCTACCTAAGACACAGAGGCAAACAAAAACAGGAATGTGTCAAGATGGGGAGGCAGAAAAGTATGGCCCAAAAGAGGGAACAGATCAAGATTCCAATGGGAGAACTAAGCGACAAGGAGCTAGCTAACCTAACAAACACAGAGTTTAAAATACTGGTGATAAAGATGCTCACAGACTTGATAGATATCCTTAAGTATGGCAAACACATAAGAGAAGAAGTGAAAGCTATGCTAAATGAAACAAAGAAAAATCCACACAAAACCAGTGGTGAAGGGAAGAAAACCAGGGTTCAAATCAATGATTTGGAACATAGGAAGAAATAAACAGTCAACCAGTACAGAATGAGAAACAAGAATTGAAAAAAATGAGTAGAGGCTTAGGAACCTCTGGGACAACTTTAAACGTGCGAACATCCGAACCACAGGGGTTCCAGAGGAGAAGAGGAAGAGCAAGAAATTGAAAACTTATGTCAGAAAATAATGGAGGAAAACTCCCCTAATTTGGCAAAGGAAATAAGACATACAAGTACAGGAAACACAGAGTCCCAAACAAGGTAGACCCAAAAAGGACCACATCAAGACACATAATTAAAATGCAAAAGGTTAAAGATAAAGAGAGAATCTTAAATGCAACAAGAGAAAAGCAGAGAGTTACCTACAATGGGTTGCCTGAGACTTTGAGCTGATTTCTCAAAAGAAACTTTGCAGGCAAGAAGGGACTGGCAAGAAGTACAGTATTCCCTCACTTATCCCGGGTATTATGTTCTAGAACCACCCACTCCCCACCTGCGACAGGTGAAAATCCGCAAAGTAGGTACCTTACATTTATTTTAGTATTTACATATATTTTAAGGCTTTATAAACCATTCCCAGTCCCTTATTAACCTTTCCCACTCCCTTATTAACCTTTTCCACACTTTTATAAACACTACTTATGTTCTTAAACATTCTAGCTCTTAAACCTACATAACTTTAACATATGTATACAGTACCGCAAAATCCCGTGATATAGTGAAAAATCTGCGATAAATAATTAAGTATAATATTTTTTAAAATCCCACAATACAGTGAGGTTGTGATAAGTGAACCACAATACAGAGAGGAACTACTGTATTCAAAGTGATGAAAAGCAAGGACCCACAAACAAGATTACTCTATACAGTAAAGATATCATTTAAAATGGAAGGGCAGATACAGTGCTTCCCAGACAAGGTAAAGCTTAAGGAACTAATCATCACCAAACTATTATTATATGAAATGTCAAAGGGACTTACTTAAGAAAAAGATCAAAATTATGAACATTAAAATGACAACAAACTCACAACTATCATCAACTGAATCTAAAAAATAAAAACAAAATCCAACTAAGCAAACCAGAATAGGAACAGAATCATAGGTATGGGGATCATTTGGAGGGTTGTCAGCTGGGAGGGGGAAGTGGAGGAAATGGGGAAATGGTGCAGGGATTAAGAAGCATAATTGGTTGGTACAAAATAGACATAGGGAAGTTATAGGAAAGAGTGAAGCCAAAGAACTTACATGCACAACCCATGGACATGAACTAAGGAGGGTGGGATTACTGGAGGGAAGGGGGGTACTGGGCAGATGGGAGCAAAGGGGGAAAGATTGCGATACTGTAACAACATAATAAAATATACTTAAAAAACAAACAAAAAAAAAGGGCCAGACACAAAATACTATATTACTTCATTTATAAAAAGCTCTACAGAGAAGGAAAACTCTGATTCCAAAAAACCTCCGCTGCCTTGCGGCATACCTCTTCAGGGGAAAGGCTAAGGGAGTAAACCCCGACAGAAAATCCGGAGCCGGAGTCCCTAAGGCGGTTTGACGTTGTAGTCAACACCGGCAACTCCTGCGGCGCACCTGAAGCCAAGCTGTATTGACTCCGTCTTTCCCTTGGACCCTTCAGCTGCGAAGAGAGGGGGGGTCTGCTGCATGGGCAACAGCAGACCCTCCATATCACCCTGCCCAGGCTCTGTAGCTTCAGCTTCACTGGAGAGGACACTCCAGCGTCATCGCAAGATGTCGATTCAACACGGGAGGAGACAGATACCGTGTCACTCCGGAGTCGGACTGCACAGCCATTCTCGGCGGTGCAGATGGACTCTTAAGAAGCTACATCATCGTCTCTCGAGACGGACGGCTGCCGACGACGAAAAAGCTCTAAAACTTTAGGCCACATTAAGTGTTAGAAGACAGGCTTACAAGGTGAGGAAGGAGAAATAACTGGGAAAAGGAATAAGATGGGTTTATGGAAGGAAGGGTGAGAAGTCCTATTTCTTGACATAGATGTCTGCTCTGTGATACTCCACTAAGGTTTTGTGTATTTTTCAGTGTATATTTCAAAAGTTTTTTTAAAAAAAAAAATGCAGCTACTTTGAAAACAGTATTGGTGGGGAGGGTTCCCTCCAAAAAGTTAAATTAAAGTATAATATCCAACAATCCCACTTTGGGTATACATTCAAAAGAATTGAAAATAGGATCTCAAAAGATATTTACAACAGCCTAGAGGTAGAACAACCTAAATGTTCACTGATGGATAAATGGATAAAGAAAACACAGTTCGATTGGCATACACAAGGGACTATTATTCAGCCTTTAAAAAGAACTCCTGACATAGGCTATAGCATGGATGAACCTTGAGAACATGATGCTAAGTAAAATAAGACAGTCACAAGAAAACAAATATTGCATGATTCCACTTATATGAGGTATCTAAGGCAGTCAACCACAGAAACAAAAGGCAGGAAGGTGGCTGCTAGGGGCTAAGAGGGAAAGAAGGTAGGATGTCACTCAGTGGGTGCACATTTTGGTCATGGAGCACTGGGAGGTCCTGGAGATCTGCTGCATAACAATGTGTATGTGGTTGGCAATACTGTACAGTATACTTAGAAACTGTTGGGAGGTTGAATGTGGTATTTTGCCACAATTAAATAACAACACAGCACAGAAAAAATACTATTAAAAGAACACATTCCAGTGCTTACCTAAGTAGGGGAAGGCGCATATGAGCAGGTCAAATGAAGAAAAGGTAATGTATGTATGCCTGCACACCTGCGTGCACATGTTTGTTTGCTTAGAGAGGGCCTCAGCATGACCTATAATGATAGCATGTCATGAACTCAGAATGTCCCCAGGGTTCAAACAAACCAAAACAAACAAATCACAACAACAACAACAACAGAAAAGTAAAATCCAAAAGTGTTAGAACTAAGCAACATTTGGAAAGAGAACTGGAATTTCATTTCTTACACAAAAGTAAATTACAGAGGGAATAATTAAATGTTTACAAATGAACAAAAGCCGCAAAACAAAGTACAACAGGGAGTTTCTCTACAATGTTCAAGTTTGAAAAGAGCTTGTAAGTACAAGCAGCACTCATACTGATAGGCTCGGGAATCAGCAAAATATGTTAGAAGATATTCCACTTCTGGAAAATATGATACTCTAATACGCTGGAACTTCAAAAACTTAGGTAACTGATAAATATGTGATGGCTGGCTGGGTACAAATCTGGACAACAGATGGCTGAACAAGAGAGGTGGCTGGATGAATTCATGCATGAACAAAAATAAGCGAGGACTAGAACCCAGGTCTTTAAACTCTCAATTCAAACTCTCCCCAACTTCCCCTTCTCTAAGCCTACTATAGAGAGAAGGTATTTGCTAATAGCATTTGTAAAAAGTCTGAGGATTAAGTCTTTTCCTCATTATTATAAAGTATAATAATAAAACTGATTTTTTTGTGTGATCTACATCACCTCAGGCTTATTACTTAAATATTCTTTTCATTTGTTAAACAATATCCAGCACTGTGGATATTCATCACAATTTATACAGTATTTATTTTTAAAAATTAATTTTTAGAGAGAGCAAGTTGGGGGAAGAAACACAGCTTTGTTGTTCCACTTGTTAATACATTCATTGGTTGATTCTTGTATTTGCCCTGACCAGGGATCTAACCTACAACTTTGGCATATGGAGAAGATGCTCTAACAACTGAGATACCTGGCCAGGGCACAGTACTAATTTTTACCCACTTGATTAGGTTTGTAATCTTTGAAAAGTCTTCTTTAAGTCTCAATTCATTTACAAATTTGTAACAAATAGAGACATATATAGTAAGTGAGTAATCAGATAATCATTATTTTTGTGTGAAGATTAAGTAAGGTTAGGGGCCATGGCAGATAACTACTGTTGCTATACCCAGGTAAGAATGGGCAAGGAAACAGGACTTGTGGATTCTAGAATAAGGGATCACCTCTTTGCTAACTGTAAGGACTTTGGATGAGTTAACCTGTTGTCTGGGTCCCCCAGTTTATAGGTAAAAGGAGACCGCATGACCAGGTGTTGTAAATTTGGGGCCCATAAATTACGTGCTGTCCCCCCGGCCCCCCGCCGAGATTTTGTGAACATGGATGCAGTGGAAACTTACATATTTATTTTCACTAACCTCTAACTGAAATTCAGCACTTCTTCCAATCATGGACGTAGGCAACAAACTATAGTATTAGCAACACTAGTGACTTTGTCACTATAGAAATGACATGTTTTAAAAGTCAAATCCCAGCACAAAAACACATTATTCAAGTACCTCGAAGAATATGTTTTAGTATAATTTCCTTCATAATCCTATGTATTTCGTGTAAGTAATACATTCTGAGAAGTCCACAAAATTTACCGCCTACTGAAGGGAATCAATGGCACAAAGAAGGTTAAGAATCCTTGCATCATCCTATACATTTTACTTCTTCATTTCTACGAATGCACCATATACATATAATGTTCAAAACAGACCAGACTGATTCAGTTAGCAATGGGAGAAGGCAGGAGTGGTGGAGAGGATAGAAAAGACTTCTGGGATGCCAATAATAGCCCATTCCTTGACCAGGGAATAGTTACACAATGTGTTTGTTTTGTGAAAATTCACAGACCTGTTTACTTATGATTCTCTGCATTTTTCTATATGCATGATCTATCTTGGGAAATGTTTAACAGTATTTTTAAATAATATAGCCTTGAAACTGTGCTTTGGAGCTTTTATCATTATTCTGGTATTGGAACACAATTTTTAATTTTATATTTTCTATCTGGTGAAGTCTCCAAGCAACTTTTTTAAAAAAGTGAAAGTGCTGGAGTCTTGGGCCTCCAGAAATTCTGCTTTAGTGGTTTTGAAGTGCAGTCTAGGAATATGCATTTTAAATAATGCCCACGTGATTCTAGCATCTAATCTCTGAAAAACACATCAAAAAGTGCATGAAAAAGGAACAGATTAAGGCCCGGTAGCTGAGAAAAGAAACCTTATTTTACAGATATTTTGATTTAGAAGAAATCATAATGATATTTCTGTGAACTTCTCGCGTATTCTTTCTTCTGACACATGGGCATCCAACTCTTGTGTATTTATTTCCTTATACAAAGTAAACAGATTTCTTCTTTACACACGAATTCCTGAATAAAATACATGAAGACCCTTCACAGTCCTTTCTGGCTATACAACCTCATCCCTTCAACCGTTCCTCACTGACGTATCTAAATTTGCTCCTCTGACGGGCACACTGTGAGCACTAGGTTAAGTGAATGCCACCACATCACCCTAAAACAGACTTGTTGTTTCATTTAAATCAACATCAAACTCAATTAAACCCTTTGTATAAATGATATCGAATTGTTAAACTGCATCTTGTTGATTTTGAGCCCCATTCTAAGTCTTTCCAAGTAAAGAAAGAAAATGCAATCATATTAACAGTACTGCCAGTCTCCGTGATAAGCATGCTAAGGGTTCCTCTATATCCAGTTAAAAGAGTTTTAGTAATATCATATTAAGAACAGAAATATGTGAAAGGAGTCCGAGAAAGTTACCAGCAGTTCTAGAGAAAACAAAAGCTGTGTAACAATCTAGAAAGAATCCAGAAAGAAATGAAAAATTTCTTCCCAACTTTCTCATTAACTGTTTCACAAACAAACAAACAAAAACTATCCCACCACATACCTACACTGTTGTCAAAAGCTAATACATAGAAACTATGAAAACAAGTTAGTAAGATGGGTCACTGGACACAGATTGGATATCAAAAATTTGGATCCCTTATTGGGGTGATCACTTCGTCAAGTATATGTCTCATCACTATGTTGTACACCTGAAACTAACAGAATATTGTATGTGAACTGTAAATGGGAAATAAGTTAAATTTAAAATTTAGACCCTTACTGACCACATGTGGGTGTGATGCCTTGTGGAAATTATTTTACCCTTGTGCCCTGCTTCTACTGCAGAGATTCTATCCAACAAAAACGACTCAAACATATTAATTATAAAGATACTATTAAATGACACAAGATCACCAGGCTGAAATATATTTGAACTGAATGGAGACTTTCTAAATGACTTCTGGGATTCTCTGATTGAGGGATAGATGAACAGACAGCAAAGATCCCTGATGGGGATATAGGAAGGGGGCCTGCCATGTCTGAAGAGTAAAAGAAGTGGGGCAGAAGCTGGGTTAAAGATGTAAAAGGGTGATGTGTCAGGTTCACTGACGCTACTGTACCTTTTCTTAATTGAGGATAACAAAAAGAGCAAGTGAAAAATGGTCTCTAGTCAAGTGAAATTTCGTAAGAAAATCTGCCAAACTGAAGCAGAAGGTGAGAGGATAAAGCCACAACAGTGCAAATGTCACTGCTTTGCAAACAGCGTTAGTGCCGTTTCAGAGATGAAGACACGCTCACTGGTCAGGCAGCAATGTACCCTGGACTGTGCTGTAATAGCTGTGGTTTGTTAACAGAAGCTGGATTAAAATTTAGAGAACCAAGTTCTAATTCCAAAGCTCTGCTATTAAACTAAGAAATATAACCTTGTATTATAAAATTTTCCTGGAATTGATCTAAAAATTAGGAACAGATCATCTCTAAGTTCTCCTTTTCAAAATGTAACACTACTTTACAGATGTGTATATATGAATACATAAAACCTAATCTAAATATGTTAGGTACTGAAATAAAGGTGCCTTCAGAGGTGTAAGGTACATACATTTATAATCAATAACACAGACATTGATTGTGCTGAAGACAACACTGTATTAGAAGCTTCAGTGTAAAAGAGGGCTTAAAAATGTAGAAAATAAATTAGCTAAAATGCATCAAATTACTATTAACAAGATCAAGCTTCGGGGGGGGGTCAATTATTACCACTGTTATTTAATCTATCACTTAAAATACACTGATATTTACACTAGTTCTCAAGACATACAATACTAATCTGAGATTCTAGATAATGTATCTTGTCTTGAATTCCTAAATGCAGTTAATGCTAGATACATGAAAAAGGAACTCCTTTTTTCCTACTAGTGGCCCTTTTCAAAATGTGACTTTGCTAATTCCTTCTTAGAGTACATATTTTAAATATCAGTGCTTTAAAATCTTCAGTGAGATTTCAGAAAAGAATCACAGGACATGATTATTCTCTAAAACGGTTGGCCTTATTGTCTAATACAAGTAAAATGTATAGAAGTTTCAGTAACTCCGTGTTAGACCTTTAATTCCAATTTAATATATTACTGACAGCCCTTTAGGAAAATATTAAGCAACTGCTTTGACTATATTTATTGAACCCCTGTTAAAGTAGACCTCCATTAAATGAGTCATTTTTTTCACACTGAATTCTACTTAAATAACAAACCATCTTCTATAGAAGGTGAAAATGACCTCATTCTTAAGCAAAATATTTCTAAACTTGTTTTTAATTAACGACTTAGATTTTAAAATAACATAAAGCCCTCACTAAAAATGTAGGCTCTCCGAAACCCTCAATGTAACTCCACGGATGTATTATCCTTCAAGATGGAATTGCTTAAGAAGCAAAAATAGTCTTAAATGTTTTTCTCCAAACAATTTTCTTTAAAACAAAAGCAAAGTGTAGAAAGCCACTGACTTACAGTTGTTTAAAAACAAAAAACAAAACAGAAAACAAAAACAAAAACACTCAAGGGCAGGAAATGCATCTGGGAAAGGCAGCTCTAATTCCTGAACAGTGAATTAACATTCCCATTTTGGTTACAAAGAAGCCTGGGAAAATGGCACAGCAGAGATTCTAGGCTCTAACTAGTTAGCTCGTTCACTAAGTCGCCAAGTGATCGTTTAATATTTTGACTTACTCAGTTGTAAATATAGGGAAATTATAACAATCTGTAAGGCTGCATTTCAACCCTAAGTATTTCAAGATTCTCATGGTTCAATTTTTAGCTGCTTGCAAACAGAGACAGAGAGCTGATTTTGCACACCCATTTCCACAGAATATTTTTCTGTCAAGGAAAGCTTGAGTCTTATTTTCATATTTTTCTTCCAACCAAAAATATAATAAATAAAAGGAGACACATTTAGTGTATGTGCATCTTCTAATCAGACACTATGAATCATTTCTTTTAAAATTAAATTACCTACCTCACTGGGGTGTTGTGAGGATTAATTCATTAGTGTTTGTAAAGCACTTTGAGATCCTCAGGTCAAAGGCGCTATAGAAGTGCAAAGTAGTAGTATTATTACTAGATTCTTTGCTTATTTAAGGAATTTCACAATTCTTTAAAATCTAACTTTGTGTTATGATTTAGACAGCTATATGTAAAACCTTGTAATTTATCCACATTACCCTTAACTCTTTTTAAATATATTATAGACAGGCAGAATGTATCAAAAATAATTTTAAAAGTTTAACGTTGATCTACAATTGGAAGGAGTAAGAAAAAATCTAGTATGACATATTTTGTTTTGATAAAACTTTAGTAAGAACGTTTATCAATCAGATCTAGAAGTGTGCCTAAGTTTTGTACCCAAAACAAAACCTGCTTTAATCACAGATTCCTTTCTTCAAAGAGAAAACAATTTTCAAATCAACTCCACTTTAAAAAGGGTACTGAGCTTATAAATTACATATATATACACACACGCCGACTGTCATTTAAAACCTTTATATTTAAATCAGAGGGACAGTATCCGTACGGACTAACACAAAATAACTGAGCAACTTTTTCTTTAAGTGGCCTCCCACCCCTAATCACACAAAGTGAACTAAGCAGTGAGACGAGGTCAAAGCAGCTTTGCTTTGTGGAGTCTTAAGAGAAAAAAAGAAGGCCAAGGCTTTAAAACCAGGTAATATCTTGGATTACTCCACCACTCTCCACCCCTTTCTCCCAACAAATCTTTCTACAATTAAAGCATTGTATTTTTAACCCAAACACACACACATACATACATAAAGCTAAAAGAAACAGGGTTATCTACACACTGGGTATTCTGCTTGATAAATAGACATTTCTTTTAAGAACTGCCAGTGACCTCTGATGAGATTCTCCAGTGCAAGAGCAAGTCCAGTCCCAAGAGCAAACTGAAATTTATATATGAAAACTTGAAACACTTACCTCCTGCTCCTGTTGAAAGATGACGACTCTACCACCTTTATCTCCTGTTGCTAGTAATTCTCCAGAATGATTAAATTCTACTGTAGAAATTATATCTGCTGTATAATTAAAACAAACAAAAAGACATTAGCTTTTCTCTCCCAATTCAGCAGTTTTAGAACTGAGCATGTTTTCCCTAACATAATCCAAGTCTCTATATCAACCTGTCATCAGAAATAAAATCTATTTTTTATGAATATTTTGGTTCTCACACACACAAAGAACTCTCTAGAATAAACCAATATGACACTTTTAATAAATAGGAACACAACAAATAAATACCAGTGGTTTATTAATATTTCACTAAATTCATGAACGTAATCGACTTGTGATACATTCTATGATTGTACCATTAAAGATTAACAATTATCTTGCTAATTTTCTTATATACTTTTGATAAGTTTTTATAAAACCCAAAGATGGACTCTAAAATTAAGGCCGATAAAACTAAAACGGAGCAAATATTTAAGTGTAAAAATAATTTCAGGTGGAATTTTAAGTCAAAAACAAATTCAAATTAGTCTCTCAAGCAAAAATGTGCAAATAGAGCACACTTTTATCAGAAACATGGTATGCCAGGCACCTTCAGTGGGCACAGCAAGTCACAATGCACCCAAAGTTGGCGCTAACTTCACAGTCAAGTTCAAATAAAATTATCAGGGGGTTTTCCTTGCTCTGTGACACCAGAGCCATTTTCCTAAGGAAAAAAAAAATCTAAGTTACAGAATTGGGCATTAAGATAAAGCAATACACTGTACCAGTCACCATTGTTACCAACAAGTTCTTCACTATAAAGCATTACTGTATAACAAATTAGGAAAGACTCCATCATATGCATTTTAAATAAATAAGTCAACTTTTTCTACAAGAGAAGTGTTATTTTCTGGTCTACATTAATTAGCTCACTCTAAGAATTTAACAATGTGACTTTCTAAATAAAAGGACACTATGTACCTAAAAATGTACTGATGAATATATCTTATCAATAATCTGTCCAGCACTGCATTTTATCATTTTCTTTTTAGTGATTTTTTCCAAGTCCAGCCTGATTTTGGAAAGCTTTCTTTGCTTCCTCCTTTGTCTAGGACCAAGGGTTAGCTTTTTGAAACTCTGAAAACCTATTGAAAGTTACACATGCTCTCTCAAGAAACTGCACATATTTAATTGCCCACAAAAATACGCATACAATTTTAGAGGGTCTAGACAGCACCTCACTTCCAGGTTAAAAACATTAGCCCGGACAGCCCACCACAGTCCAGTATCAGGAGGAAAGAATGCTTACTGCTTACACAGCATGCATATGGAACACAAAGTTGTAAAACAATGTACTGGACTACTCTGTAAAGCCACATATCAATAAGTACTTAAAAGCCAATCTATTAGATGTTCTATACTGTACTGGACTTTTGTAGTGAATATAATAAGCCATTAAAAACATACCTAGTCCCTGCACTTAGAGCACAGAGTACAGCCGGAGAGAGAAAATAAATACGAACAGTATCAGACAGAATATAGAGTCACATCTTATTTGAAGGTTCAGTTCTAAAATCAGGGAATGAGGTAAAAATCACACATAGTAAAAATTAATGTTTAAATTCAAATCCCTGAGACCTCAGCACCGAGACACAAATTCTTTCTCGTATACACATCCAACTCAGCTAACTTCCCTAAGACACTGGAAGTCTTTTTGGCTAACCCAACAAATAAATGGCTAATTTGAACATAAAACCATACTCTTAAAAGTTTTTCTGAGCTGTAAAATGTCAAGATCTCACAAGGTCTCAGTGGTAATATGACACAGAAAGAGGATGAATAAAAAGGAGAAGAAAATCTGATACCAATCTGGGAACTCTGGAATATGCTCTCGGCTGGGCGAAATGCTCCCACCTGATGCCAGCACCAGGTTTATTCTCCTGGTTGCACAGTGCAGCAACAGGCCGAGTTGGCTCAGTATTTATATTATTTTCCCTTCTCCCCAGGTCAAAATTGTTGCATTCAACTAACTTAAAGAAACTCCCACTCTCTGCCAGGCAGATGAGCTGCTGCACCCGGCCCCTGCAGGAGGGGTGTACAGCACAACCACCCCATTTCTAAAAGGGAGAAATTCTGATGTTCCTGAGGTGAGCTGGACAGGAGGAAATCTAGAGGCGATGAAGTCAGCAAGGAGACAAATAAAAACATTGAGGGTGGTGGTGATGGGGACTCCATATCTGTACTATTCTTAAAAGACAGGACAAGAATCAGGTAACAAAGCAGCAGGCACAATATCGCTAAGTACTGAAGGTAGTACTGACTCATGCAGCTAATTACAACGCAGTCACTGAACATGTGACGGGAGGGGGAAGAGGGGGGAGAAGAAGAGGGAGAGGGAGAGAGAGGAGAGAGAGAGAGAGAGGGAGAGAGAGAGAATGTGTGTGCGCGCGCGTGCGCTTGGGGTGGGGGGTGAGAAGAGAAAGGGGAGAAAGAGGGAGAAGGAAGAAGGAAAATAAGGATCAAAGATTTGTTACAAGATACAACAGGAATAATAAGACATCTGCTCTTACCATGTGCCACTTCTTATCCCAGGAATGCCTATCTTTCAGTGAGAGTTCCAGAGCCAAGTGATGTGTTACGTGTGTAGGACTGAACCAGCTTTGTAGCAGGTATGAACTTTAATAAGAGTACTTGAGATATGCTAAAGGATTCCAGGGAAAAATGGCCTAAATAGCAAGTGCGGCTGAACATCAGGAGAGGACAAGAACTGGAGATTTACACCATAAAAGTGAACCCACTTTAAATGCTTGAGAAATACATAGAAAAAAGGTGAATAAAAGGGAGAACTAAATCAAATAACGTGTACAGTCCATAAAAAACATCCAGGAATGAATTATGGAAAACACTGAAACAGAGCTTTAAACTGTATGTGCTACTGCATGCTGGTGGCCAAGAATGGGTTATCGGGTTTGCCTGGGTTCTGCAGAACACCCAGATCTGTAATCTCCAACTGCGAACCACCTGTTCATCCCAGTGTGTCATACAACCTTTACTGTTTCCTTGGTATGCCATGATGTGCAAAAGGTAAGCACGTGGCTCTAAAAATAGGGCTCCCACATTATGCTACATACTGGTTATGGTTAGCCAAATACTAGTTATTTTTTGAAAATAACAATAAACCTATTATTCTAATGTTTTCTTATACCATTAAAAAAATTTACAGCCCTGGCTGGTGTGGCTCAGTGGATTGAATGCTAGCCTGTGAACCAAAGGGTCGCCATTTGATTCCCAGTCAAGGCACATGCCGGGGTTGTGAGCAAGGCAACTACACATTGATGTTTCTCTCCGTCTCTACCAGGTAATCAGCCTTCTCTCCTGTTTATTCCATTTCAGTGAAAACAAAGATGGGCAAAGAACACTAAAACTAACTGCATAAACAAAGGTATACAACAAGTAACCAATAAAAGTATACAACAAGTTACCAGCAGTTCTTTTAGAAGGCTGAAGTGAGAGATACAAGTAAAAATTAAAAGTCTGTAGTTGGCCTTCTGGGCCTAGCCAACAGGGAATAAGACAATCTGGATTCACCCTCTTACTATGAACGACTAGAAAACAAAACATAGAAAAGAACTTTTTCCCAGACAATGGGCAACATGGAGTATAGGACTGGCAACCCCTGAACAGGAGAAAGACTGAGCCCTGTATATGCCCAAGCTCACTGCCTGGGCAGTGTGGGGAGTCCGAAGTACCCATACACCAACCAGTGAGTTGTGGACACAGAAACTGGGGGTAAGGAAAACCAAAGCAGCCAGAACGTGTGGGCGGAGCACAGAGAGAAAGCTCAAGGGGTCTATATAGGGATCACTTAAGATTCTTTGGTTGATGAACCTGAGGATTTGTGGTTTACACTCCACCAAGTCCAGGGGGAAAAAAAATCACCAGAAAGCTTATGAGGCTCAGAATATGAGGGGGACCCGCCCCCTTAATTGGAATTATCTCCTGGAGGGCAGGCCCCTTGTAGCACACAGGCTTCCCCTACTAGGTGAATTTCTATATCATGTATCACTGCACCAGCTGGTGTTATTGTGAGAGGCTGCGTTTGGCTTCAGCGAATTTTTTTTGAAGACTCTCTCAACATGTTTGCCCATTTCATGATGGGTGATTTATGAGCACACCAGCCCACACCACATTGAGTGTTAACCAGTTTTTGTCCAAAAATGGCATGACCCCCATGCCCAACCCTCCTATTCACCCAATCTCGTTCTGAGCAACTTGTTGTTTCCCCAAATGAAAAAAGTCCTCAAAGGGAAATGTTTTGCTGATGTGAAAGAGGTAAACAAAAAACAGCAGAAGCACTAAAAGGCTTCAAACAGTGAGTTCAAACACTGTTTTCAGCAGTGGAAAAAAATGTCTCGACAGGTGCATTGCATCAAATGGAGAATACTTAAGATGACTGAAGTTTACATATAAGAATATACAATTTTTCATAAATTCCATTTTTGGGGTTCCCCCTTGTAGCTGTGGCTCCTACCTGTGGGAATCAAGAAACCTTATTCAATGAGGCATCAAGTAGAGTCCTCCGAAGAGTATCACCTTAGTAGTAGGACTAATCAGCACTGAAGACTGAATTTGTCCTAACAAAGCTTAAAAGCAAACTTTAATAGGATCAAACTAATCTCAAGTAACTTAACTATGTGCTGAAACAAAATCCAACACTCAACAATGTAAATCAATGTCTGAGTCCAATCTAAAGTCATCAGGAATATATATCGTCGGCAGCCGTCCGTCTCGAGAGACGATGGTGTAGCTTCTTAAGAGTCTATCTGCACCGCCGAGAATGGCTGTGCAGTCCGACTCGGGAGTGACACGGTATCTGTCTCCTCCCGTGTTGAATCGACATCTTGCGATGACGCTGAAGCTACAGAGCCTGGGCAGGGTAATATGGAGGGTCTGCTGTTGCCCATGCAGCAGACCCCCCCTCTCTTCGCAGCTGAAGGATCCAAGGGAAAGACGGAGTCAATACAGCTTGGGTTCAGGTGCGCCGCAGGAGTTGCCGGTGTTGACTACAACGTCAAACCGCCTTAGGGACTCCGGCTCCGGATTTTCTGTCGGGGTTTACTCCCTTAGCCTTTCCCCTGAAGAGGTATGCCGCAAGGCAGCGGAGGTTTTTTGGAGTCAGAGTTTTCCTTCTCTGATGTACCCTGACTGGAAGATCGAACCAGCGACACTTAGCTCGCAGGCCGACGCTCAATCCACTGAGCTAAACCAGCCAGGGCATCAGGAATATAAAGCAGCAGAAAAACATAATCCGTAACAAGAAGAAAAGCAAACGAATAGAAACAGAACCAGAAACAACAAAAATGATAGAATTAAGGTCTGAGCAGAAAGGGACCTTAAAACGGCTGTTGTAAATATGTCCCATATGCTCAAGAACACAGAATAAGTTATGAACATGATGAGAAATGGAAGACAAAGAACATCTACAAATTCTGCAGCCTGCTTTGGTTCACACCTTGGCCTCTCTTGGGCACCTCCAAGCCCAGCACAAGTAGCAGCCAAGTGATCCTCAACTGGGGAATGAATAAACAAAATGTGTTATGTCCATACAACGAAATACCACTCAGCAATAAAAAAGAAGTACTTATACAAGCAGTAACACGGATAAAATTCAAAGTGCATAATCTAAGGAAAAGAAACCAGATTCAAAAGGCTACATATTATGTGATTCCATTTATCTGACATTCTGGAAAGGGCATAACTTGAGACAGAAAATGGATTGGGGGTTGCTAGGGGCTAGAGGTGGATGACAATGAATGGGTCGTGGAACTTCTTGGAGTGATGGAACTGCCTTTTATCTTGACTGTGGTAGTAGCACACTTTTTATTAAAGCTTGAAGAACTATGCTAAACAGGATGCATTTCACTGTACACAAATAATATCGTAAGAAAACAATCCAGACACTGGAATCTCATGCCAGACATTTCAAAATCCTAACTTGGTGTTTTACTTACTGGTTACACAATGCTTTCCTACTCTAAAACTTTCAAAGTTCCTCTAAGAAGTACCATAAGACTTTGGATAATCTCGGAATCCAACCTTCTCCATAATATGAACACTGAAACATACCATCTTATTTTCTAAGTACCACAGTATTCACCAAATTCTCTATTAAGGGTAAGGTAAATATTTTAACCTCCCATATATGTAATTATGCCCACCTTCGTGACTCTTTTGGCATAGGTGTATTGTCTACCTTGCCTAAAATACCTCCTCCTTTCCTCTTCTTCGCATTCCTTCAGCCCTTCTGTATGTTGCCCATTGGGGAAAAAAAAGGGGAATTAAATTCATATATCTCTGGAGCAGTAGTAACACACCAGAAGAATAATGTCTATAGCTGTAATAACAACAACAAAAGACAAGTGGTCCAGGAAAAATACTTGTGTTCTAAAATCAGTTCATATAACAAAGGATGACAATTCACAGAAAAATAATACTGGTAGAATGTAAGGAAATACGCAGTCAAATAAAATTTCAAATATAATTTAATATGATACTACTATCTCTTAAGCTACAGAAAAAATATAAATAGTTCAAAAGACTCATATTTACCTACATTGTAGGTAATATATTATTACTTCAGGAAATTATTTCATAATTTGTACCAAAACCACAAAGTATTCACTCCCTTGGAACTTCATCAGTTCCAGAAGTCATCCTATAGAAATAAAAAAATAATTTTTTTAACATATAAAGATGCTCAGTAATGTCTTTTAATTATTTGAAGTGTTAAGAGAATGCAAGAGAATGAGCAAATATTCTTATTCTGCCAATATCTTTTCATGTTTTGTTCTAATTTTTCCTGAAATCCTCCTCCCTTTTCAATAAGCCTTGGTCTTTTATTAACGAACACGCAAGTGCAACAAGATACCTGGGGATTTAGTCTCAGCTCTAGGTAAGTAATAATCTGACCATGAGCAAGCCAATTAATATTTATGAACTTGAAATTTCTCATTTGCAAAGACACATAAATAGATGATCTCTCTCTTAGAATTTTTCTTTCACAGAGCATTGATACAAGTAAATGCCACATTTCTAGGGGAGGAAGGAAACAATAACAACTGGAGAAAAACAACATGCCTTTATTAGAAAACTCCAATGTGGAAAACCAAAGATCTGAGACGACAATATATTGCAAATGCTGTGTAACTACCCATGACCATGAATCTCTGTGAGAGATCTCACCATGACAAAACGGGTCCCAGATTTACTTCTTTTAAACCTGGAATTCATCTGCAATAGTGATTTCATGCAAGGTACTTTTAGTAGGTTAAAAGCCAATCAACTGTGAGAGCAGAACAGAATGAGACCAAGTGCACAATCCTTTCTGCTCGGCTCAGCTTGCATGCCAGCTGCAGCAGCAAACCACAGTACTGGAGAGCCTCGTGTCCACATCATTACTCACGATACATTTAGGAAACAGGCTCCTCCCCGCTTTTATACAGAATGCACATACACGTAACAGAAAAGTTGCCCAGTTTTCAAACATCACTGAACAAAACTTACATAGAAGAGCTAAATGAGCCAAATCTTTGTTTTCCATATATTTATTTTAGCATAATTTTAGACTTTCAGAAGAGCTGCAAAGATTATCAGATTATCACCTAGTTTCTCCTATTGTTTACATCTTAGAGTACTATGGTGCATTTACCACAACAAAGGAACCAACAATAGGACAGTATTATTTATTAACTAAATTCCATTTTATTCAGATTTCACTAGTTTTTGCCTGGTGTCCCTTTTCAGTTTCAAGATCCCACATTACAATTTAGCCATCATGCCTCTTTAGCATCCTCTAGTCTGTGAGTTTCTTGTTTTTGATGACCTTGGCAGTTTTGAAGAGTACTGGTCAGGTACTGTGTGGTATGTCCTTCACACGGGAATTGTCAGGTATCTTTCTCATGGCCACATTACAATTATGAGTTACTGGCAAGAAGATCAAGGTGAAATGTCATTCTTACCACATCATATCAAGGGCACATCCTACCAATATGACTTATTAATGATAGTCTAGATTTCCTAGCCAAGGTGTGGTTTACCAGGTTTCTCCACTATAATGTTACCTGCACTCACTCCCCCGCTGACATCCCCCCTAGCCCCCCGCATCCCATGGAAAGTACTCTGGAAGGAAGTTACTAAGTACAGCCCACATCTCAAGGGATGGAAGGAGTTAAGCTCTACCCTGAGTATCTGTATAAATTATCTGGAGTTTTTCTGTATGGGAAATTATCTATTTCCCTCAGTTGTTTATTCAGTCATTTATCCATATAAACTTATGGATACTGACTTCACACACTGTAATTTAATATGTTGTTCAAATTGTTCCAGATTTGGCCACTGAAAGCTCTTTCAGGTTGGTTCCGAGGTTCCTTTGCCACGCTCCCATCCTTTTGTTTCTGGAACTTTTAAAAACTTGTGTAACTTTCACATATTCCTAATATTACCACAAAGTAAATGATTTCTTTCATTCTATATTTATATACTAAGTTTTAAGAACTGAACTCACTCAGTGAGCTCTGAAGAGGAGTACCTGACAGTGACTTGGCTTTCTGTCCTGGATTAATTTCTCATTTGGGCAACTGAAGCACTACAGGTTAAGAAACTGGATGTTAGCCCTGGCTGCTGTGGTTCAGTGGATTGAGCGTCAGCCTGCGAGCCAAGTGTCGCTGGTTCGATTTCCAGTCAGGGCACATGACTAGGTTGCACGTCAGGTCCCCAGTTGGGGCGCAAGTGAGAGGCAACCACACAGTGATGTTTCTCTCCCTCTTTCTCCTGTCCCCTCTCTCTACAAATAAACAAACAAACAAATAAATTTAAAAAGAAAAAGAAGTACAGGACGATACAAAAATAAATGGAAAAACTAGTGGTAATTATTTAAAAGGAAAAAAACAAAAAAGAAACTGGATGTTAGCTGTCTTAGAAGTTGGATGTCATTACAGTAACCTTCTGGTGCTCACGCACGTTTCTCTCCGATGCTGGGAAGGGAGGGGTGAGAACGCTGCAGGTTACTGATCACTTCCATCTCTGTTAAGTGATGAAACATCCTGGCACATCGCAGCACACAAAATAATTCTCATTTTAATCTAGTTTGTTCCAGAGTCAGGGTTCCCATGAAGAATCATGCTATTTTGTTTGGATGCGATCCATTTTCACTACCTTTTGTACTTTTATTAGTTCAATATACAGTATTCCCTCACTTATCATGGGTATTATGTTCTAGACACCCCTGTGACAGGTGAAAATCTGCGAAGTAGGAACCTTACATTTATTTCAGTATTTGTATATATTTTAAGGCTTTATAAACCCTCCCCACACACTTATAAACCATTCCCAATCCCTTATTAACCTTTCCCACTCCCTTAACCTTTTCCACACTTTTATAAACAGTACTTACGTTCTTAAACATACTCTACGCTCTTAAACCTACGTAACTTTAACAACATACATATACAGTACCACAAAATCCCGCGATATAGCGAAAAATCCACGATAATTAGATATAATATTTTTTAAAATCCCGCGATACAGTGAGGCCACGATAAGTGAACCGCGATATAGAGAGGGACTACTGCATATTCTATGTGGCAAAGTTCAGAACTGGCCCAAGACAACTAATTAGAATATGATTAACCCAAATTTCTTCTCCAAGGTAACTAATTACTCCCCAATATAAGAAAATACTTTACCAGGTAATGCACCCATAAAATGTTAAGTTTCTTGGTAAAGGGGTAGGTTCGCTTTAGGTATAGTTATTCCCCTATGAATCACTATGATGCTCTTTTGTTACCGTTGACCTCTAGAGGGAGCTCAAAGTTCTTGTTACTTTTCCCCAAAGATCAGGACACTCCTCCCGCCAACTGTGGTTCGCTGAGCGAGCAAGCCACTGCCACTCCCCTGTCCTCATGCTGGGGCCTGCATGATCTGGTCTGTGCAGGACACTCTCATCCACAGCTGAGGTGAGACCACTCCTGTCTGCCCAGGAACTCCAGTCGGCTAAACCCCGACTCAGAAACCACCCCGCAAGGACAGAGGGATCATTATCTTAACCTGTAACACCCTCTTGGGCCACATCTGTAGGGAAGCTGTGCAGAAATGACAAGAAGTCAGATGGTCAAATCCCCACTTCATCTGTCCATGTGACTGAGGAACTAAGGCAGTCCCTTCAAGACTCAGTTTCCTCGTCTTTAAATACCTGCCCCATAGAGTTGCTCTGAGGGCTAAATATGCAATACTATAAATACAACGAAGTGGACCCTGTACAAGGCACGTGGTAGGCACATCATAAGCATAATACTCGGATGGGGTTCAGGTTTTGTTACAAAGTAGAAACAAGCATTGAACCTCACTTGGTTCTAGGCAATTCAAATCAATCTAGCTGAGGTATAACAAGTTCTCCAAACCACCCAGCTTAGCTCACCAAGCCTGAGGCTAGAGCCCAACCTTGTAACAAGATTTCCACAATGAAGTAAGTTGCTCAGGGCCGTTTATAACCTGTTCTAAACCTCTGACTCTAAACTGAAACCAGATATGTGAAAAGCTCAACAAAGAAAACTCACTGGCTATAGATGCTCATATAGAACCTACATTGCAATGTTGCCATGGGAGTCAGGGGTCCATAGGGTTATTTCCAGAGATGTGTTCTGGAACCACTCTCCCTTCTCTTTAACTTGTTCCTGGATAATCTGATATCATGTTTGGGTAAAATGGAATAGAACCACACCCTCCTGCAACAAAAAACAGAAAGGTAAATAGTTGCTAATACATTTTGGTCTAAAGGTGTGATCTTACTAAACAAGCCTTGGTGTATTAATGTAACATATAATGTTAAAAAAATGAGCTGTAAATGAATTATTCTAAAACTGAAGTTACCATCTTTGTTAATGTTCACTTATTTTTAATTGGCTCATAATTAATCCCACAAAGCAAATCATTTCATTAAGTTGCCTTATGAAATATAATGCAGTTTCTCACAGAGATTAGACAAAGCAGCATTACAGTACTGCACAAAGTTCCTGTACACCTATGCAGGCCTTAGTAAGATATTTTTATAACCAGAATGGATACCTGGTTAGTAATAACATCTGTCTAAAACCTTTATAAATTTTATAAACTAGGTTTGTTTGGTCCATGCTGTAAGAACCAGAAAGCACTTCATTGTCTGTTTGTCTCAAGTTTGTTTTCTGACAGGATTCCTCCAGCTCACCTACAAACCGGGTAAAAGTGACAGAATTATTAAGAGAAAGAGTCAGGGTCTCTAAAGTATGTTACAGAAAAATCTCATCAACTTATCCCAATGGCACAATGGAGCCCGAGCCCATTAGGGAGTTTTAAATATGAGTAATCCAATTAGATGTGCTCTCAGATTGTTCCTGATGAAGTGAGGAGGACTGGGGACTAGAAGATGGGTAAGGAGAAGTCTCGAAACCAATCTGGGGCTACTCTGGAAATCTTAGTAGACAGTGATAGTGATATAATCCAGTATAGTACAATCACTATTATCATAATTAGCCAACATTTTAAATGCACTTTACAGTATGTTAAGTTAGGTATGTAATCCTCACAAGAAACCCATAAAGTTGGTTGTTATTAATATAGCCACTTAACAGAGGAAGAAACTAAGAGCATAAAGGCAAAAGAGGGGACAGAAATGTACAGATTTGAAAATACCTTTATAAAGTGTATAAGGCAAGGCTTGATCACTGATAAGGTATGGAGTGCTAAAGATGAAAGCAATAATAATATCCAGTTCCTCATGCTTGCTGACTGTACTTGATACCACTAATAAATATTTGCCTTACATTAAGCATAATTTAACAGCATCTAAATGGCAGGTACAACTTCAGGTTAAAAAAGAAGTTAATATACACTAGCTAAATAATACAAAGATTATACGAGGTCTGTCCGGAAAAAGTCCAGCCATTATCAATGTAATGAGAACTGTTTGTTCTCCTTGACAGCCAAGCAATGTGCATGCGAGAACAATGACAACTTCACTGTACTGGTCAGTGGGGGCAGTAGACGCCATTGAGTGAGCTTGTGTACTGTGTGGCCGTCTCATTCAAAATGACAGAGAGTAGAGCAATGAATGGGCATCAAATTTTGCATGAAGCTTGAACATTCCTCCGTGGAAACTACTCAGATTCAGAAGGCAGCAGCTGTGGGCAACTGGTGATTGGCAACTTCATGACAACACACCCGCTCATGCATCGCATGTTGTGTAGAGTTTTTTGGCAAACCGTCAAATCACCCAGGTGACTCGGCTCCCCTACAGCCCAGATTTGGTGCTCTGTAACTTCTGGCTTTTCCCAAAACTAAAACCACCTTTGAAAGGGAAGAGATTTCAGACCATTGATGAGGTTCAGGAAAATATGACAGGGCAGCTGATGGCTATTGAGAGAACTCTGTGAGGTCCCAAGGTAACTACTTTGAAGGGGACTGAGTCATCATTGTCCTAATACAATGTTTCTTGTATCTTGTATCTTCTTCCATGAAAGTCTATTTTTCATAGTCCATGGCTGGATACTTTCTGGACAGACCTTGTATATCATGAATGATTTCACCAAACCTCTTAAAGAAATACATCATACACTATTACAAAAAAAGAAATTCTTTTAGTTCTTTTCCTTTTTTTAAATCATCCTTTTCCTCTTGGTTCTGGTAGGTTTGCTCAAGGCGATAATTTCCTGATCTTGTTTTCAATTGTATTTACACTGCAATTCGTGCTTCCATTTTAAACAATTATAATCATGTTTTTTCAAATGATCTGAAATTATTTTCACATGATTCCATTTTCAAAGATGCAATTTCTTTCATGAGTCTCACTGAAAAAGAGAATTAAACATTTAAGGTTTTATTTTCTTCACTTGCTTGAACTAAAAGTTTATTTCTCTAATTCTAAAAACTGGTTTTATGTTTTGTAAACACTTACATATTTTTGTTGTTTTGTTCACTCTTGAATAATTCATTCAATAAATATTTTACTGAATATCTACTAAATGTTAAACACTAGCTCAGGCTAGTAATTCTAGGGGCTAGGGTTACAAAATTAAATAAGACAGACAAAAAAGTCCCTGCCCTCATAGAGCTCATATTCTTGTCATGGGGGTGTATTACAACACCAAATAAGAAATATAGAATGTATTAAAAGTAGTGCTAAGTACTGTAAAAATATAAAGAACAATAAAGAACAGAAAGTAATGGGGTGGGAGAGTATTTCAGGTACTTAGGCAAAAAACAAACAAACAGGGAATTAGTTGTCCAAACTTGTAAAGGGAAGTATTCAAGCACAGGACCTAAGCAGAAATGAGTTTGCTAAACTTGGTAAGACTAGTGCAAAACAAGGTGGTAGAGGAGATGGAGCATTCAGCAGAGGCCAGAACATTGTAGGCCATGGCTGTGGATTTGTTGTATGAGTGGTAAGAAGCTACTGGGGAGTTTCTAACTTATATTTTAAAGTGATTATCTGTTGTGTGAATACAGTGCAAACATGGAAGAACTGTTCATAAGTTACTGCAGTAGCCTAAGCGGAAGATGATGATAGTCTGAATTTGGGCAGCAGCCAAAGAGAAATGGATGAATACAGAACATGTTTTGAAGACAGCACTCCTCGAACGGCTGGTGCAGAGGATGGCCCCAAGGTTTTAGAACCAAGCCCTATGGAGGAAAGGCAGTGAGTGCCATTCACTGGGAAAAGACACCAGAAAAGAAGAGGTTTGGGGTAAGGAAGGAGCCAAAAGTTCCATTTCCACATCTTTGATGTTGATTTCAAGCAGATATGCAAGTAGCAAGGCCATAGAGGGAGCAAGACAGATTTCACAGCAGTTTAGGGAAGGAAGAAGCGATATAATTAGAGTATTATCAGCTAATAGAAGGCATTTAAAGAGTAACTGATTTCCTACTGAGTGATTACAGATTAAAAAAAAAAAAAGAAAACAAAAGAAAAAAGGCTCTGGCTGATGTGGCTCAGATGATTGAAGCATTATCCCACACACCAAAGGCTACAGGTTCAATTCTCGGTCAGGGCACATACAGATGAATGTTGTTTTCTCACACTGATGTTTCCCTTTCTTTCCCTTCCTCACTCTCTTTTAAAAGCAATGGGAAAAAAAAGTCCTTGGGTGAGGATTTAAAAAAAAAAAAAAGAGGTGGTCAGGTCTAAGGACAGAGTCTTGAGGCTCTCCCACATTTAGCACTGATGGGGAGGAACCAGCTAGAAAAGGAGGTTATGCAGGAACTACTGGAGAGGTAGGAAGAACTTTTCTGGAAGCCAGGCAAAGACAAGTATTTCTAAAAGTAGGCAGTAATAAACTGGGTCAAAAATGCACAAAGATCAAGGTAAGTGAGGTCAGAGAGCTAAGCCTGGATTTGGCGACATAAAGATTTTTGGGGTGATTTCAACAAAAGTGATTTCAGCGGACTAGTATCATTAAAATGAACCTGTTGTCTGTGGCTTTATTTTATACTTGTGAGAAGCAGCAGTTCTCAAGTTAAGCTGTCTAGGTTGAAAATCACAGTTCTGACAGTTTGAAGGTGGGCTTATAAAGGGTAACCTCTATATATCTGCCATTCATGAAAATTTTTCTTTATGCCTTTTGGTTATTCTGGAAAACAGAGGGTTAAACAAAACCGGACTGTGAAGCTGACTCATCATGCTTCTGAGCTGCTGACTTCTCAGTTGGCTGAATGTACTGAGAGTAGTATTTTTTCCCCCCAAGAAAAGTGATTGAGTGATAAGACTTTTGAGTAATTGCAAGCCTGAAAAATGCTATTTTGTTGCCCTGCCTATGTGAAGGACAGTTGCAGTCAATGTAAGATTCTTAGGTTATAATAGTTTTTCTCAGTTTTCTAGGTGTCACTCCACTATTTTTTATCATAGCACTGTCCAACAAAAATTTCTGGGGTAGAAATATTCTATTCTGCACTGTCCAAACATGGCAGCCACTAGCCACATGCAGCTAACTTATTAAGTACTTTGACTGTGAGCAGTGAAACTGAGGAAATGACCGCTTGCTAGCTCGGCAGTCCAGTTCTAGCGTACCGAATATAGAAGACAGAGCCTTACCTGATACACCTTCCTATGCAAGTAACCTGTTTCTTGTCTGGATTTTTGTTTTATTTATTTCTATATCCTAAAACTTAAAATTCCACTGGGCATGAATCTCATTTATTTTGCTTGGTAGGCACTTTATTTACCTGTAAGAGAATAATATTAACAGGCCCTACCACACAGGAGTTGTAGAGAATTTTAAATGAGCTTTAACTTGCCAAATACTTGGCACATAATTGTTCAATAAATGTTAGCCATATTCCACAAGGTATTTTGACCTTATTCTCTCTGGCTCCAGAAAATTTTTAATTGTTTTTCTGACTTTATCTTTTATCTGTTTCCTCTGACTTCTCACTCTAAACTTTTTTTATACACTGGATCTATTTTCTTTGTGTTTCTTCTATTTTTGTCTATAATTTTTGTCATTATTTCCTCTAAATTGTGGGACTATTCCTAGAGTCAATAGTTAAGACTTACAAATTTCACTTATGAACTCCTTCCTGCCCTGACTTTTTCTTCAAATACTCATGAGTCTTCTTTTCTTAATTAATTAATTTGTTTTACTTTTAGAGAGAGGGAAAAGGAGAAAGTGAGGGAGAGAAACAACAGTGTGGCTGCCTCTCACTTGCGCCCCCAACTGGGGACCTGACATGCAACCTAGTCATGTGCCCTGACTGGGAATCGAACCAGCGACACTTGGCTCGCAGGCCGACGCTCAATTCACTGAGCCACAGCAGCAAGGGCGATATGAGCCTTCTTGAAAATACTAATTAGCTGTCCTTTAAATTTCAATTTTCTCCTGTTTATGCAGTAAGTCTATTTATTGCATGAGATATCACTTGCTCACACTGATCACCTTTCAGACTACTGAGCCTATATGTGTCTCTCTTTTCGCGTATTGTATTCAACTTTAAAAAGGTCTATGTTTATGAAATATTGGAAATTATACTGGCTTTGATCAGAAAAAAAATTAAGAACCAAGTATAAATCATTTTCTGGGATGGGGGATGACTACAGTTACTTCCTGAATTAGTTCTCAACTGCTGTCTAAGAAATAACCCCAAATTTAGTAGCTTGAGACAACAAACATCTATTATCTCAGTTTCTGTGGGTCAGGAGCTTGACGGTGGTTTAGCTGGGTGCATCTAGCTCAGGGTCTCTCACAAGGCTGCAATGACCAATCATCCAAGGCCTCTGTCATCTCAAAACTTGATGAGAAAAGAATCTGCTGTGATTCAAGCTCACGCACATAGCTGCTGGCAGGCACCAGATCTTCGCTGGCTGTTGGCCCAAAGCACTAGCTCCTTGCCACGTGAGCTCCAAAGGGAAGCTCACAAAATGGAAGCTGGTTTCCCGGAGAGCAAATGAGAGAGTGCAGCCCAACCCAGAGGCCAGAACCTTTCGTAACCTAACCTGGAAAGGGGCATCCCATCACTTTTACCACACTTGTAGAAGCAAGTCAGTAGGCCCAGCTATGCACTCAAGAGGAAGGAATGACACTCAAGATCATGATTAGGAGGGAGAGCGTTCCAGGGCACCATCCCTGGGCTGCCTGCACATGTCCTTGGTCAGCTTATAGACAGCCATGTGGAAGTCTGGTGGCAGGCTGCTGACCAAACAAGGTAGCTGGGAGCAGGGAGTTTCAACTTTGTGCTTCATCAGTTTCCCCTGCAACCACATGTGACCCTTGGCCCTGGCTGGTTTAGCTCAGTGGATTGAGCGTCGGCCTGCGAGCTAAGTGTCGCTGGTTCGATCTTCCAGTCAGGGTACATCAGAGAAGGAAAACTCTGACTCCAAAAAACCTCCGCTGCCTTGCGGCATACCTCTTCAGGGGAAAGGCTAAGGGAGTAAACCCCGACAGAAAATCCGGAGCCGGAGTCCCTAAGGCGGTTTGACGTTGTAGTCAACACCGGCAACTCCTGCGGCGCACCTGAAGCCAAGCTGTATTGACTCCGTCTTTCCCTTGGACCCTTCAGCTGCGAAGAGAGGGGGGGTCTGCTCCATGGGCAACAGCAGACCCTCCATATCACCCTGCCCAGGCTCTGTAGCTTCAGCTCCACTGGAGAGGACACTCCAGCATCATCGCAAGATGTCAATTTAACACGGGAGGAGACAGATACCATGTCACTCCCGAGTTGGACTGCACAACCATTCTCGGCGGTGCAGATAGACTCTTAAGAAGCTACACCATCGTCTCTCGAGACGGACGGCTGCCGACGACGACGATTCACAATAGCCCAAAGGTGGAAGCAACCCAAATGTGCAACAGGTGAGTGAATATATAAAATGGTACGTACACACCATGGATTATTCAGCTTTAAAAAGGAAATTTCAACATATGCTATACAACAGGGATGAACTCTGAGGAACTGCTATGAATGAACGTTTCTACATCCTCAGTTCCTAGGTTGAAATCCTAACCTTCAGTGTGATGTGAGAGGAGGGGCCTTTGGGAGGTGATTATGGCATGAAGGTGGAGCCTTCACGGAATGGGACCAGTGCCTTTATAAAACAGACTCCAAAAGAGACCCCAAAGAGCTCTCACACCCCGCCTGCCATGTGAGGACACAGTAAGCACTAAGAAGCAGGCCCTCCCCAGACACAGAGTCTGCCAGTGCCTTGACCCTGGGCTCCCCAGACCAGCGAGCACTGCTGTTTAAGCAGCCCAGTCTGCAGGAGTTTGGTATGGAAGCCTGAATGGATGAAGACAAGGACATTACGTCAAGTGAAATGAGTCAGTCACAAAAGGAGAAATACTGGCAAGTCCCACTTTTATGAGGTATGCAGAGTAGTCAGACTCACAGAGAAGACAAAGCAGAAGAGGGATTTGCCAGGGGAAGGGAAACGAGACTGTGGAGCTACTCTTAAATGGTTATGAAGTTTCAGTTTGGGAAGATGAAAAAAGTTCCGGAGATGGATGGTGATAGATGTAGGTACTCATTGCCCCTGAACTGTACATTGGAAAATAGTTAATGTCTTACGTGATGTACAATTTATCACAATAAAAACTTTATCTGTTATCTCCCATATCAAAAATTGGTAACTCCCACAGTCCCAAGGTAAAGCAATTAAATCCATGGTTAATTCACTTGTTTATTTCATCAAAGATACAGGTTTTTTCATCCTTATCTGACAAAAGATAGCTATAGGGCTGGGAATCAGGGTTCTCACTACGGAACACAAAATATATATGGGGGAGGTAAGAAAGAACTCTGTGGTATTCAATCTAAATTGGCGTAACAGTATAAACTGATATTTTAAAAATTTTATCAGCGTATTTCAATCATATACAAAAATATGCATACACAGAAGAGCACAGTATAATGAATTAATTACACTATGTTTCCAGTACCCAGTTTCGGCAATTACAAATTCGTGGTCAATCTTGTTTCATCTATAAAGTCATCCCATATTATTTTATGCATATCCCAGATATAAAATTATTTCACCCATATTTCAGAAGGTATCTATAAAAGACAACCATTTTCAATATAACCAAACATTATCATATCTGAAAAAATGAATAGTACTTTCTATGTTTCAATTCCCAATTGTCTTATATCCAAAAATGTTTTTTAATGGTCTGAGTAACAATCCAGTAAGGTTTTCAAACTACAATTGATTGGTATATCTTTTAAGTCTTTTTAAATCTGTATGTTCTTCCTCTGTTTTCTTCTTTCAAGTTATCTTTTGAAGAAACCAGGTACTATATGTAGTTCATCCTATATGAACTCATAATTTAAAAACGAAACAAAACCCCCAAATCCTTTTAACCTACTAGCTCTACGTAGAAAAAAATGGCAGGGCCAAAAAATAACTACATTCCAGTAGTAAATAACACAGCACATAAAATGGGTTTCTAAATGCCCTACTAACAGAACCCAAGGATCCTTAAAAAGCGATTTAATTCCAAGTCTGAGCAGAAAAAGCACAATCTGAACTATCCTGTGTCAGAAAAATAGGAAGTGAGCAGGGACTGACTGGGGCTTGTAAATAGGAGGGATTTGATGAGTCTCTCATCTGGCCAAATTCTGGACAACTTGAACATCAAAAGGAACAGTGGAATTAATAGACTGTTAATATACAGAATAAAAAAAAATAAAGAACCTATGAGTCCACAGTGATATTAAAAAGGAGAGGAAAGACAAGATTAGAAAATCACCACTCTACATATGATGCATTATAGAACTATACACCTGAAAGCTATAATTTTGTTAATTAATGTCACCCCAATAAATTCAATAAAAAAGAAAAAGAAAATCACCAGTCAGTGTCCACCGAAGCAGAATTCCTTAGGCAAAAATCATCAATGGATGCTTAATAATTACGAAGAGGAAAAAAAGGGTTCTTTTTTGAGATATCTGACAGACAGCACATGACAAATGATCAAACTAAGAATCATCAATAAGGGGGCAAGGGGTAATAAGGGGACTAAATGGTAATGGAAAAAAATGCAATAAAGATTTTTTATAAAAGAATAATCAATAAGACAACTTACATGATTTCATGTACCAGGAAATACACATTATGTACACTTTATGTAATATGTTGTGTAGAAACTATTTAACTTGGATTTAATTATTTAACCTGGATTTAAAACGGTGAAATCCAGAAAATGTTATTTTACATATAAGTCTTGACTCTCCTACATCAACCAAATGCTCTGATTAGATTGAAAAAATATTTTAAGGACAGTTTTTGAGCCAGTTGAGAAAGTTTAAATATGGACTATGCAATAAAAAACGTTTCTGAATTAATACTAAATTTCTTGGATATTGTAATGGTATTGTGGTTGTTAGAATATTCTTTTTCTTAGGAGATAAAGGCTGAGTTATTTATGAATAAAGAACTATATGCTGTTTCCAACTTACTCTCAAAATATGTGGGGGCACAATGGCAGGGATGTGTGTAAGAGGAGGCCTGAAGCAAATGTGGGCAAAATGCTTACAATCGGTGAAGAGAAATAATAGCTACAGCCCCTATTGATTTTTCAACTTCTTTATGTGCTTTAAACATTTTCAAAATAAGTTAGAAAAGGGAATAATAGAGGGAGGGAATATAGTAGCTGCAGTTGTATTCTCATACACTATAGCAAAAAAACTCTCTCTTCCTTGGTCTCTTTAAAAAGGGTTGTGATGCCTTTCACAGCCCCCCCCCCCCCCCTGGACACAGCTCTTCATATTTCATTGTATAGATCTAATATTACCCGTCTGACCTCCTGTCATATTTAGCTTAGTTCTAAAACCATGAATACATCTATAATGAAACAAAATGCCAAACTAGGCCCTGGCCAAGTAGCTGAATTAGAGCATTGTCCCAACACGGGAAGGTTGCAGGTTCGATCTCTCGTCAGGGGACATACAAGAAGCAACCAAAACATGCATAAATAAGTAGAACAACAAATCACTGTTTCTCTCTCTCATCAATAAATTTTAAAAAACCAACCAACCAACCAACCAACCTACCAACAAACAAAAAACTGGACTGGCCTTTTCTTACCTAGCCAGTATGAAAACCAAATTCTAAGATGGCATGTTTTCCCCCGAACTATATTACTCAGCCTAATAATTTCCCTCTTCTAACCAGATCACATAAAGCATTCAAAATTGAGGGAGGAGTACTCATACCTCTTAAAAGTGAGATGTAGGCTGTTTCCAGACCTCATCAAACCAAAGTGGAAGATTTTTCACTGTTACTATTCTGTTACTACTCTAGAACCTATCCCATTCTGTATCAACCAGACATTTTTATTCTTTTATATCTTGAAGGAAACACCTAATGTTAGGTGCAGATGGGGTAGGAAGGAAGGGAACAGTCCTGAGTAAAAGTTTTAAAAAC
The DNA here is from genome assembly GCF_987537825.1 of Furipterus horrens. Taxonomy (NCBI): domain Eukaryota; kingdom Metazoa; phylum Chordata; class Mammalia; order Chiroptera; family Furipteridae; genus Furipterus; species Furipterus horrens. The sequence continues at coordinate 54,712,406 of NW_028327180.1, read as the reverse complement.
GACTGGCTATAGCAGGGACGAAGCAACTGTCCCTGCAAGTGGCCATTTCTCTCCTCACTTTCTCTTTTAAATGAGAAGAAGCCCTGGCACCCGCTTTCCCCCAGCAGAACTACACAGAGCTGTAACAGGAAATGAGAGGTTACATTTCTTGGGCTCTCCTAAGGCCAAGTGACCAAGTTCTGAACAAAGGGATATGAGAACAAAATTTCCATGTCACACCCTTAAAAAGAAGCTACTTGCTGTGTCTCTCCTACAGGCTGAACACAGATAGGAGCCAGAGCTGACCACGTAGATATAGCAATACACTCTGCAAAGGTGAAGAGCAAGATAGAAGAAATCTGGGATGCTAGACAATCTTTGCCAGAAGTAGCTCATCCACTTCAGACTTCTCTGCCACTGGCGGTTTACATGAAAGAGAAGTAAACTTTTTTGGGAACCACTGTATATTTGGGTCTTTTACAGCAGCTTGGCCTGTATTAATAGCTGTGTGACTCTGGGTACTTTTCTGGGCCTCATTTTATTGATTCACAAAACTGGAAAGACTGATGAGTATTATCAAACTCCTATAGCTTACTGGATTTCCTTTTTTAAAAAACTATTATATTTGGTAAAATAAAAAAATTAAAGTTTCAAATATTTAAAAATGGGATGACATGTGGAAACACCTTGTACAATTTATCTACTCGTTCAACAAATAATTACAAAAAGCCTACTAAGTGCCAGATACTATTATGTGCCTGAAACTATTAAAGATGCAGAGAACAAAGTGGTAGAAGAAAGTTCATTCCCTCATGCATGAAACTTAAAATTTGAAAGGGAGCCTAAAAGAAGCAAGCAAGCAACAAACAAGATTTCAAGTAATAATACGGGTATTGAAAAAGGAAAAAAAAGAAGGCAGTTTCACTGAGTATATTTTGGGTTTGGGAGGGGAATCAGTTAATTTGCACAGGGTGGTAGAGACTGTATAAAACCCTGGGTAAAGTATATTCCAGGTTAAAAAGGGCAAAAACAAGACCACGTATGTTCCTGGACCACCAGGAACGCCCCTGTGGCTTGAGCGTCTAGTAAGCGAGGGACAGAATGGCTGTAAAGCTCTGAGAGGTGGAAGAGGGAGCCTGGCGTTAAGCATGCAAACGCTGTGTCATTAACACCAGAGGATGAGTGCTCCTGATGAAACACAGAGAACTTGGTTTCAGGAACACATGATATCCCTAACAGAAAACTATGATCTTAGCTGCCCTGCAAGCAGTAACCAATTATAATCTTACATTTGATTTACAAATGTCTTTACTCTGAGACAAGCATTTTAATTAAGTGATTTTAAGAGTAGAAAAATGTAAACTCATTCATTTCTAATAAAGCTAAAGCTTTCTCTGACATTTTAAATGTGAACAAACTTCACATAAGCATTTAATCAACAAATATCTCTTGAGTACCCATGTGTATCAGACACTGCTACAGGTGTTTTAGATAGAAGTAAATAAAAGACCCAGTTCTTGCAGAGTTTAATAAATCAGAATACATTTCAAAGTTTAAGAATGGTAATAATAAATTTTTTAAAACCTCACTGCTTTTGGCTGACTCCTTAGTACCTAAAATTTAGGTTTGAAAATACAAGTTATTACCTTTAATTTTTCTCATTTTTGTTGTTGTAATTGAGGAAATTACACAATTTAATAAAGTTTAGTGTATTACAAACAATAATACACATAATTTAGATATAAAAAACAATTAATCTACTTTCATGTAAAAAAATTATGAATATATATTCCGTGAATTCTCCCTTTCTATGGCAGATAAATGATTACCAAGTGTTCTGACACACAAAGGAAATGGAACTATCATCTTTTTATCAATACACTTGTTAAACTTGGAGACAGAAAACACATTCATTTATCTCTTCCCCCCTAGATCCCACGACAAGGACAGTAAGAGAATAAAAACAGTTTGAGGCAGTAAGAAAAAAGGGCACATGCAGAAAGCAGCAGAAGGAACCCGAGGACAAATGTGCTGGAAAATGGAAAGCAGGTAATTTAGCAGAATAAAGGAAATGTTAACCTAAGAAGCTGCCAAGGAGAGACCAGCAGATTCACCCTGCAGACCCTGCAAAGGGTTAGGAAACGACCTCCATGAGACACAGGGCTCAAAACAGGGCTACTCATAGAAACATCAACATAATGCAAAGAAGATCCACTCCGAGGAAGAGAGCTATTTTACGTTCTGAAGACACTGAGCCAGAGCTGAGGTCAGTGAAGGCGCAAACTGAAAGTAGTATGAAGTAAACGGATTCATACTGAGCAGTGAGCTCCCGGGCTCCCAGACTCAGCGCACAGGCTTGAGTGTGATATCTCCCACACCTTCCTTCTGAGACAGGGCCCCCTGCAAGTTCCTTCCCACACTGAGACAACCAGAGGCCACGTCTCACAACCCTAGAGCAAAGCCCACCAGATAATTAGCTCTGCCAGGGAACACATTTCCAAGCTACTTTTTAGCACCTCATTCTTAAATGTTAAACAGACAGCCAAGGATCACCAGACACTGCAGTCTACCAACACAAGAAAAAAAGAATTCAAAGGAAATGGAATGCCAAAATTAAAAAACTGTAAATAAAATTAATCTTTTCAAAGATACTCCATTTACAAAAGAGGTTGCTGAAAAGGGAATACTGGGGTGGGGGGCCCTTTTAAATAACTGGAAGTAAAAGTCAGTGACAAGAGCTGGAAACAAAATGGAGAAACACTTCTGGAAAGGACAAAATGTAAAATGATGGAAAAGAGAACAAAAGCCCTAAAGCCGGGGTCCCCAGCCCCTGGGCCACAGACCGGTAGCAGTTCGCCTACACAGCAGGAGGTGAGCTGGAATGTACTGTGTTTGAATCATCCTGAAACCATTCCCCCACCCCAGTCCTTAGAAAAACTGTCTTCCACAAAACGGGTTGGGGAATGTTGCCCTAGAGGATTAGTGCAGAAAGTTCGAGATCCAGATATAATAGGAATTCCAGAAAGAACAAATAGAGCAGGGGGGAAAAAAAGTGAAGGAAATAAACGTGCAACTTGAAAGAGCCCAGAGAGTACCCATCCAACCCGCACGGAGGCACAACACACAGAGGGGATGAGAAGTATGAACAGAAAGGTTCGGGCTTCTCAAATGTGACAGTGGACACCAGTGGACAAAGGGAAATGCCTTCCAAATTCTGAGAAAAAAATGATTTCCAATAACTAGCCAGACCTGGAAGTGTGAAAATGGAATACAGACATCTTTCCCAGAAAGGCAAGGTCTTGAAAGCTACCACCATGTGCTCCCTCCCATGGAACACTGGGTGCTGTGCACTAGTCAACAAGGGAGTAAACCAGGAAAGAGAAAAGCACGGGATCCCAGAGTAGGGAGATTCAACCAAGAAGAGGCATAAGGATTCCCATAATGGTGATGTAAAAATGCTTAGAATGAAAAAAACCCAAGGACAACAGCTACGCAATAGAAGCAGCAAACCAACAGGCCAGACTGAAGACACATGGGAGGGACAGGGCTCAAGGCAGAAGTAAGACAGTCAAGTATCTGCTGTGCTTCAATTCCCTGACAAGAGACGTGAGGGCGATTTAGTGGCAGAGAGAACGAAGGGGATCACGCCAGACCGAAACGACGACAGAGAAGCTGGGTGGGGGTGAAGGGAGATAATAAACTGATCGATTACCTGATTCTTTTGACCATGTAGAAAACTATATTGAAAGGTGCAGGAAGAAAACAGCAATGGTAGAGTGAGCAAACAAAAAATGGAAGAACAAGGTAATTCTTACTCTAGAGAAAACAATGTTGTAACAGTGAACAGTGTTTATATGGACATAACGGTGGCTATTCTTATAAAGTCCCTTCGCCATATTAGGTAATATTCACTGGTTCTCAGGACCGGATGTGCTTATCTTTTGGGGGAGGGGGCATTATTCAGCCTGCTACAACTCTGAATATTGGTTTAAACAATATTAATGGTATAAAAAGACTGAGAAAACGGGAGGCGCAGTAGAAGGGGCAGAATAAACTGATAAACAGCTGTCAGAACACAATGTTTGGAAATAGGACAATAAATACCAGAAGAGCTAAAAAGTTCGGGAAGGGGACTCAAGTTCAGGATAAGCAAGAGGGACAAAAACCGTAATTTTCCTCACAAGCGTTTTAAAACTATTGACTTGTTAAACTATGTGCATGAGCTATACAGATAAAATCAAAATCAATCTAAAACAAAACTAAGATTAGGTAACTGAGGAGGGAGAGAAATCCTGATTGGAGACTGAACAGGTACTTCAAGGCTAATGAAGCAAACAAAATCACAAACATAAAAATTAAAAGGTTACTCATTTATACTTATTAAAAACTTGTGTTAGAGGTTATGAAATAACCAATTAAGGAGTTAAAATTTCATTTCCTAAATTTATCCTTTCTACAGCTCTGGGGAACAACTGACTTAAAAAGGCAAATTACTAGCAAAAGAAAACCTTTTAATAAGAGATCTGAGCTAAGCCTGAAATGCAAACACAAATTTAACCTAACAATTAGGAATGGCTAACAAGTAGCACTGTGATGCAAGCTCCCCTTTTAGCTGGTACAAAGCTTCCAGGGAGGTGTTTATTCCTTTATTGAACAAATGTTAACTGATCTGAGAATAGCACAATGGATCTATCCAGTCTGCCAGAAAGGCTGAGCAAAGGAATTAAGATACTACCTTACCCATTCCCTGTTCCCCCCAAACTGGCTATAAATTGTCATGTGCTCCAAGTAGACTGCAGGCCACCAGAGCAGCAGCAGCAGCGCAGATATACTGCAGTTGGTTAAAAATGCCCAGACCTACATTCAGAATCATAATTTGCATTTTAACAAGATTCCCAGGAAGTTCATAAGCTTGAGAAGTACTGGTATTGGGCTGATACACTTCTTTTGACAAAATTAAACACTGCACACTACTGAATAAAGAATCAAGGAGACAAAAAAGGGGGGAGGGGGGAGGCATTAGTAGGGTCAAATTTCCTTTCTCCTCAGACCCCTATAGAATTTTTTGTGGGCTCTACATATATTCCTCAGCCTATTCAAGGTCTGGTAAAGAATTCAGATCATGACGGAAACAGCTGAGTGGTGGAGGAAAGAGTAATAAGAATATATTTGTAACGGAAAATACCATCGCACATACAATGCTGTCACAGGCAACAAGGGAGCAGGGCTTCTGAGAGCTTCAGCAGTGATGGGCCAATACTTCTTCTGGGATTTCCTAGAGATCGCACCTTCAGAGGCTCCCAAACTCCGCTCTTACCTTCTAAGGGAAAATGAAACTAACAGCAAAGGATGCTTTGAGCACTACTGCATGTTCAAAGCACCCCCTCACTCCCCAATTATATTCTTGAGAGCAGATGTACACAATCACAGGAAAGAACAAAACACTGGAGGAACCAGAGAAAAATGGAAAAATGAAACAAAACAAAGCAAAAGAACAAGCTTAAACTTTTGTTGCCACACATTAATTTTAAATTAGCCAAATTTAGGGGTCAAAATGCAAGATCCCAGCCCATCCAATTCTGATGAAATTAATCTTCCTACTTTTCTCTTTGGTTTTCCCAAACTCCTAACCCAACCAAGCTAAGTTGTTTTTATTAATGCAACATATACTTAACTTATTGCAAACAGGTGTCTATAACCTCTCCCAAATCTCAACAAATAGTTAATCTTGATTTGTGGGCTCAAAAAGGTTTTATTCTTCTGTTAATTGTTAATCTGTTATTTCTGTTAATCATAAATAACTAACTGATTCAACAACATTTTCTGAATGATTAGTATGTGCTAAAACTAAGCACTCATCTACATTTAATTCTCTAAATAACAAGACAAGTACTATTAGTTATCCCCATTTACAGATAAGAAAGCACACAAAAATTCTCAAATGTTTCCTTACCCTCTGCCTTTCTTAGGCTGTCAAAAAAAAAATCACTTTATTCAGAAAACCTTTCCCATCTACTCTAGCTTCCAAATTATTTCTTATTTGAGCGTTCATATAACTTTCCTTAGCTGCAATATGAAGGGGGGTGGTGGTGATGGCGGCTTTACTATTACAAATGAATATAACAGATAAGCATAGGCACAGAATCCACACACTTAAAAGACACTCAAATAAAAAGGTGGGAAAGATTTTTCTGAATGGTAACATTGTGCCAGACCCTGTCCACAGGTCAGGAAATGGGCACTCCCACTCACTGCTGGAGGAAGTGAAGGCGAACACCAACTTAAGGCAACTTGCTCATACATACAATAAACCATTAAAAAAAAAAAAAAAAAATCACACTTTTTGACCAGCAATCCCACTTCTAGAAATGTACCCTAAGTAATAAGGTTCTCACGAGAATGTTCAACTATAGATTTATAACAGCAAAAATCAAACAACCTAAATGTTCAAATTATATATACTAGTCATCCAATTAAATATCATACAGCCATTATCTTATGTTACTAGAGTAAAAAACATAATACAAAACTTTATATGTAATGCCAGTTTTGAAAATATATATTCACAGGGGAAAAAAAGACTATAAACTGCAAAGATCTATGCCAAAAATTTAACAGATGTTATCTGAAAATGGCAAGATTACATGTAATTTTATTTTTTTCCACTTACTTATGGTGGTTTTTAAGTCAGAAGAACCAAGATATAACCCCTGGCTCTCCCACTTACTGTGTGACCTTGGTCAAGTTACTTTATCCCATCCTTGATTTCCTTGTCTATAAAATGAATATAGTAATACCTATCCTCAGAAGCTGGTTGAGAAGATAATGCATGCAAAGCCCTTTCTTGAGCGGTTATTTTTAAAGTATATCAGACCTCTTTATGTTTGTATTCAGAAAGTTATTTTCCTTAAAGAATAAAAATTTTCCATATTAATAAATCATTGCATAGCAAGAATTTAATGAAGCTGTATTCTCATCAACCTAAGTATACAAATCACAACATTTTGGCATTTTAAACAATGTTAACAAAATTCCCAAGAAATTCAGTTGAGAATTAGAGAAGGTGGATGTGTGAACAAAAGGACCTATATTTAATGAACAGTCCAAAATATACATTAGAGGGAAAAAAGACACATTAGGTCTTCAGGATCTAGCATATTTTATAATACCTAGTATAGCCCTAACTAAATAATTATCAAAAAGACCTGTTTATTTCAGACCATCAGAAACAGTTAAAATTCAACTGGACGAAGTTCAAGGTCTAATTTAATAAGGGTAAGACACAAAGTCCAGGCATTAATGAACCCAAACTGTTACTTTTAAAGACAATTATATCTTAGATATTAATCAGTATAATTTTACTTAGCTTTGTATTTAGAATCCACTGTGTATCCAGATGCATACCCTGAAAATGTAACACCTTCTTAGCAAGTACTTAAGAGTGAAGCTATAAAAATCACAGACCATTTAAAAGAAAATGGCAGCCATTTAGTCAATTCCTCAGATCCTTTCTCTGACAGAGCCTATAGATGGATTTCTGGAATATATTTTCCATCTTTCAAATATGAAATGATGAACATCCTCTGGTTAAGTGAAAACATGCAAGTATGAAGTTCTAGTGGAATAAGAAGTTTGTGGCAGCACCTCTAGGAGTATGAGCCTAGAGAATGGGTAAGAGAGAGACATCCTTTCACTGTAAATACTTCTGGCACTGTTTCGATTTACGTGTGTGTGTGTGTGTGTGTGTGGTATAAAAATAACTGCTTTCTATTTCGTTTGTAAAAAGGATGTGCAAACTAAATTTGGTTAATACAGTGCAGAAAGTCAGAGATGTGGTCTATGTATGAGATGAAGTATTAAAAAATGAAAGCATTTTCTTTTGTAAATGCCAAGGTTTTTATTGGCTCTAGAAACTCTAAGAAAGGGAACCCTACCTTGTCTCTGCTTATTTATTTTTTATCTCACCTGAAGACATTTTTTATTGCTTTCAGAGAGGGGATTGGGGGGAAGGGGGCATCGATTGGACGCCTTCTCTTACGTGCCCTGACCAGGGATTGAACCCACAACCTGTGTATATGCCCTGACTGGGCATTGAACCTGCGACCTTTCCACAGGACAACGCTCCAACCAGCCCAGCCACACCAGCCAGGGTTCTCCTGTTCATTTTTTAGTTTACATTCTATTCTCTTTTTTTCCAGATTCAGTGTATAATTCAATGGTATTTACTACATTCACAGAACCGTGCAACCATCATCACAATCTAATTCCAGAACATTTTCAACACCCTCCCTCTAAAGAAACATAACCCGTGGCAGTCACTCCCCTTATTCCTGGCCTCCTAACCAACCCTAGAACCATTAATCTACTTTCTATCTCAATAGAATTGCCTCTTCTGGGCATTTCATGTAAATAGAATCATACAATATATGGTTTTCTGTGACTGGCTTCTTCATTTTGCAGTGTATTCAAGCTTTATCCATGTTGCAGCATGTATTAGCACTTCATACCTTTCTATGACTGCATAATATTCCATTATATGGCTACGCTACCTTTTTAAATACATTATCAGTTGACAGACATTTGGTTTGTTTCCATTTTTTGGCTATTACGATAATGCTACTGTAAACTTTCACGAACAAGTTTTGTGGATACATGTTTCCAATTCTCTTATATACCCAGGGGTAGAATTGATGGGTTATATGGTAAATTTATGTTTAACTTAAGTAACTGCCAAACTGTTTAAACAAAGGTTTTACACTTGATCTTAGCCAAAAGGCTAAGAAGTGACAAAAACAAAGGTTTTGAAACAAAGTATACAGAGGAAAGAGAGAAAAAGGCTTGTAAACTACCACAAACATTTACCTGGAGAAATCTCCAGTAATATTCATCAATAAATTCAACTCACAATCATTTGGAACGATTGAAAGAAATAGTTATGTTTTAGAAAGGCTGAGGTATATGTGATTCTTCCATTTAACCCCCTACAGCACCATCTCAACATCAACTTGGAAAAGGAAAATAATGCACTACTCGCATTACCTGTAAAATTTTTGCATGAGATTAGCCAAGGATCTCCTAGAGACATGAACAATTTAATACCAAAAGCCAAAGTGTTGTGGGAAATGCTTATTTCAATAAAATTGACCTTCTTAATATACCTAAAGTGAAGGAACCATGTCTTTTATATCCTTCACAGTCTTCATAGTGCTAAGCACTCAACATACATGTTGACTTGTGGATGAATAACTAAGGCCTTGCCTTAGCTCCACCCCCTCTCTATAAGAACCAGCAATTTAGATTTAATGAAATCATATTTTCAAAAACTGAACCATACAGAAGCAACATGGGGACATATATAGTTATACTAACTCATAACCATAGTTTAACATCGCTCAACTTCTTTGAGCCTCAGTGTCCTCAGTTACAAAATGACAATAATGTCTACCTCAAAAGCTACTGTAAGAAATGCAACCTTGATCATTCCTTATCGACAATTTCATTTCAAAGAAATGCAATGCAGTTATCAATTTTCCTATAATGCCGAAGACTCTGCTTAATTAAAACACACATGAAACATACTGGCTTTCTTTATTGTTAATATAAAGAGATTTACAATAAGGAAAAGTGATTTATAAAATCTATGGGATTTTCTATTTTAAACCAGAAACTGCAAAACAAGTGAAGTGAAACTTTGGTCAAAATCTGGATTTAGCCGCATTTTACACTAAAAGATCCTACCAAATAAAGCAATCCAGTTCTAATTTTCAAACTGGTAATCTAGGGTAATTGCTCTGTCTCCCAGCAGTACCAGTCTTGTTCTTTAATGTCCTCTACCATGATACTTTCATGCTCTGCCCACAGCTCTTCCTGCCCACCTCTAATCATGTACAGGAAGTACAATACTTGAGCTGCACCTTCGCACAGAACTCCAGCCATATATACAAATACAAGGAGTGCACAATAGCTCAGGGGCGGAAGCAACCTATATTAAATGACCATAAAAGATGAACAGATAAAACAAAATACGGTATACACAATCTTAAAAAGAGGAAGTCCTGTCACAGGCTACAACATGGATGAACCTTGAGGACAAAATCCAATCACAAAAAGACAAATGCTGTAAGGTTTCACTTGCATTTAGTATCTAAATTAGTCAAATTCACAGGAACAGAAAGCAGAGCAGTAGATATCAAGGGCTCGGGGAGGGCGGAATGGAGAGGCGTTTAATGAGTCCAGTTTCAGTTTTACAAGATGAGAGAGTTCTAGAGATGTTTTACAACAGTGTGAATATAGTTAACACTACTGAACTTACCTTAAGATGGTTAAGACAGTAAACTTTATGTCAGGTGTTTTTTACAATTAAAAATGTGTTAAAATATTAGGGAGTTAAAAAATATTTGACTTGAAGAAATAGTTCTGCTGGTAGAAAAAAAATAATTCTTTTTATGTCAAAGGGGAAAAAAAACCCTAGTTATGCACGGTGCATCATCCCTAGGTAAGGGCTATTTATTGCCTACAACAGCCTGTGTGTCTGGAAATAAAGCATTCCCACTCTATTGTATTAGCCAATTGAAAATATTAAAAATTCCCCTTGTGCTATCTTAGAAACATATCTACTCCAGGCCCATGAAACTGTTACCTGTGGGAAGCTGGGCGGGGAAAAAAATAAAATAAAATAAAGACAGACACAGGGAACACTAAAAAGGTTCCATTTCTGCTCAGTTGGTCAGAGTGGTGTTGGATTCAATCTCCGGTCAGGGCACAAAACAAGAGCCAACTAATGAATGCATAAACAAGTGGGACAACAAAGCGATGGTTCATGCTCTCTCTTGTCTCTCCTCACCCCTTCCCTCAACCTCTAAAATAATTTTTTTTAAAAAAAGGATCTATTTCTACTTTTACACAGAGCAGACCTGAAACTCTACAACGGCAAGTTCCAGACCTTTAGAAAATTTTTTTAAATTTCCCCCAAATCACTGTTAACCTATTTTGGTTTCTCTCAATTTAGATTCCCTCTAAATGAAATAGAAAATAAGCAACTGGTTCAAAATCCAATATATTCCTCTAATATTTTTATCTATGATTAAAATGACAGTAGTTTTTAATTAAAAAAAATTACCAAGGGAATACACTAAAGCTGTCAAGTCCAATACCTTAGAAAAGATTCATCCCTCTAACTATGTCAGGAAAAAGTAGTACTAAGAGGAGTCCTAAGAAACAATACCTTCTCCACAGGTTAAAAATTATCATTACCATGTAAAAATACCCTTGACTCCTCCAAATTTCAGTAGACATATAACCACAGGCAGAATTTTATATGTGCTCAGATGTCCTGAAGCAGGGTACATTGGTTCGTCCACGAACCTCCTTGAACTGGATAAAGGAGATCATTCATAGACTTCAGAAGAGAAAAATGCCAGTTGACATTTGAACATTCAAGGAAGTCAACCAACAGAAACCACAACTGTAGGAGTATATAACCCTGGTATAGTGGCACGTAGAAGCATTTGATAATGATTTGCCAAGGATTTCACATACACCACGGGCAAAGATCTAGATGACATTTTAATCAACTACTGCTAACATTAACTAAAAATAATTCATATTAATAAAAAATTAGCTTTCTTTTTTATAAACCCAATGTTTGAACATGGAAAAAAACTGGTACAGCAAGTTTTAAAAGTCTTACATACTTTGACAAATTTTTTTAAGGGCAGAAAAGAGTCACAAAAATATTGAAAATTCTAAGTAATAAATAATCGATACTACATTCTTAGAATGGGAAATTCAGCAACTATTTTAAAATAGAATTATGTTGTACTTTAAAGTAGAATTAAAGAAAAATACTGTTCCTTCTCCTTCCCCCTCCCTTTACTAGTTAAGAGTTGGGAAACAGAAAGTTACCATGCCAGTGTTATGCCTTTCTTTAAAGAAAAAAAAAAGCCACACATCAAACTGCAACATGCTGGGCTCAAAACACAATGTCAAGGGCACCAACTCTTTTCTAATGACCAGGCAGCCAACCCAGAAATGGCACTAGACAAGGCTCTGAGGAGTTCAGTAATCCTACATTAACTATTAATGACAGTTGCATCTGAGAAGAGTGGAAAATGTCCCGAAACCTCTTAGAGCTAAAGTATTTTGGCAAATATGTACTGGTATTTAATCTAAGCTACAGTTAAACTTAAAAACACATATTTTTGTCCTAAAGGTGTCCTTTGGATCACCGGAAGAGTTGAAGGCAGATCTATTTTGGTATCTAGACAAAGAACAGAAAGGGAGTAGGCTGAAACAGTCTCGTCCCAAGAAAGCTTGAAGACACTCATGCACAAAAGCAGCACACTAGTCTGATCACTTATCTTGTGGTTCAGGAGTCTTTCCATGCATTAGTACAATGAAATCTATCACAAACTAAACCAACAGTTGTCAGATTATCTCTGCACGGCAGAATTTCCCTTACAGTTATTAAAATCAGAGGACCCCCAAAACCTTTAAATTTTAAAAGTTATTCATTTAAATACAGTAATAATAAGGCTTACACATTAACAAAGTTATGAAAAATAACTATTGCCCCCCCCAAATAGTGAGAAGACTGGCATCTGATTTAACAGCAGATGCCTTGATTCTCTTAATTGTTTCTGCATTCAACATACTGCACTACCCTTGTTGTGCTGGGTAACTACATGAAGAAAATCCAGCCTCACTCAGGTATACAGTTGGAAAGGGAGGAGTGCTTTAATAGGCTTTGCAGGCAGTCTTGGATATCTCTTTGATACTATACCAAAACTCAACATGTGGTAGTTTCTTCAAGGTTTGTGGAATCTAAAACCCTATTAGTTGTCTGTTACATTAAAATCCAGTGTTGTATCTTGCACCTTTACTTATGCATGATTTTTTAACATCACAGGCATTGGTCATTTGTAAGGTACTGACTCACTTGTAGCGATCTTCCAAATGCTGCCACATTTCATTACACACTATCAAAAATTGCAGACATCATTACTACTGATCTCACCTGAAAAAATTTTAGGTACTGGGAAATTATCAAGCTCAGGATGGCAGATACCAACTTCTAAAATTGTAATTTTTTGCTTGAAAGCTCAAATGTATCATGGGCAATAAATACAGTCCACTGAAGCAACAGATTCACTGTTCATTTGAGAAAATGTCTGCCAAACATCCAAGTCTCAGTTACCACAGTGTTGACAGTCGTTCCTACTAGTAAAAATCATGTTCAATGAAAAGGACAGCTAGTTCAGCCTGAAATTCAAATAATTCCTTATGCTGGTGCTTTTCCTCCCAAAGAGCCACGGTGCATCTGCTCTGCAGCAGAAGTGCATTAGGAGTACTTCCTATTTCGTCACACAGAAACAGATATGTACTCTGCAGTTGAGGTTTAAAAAACTAATAATTTTTACTGTTTCATCAAGGACATGCTTAAGTAAAACTGACATTTTTTCACTGCTAGTACATGGTGATAAAAGATGACCATGACTAGTTACTGGTATTGTTTGGTGCCAAGACTTTGATTCATGTTAAGGCATCAAAAGATTCACACATGTTGCTTTTGTACCATTGGTGCAAATTCATCTTTGTGTTATTATGAGAATAGTTTTGATCTCATAAACTTTATGAAAGAACTGAAGGGTCACTCAGATCACACTCTGAAATGCAAAGTTAGCTATTTCAACCATGGTTATGAACCCTCTCACCAGAAAAATGCATGTATGTACAAGCACAGACAATACAATTTTACATAAAACTTCAGAAGGTTCACAAAGCCCATTTATAGGACGTTCTAGCTTAAGAAATCCACTAGCAGAAAATTCAGGAGGTCTCCAAACTGGATTCAATTACTTCAACACAACAAGAATCTATAAGGCATTATAAATAAATTCTGTCATAAACAGGTCAAATTCAAACAACCTCCAACACCTTCACCTGAACTAAAAGAAGTAGCTCGAGTTTTGAAATAAATAAAATTACATTAGGGGAAGTAAAAGATTTGAGGTAAGAACCTCAACTCCACCATCTGCTTAAGGACACACAGTTAATGATAGCCTACTTTCTCACCTGTACAATACGGAAAACAACTGTCCATTTTTTTCATGGAGTTTTTGTGAAGATTAATACATATATATATGACTCCTAAAACAATACCTGGCACATAGTTAAGCCCTCAATAAATGCTGGCTGCTGTATTTACTTAAGATGGCCATGCCATCTCTTCCTTATACTGACTCTACAGTGGTAATAATTAAATTCAATTACCTATAAGCAATATAATTTATATATTACCAGGCATTTATTTTTCTTTCCTTCTACTAAGCAACTTGCAGACCCTTGATTACTCAATTATAATTTCCATTACCACCTAAGAGAAGGAAAAGAGATTACTGTTGAGGATATTAGCTAAAACATCAATCTCCAACCCTTCAATGTTCCTATTAAATAGCATAAGAAACTTAAAATACAGTTTACCTTTATTTCCATAACTCAACTAAACTAGGCAATATATGTGTGCAAATAAATAATATGAGAATCTTTTTACTAATAAGTTATTTGCTTCAACAACCTTTCAACATTCTGCTTATTTCACAATTTTCAAGGATTTTAAAATTAGTTCACTAAGAGTATAAAATGTTTGTTTTTTTATTTTAATAACCTGAAATAAAATGTCAGCTAATACTCTTTCAAAGCCATTATCTCGTCATTTTCTATCAATAAAGGAATAAGAAAAAGTTTAGTATCTTAAAAGAAAACAAGGATACTGCCTAACACTAGATAAATATGGTCTTTCATGTTATTTTATGGGCAAATTTACACTACCTTAAGTGATTGTACTGTGTAAATACTAGACTTCTCTCAGTAGTAATGCTAGTGTGAAAAGAAAGGAGTATTACATGGGATACAAAATTAAAATGTTAAATAAGACCATTAGTCTGGGCCATTAGGTTTTGGAAAATATAGCTAATGTGCCAATATTTGAAATCTGAAACAACAGGGTTCTACCATTTTTTTTAATTGACTCTGGTGCCTAAATCTAACATGCATACTACTCTAAGAACCATGTAGCATTACATACAGAATAGATTCAAAACCATTAAATATTATGTGAAACCCCTAAGACTATTTGTTTCCCAAAATTTTATTTATGTCCTTATTTGGAGAATATTTCCACTCTACCACTGACTTTTTTTTCTGAGAACCATCCATAAATGTCTAAATCCTGCCAAAAATAAACAGGAAGCAAAAGATACAATGTATCTGGATCCAAGGTTCATAAACAGGCTTGATATAATAAAATCATATTCTAAAATAATTTCCTATGGAAACTTAAGATCATCAAATATGAAAGCCAGGAAAGTTATACTTACATCAAAATAATAAAAATCATAAAAATTACTTAATATTTAACATTAATATTAAATTAAGAATTCTAAGCCTTGAGTAAGTCCAGTCAAGACTTGCTTATCTAAAGTGATATGTACTAGTCTGTTACCAGGATCAAAGCCTAAGGTCTCTGGACTTCCTTCCATTACAGAGCTGTATATAACTCATCAATCCAGTTAGAAAGCTTACCAACTAAATAAACCCATGGTGGCTGGATAGGTCTCATCAGCTTACCTCTCTCCTGTTCTCCTACCCCTTCATAACCTTGTAATAGTAACATTTATATTCTTTCTTTCAACAAATACTTAACACCTACTGTGTGCCATGCACTGTTCTAAGCACAGCAGTTTTTATATAGGATGTCCGGTATAGCACAGAAAGATATATTAGTCCTGCACTAAGCTTACAGTATCACCATAGATGTCTGAGGTACTAAATATTATAGGTACAAAATGTTATGAAGGAAGATTTTAAAAATATTTCCGAAAAAGGGAGATGAAGGATTCTAGGCGTGACCTGAAGGATAGATAGGATTCCAATAAGAGAACTGAGAGAGGAGTGTCAGGCATTCCAAGGGGGGACAGCAAAACACAAAGACCCAAAAGTAAGTGTATAGGACTTGTTTGGAAAACAATATCCATTTAGCTGGACTATATACCATACTACCAAATAAACTTAGAGAAGTAGAGGCCACCCTGTCTGGTGTGGCTCAGCTGGTTGGGCATCGTCCAGCAAAGCTAAAGGTCGCCGGTTCAATTCCTGGTCAGAGCACATGGTCCCCAGTTGGGGCAGGTATGAGAGGCAAACAATCAGTGTTACTCTCCCTCTCTTCCCCATCTCTAAAAACAAATAAATAAAGTTAAAAAAAAAAAAAAAGTAGAGGCCACAGTGGTAAAGGGTTTCATTTTCTGGGCTGAAATATCTGAAAGTAATTCATAATCCTGCAGATACAGTGACCACTGAAGATTTCTAGGAAAATTACACTGTCTGCATTTAAGGTTAACTTAACGGGAGAACACAGAGCAAGAAGCAGGGAATCATTTGGAAGCTACTGCAATCCTGATGAGAGATACTGAGAACCTGAATTAGGGTAAAAATGGGTATATAGGAAGATTAAAGCATTACAGAGGTAAAAATAGTAGGCTGTGACAGCCAACTGGAGGAAGGGAAAGACAGACAATTTGGAGCCTTTGATGGGAAAGAACTTGGGATATATGGTTAACAGAAAATAGGCAAACTACAGGTTGAGCTAAACATAACCTGTTTATAGAGATTAGTATAAATCAAGGGGGGGGGGCACACAACGTATTGATCTTATTTTATTTCGGAAAAGCAAATCTTCCCTTAGTAAAATAAACAGAATAGACTATAATATGTAAAGTACAGCATGCAAAGATACCCGAATTAAAGCAGTGTAATTTGAAAACTGGGTGCTTTTTATACTTAACACATTTGTATAGACATAGGTACTAAAACAGGGCATATTTTTATTAAAATATACATACCAAGCCTCAGCATGTTAAGGTGCTAGAAATGCACTATATGTTGAAGTAATATTTAACAACTTCAGGAGAAAATTAGTTAATGAATCAGTGGCAAAATGAAGCTAAGTATCAGCAGAAGAGAACAACTGATCCATTTATACGTACCACAATCATTTGGTTCAGTAAGGTAAGTCTGGAATCATCAATTACTTCTGATTAAATAAAACCCATGTGGCTAATTTGAGCCCATCTGTACCACTGCCTTCTAAAAGGACACACAAGGGTTTAACTGAACTGACTCACTCTCAAGGCTGAATGTTGTTCAATGAAAAAGGAGCAACCTACCAACTTAGTTTCTGGAATGTGAATCTCTTTATTCCCTGTTTCAAAGGCAGGGCTGAAGAGGACCAAAGTTTTGCCACCCCAAAATATGTATTTTGGAATATTGATTTTGGGCTGGTTGTTAGGAAACAAAAGATTCAGAAAGAACCTTTGACCCTCCCTTTACCTGCCTAGAGGAATTCAGAGAGAAAAGTGGGCTTCAGGAAGGGAGTGCCACCTAGCATCACCACAAGAACCGACCGGGGCAGACAGAATATGGTCAAGCCTGTTGGCAGAACTGCCCTCTTATGTACATGGTTTGTGAGTGGCCCAGCAAAAATCTGTTTACATGTTCACTCTCTCATCTACCTGCAAATTGCCTACTTTTCCCTTGAAATGCCGGACCCCTGACCACCATTCTCCTTTGTCCAGAATGGCACGTCAGCCTCAACTGCCCAATGCTTTCAGGTCTCATTATGTTACGGCACCCCCTTATGTGCTTCTGTAATAAACTTTGGACATTTTTTCCTATTTAAGAAAAAAATAAATGAACAAACAAAACATCCATGCGGTCTTTCTGCCTACCATTAAACAAGTAAAACTATGAGCTCCTTCAGGGCAGGATTTTTGGTCTAGACACCTCATTGCCCCAGGGCCCAGGTTTCAGGCAGCCCCCAATGGATCGCTGATAAAAGGAATAAGTGGAAATCAAACAAGGAATGTTTTCAAGTATACAGCCCTTTCCTAATTTGGTGAACATTACACAACAGCACAGAGCTAATGATCCAATATCTGAGTGCCTACTCTTCAACAGGTAGTGAAGTTACAAAATTAGTAACACAAGACTCCTCCCTTGAACTTAGAATTAATTTCTCCAAACAAGTCCCACACCGAAGGTTTCACCAGAAAACCTTGACTTGCCCTGTTTGTTTGACTATTAGTGAGTCTCTTAAGTTCTGTAAGGTCATGGTTTCTCATCTGAAAAACAGAGGAGGAAGATTCAAATGGAAATAAACAAGAGTACCCTATGCAGTACCACAAGCACACTCATGCCAGCTGACCTGCCACAGGACACATCAGACTCAAGACCCATGGATCACTACAAATGACACAAAGCAAATCCAAGCCTCCTAGTGGCTCAACACAAAGCATCATCCTACCTCATAGGGGAAAATCCTCAAACAACAGTACTCTTAGGCAGAAATAGGGTCTTAATACAAGGACAACATAATCTTGAGAAAAATGACTTATAAGCTTTCACTAGACAATTTTTAAAAATTAAAAGTACATGTTTTAATTTATCTGAGTTTTGTTGGAAAATTCCTACTGTATTCAAGACACAGAATACGATTAAAATTCAAATTTTAAATAATATTGATGAATGATGAAATAATGCAATCGCTTTTTGGGAAATGATGCCTCCCCCACCTAAGACCATCTCAAATGAATGCTAAATCCGAACAATTCAAATTTTTAAACTTTTGAAATACACTAATAAGCAAATTTGGAGGAAAAACTAAGACTTAAGTACTTCAACTGAAGGAATTCAGCTTCTAATTGTATAATAAGCTCCCCAGAAGACATGTGATATATCTATAGCAGTTATTTTCTTATCCATCTAAATTAATCCTTACAAGAAATAAATGCATCACTTGAGCCAGAATTTCTTCATAGAATATGCCAATCAACAACCCACTTTCAAAGTCAGCAAGTTCAAAAAAAAAAGAAAAGAAAAGGCAAATACTAAAAAGCTTCACTCAGAAATAAAAGATGCTGTCAAGATACTTCTGAGTTAAGTGTTGATGGCACCCATTTCAACTTAATTGTCTAAAAATGATGTTCAAACATGAAAATGCATCACCATTTACTTATACATGGAATTTACACAGCAAGGAAACCTTTATAATATGAACCTTGGATCCTTCTTTTGATGGTTTTATATATCATATACCAGTCCTTTCATTTAATTCAGAGGAAATTAATAATGAAGCATCAAGAATGAAAGATTTAAGACTATTTTCCAGAAAGATGATCTTTAAAACTGTTCTTCCATTGCTTGGACAATACAAAATGTTCTTAAACTATAACAAACTCATCTGCAAAGAAATCCTTTAGTAATCAAGATTTTGAAGATTCTATATTCAAAATCTGCATGAGTAAATTTTTCTTACCTTCTGCTACATCATCATCTACTGCTCCTTTCACCTGAGAAAAACACCACTGAATATCATTCCCTCCTCCAGCTCCTGGAAGAACAAATACCAATTAAAACTGTGTTCTGTTCACATTTCTTCTCATAAACACTGAGCTGCTATCCCTGGCTGGCAGGGTACTAACAGCCTAGTACTGCCCACACATACAACCACCACCCCAGAGCACAAATTTGGAAAAAGGTTAATCCCCAACAGTTGGTATTGCTTTAGCGGAAAAAAAAAAAAAAGATTCCAGGTATGAAATGGTAAAAGGCCACATACTGTCATTAACATTGTACATGTGTTCAAAACTTCCCTTCCATGTTCCCTTCCCCTCAAATACAATAAAGGCCTTATACTGAAGGAAGACCTACCAGGAAAAAGCAAATACCAAAAGTCAGTTTTCCTTTCAGTGTACAAAAAGCACGCAGAAGATTCGATAAGGTTAAACAAGCATAAAACACGGGAGGAGGAGAAAACTTCAGGAACATCACTGCCAGGCGAGGAGCAAGGGCTCATCCCACCCTGTCACCAAAGCGTGCACACAGTGCACAGGGCACCCAACAACCCCTCCTCGCATTTCCTCAGCAGCAAGGCAGGGGCTCCCGGAAAAGTCACATGAATGCTGGTGGACTGTCCTTTCCCCCCTTCACCTCATCCCTCATCCCTCATCACAGGACCCTGCAAAGGATTAATTCTGCTCATTTGTCATCTTTTGCAAAACAATTTTAAGTTGACTTCATTATTCAACAAGGCCAAAGAGCAACGCGCTTATAGCAAACCATCAGTCAATCCAACCTGTTAACTTTTGCAAAGGTTCTATCTCAACACTGAAAAAAGCCAAGAAAATGTCGAGTTCATTTTTAAGCACAGAGGAGGAAATGTCCTGGGTCTATAGAGACTGAACCTAGGTGTAGCACTGATGCAGCTATTCGGCCACACCAAAATGTACAAAACTAATCCTCAAAGCAATTATCTTTCTCTTCCCGCACTTACATTCCTTGCTAAATATTCCAACCTGTTTTTCTCTATGCATTCCCGCCCCGCCCCCCCGCCCAAGCTTTTACCTAAATCTCTCTCCTCCTGGCTATTTATATCACTGAACTCCAGAACTATTTTAACTAACTCAAATGAAACCCTTTTGGGAAAAAGACATCTGCACAAGGCTAACATGCAAAACGGAAAGTTGAAATCACATTTTTCACGCAACTTGCTGTACTCAAGGCCTTGCACTCTTGGACATAAAGGGTAACAAACTAAAGGGAGGCGGTGCGAGACAAAAAAATTCAGGTTTATAGTCTCAGAAATACACGTGCCCGCAGTGAGGAGAGAAAACACCTTATATTTCAACTTGTAAAGCACTCTTCCTTCTCAGTGCAAAATATATTCGTATACACACCCAAGAAGGCTTGCAGCAGGGGGAAAAACAGTAAGTAATTAAATGAAGAAAGATCCTCCAAAGAGCCGGGAGGGAGGGGGAGGCGGAGGTTACACCAGGCTCCAAAGCAGTAGGGACAAATCTGCACTCGCCCCCACCCCCGCCCCACCCACGCCTTATCCCACAGCTCGCCGGCACACCCCACCCCCATCCGTGCCCAGGTTCCAGCGCTCGTTTTAAAAGCCATTTCGCTATCACAGCGACCATTCGCCGCACCAGAACCCTTCCCACCCCCACCCCACCCCACCCTACCCCACTTGACCAATTCCCTGAAATCCAAGGGGCGCCCCCGTGGCTCTACGACAGGCACAGGCGGTCGGTCGCTAGGGGGTGATGGAGGAAGGAAGGAAGGAAGCGGCGCCTTGTCAGTGGCCGAGGGTGATTTCTCCTTTACCTGCCATGTTGCGCTGCAAATGGTGACCCTGCTGGGTTCCTCGGGGTCTCCGCTTCCTGAACTCACCCCCCTCACCTGGGGATGGGGGGGTAGAGAGGGCGGATGGCGGCGGATGGCACCTGTGGGGGCTGGGGGCGGGGGTCCGGGGAAAAAGAAGGAGGGGCAGGCAGAAGAGCCAGCAGGATGGTGGATTTCACTCTGTGGCTTCCCTGCTCTTGCTCTTTCTTCAGCAGCGGCGGCGGCAGCTACGACGACGGAGGCGGCGGCAGCAGCAGGGACAGGCGACTCCACTTTCAAAATGGCGCCGGCTGGCCTGGCCAATGACGTCACCGGGGGCGGAGCCTCCGGGCTGGGCCGGAGAGGCGGAGAGAAGTGGGGAGAGGTGGGAGAGCGGCCCGGCGGGCTCTTGGCCCCGCCCCTTCCTTCCCCGGGTCCCCAACACCAGCCCAAGCTGTGGTGTCCCGGCTGGACTGGCTGCGCCGCGCCCTGGCCCACGCTCTGGTGATCTGGTCTCTTTCAGTGCTCGGGTGCTTGCTCTCCCGGTTCTGCTGCACATCACAGTGTCCCGAGCCCTCCAGCCAGTGTCCGGACTCCGGGGCGGGCTCAGCTGTCCTGTTCAAGTGCTCGCTCGCAGGGATTCGTGCGGGCCTGCGTCTTTTTAGCGAATTACCCGTATTGCTACTTAAAATAGTGACCTTGTGCGTTAGCCCTGAGGCCAGTGAAAAAAAGGGACAGTGGTGCAAACTCCTTGGCCAAGGTGAAAGTTCGCGGAGGTGAGAAGGACGTAGCTCGGCTGGTTCCATCTGGGTGACCCGGGAACAGAGGCAAGAGTCCTTGAAGACTGAAAGCAGTTAAGAATGGTTTCTAAAGAGAAAACTGAGTTTGCTAATAGCAGAATGTGGCCGAGAAAGTGGCCCAGTTCTGTCCAGCTAACGATGTAGAAACAGTGGTTGAGACCTGGGCTCTGAAGGCAGGCTGCCAAATGCTGACTCCACACAAGGGATGATAGTAACAATCCTTCCTACCTTATAGGATTTTTTCAAAGATTAAATGACTTAATTTGAGTGCATGACAAATGTTAACTGTGGTTATGATTAGATTTGTATTGAAAGCATCTTCAACAGAGTTAAGAGGTATAAGGGAAAAAATAAACAAAACCAGTCATCAACCAAGAGAGGAAGTGCACTTCATTGAAAGATGCATTAAAGATGCAGTCCCAATGTACATCTCGCTGAATTGCCACAATACTCCCAGGAGAGAGACATCCACATTTTCCACCCGAAAAAATACCTGCAAAAATATCCAGAAGTTGACCTTAAGGTTGAAATAAGTGATAAGGCATTTGGAGACCAAGGGGATGTTAACAATATTTACACCTCCTGTTCCTCGTTTCCACTTTCTTTCTTATTCTTGATCTCCAGAGAGTTCAATTGTTAAGTTTCAGGATTCCCCCACAAAGGAACAGCTGTACAGTTGTGTTATTATTCCTCCATTTCTACATTAATATTTTTTACTTTACTAATGGACAAACCAAAACTAAAAATCCACCCTCTATCTGTCATCTTTCAGCTACCTGTGCAAACAGATACAAGACTTCAATGCACCGTGTGCTGTATTTACTTCTATTTTGGTTGATTTCATAAATGTACTTCTCTGCATATGCCATTACTGTTTCTTTTTCTTGTCACTAGTGAGAGCTCTCCACCTTAACCAGAACTCAGGGCAGAGAAGAGAGAACATACCATTAAACTGGGGACTGGCACCCCAATATGCAAATCATTTTTCTTTCTTGTACTTCAGTTTTTGACATCTGAATCTTCACATATCCTGAAAAATGATTTGGTCTACGTAAATGATTTGTTCTTAGAAGCCGATAAAGCTTGCCTAAAACTGGGATGATCATAACAAAAGCTCATATAGCACAGACAATGTACTGAGTGCTTTTCTAAGAACATTATAGAATCTTGAGATGGGCTGCTTATGAGATGAGCTAAGATGTGTCTAAAAATCAAAGGTCTGTGCATCTGGTTACCCAGATACAAGTGGATCTGGCACTTTTGACCCTGAGTAGTCATTTAAGCACACGATAAACTGCCTCCTTTTCTTCTGAGTGGCTTTCAGGAAGAGAGGCCAGCGCACCCACTAGCCCAGAAGCAAGGGTTGCTCTTGTCTACATTTCCTCCCTTATCTAGATTCTATCTTCTATCCTCTGTACTAAGGCTTCTGTCCCTACATTTCTGTCAAGGTTATTAACGGTCTCCATGTTACCAAATCCAATGATTACTTCTTTTTTTCTTTTTAACGATTTTATTTATTTATTTTCAGAGAGAGGGAAAGGGAGGGAGAAAGAGAGGGAGAGAATCTAGCTAGGGCCAATGGTTACTTCTTTGGTTTTATCTTTCTCTGCTTCCCAAAGGGATTTGAAATGGCTGATCTCCCCATCCCCACTGAGCCTTTTTTTTTTCCCTTGACACATAATTGGTTTCCTTCCAACCTTTCTAGTCTCCCATTTCAGTTTCCTTGGCTGGCTCCTCCTTCCAGACCACCCTCTAAGTGTTAAGGTGATCTTTCTCCCTTGCCACTGTCCTGGGTCCCCTTCTCTAATCACACACTCTCCCAGAAAATTTCATATAGTGTTTCCAGATATTTACAGATGTAAATACCATGTATTTACCAGTGGCTGCCAAAACTATTATAGATCTGCAGCTCTGTCCTCACCCCAGAACTTCAGACACAAACACCTCCCTTCCTACTTGACATTTTTACAGATGCACAATAAGCATGTCAAACAAGCACCGCCAGAACACAAGTCTTGATTCCATGTTCCCTCCACCGTGGCTGAGCCTATCTCTCTGCTAGGAACAGCACCATCCTCTAACCATCTCCCCACCCCAATAGTCCCCCATGCCCATCCCCCTTTCCTTCCTCAGCCAGTAAATTGTTCTTCCAAAACCAATTTAGATATAACTGCCTCCAGGAAGGTTTCACTGATATTTTTTCCCATTCCCTACCCACCTTAATCTGAGGTGGGTGCCCTTCCTAAATATTCTTATAAAATCTTATACACTTCTCTCTTAGTGACTTATTTTTAAATTATCTAAGTATATGTGTGTTGTTAGACTGAATCCTTTGAGAGTAGAAAGTATGTCTTATTCATCCTCATATCAGCCACATAATTTGTTGGATTAATGGATAACTGAATAAATCCGGCTTGGGAAGAAAATCAGTGGAATGCTGGCTTCTTAAAGCTTGTCATATCATAAATGTTTTTACTCACCCTTCTTATCCCTGGAAGAAAGAGGCATTTTACAAATTATCTTGGTCATTTTGATCTATATTTGTTAGGCCATAGTTGGTTAAATATTTAAGTTGCTAGTAGATAGATTCATCCCAACTACTTCCAAATGGTCATTTGTCCCTGAATACATACTATCCAAGAGAATCCCACAGGGTACCATTTCCTTATCCACATGATCCACCTGCTATCATGAAAGCATTTTTTCACATGAGCCCCTATCCAGGTCTTTAGCACCTGACCATATGTGAGATGCACCAAGTAATAGATCCCTTCAGAACTGAGTTCTGGTTAGGCACACAAGAGGAAAACTTGCTGTAGGTTTTCCTGGTGAAGTGCTGGAGAGAGTCTGTAAGTCCTGGAGCTGTTCTATTTCCAATCTGTGCTGAGAGGCACCAAGGACATCCACAGTCTGGCCAGCACCATGGAGCTCTCAAGACTCATCTGTGAGTTTTTGTAAGACAGTTCTTTAAAATGTATTATATGAAAAAAGAAGAGTTGTTTGGAAGAATCAGTTGAAAGTTGTTCTTTTTCCTTGGAGTTAAGATGAACGTAAACCTTCCTCTACACTGAATAAGTGAGACTGTTTAGAAGCTCCTTTCCCCTAGCCAGTTAGAACTGGGGATGGGGGTGGGGGTGGGGGTGGGGCAGCAATCTAGGAAAGACCACAGAGTCAAGGGTAAAAGAAGTCCCTGCTTAAAAAGTGATACATATTGGTGAACCACAGTCATACTTTCTGATATGGAGCAGGTTCAAGGGCTTTACAAGGGAAACTATAAGAATATTTTTATGTACTGTCTTCATATCTATAAATTTGGCCCAGAAGTCGGTTTCCCGAAACTCTGCAAAATCTAGACTATAATGATAATTCACACCACAATGTTCAAGGTATAGAACTTACCATCAAATCACCAAAAATCCTACGCTAAAAAGTGTTTAAGAAAAACAGCAGTGAATCCACCAGGTGGATTATTACATAGCCAAACTTTTGTAAAAACAGAGGAAATTAATTGTTGGTGTTTTAGGTGCAGGATACAAAATGCAGATACCATATGATCACGAGTATGTACAATAAACAAAACATGTGGAGCCAAAAAAGACAGGAAGGAAATGTACCAAGGTGTTCCCAGAAATGTCTCTGGGCAGTGATACAATGGGTAATTTTTTCTCCTTTGACGTTTGTGTTTTTCCAGATATTCTATAATCAACATATATTAAGGGAAAGAATAAACTTAATTTTAAAAGTCAATTCTAGTGCTGGTGATATTAGAGCATGATGATAAAATCTATGTTAAAGATTTTTCACATTAAAGTAAGAGTTGTAATCCATTATAACTGTACACACAGATGTGATTTAATCCCTGGTTTGACCATAAAGCAGAGAAACATTTTGTTTGGGGTTTTCGACAGTGCGTATGTAATCAAGGAAAGACTGGTAAATTCATGCCATTATCTTCTGTATGTAAGTTGCAACCAAAAATCTTGTTTTATGATTTGATGGGAAGTAGAGTCTATAAATATATAACCTGAATATCTCTTTGGTATAAAACACAACATTGATGAAATTCAACATTATCTCTGAAATCTGTTTTCAGTGTTCTTATTCGTCGTCGTCGTCGGCAGCCGTCCGTCTCGAGAGACGATGGTGTAGCTTCTCAAGTGTCTATCTGCACCGCCGAGAATGGCTGTGCAGTCCGACTCGGGAGTGACACGGCATCTGTCTCCTCCCGTGTTGAATTGACATCTTGCGATGACGCTGGAGTGTCCTCTCCAGTGGAGCTGAAGCTACAGAGCCTGGGCAGGGTGATATGGAGGGTCTGCTGTTGCCCATGCAGCAGACCCCCCCTCTCTTCGCAGCTGAAGGGTCCAAGGGAAAGACGGAGTCGATACAGCTTGGCTTCAGGTGCGCCGCAGGAGTTGCCGGTGTTGACTACAACGTCAAACCGCCTTAGGGACTCCGGCTCCGGATTTTCTGTCGGGGTTTACTCCCTTAGCCTTTCCCCAGAAGAGGTATGCCGCAAGGCAGCGGAGGTTTTTTGGAGTCAGAGTTTTCCTTCTCTGATGTACCCTGACTGGAAGATCGAACCAGCGACAGTTAGCTCGCAGGCCGACGCTCAATCCACTGAGCTAAACCAGCCAGGGCAAGTGTTCTTATTAAGTGACCACAAATGACCTATAATGCAGACAAACTATTATCTAAATAACCTATCTGTTTGAAGTACGAGTCTACTTCCACACTGTAGATTTTTTATCTGGCATTGGACTTCAGCTCTGACCCTGGTATGTGTTCTATGCCTAAATAGCAGAAACCTAGAGGCTCAAGGTTGGAAGGAACTTGAGCCACTAACTACCCCAATTCCCACAATGGATATTTAAATTCCCTATTCAACATGCCTTTCAGTGTTCACACTGCCTTTGCTTTAAAACTTCCATTCTATGGTAAAGTGTTAACTTAAATGAAGAAGAATCTAAACCCACGTTTCACCATATTTTCTTCACAATCTAAAACCTGCTTTGGTGCTCTGCCTTCCTCCTTATCCCTTTCCCGAACGTCTCTCCACTCTCCCTGGCAGGCACTGGTGGGCCGCAGCCAGCTCTCAGGGTTCTCGAGAGCCGCTTGTTCAATTGCTGGGAATTTTGTGAGCTGGTTGTTAAAAAACAGCCATTATTAAAAATTTAAATTTAAAAATGTATGATTAAATTTTTTATATTATAAACAAGGTCACAAATACTCAAATCTCATCACTTTCTAATGATCTCTACTACATTTTACTATTTTCAATGCTCTGGAGGTTCTTTCATGCATTGTATCTATGGGGTAGAAATTGGTCACGATGGGAATATTTAAACCTCAGAAATCAGCAAATGCTGGAAATCAGGGTCCCCTTCCCCCACCCCAACCCCCCCAAGAAAGCTGGTTGTTAAGCCCTTGCCGGGACATTGCTGCCCATGAATTCATCCACCTCTGCATAAGTAAGTCTCTGCCTTAAAGCGTTTCTTCCTATTGACATGGTTCGGGTAGGATGACCCTCATCTCCATGATGAGCGTGAACTTTGTATTTTAAAATTTCAGTTTTAGGATGTTTACTAAAATAAGTCTGTAGCTTGGCTGTGAACCTTTTTTTTTTTTTGCCATTGAGAATGTGAAATAGTGAGGTTAGAATGAATGAAGACTGAGCAACCAACATCAAAAGAAACCTATGCTTACATATAAAGGTTGTTTGAGTTGCAGTAAGGATGACCCAGACATGTTCAAAGCTATTACTTATTCATTTTTCACCCTGCTGCCAGTTGTATAGCTCCATACTTTCCACCACCAGAAGCCAGTCCCCAGTGCTGCCCCAATGTTTGATAATGCATTTTAGGACTTACTTCAGCGTTTGTTCATGTGTTTTAACCTTATTTTGGACATCCATTACTTTAGGTTTATTGTATCTTGCCATTACCCACTCCCTACTCATATCTAGCTCAGGGCACTCTGTACAAGTCATGAAAAACTCTTTAGTGCTAATGGTTGTTCCAAGCCTTGTGGCTGGACATTCTGTACTGTCCCTGACTGTTTCACTGGACCTAATGACAATGCTGACGAAACAGTGCTTCCACGAGCCCTTCCTCACACACATTTTTAGCCATGGGACCCTTGACCCTTAATATTCGATCCTTTGATGTGCTCTACCAGCCCTTCTATTCATCAGTTTCACACTATTTGAATAAACTATTAGGTCTGATACATTAAAGAATCTAAGGTTCCATTAATATTAATTACTGAACCCTGTTCTGTTATATCCAAGCCCAATGCATGTTGCTTCCAAGCCTCTCGGGGCAGCAAACAGTTTGTCATTTAACCACACAGAAAATAACCTTTGGTATTGTCACACACTTCACAATGTCCTGTCTCCACAAGAGCACTTTTGAATTCGAGTCCTGGTCCAATGTTCAGTCTGCCTGAAGCATGGAGGGTCCTTGACGTATCTGGGGCAAGGGGTGCCAGTGCAGGTTCTCCTGTGCTTGCCTTCCAAACGTTAAAGCCCTGCCCACTTCTGTTTTTACCATAATTCAGGTTTCAAATCTCATATTGCAAAATAGTATTATTCACGACAACAAAATCAACAGTAACATTTTTGAACTAGGACAGTATACTAGCTTCGTTTGTCATGTATACGTATTATTTCAAAGATGTCTGTAAAAGGAATGAGAACACTGGGGTTCTACATTGTTATTAAATGCTGATGGATTTTGGAGGTCGCCCAGTTAGTTAGATAATACTCTTTTCATTGGCTCACCAAGCTGACTATTTGTCTACTGTTTGTCTTGGTACTGCACTGTGATCCAGTGTGCTTACAAAAGATACGTCCTTCAACACATACTTTTTTTTTTTTTTAGAGAGAGAGGAAGGGAGGGAGAAAGAGAAGGAGAGAAACATCGAACAGTTGCCTCTTGTAGGCATGCCAACTGAGGACTGAATCTGCAACCTAGGCATGTGGCCTGATTGGGAATTGAACCAGCAACCTTTTGCTTTGTGGGACAACACCCAACCACCTGAGCCATAGCAGCCAGGGCAACACATACATTTTAAAAACAATCAAACTATAACTGGCCAAGTATTAATAAAATTTCCTTGGAGATAAAACATATAAACTCTCTTATGAGGCCTCAAAATATGTCCTTCTATGACTGTGCCTCTCATCTTTAGAAAAGACTACCTTGCCCCAAATAAGGTCATGAATGCTTCTACAAATACTTGAAGATGGCTTTGGAGAAAATGGAAAGCTCAATGAATCAAATCCTGCGTACACTTAATAGATCTGCAAAAACCTCTCTGACATTGTATGTTGGTAGCTTTGCAATAAAAATTTAAATTTAATAATTTCTTAATTTGGAAAGCAATAAAGCTATGACAAAAGTTGAACTTCAAAATTGCTTTCAGCAAAGGAAATTAGATGAAGCATCATCACTCTGCAAATGCTATTTGAAGCACCCACCTCCACAACCTAACCTCCTCCACCCCAGCAACGTTCACAATCTGCACCAAGTTGCAGAATGAGAAATGTGTGGTTCTTTTGAAGGTCACATGAGAATGCTATTGAGTGCCCCACCTATGTTCCCGGTCAGAGTCCTTTCAAACCTAAAGATCTGTGTCCAGCACAGGTACCCACCTGAACAATTTAACCTCTTTAATCACTGTGGGCTTCATGGCACCAAGTAACTCATCCAAGAGAAAATACTGCTTTTTGTCTGAAAAGGGGGCATAATAAAAATTAAGACAACATGATAAGGTAGTAAAATCTCCATCAAAGTTGGGCGACAGTGCTGCAGCTAAAGTCCCAACACATCCAAGAATAAATGGGCTGAAGTTTCTTCCATATAGCAAGAGTCTTCAATAACTGCGAACAAACTGAAGAATACCAATGGTTGGAAAGCTACTAAATTAAGATAATTGAATTAACCAGCTACTGTGTTAGGAAATCTGAAGATGAGTCAGCAACAGTTGGGTGAATGTTGAAGCACTGATAACTGATAACTATTAATGAGTTAGGTGAGCTTCTTCTGCTCATCTGGTCTCTCTTGGTGATGGGAGCCCCTGTCACCCTGGCATCACAGAGGGTGATGGAGTCTCTGAGTTCAGGAGACCCAGGCCCACGCCTGACCTTGCCACTATTAGCTGAGACCTTAGGTTGGGACATCATGAACCTGGGTTGCTTTCTCATCTATAAAATGAAAGAAATAATGCTTGAGTATCTCAGTGGTCTCTTCTAACTCAAAATTTATGACTCTAAAGGGAAAAAAAAAACCCTCTTTTTTTCTTGCCTATGTAATCCCACCTACTTAGCCATCTTCACCCTACCCTTCCTCTCCTACGATAAAAGGAACATCACTCCTTAGCTGTCTCTGCCTCTTCTCTGGACTTCTTCATGCACACAGATTTAACCGAGTCATCTACCTCTTTAAAGTCGGCTTTAAAAAGATGTTTTGACCACTGCCTCCCTTTTGTCTTCTGCTCCTTTCGTAAAGTGTACTCAAGAGTTTGTATAGAGTATAACAATCCAAGGCGGCTTGTATTTTTACTTCTGCTTCTTTTTCTCCCCATCATAACCTCTAATTAAAATGAAGTCTTTCTTATGTGGTAGTTGAACAACACATTTTTTAGTGACATACTAAATGATGTGAGATGCAAGCCAATTATTAACTTAAAGAGGAACATATTATACCCTGCATAGAAAGGACACAGAAAGGAAAATACAGG
This sequence comes from Furipterus horrens, assembly GCF_987537825.1. Lineage (NCBI taxonomy): Eukaryota > Metazoa > Chordata > Mammalia > Chiroptera > Furipteridae > Furipterus > Furipterus horrens. The sequence continues at coordinate 54,681,666 of NW_028327180.1, read as the reverse complement.
TTCTGTAAGGGACTGAGATGCCCAGATTACCTGAATTATTCTTTTAATTATGGAGAGCCAGTAAAGGGGTGTTTATCAACCATGGTTGACCACCCACATCATCACGGAGTTTTAAATGCTACAGATGCCTCCAGAAATCCTGATTTAATTGATCTGGGATATGGCTTGAGCACACAATGGAATTTTTTAAAGATCCACATATGATTCTAACATAGGGCCAAAGCTGAGAACTATTGCAAGAATAATTAGATTCCCAAGGCTTGAGGGTCGCCTTACAAAAGTGTGGCCCTGGAACTTGGCATTTGAAATGGTCACCATGGAGATGAGCTTCAAAGAATTTTGGACAGAAGAGTATTTCCATAATTTTTTTTTTCTAATTCTTCTATGTCCGTAGCAGGAGAACCTCATTTGAGACCAATAAACCCCATGACATTGCATGCAAATCATTCTATGCATATGTGAATGTGCGCTATTCCAAGCAGAGGGCCCATAGTTTTCATCAGATTTTTAAAGGAGTCCCTGACCTAAAATATTAAGAACCACTGATTTATTGGAAAGAAAAGGATTATATGAGATGGTCCTGGTTGGTGTGGTTCAGTGGGTTGGACGTGGTCCCACAAAGTGAAAGGCTGCCAGTTTGATTCCCAGTTAGGGCACATGCCTGGGTTTGGGGCCAGGTCCCCAGTTGGGGGCACTCGAGAGGCAACCCATTGATGTGTCTCTTGCACGTCTATGTTTCTCTCCCCCTCTTTCTCCCTCCCTTTCCCATTATCTAAATAAAATCTTTTTTTAAAAAAGAATAATATGAGATGAAATATTTGGGCTAGCAAATATTCTTATATTGGTAGAATACTGTCTCTTTACGGTCAGTCCCTGGGAATCAGGGCCCCTGGTTAAAAAGTATCGCTCACAATTGAGTATTGTACTTTTATTAAGCCCTACCCCCAATGAAATTGGATTAAAACTACGTGTTCCATCTAACAGATGTGTCCTGTGAAGCATCCACATGGCCAGTTTTTGCCCTTGGTACTACATGAATTGGGTGCTTTCAGAAGGGAATGACAATAGCAACAGAAGCAGCAAATATTTACCTTGAACTCATGAGCAGCTCCAGATACTGATCTAAACCCTTGACATATATTAACTGATTTGTTCTTCACAACCCAGCAAGAAAATGGAAGCACAGAATGTAATTCAACAAGGCCTCATGGTTAAAAGGGGGCAGAATTGAGATTCAGACCCAGGCAGTCTGACTCCAGGGTCCCTCTTTCACTAAATGTCACAGAAACAAGAGGACTGATAAACAACTAGTCATAAACGTTTAGAAAACCTTTCACTGCTGCAAAGTAAGTGCTCCTTCACATCCTCCACTGTTACTCCTGGGCTATGAATTTAGGGTGACAATAATAAAATTGGATGTATTCGGGTGAGAACTGGAGTATGATGCGATGAATGGTTCTATTTCTAGTTATTTACGAAGAGTTCCCATTCACTTAAAAGTTGCTGCTGAGAACGTGACCTCTTTCCTAAGTGCTCATGGGACACAAGACTTTGAGGAACGATGGAATGGTTACTCCACACCTTGAAGATGGCAGGCAAGTTGCTTTGGTTTTACATGGAAGAGTCATTCCCATTCTTCTCTGTCATTGGGTTGAATCCCTCTGCAGAAAGTCCAAAAATGCAGTCATGAAATACGTGCCATTTCATACCACCCCGATCAGCTGACACTCCATGACTGATTCCATGCTAAACAAAAGTCCTACTGGTTACCATAGGAGCCACCTCCTCTAGGTCATGCTGATAGATGTGCTTTGCAGGTTTGGATCTCAGAGAAGGAAGAACTTGGATGTCCTTCATGGTGAATTTCTGGTCCTTCCAAAGAAATTAACTCTATGACCAAGTCCAAAATATCTATGACCTCCATCATAAAAATTGATGGAAAGTGCTATGGTATTTGTGCATGTTTCTTTTATTTTGTTTGCTCAGCCAAAGCTTTGCTGTTTGGAATATCGCTGTGAAATCCTGAACTTTCTCCTGCAACTCCATGGCATGCACTTGCTTTGCCAGCAACTCACCAGGCAACTCCTGTCCAGAACCTCTGTGGGCAGCAGCCTTGAAAGATATGTTTTCCTTCATCACCAAACAGGACCTTTTAGGGTACCACCAACCATGTTACTGACCTGGTGTGCCTGTGTTGGCATCACAAGTCACATAGTGACAAGAACAAGCCTGGGGGAATGGAAAGGCAGACACCTGATCCCCTCATCCTGAAGGGATTGAATGTAGCTGTGTCAGACATGACAGAACTATCCAAAGTTGACTTGACTGGCCTTGATGCTATACAATGGCACGGGTTTTCTTGTTCCTCAGTAACAATGTAGAAACAGCAGCATTTTTCATCAAAGTAGAAAAGGAAAACAAAGAATAACTAAAAACACACCAGTGTAATTCAAGGGGTGATCACAGCCCCTTCACTGTCCCACTCCCACCTGACTGTCACTACTGTGTTTACATACCTGCTTATAGGTTTTATGTTTCTTTATACATGTGTTTACGACTCTCCCTCTTGACCTCTCTCCTGAGAGATGCTGAAGTTCTAGGTCTCCCTTGGACTCTTCCCTCAGTCATTTGGTTTCTTAGCAGGTGCTCTGACTACTGAGTGGGAGGGAATTTGATCCAGTTCAAAATGGACCCACTTCCCTCCTCTACCCACAACATCCTCATCCAGTTGTATAACAGATGAAGTCCACAATATTGACCTTAGTGAGGTCTATGTTTTGTCTTATACCAGAATCATGGGGGAGAGAGAGAAAAAATATCTGTGGAGCATAGAAGTGATCTTTTGTAATTTGATTACTGTGTCTCAAATGCAAACAGGACTAATGGGCCAGCTAGACAGCTGGCTACCTGGGACATCAACCTAAAAGGTGTTGTATCCAACCATCACTGGAGTCAGGTTGAAGGATCCCAGCTGCTGACCCAGGTTTCTTACCTAATTGGTGATATATATGAAATTGGTCTGGATGCCGCAGAAGAGAGTGCCCTTGAAGAAATACAAAACCCTTCCTGGTGTTCGTGCGCCCTAGTAACTTGAGCCTTTTGTGGCACAAGCATGTAAGGTCCAGGTGCCACTTGATTCAGGTCCTGTCCCAACCTTGAAGTAATGAATGGCATCGCATTGTTCACCTGGTACCATTTATTTTTATGTAAATTTGAAACTATGCTATGTGCCCCTTAAGAAATTGTCTGGTTCAGAAATTCAGAAAAAAACTCAAATGTGTTATAAATCTCTTATTTAAATGTAAAGATATATGCAATATGTATTAATTTCTTTAAAAACTATGTTCCTCTCTCACCCTGGCTGGGTAGCTCAGCTGGTTAGAGCATCGTCCCAATACACCAAGGTTGCAGGTTCAATCTCTGGTCAGGGCACATACAGGAATCAACCAATGAATGCATCAATAAATGGAACAACAAATTGATTCTTTCTCTCTCTCTCCCTTCTTCTTCTCTCTCTAAAAATCAATAAATAAAAATAAAAATTAAATTAAAAAAACTGTTTTCCTGTCTAAACCCACTTAATACAAGATTTTAAAAAATGCATCATTTTAAAAGATGCATGATTCCTAGTCTGCAGGAGGCACTATTGAAATCAAATTCTATATACAGTATTCACATTATATCGGGGCACGTGGGAGAGGCAACCCAACTCTGTTTCTCTTTCACATCAGTGTTTCTCTCCCTCTTTCTCTCCCTCCCTTCCAGTCTCTCTAAAAATAAATAAAATCTTTTTTAAAAAGATAAATCCGGTATAGTAGAAATATACACAAAGCAGGACAAAAACAGTAGTGGAAACAGAAAGGATTAGAGGCCATTTTTATCCATGATGCTTTTAACTTCACTTTCCATTTTTAGGTAGTTTTATTATTCTGCTAGTACAGCATTTAGTTACTTGAGATGTTAGACTGTAATGCTGACTCACATTTTTGGTGTCACTAAGGGAATGAAGCCTACAGGATTAAAGCACAATACCACTGCATGAAATTCAGTGCTAAACTGGAGAGGTGCAGATGAAAGGTGCCAGAAAGGGACAGGCAAACAATAGTGTGAGTTGGACTGGTTAAGGGTGAGGGTGGGGGTGGCCCAAGATGGGAGGGACTTCTTTACCTGTCTACATTGCTCCAGGCACTTCACACCTGCTACCTTAGGAAATCCACATTGGAACCTTTAAGTCATTTTTTAAATTAACAGTCCTCCCAACTTCTACAGACGTTCAGAGTGGCTGGGTAACTTGCAAACGTCACACAGCTAGTCAGGGAGAGAACTGGCATGCAACCTCCAGTCTCTGGGACCAGCAACCTGGAGCTTCTCCTACTCCCCCTCCCAGGGGGCCTGCACTTCAGGGAGTGCAGGGGCTGACCTCAGCCCCCTTCGCTGGTCTAACAAAGCTCTGAGCGCTACCCACTGCGGGTTTTTTTGTTTTTTGTTTTTTAATTGAGTAGAAGTTGCATTCGTAAGGAGCTTGAACAATGCAGGGGTGCCCCGAACTTCTCTCTGAGCATGGAGCTCTCATAGCCAGTCGAGTCACGACCCAGGCGGGGTTCAGCCAGAGGAAAGCATTGTTTGAGGAGCCGACCCCCCGATGGCCAGCGCGAGATAAGACGGCCGGCAGACAATCGCTCAGCGCGGAGCGGCTGCTGCAGGTGCTTGCTCCATTCGGGCAGGAAAATGTGTCACTTCCTCCCGGCTCCTATATCATTTCTCTGCGTGGGAGGAAGGGAAGGGATCCGAGCCTTGAAAGGATTTAGAATGGGTCCGGGTGGGGTGAAGGAGGAGGCCAGTCGGAGTGAAAGAGTAGGATTTAACTGGCTCTGGCTACACCCTATTAAAAAGGCCCAGCATATTTTTATTTCTTGGCTCTTGCTCAGCCTACCCTTCTAACTGCATCCTCATCCTTATTTTAATTCAGTGCTGGAATCTCGGCACATTTGGTCCTCCCCCATCTCCTTCTCATATGCAAAATTTCACTCCTTAATCTTTGCTCCGTCCATTTTTCTGCAAGGCTGAAAGGTGAAGAGCTGGCTAAGTGCTTTTTCTCCCTCGACAGAACCCCGCCCGACAGAAATATGTACACGTACACACACACACACACTCCAGTGCCTGATTCCCACAGAATTTTTTTAGAGTCCTGGTTTCGCTCACAGTCATACTCAGATATTTCCCCCTCATTGTCTCCTTGGAAAAGTAATGGAAAGAAAAGAAAAAGTGGGACCACTTTGAGTTTGTAATGGGGCTATAATATTTGGAAATGGAAGACCTTATGTGTTTAACTTTCTTTCTGCAGATGAGAAAACTGTGACCCACCTGGTTAGGAGCAGAACCCAGACGGGAGCTTGAGGCTCCTCAGTGGGCTTTGTGATGCTGTCAGACTGGGCTGTGGCTTCCTCACGCAGATGTGTCTAAAGCTCAAGTTCTGCGTCCTGTAACTCACACATGTGCATAACTGCACCACTAGGGCTTTGGTGGGACCGAAGGGCCTTCCTGGAATCCTCCTTAAATCACTTTTTTCCTCAAACAGCCCTGAGACTGGGCTTGCCACTCAGGGGCATTTTGAGTTTCACAGGTAGTAACTCCTCTAACATCTTGGGTTCTGAAGTCTCCTAGACTTTGGCAACAGTGAGTTTCCTTATTTGCCCTGTTCCTTATGTAGAAGCAGCTGAGCTTTCCCCAAAACATGTTGGGACAATTCTAATTGGCAAGATGTGTGTAAATAATTCTAAACTTACTGGCCAAGTTGCATTGTTCACCTTTCAAAGTGGTTCCAGGAGAGAAGCCGGTTCCCTTCCCAGCCCTTGCTCGATACCACACACACCCAACCCACGCGACCAGAAGGGCTTGTGCAAGGAGAATTTCCTGCTCTGCTGACTCATCTCCTGCAATGAGATGGAAGACACATTTATATTTTCTTTTCCAGCTTTTAAAGGGAAATGAAAGTCTTACGAGTTCAGATCTCTTTGAGATGAAATCAAGTATAGGCAATGCCTGGCACGTTAGTAGGACTAAATCAATGAACATTGACTGTATTTATGATGGCCCAAATAGCTTGAAACAGAGTGGGGGAGGAATCCCCCAAAGTACCCACAGCCCATGGGGGAAGGAGATAGTACAGCTTTTAAGGTACTTTGCATATCTATGGCAAGCTGATAGATAGATAATAGCTGTGCTACTGCCTCAGAGCAAAAGGAGTAGGGACTTTCAGGATTTAAAAAGAAGGGCAGGCAGCCTCCAGGGAGAGAAGCATGATGGGTGGGTGCCACTATGTAGGAGGATGTTGTAGCAGCCATGTGGGAAGCAACAGGCAGTTACGCAGTTTGTACTGAGGATTTGGCCATGTGGTCTGGACTAGTAAGAAAGCAGGCATACTGCTGCATTGGTTGTGCCTGCCCTAGCTGACTCTGAAGCCACCAAGGACTCTGCCTTGCAGACCTGAACTCCATCCGGAATCTTGGGACTCAGGACATATGGAGAGGACACTCTCTTAGGACTTGTGCCTTTTCTGGACTTCATCACAATTCAGTGTAGCACAGAGCATACTTTCGTGGACTATTATACGGAGATGAAGGACAACATACCCCACATCCTGAAGGAGAGAGCTGACGGATGAGGAATGGGGAACTATTGGGCTTGGTTTGGGTTTATAGCTTTTGGGGGAGCAAGGGATGTGCTGGATATCCTGGAAGAACAGGGCTCTGAGCAGGAGTGCTCTCAGAACCCGTAAGGTTGGAATATTGTAAATAAAGATCTGTTTTTCTCAACACTAATTGTTGGGTCATACATCAAGGCACCATGAGAACAAGCCTTGCTTTGCTCAGTAACAAGGTGACTCAGAGTGGTGAGCTTCAGATGGAGTACAAGGGGTGGCATACCTTTAGGGGCTCTGCATTTCCATTTTGGAAGGAGACTCTTGACTCTTGGCTAAGAGGACAATTTGGAGGGGTCATCCCTGCATTTTGCTTGTGAGTCAGTCACAATGCAGCAACAAAACTTGATATCCCAGATGTTTCTTTTTTTAAGATTAAAAAAAATTTATTGATAGAGATGTTGTCAGAGAAACTCTGGTTCTTCTCGATGATGTAGTAAAGAATTACAGATCAGTGAGCTTATCAGCATGCATGCAAAAATTATTAGTGACTGGGAGAGCAAAAGCAAGGCCAGGGTGGCCAGCTTGGCCGAAGGCGGCCTGAGGTCCTGCGGCCAGAAGGTCAAGAGCTCCAAGAGTGCCAAGAGTGCCAAGAGGGCGAGTCCTCTGTTCTGAGAACTTACACAGTTGGCAAGATGGGGGTGAAGAGGTTACATATTGGTTGACAAATAAAGATGGAGTCAGCTTTTCTCATGGGGTATGTATGGGGGTCCATTAGCTTGAATCCTTGTCTTGCTCCAGACTCCATTTGTTCATCTTGCATGCGTGACAGGAGTCAGACAGTTAATCAGAGTTGGTTTATGGGCTCTTGCCTTTGGGCACTATGGATCCTCCCCTGCCTTTCTGGCCTTGGGATGAAAGCAGTTTCAGAGACTTTCCTTCCCAGATAGTGGAAACAATACATGGAATTCCAAGGACTTTTCTCCTCCCGTGATACTGGAACACCTGGCAGTATTATCAGACCGGCCAAGGACTGCTGGGCTAGCGGGTGAGACGTGTCTCTTTCTGCTTCTAGCCTTCCCTATTAAGTTCTTTTAGATTGCAATTGGTGAGGGTGTGGGTCCTGCCTTTATTTCTCTTCTGCTATTCATTCTACTGTAACACAGAGATAGAGGAAGGGCATGGAGGGGAGAGAGAGAGGGAAAGAAAGACACTGATTTGTTCTACTTATTCATGCACTCAGTGGTTGCTTCTTGTATGTGCGCTGACTGAAGATGGAAACTTCAAACCTTGGCATATTGGGACAATGCTCCAACCAACTGAGAAACTGTTACAGAGCTAAAGAGGGTTTTTTCCCATGGAGCCTTGGTGTAAAACACAACAACTAGCGTTGAGGAAAACAGGTCTTTATTTACAATATAACCTGGGGAGGGCAGTGAGCACTTTAGCTCAGAGCCCTGTTCTCCCACGGGACCCAGCACTTCCCTTGCTCCCCAAAAGGCTATAAACCAAAACCAAGCCCAATAGCTCCCCATCCCTTATATGTCAGCTGTATCCTTCAGGATCTGGGGTACAATGTCATCAGTCTCCGTATAATATCTATGAAAACATGTGCCGTGTTGCACTGGGTCTCTGCCCTTTCAAAGCCGCATGGATCTCTTCTAAAACCACATGGCTCTCTTCCCTCTGCAAACCACGTGGATCTCTCCTCTCCCTACTTCCTTCCAAACCGCATGGAACTCTCTCTTCCCTCTACCTCCTTGCAAACTGCGTGGTTCTCCTCTACTCTCTCTAAAACTGTGTGGCTGCTGTCTTACTTTTAAATCCCTGACTGTGGCCTGTGATGCAGTGGGTGTGGTAGCCAGTTCTGACCATTCACAGAACCTTGCGAAGGCCCCATATGCTCTTTTCTCACCTTTCTATGGCCAAAACTCCTCCCACCTCCTTGGGGCCTTGAAAGAACAAAACCATTTGCATAACTAAGACACTAGCTACCAGCCATAGATATGCAAAGGCACCTTGAAAGCTGTCCCCTTCCCCCATCATCCAACCCACAGGTTTTGGGGAATCCTGGGGACCCCACCCTGTAACACTACGTGGCCAAGGCCCAGAGGCTTTCTGACTAAGAACAAAGGCATTCCTCTTCTTCTGGCCAGACCTAAATAAAGGGAAGGATGATTCAACTCCTTGTAGAAAACAAAAGGAAATTCATTGATGGCATTTACATTTGGGAGTCAATAGAGGCAGACTTACCAAACAAGATAGGAATTAAGGGACAGAAAAGGACCCTGATAAGATTTGTGCATTTCATTGTATGTAGATTTTGCCCCCCACCAAATATATATTTATACATACATAAACACACATAAAAAATAATGGAATAGGGGGTAGGGAGTGATAGGTACATGAAGGTCCATTATATGTTTACTTTGCAAATGTTTGAAATTTTTTATAATAAAAATATTTTAAACACTTGGATCATATTTTTGGTTCTAATTTCCAATGTTTGTTTATAATCTTTATTTCTATTTTTCAGCATCTTTTGTACTATAAGGATATCTGAATGTATCACTTCTTTTTTATTTTATTTTATTTTTTCCCATTAGCACTTATCCCCCCATATCCTCTTGGTTATGATACTTCTTGGTTATGATGGTCACAGTATTTGTGAAACCATGTCTATGAAAGTACTTTGCAAATTATGTTCTATTGAAATGTGGTAGTTAGGAAAGGCTTGTGATGATTACATTACGATCGTAAAGATCATCTGAGCCCATTATAAGAAAAATACTCAGGCTATACAAAGGTTCCCACATGACAGTTTCCTGCACAAGAGGTTGCCTCTAGAAGCAATCATTGTTATCATAGGAATTCTGTGGAGATGAAATTTCATAATATCATACAAATATTTTTGTTGTTTTTTTTAAAGTATATTTTATTGATTATATTGTTACAGTAGTTCCAATTTTTTCCCTTTTGCTCCTCTCTGACCAGTACCCCACTTTACTCCAGCAATCCACCCCCTGTAGTTCATGTCCATGGGTCATGCATATAAGTTCTTCGGCTTCACCCTTTCCTATATTATTCTTAACTTTCCCCTGTCTATTTTGTACCAATTGATTACGCTTCTTAATCTCTGCACCATATTCCCGTTTCACCCCCTCCCGTCTCCCAGCTGATATTCCTCCAAATGATCCCCATACCTATGATTCTGTTCCTATTCTGGTTTGGTTAGTTTTTATTTTTTAAATTCAGTTGTTGATAGCTGTGAGTTTGTTGTCATTTTAGCGTTCATAGTTTTGATCTTCTTTTTCTTAAGTAAGTCCCTTTGACATTTCATGTAATAATGGCTTGGTGATGATGAACTCCTTTAGCTTCACTTTGTCTGGAAAGCACCTCATCTGCCCTTCCATTCCAAATGATAGCCTTGCTGGATAGAGTAGTCCTGGTTGCAGGTTGCCTTTCATCACATTGAATACTGCCTGCCAGTCCCTTCCTGCCTGCAAAGTGTCCTCTGAGAAATCAGCTGATAGTCCTATAGGCACCCCCCCTGTAGGAAACTCTCCGCCTCTCTCTTGCTGCCCCGAGGACTCTGTCTTTCACCTTAGGCATCTCAGTCATGATGCGTCCTAGTGTGGTCTCCTCTGGGTCCAGCTCAGTTGGGACCCTCCGTGCTTCCCAGACCTCTATGTCCATCTCCTTCACAAAATTTGGGAAGTTTTCCTCATTTTTTTCAATTCTTGCTTTCTCATTCTCCACTTGTTGACTGTTTTTTTCTTCCCTATGTTCCAAATCACTGATTTGAACCCCGGTTTCCTTCCCTTTGCCATTGGTTTTTTGTGGGTTTTCCTTCATTTTACTTAGCATAGCCTTCACTTCTTCTCTTATGCGTTTGCCATCCTCAAGCATATCTGTCAAGCCTGTGAGTATCTTAATCACCAGTGTTTTGAACTGTGCATCATTATGTTGTCTGTCTCCTCATCTGTTAGGGTGGCTATCTCCTCGTCACTTAATTCTCCCACTGGAACCTTGATCTGTTCCCCCTTTTGGGCCATACTTCTCTGTCTCCTCATTCTGACAGACTCCTGTGTTTGTTTGCCTTCGTGTTCCAGGTAGAGCTGTCATTCCTGATACATTGTAAGGGGTGAAGCCTTAGGGATTCGTCAGTAAAGGGCGACCTGTTTCACCACATTTTGGCACTGTATGTGGGCGAGGGGTCCAAGAGGGAACAATGCCGCCTTCTCAGCACTTGCCCATCCTCCAGGCACCTCTCCCACATCCACACTGGACTGGTGCCCCTCCAGCGACTGCACCGATCGTCATTTCCAGAGTGGAAGGGTCTGTGGATGTTCTAGGACCAAGGTGGCCCTTTAAACAAGCGGACTCTGCTGAGAGACTGGTAGTTTCTGCCTCTGCCCCAACCCCCACTGGTTTGCACACTCAGAAGCAATGAGGCTTGATTTTCCCCGGTGCTGGGACCATGAGCTGCTAGGTCCAGTGAGGAGTTGGGAACACTCCCCAGGTGTCCCTCCTGACTTTAAAACATGTGACTGTGCTCTCTGCCGGCCTGCCGCTGCCACCACTGCTGCTGCACCCACACCATGTCCTCTCCGCCCTGGCTCTGCCCCTGCTACCTGTCTGGATGAGTATTTCTTCTTTATATCTTTGTTTGCTGGACTTCCATGCAGCTTGATTTTCTGTAACTTCTGGTTGTTTCTAGTTTTGAAGTAGTTGTATTCCTTCTTAGTTGTAGAGGGAGATGCAGCATGTCTGTCTACACCTCTATCTTGGTCGGAAGTTCATACAAAGTTTTTAAAGCAACTTGAAACTTCTAGACCAGGGGAGGGGTATCTCAGACTTTAGAAAAGGTTAATTGAGAACTCCACATTTCTAGCTAGCCTTTCAAGAATCCCCCAGGGATCTTGTTGAAATACAGGATTGGGGCCTAAGATTCTGCCTTTCTGAGCAGCTCCCACATCTGGTCCAGGACCACACTCCCAGTCACAAGGCTTTGAGGATTTCTAACTCTGCCTAGAAAATTCCTTCAGCTTATTACAAATACTTGTAGTGAGAATGCAAAGAATTCCAAGAGTCAGTTTCATTTTTTCTGGGCTCTAGAATCTAAAGGTAAAATAAAATCCTCAGTGACACCTAGCCGGTGCCTCCCAGGTATAAAATTATACTGTTGTACCAACATACAGCCCCAGTTTCTTCACTTCATTGCCATGTTCCAATTACAATTGATCTCAAAAGAGCTTTTGAGCTTTTTGTGGGCTAAAATTGAACTAACAGGTAACTTTCCCACTATATATATATATGTGAAATTTTGGGCCTCTTGCAGGAAGGGAAGAGATTCATTAGCATTATTAGTTCGACTTTGGGGAAATATTATAAACAGCATCTCCTTTAATAGTTGAAAAAACACCTATTAAGTAATCCAAGTTATATCATAGTGACATACAATTATTTTGAGCTGAAAGCATTTGAGAGTTAACAGATGCAGAAAGAGGCTTTGAGCACACACCCTTCCCTGCCCCCAACAGACCTTCTCTGATGAAATGCGTAAACTGGGAGTGAGGCTGTCAGAGTTCCCACTCTTCTGGGAAGTTTCCAGGAAGAAGACCTGGAAAGAAACTACTGTAAGTCCCCTCTTTGGGGAGTTTCATGCCCAAAGAAGAGGAAGAAAACACTAACCAGCATAACTGAACATTTTCACAAACTAGCTTATCTCCCACTTTGTGCTTCTGAAAACCATTTGTTCCTCCAACAGGAGCCTGCTTCTACCTCCTCTCTCTTTACTCTTAAGCTAGGCTTATAAACCCCTAATTTTTGTTATTAAACTGAGCACCTGTCTTTGTGATTTTTCCAGTATGTGAACAAACACTGTCTTTTCTCTTGCTAATTTGGCTTTTGTCAATTTAATTCACAGGCCCCCAAGAACTGAACATAAGAAAAAAAAAAATCTTTCTTCCCTCACACTAATTTGTAATACTTCATATATGATAGAAAACTTAAAAACAAAATATTTTAAATATTTTATTTATTTATTTTCAGAGAAAGAGGAAGAAAGGGAGAGAAGGAGAGAAACATCAGTCAGTTGCCTCTCACATGCCACCAACTGGGAACCTGGCCTGCAACCCAAGCATGTGACCTGACAGGGTATTGAACCTGAGACCTATCAGTTCACAGGCCTGCACTCAATCCACTGAGCCACACCAGCCAGGCCTGGTAAAAAAACTCTTGATAGAGAGCATGTATTACTTTTCTTTTTCAAAATTTTAAAAAACTGTGATAAAATACACATAACAAAATTGACCACTGTAACCATTTTAAGAGTACAGTTCAGTATTAAGTATATTCACATTATTGCATAACCAATCTCCAGAACTTTTTCATATTGCAAAACTGAAACTCTATACCCAATAAAAATTTTTATTTTCTTCTCCTCCAGCTCCTGACAACCACCACTCTACTTTCTGTCTCTAAGAATCTGATTGTTCTAGTTCCCTCATGTAAGTGGAATATTATAGTATTTGTCTGCTCATGTCTAGTTTATTTATTAGCATATGAGTATGTCTTCAAGATCCATATATCCATCTGAAGTTTTTTAACAAAATACATTCTCATTCATAGACATATTCCAGAATCAGTGTTCCATGAAGTTTCCTGTTGTCAGATTTTATTTTTGTAAGAGGCTTTAGCTTCAGTGTGCATGTGTGTGTGCATAGGCAAGTGTGCACGTCTATGCCTTGTGCTAATCTGTGCAGTTTGGTTTGTGATTCTTGTCAAGGCTGGTGCTTCACCATCTCAAAGGCTTTAAGTAAGTCATGTCATCTTACCTCACACTATTCCTGTGAAGTCATGAAGCTAAAATAAATAGACATTTCAGAAGCATGTGAGTGGCTGGTTGCAAATCAGATTGCTGGGTTGTCTGCTTGTGGCTGAACTGGCTCCAACACTGCTCTAGGAAGATGAAGTCTTGGTTTCAGTCCTGAGTGGGTCAGCATTTTTGTTTATACATTGTTCATTTCCGGCCCCCTCTCCTGATTCACAAAGAGGTGCATGACTGTGGGAAGGCTATCTATAAAACCACATGAGGCCCGTGTCCTGTGGGCTCTGGAACAGTGGCATCATTGCTATGAACAAGAACACATTCATGTCCCTGGCTTTTTCCCAAATGTCCTTTGAATCCTGCCGGAAGGAACTGAAAAAAAAAAAAAAAAAAAATGAAGCTCCATCTTCCTGGAAATTATCTTATTTTTATCTCCCTGAATGCTGATCCCTGGGGCAAGGCCTGAAGTCCCCCCAAGGGGACCGTGATAGAGACCTGTGGGAGAGGGCAGAACTAGAGTTCTAGCTCTGCCGCTGCCATTTGTGTCCCTAATGAGAACCATTCGCGGCTGTACCCTGGTGCTTGGGACAAGCTGGACATATGGAAGACACCCAATACCTATTGATAAAGAAAAATGAGTGCATTTTCCCACATGACCTTGGACAGACCAGTTAACCTCCCTAGTCTCAGTTCCCTTCTCTGTAAAGTGAAATAATGGGCTATGGCTCTGTGTTTCCTCTCAACTAGAGTATTCCTTGATTTGAGAAAGAACTCTCTAAATTTATCTGTTACCACTTCTATGTCAGCATGTTCTGGGTAGGAATAAAAACCAAGAGAATAGTTTTAAAACTAACTTCCCAAAGAAATAAAATTGTTTTTCTCCTTAGGGAAACACTTTGGAGTGAGGGATTGGGGAGAGAATAGGAGCAGAATTTTGGAGATTAGTCATCAGCCTAGAATAAGAATCTATAGATGATTACCTGTCACTGCCTCAGGTTACTTTGGGACATCAGGAATATCTTGGTAAGGAAGACAGAAAGATGCTCTATTAAAAAATCTCATTACAAAAGAGAGATATCAATAATAAAACTATCCAAATTATCTAACAAGGATAATATGTGCATTTAAAAGACCACCATGCTTTTTACAGATTACTAAATATATCAGTTATGCAGAATTTTGATCAATTTGTGCTTAAAACAATTTGCTTTTAAAGTAAAAATTTTAAAAAGCAAAGTTTTTCTTCTCTGGTAAGATGATTATTTTGTGAAGTGCTAGGTAACTTATCATTGCTGTGCCTTATAACAGATCAATGAGATAGCCTGTTGTGGTCCTATTTTATAGCTGGGGCATTTTGGTAAGTTGGGTATAAAATGAAAGTAATTGCAGTGTTGTTCAAATGATGTTCTTTTCACTCCTGGAGAGGAGTGTGTACTTGTTACAAAACCCTAAGACAGATATAATAGAGCTAAAAGTAAAGACACTTAGTGTAACAGGGGCGCCTGGCCAGATAGCTGGGAGCAGAGATCCCTGATATGGCATAAAAGGCTGTGTTTCCCAGAGTTAGGGAGGGAACCCTGTGACAGCAGGAGAGCCTCCCTTCCCCAGAGAAGGGGGATGGGTCACAGGAAACCCCAAGCCAGTGGATTGAAGCCACAGCTGGGGTGTGCCATATACCCAGAAAGGGACGCCATGCCCTGAATGGCTAGAAAACTCTGCTACCCACTTCTGGATCATGGTGGCAGTAAGAGTGGGATGATGTGCATGGTGGACACTGGCTTGAATTGGCTGACTAATGACCACGCCATCAGCATGTGGGATTTTGGGGCAGAAGATTTAAAATGGATGATGTGCAGAATCTTGTCTCTTTTTTGTGATCCCCTCACTCCATCTGGTTGGGGGAGACAGGGGCATTTGTGTCTCTTGTCTTGCCCTGCTTGCAGGGTCAGGAACAGGATCACAGAGGATCCACACCTTGCTGGTGACAGCCCATGGGACTCTGCAGCCCTGCACATCATGGTACACAGATCCTGGACTTCTCCCATTCTCTTGCTCTAAGAGTAGTGCAGAGACAAGTGGGTTGGGAATATTCACTGGCCCAAGGGTGTGAGAAGCCTTGGGCACCAGGGCCCTGCAGACAGAGCTCCCCTCACATGACCAGCTGCAGTGATCCAGCAGTGCACCCCAGCCCTGGGAGAGGGAAGAAGCTGCGGTGGGGTGGGGCAATGGAGGTTCCAGCCCTAGAGAGAGAGAGAGAGAGAGAGAGAGACCCTGGAGTTGGAGAGATGGAGACATGTCAGTGTAGCAGTCTTGGGCTCCAAAAGGGCAGATAAGAATGGAGGGTGTGGTCTCTGGGCATGGATTTGGATTTCAGTCTTTTTGGGAACAAGGGGATTTCTGAGTTTTGAAAAAGAGAATGGCTTGGACCAGGGGAGCCTCCAGCTCCCCCAAATTGGGCAACTTATTAATAAAAACCTTTTTCTTCCTCACTAATTATTGTGTTATGCTTGCGTATGGTGACAGGTGGCTGAATCCGACTTTGCCTGGTAACACCAGGAGCCCTGATACGAGCACTATCTCTTTCTGCTTTATTATAAAACACCTACATTATTTAAAAGCTATAAAAGGAGGTACAGAATTTTGTTGGATGGATATTCAAGGCACTTGGCAGAGGGCCTGTGTCTGGGGAAAAGAGACTGAAATCATGGTTGAGAAATATTTTTTATAATACACTTCTTATATATGAATTTTGCAAAACCATGTGTGTATAGTACATTTTCACCTTTTACAAAGAGGTATAAGTCATTGCCCAACCTTCAGGATAAAAGTTGGTTTAAAAACATGGATTAAAGGGCTTCCAGCCAAGATGAAGTTGTAGGTGGACACACTTCACCTCCTCACACAACCATAAGGATTACAACTACCTCAAAACAAAGAAAACAACCAGACCTGCCAGAATATCAAACTGTATGGAAGTCTGACAAACCAAAGATTTAAAGGGGAAGTGTTCATCCAGATGGGTAGGATGGGAGGAAACAGAGAGCCAGGGCAGAGAGGACATGATATGGCGGCAGTGGCAGCAGTGGCAAGGCAGCAGCTGAGGCTGGTCAACAAAATGAGTGGTGCCATATTATAAAAGCTGGGAGGGACACCTGGGGAGTGATCCCAGTCCCAGGCTAGACCTCACAGCTCACAGTTCCAGTGCTGGGAAAATACAGCCTTATGGCTTCTGGCTGTGAAAACAAGTGGAGGTTGGGGAGACGGAAGAAACTGCCTGTCTCCAAGGAGAGTCCATTTAGAGGGCCCCCAGCATCCTAGAACAGACACAAACCCACCCAATCTGGGAACCATCTCCAGGGCAACAGCTAGAGGGGCACCAGTGACATACAGGAAAATGTGAAGTGACTGGAAAAGGGGTGAGTGCTGACTACGTGGCATTGTTCCCTCTCTGACTCCTCCCCCACCTACAGCGCCAATGCAAGTGGTGAAATGGGTTGCCCCATATTGACGAATACCTAAGGCTCTGTTCCTTATGATGTAACAGGTATGAAAGCTCGACCTAAGACATAGAGGCAAACACAGGGAGACTGTCAAGTTGAGGAGACAGGGAAGCATAGCCCAAATGAAAGAACAGATCAAAACTCCAGAAAAAGAACTAAGTGAAACAGAGATAACCAACCTGTTAGATGCAGAGTTCAAAACAACGGTAATAAGGGTGCTCAGAGACATGATTGAGTATGGCTGCAAAATAAAGGAAGAAGTGAAGTTTATATAAAGTGAAATAAAGAAAAATATACAGGGAACCAACAGTGATGGGAAGGAGCCCAGGATTCAAATAAATGATCTGGAACATAAGGAAGACATAAACAGTCAATTAGAACAAAATGAAGAAACAAGAATTCAAAAAAAAATGAGGAGAGTTTAAGAAGACTCTAGGACATCTCCAAAAACATTAAGAGAAAGAGCAAGAGACTGAAGAATTATTTGAAAAAACAATGGAGGAAAACTTCCCCAATATTGTGAAGAAAATAGACATATAAGTCCAGGAAGCACAGGCAGTCCCAAACAAGCTGGACCCAAAGAGGACCACACCAAGACACATCATGATTAAAATGCCAAAGGTGAAAGATAAAGAGAGAATATTAAAAAGCAGCAAGAGAAAAGAAGAGAGTTACCTACAAAGGAGTTCCCATGAGACTATCAGCTGATCTCTCAAAAGAAACTTTGCAGGCAAGAAGAAACTGGCAAGAAGTTATTCACAGTGATGAAAAACAGGGAACCACAACCATGATTACTCTATCCAACAAAGCTATCATTTAGAATGGAAGGGCAGATAAAGTGCTTCCCAGACAAGGTAAATCTAAAGGAGTTCATCATCACCATGCCCTTATTATACAAAATGTCAAAGAGTCTTATTTTTTAAAAAGATCAAAACTGTTAACAGTAAAATGATAACAAACTCACTACTATTAGCAACTGAATCTAAAAAACAAAAACAAACTAAGCAAACAACTAGAACAGGATCAGAATCATAGATATGGAAATCATATGGAGGGTTACCAGTGGGGAGGGGAAAGGGGGAAAATGGGGCAAAAAGTACAAGGTTCAAGAAGCATAATTGGTAGGAACAAAATAGGCAGGGGGATGCTAAGAATAGTAAAGAAAATCGAGAAGCCAAAGAACTTATATTCATGACCCATGGACATGAACTAAGGTGGGGGGGATTACTGGAGGGAAGGGGGGTATATCAGGTAGAGGGGGAAAGGGGGGAAAGTTGGGACAACTGTAATAGTATAATCAATAAAATATACCTAAGAATGGATTAAAATTACATAATATAGCATAATAAAACTGTATAGAACAAAAGTTGAAAAAGACATCACAGCACAGTGAAAACAATGTTGGAATAGCAGTCATGAAGGACTCTCTTCTGTCTAGTTTGGTCATCTTGACAGATTATTTCTCTTTTTCAGCCCTCAGCTGCCCCATGGGATAATGTGTTGTTGTAGGTCTATGGTTCTCAATCCTGGCTGTACAGTAGATCCTCGGATCCCACTCCTCATAGATTCTGGTTTAATTGGTCTGAAGACACTGGTTTATCAATGTTTCTAAACTTTTAAAAAATTGTTTCTCCCCTAAAGAGCCATGTTAAAGAATATTTTTCTTAATTACTCTCTCGTAAAATTTTAATACCACCAGATATACTGTCTGTCTGCTTGTGTACTGTATGAACATCTGTGCTTTTTACATCAAAGAGTAAGTGTATTTTTGCCTATGTTGAGAATTCATGGTCTAGATCAACACTGATGTCCTCTATAAGTTTGACAGTTATGTACCTCTCTAAGATTAACTTACTTAAATGACAAAAGAAATGAACAAAAGGATACACTGCAGTACAAATTCACTGGGTTTTGAGAGTCAGGGATATAACCCCACATGTGTGTCTTGTGCTCTGTTGGGTGGGACCTGCATTGGCATTTTAAAGACATTGCACTCAATGAAGGAAGCAGAAGGAAGGGGAGGGCATTTCAGACAAATATTGAGAAGGTCTAGCTCCCCCATGGGATGTCTCCTGACCACCAGAGCTGCGCACAGTGGATGGCACTGCCTCACAGTGGTGATCTACCCACCCCGGAGGGGTCAAACAGGGGCCAAATATAAGAGGGTATCCCAGAATTTGTTGGGAGTTTGAGTTAAATAACTTTTAATACCCTTTTAAACACAGGTCTATGCCCTGCGCAAGAATAAAAGATAAAATAATCTTTCTTCTCAAGGGCGTCTATGGCAGGTGGATATGTATTAGGCGGTATTAACCACTCCCACTTGTACTGGGGTTCTTTATAAACCTGTCTGTGGTCCTCCTACTAGTAAAAGAGGTGTGAGTTAAGTTCAGCTCCTGCCCATTTAGTGAGCAAGACAAATAACAGCTACAGTACTTGAATAGCATGGAACGACTCCCAGGAAATGTTTTAAATTAAGTCCTCTCATTATGGAGGAACCTTTTATACACAGTCTTGACCCCTTCCAAGAGCATTTGTTTGTTTTAACAACAGAAACAAAAAGCTCAGAAAAGCCTAAAAGCTCTAAAGGTGCATCTGTAGATACACACAGAGTCCAAATTTTAGAAGTCAGGTTTGATCTGAGATAATTGTGTGAGATGCCGTTATTTCGGGACATTGGTCTTAAATGCTGAGGCTTCCTTTCCTTCCAGCTGAACAGTAGCTCTATGCCCCTCACCTCACTTTCATCTGAACGCACCCATGAAAACTTTTTTGTCTAAACATGAAGATTCAGAATCAAAGGAAAGAGTGGGTGGTGGAAGGGAGATGTCAGCCCATAAAATGAAAAAAAGAGCAAATAAACAACAATAATAATAATGAATCTGGAAGTGAAGTTTGGCCTGTGTGCCCTCAAGGGTCTTACAATAGTTGATAAGCCAGTTCATTTCTATGAAAAGTTAAGTAGTGATAGAAGTATCATTAAATAGGAGGTACAGGTAATAAGAAATTGAAACATGGAAGTGCTCCCTGAGAGCTGGTGTCAGAGACTTGCGGGAATGCTGGGGATGGAAATACCTGCATATCCATAGGGCGGAAATAAAAGCCAGCTGGAGACAGAAAAGTACAAAGTAAATTGGGTTAAATGATTCAAGAGAAGTTTAGAATGAAGTTTCGGTCCTTCAAGCTGCTGCTACTGGAGCTCTTCCTCTGCCGAATAGTGTAGGTCCAGAAGCAGCTGATGCGGAGTTTGCACATATATACTCTGGCCTCCAGATGGAAAGAACTCTAGGGCTTAAGATGAGAGTTATTAGCTGCTCTGTGGCAGGAAAAGTCTAGGAAATGTCACTGGACAGTGGACGCGTCTCATCTTGATGGGGAGTGCCCAATGTTCACCTGGTCAGCACAATGATGG
Organism: Furipterus horrens; assembly: GCF_987537825.1. Taxonomy (NCBI): domain Eukaryota; kingdom Metazoa; phylum Chordata; class Mammalia; order Chiroptera; family Furipteridae; genus Furipterus; species Furipterus horrens. Next base: position 54,661,282 of record NW_028327180.1, on the reverse strand, counting down.
GGAAGCCAGATGGATGAGGCATCATGTCACCAACAGAATCAAGGTTACACTCCAGACACAGTGTGTATGGGGTAGTGCGATCCTCTCAAACTCAGACACGTTAACCCAGGTGAAGCTGACATTATGATGTATTTCACACAAGGTGCTTATGAGGACTCCGGCGCTTTTTCTTTCTTTTTTAAAAGATACTTATTTATTCATTTATTTATTTTTCAGACAGAGGGAAAGGGAGGGAGAAAGAGAAGGAGAGAAACATCAATCGATTGCCTCTCATATATGCCCTGACAGGGGATTGAACCCGCAACCCAGGCCATGTGCCCTGAATGGGAATTGAACCAGTGACCTTTTGCTTTGCAGGAAAATATCCAACCAACCAAGCCACACCACTAAGGGCTACACTCCAATCCTTTTGTTGGCAGAGGTGGAACCATTGTTCATGCTTATGGACCTGTAGCTGGCATTGGAGGAGACTTGCATGTTGATGAGGCTGAATCTGGATTAAAAACATCAAAGGCATAGAGTTGTTTCTTGTTCCTGTTCTCGAGCTTGGCTTTTCCAAATATCCAAAAGCTCTTATGTTCCCCGTCTGCAGTTATGTTGACCCCAACAGATTTCCCCTCCCTACTGGCAACATCTGTGATGTTCAGTCTCTCTGAGACAATCATAAAAGCACCAACCTTTGTCACATCCTTACACTATGGAGCCAGCCATCCATGACTATCACTACAAATGTGGGGAAAATATTTTTTTTAAAGATGGTGTAAGAAACAAGGACATAGTGACTCCCAAACCAGTAGAAAGTCATTAGTAACAAAGGGCAAATGTAATTAAAGGGTCTCAAGGGCAAATGTAATTAGAGGAGCTCTGAGAAGGGAGTTGACAGCATTAGCATATTTACAAATCACAATAGGGGCATTTAGATGAACACCTTAGATTGTAACTCCGGAGTAACCAGTAATGGAGAAAGGGGGAAGAAAGAAAGGGGTGGAGGAGCTAATTGCGTTAGGGCGGGGAAGCTAATCGCTCTCACTTTAGAGTGGCAATTTCACTTTAGGGTGGGGCACTTTACTATAAAACCAACTTTCTTTGTCTGCTTTGCGGGCACATTCTCCTGGCTGAGGGTGCCCCCGACCCTGCAGACTCGTGAATAAACGCCTCGCTTTACTGCTCAAGCCCTGTGTCCCGGTTTTTATTGTGAGCATTTCTCACAATGGGCTCTTCTGGTGGAAGGTTCCTATCAAGCTGTTTATATAATTGGAGCCAGGAGTCAATTTTTTTCTTTTTAAAGATGACAAGTACTGGTTAATCAGTGATTTAAAACCATAGCCAGACTATCCCAAGAACGTACATTGTCTGGACTTCCCTGACTCTGAAAAGATTCGATGCTGATGTTTGTAATCCACTCATCTACAAAACCTGCCTCTTTGTGGATAAACAATATTGGAGGTGAGAAGAGAAAAGACCTTGGTCATTCCACATTGATTGCGGAGAAATTTCCAGGAACTGGACCTGAAAGTGATGCAGTCTTGTACTCCAAAGGATACAACTGTATCTTTCAAGGATGTAATCAACTTAAATATGACAAACTATCCAATCATGTCACCAAAGACTGGAATGCAATAGTGCGTTGGGTCGTTAGGAATAGCGTGCATCAATTTACTTCAGCTTGTTATGTATTTATTGCAGGTGGGTTTAGTGCCTAACATGTCTTTATATAGTGGTATTTTAAAATAAGAAGGTAAAGTTTATATAGAGAGCATAGATAAATGATTATGACAAATATAAACTGAATTTTTAATAAGTTTTTTTTTTTTTCAGTTTTGAAAACCCCTTCATTTTCAATTTACACTGTCAAGTGTGAAAATAGAAACCTTCCAGAGCCAGGGGGATGCCTTTTGGAGAATGCTCAATAAGTTGGTTAATATTGCAGCCATTTGAGCCACACTGGTCAGGGCAACAAGGGCATCATTTTAATTAGGAGTAAAAATAAAATACACTTTAGAACTTAAAGAAAAATGACAATTATGTAAGTAGACTACTTAAACAGTGATAATACAATTTTATTCTGTTTCAGGATTGACTCTTAACATTACATATCAAGTGTATATAAATTAAGACTTTGGGAGAGTTGTGTTTGGATCCTCTAATCCTGTGTCAAAAGCAGCAACCCTATGTTTGACCTGTTTGGGGTTTCCGATCTCCACTTCCATGTTCACCCCTGAGCCATTGCAGCCTTGGCCTCCCAGTGACCAGTTTTGGCCTTTGCTGGTGAACAGCACCCATGAGGCACTCCCAGAGCACAGCTCGGCACCCACCTCACCTGTGTGGCAGCAGCAGGGAGCAACTGGACAGGGCCTGTGGGCCGCTTGGGACTTAGGCAAGTGTGGGGATTGGAGCAGGGCATCCATGTTGGGGGAATGACCTAAAGAAAGATGCAGGATGGGAAATGTGAAAGGTGTTTGGGGCTGTGTGTTGGCCAGCTTATCGAGAACAGATGGTTGCGGTGGTTTGAAGTTGAGCTGGAAAGGGAGCTCAGAGTTCTCCTGAGGAAGCTCCTGCTGCCAAGCCAAGGACAATCTCATGGCCTCTAAGACCAAACGGTACAACAGAACTGAGCCTCCACATATAGGCACTGTAAAGAAATCAAACACTGGGGAAGGAACATCGCATTAACTGTTGACCTCCAGGGTCTCCTCCTAGCTGCTGGGTCTTTCTGCACAACTTTGTAGTCAGGTTCTTTGGTAAGAAAAGGGGCAAAAGTCTGGTGTGTTAACTCAGTTCTATTCTATGGGACAAGTTGTATTTTACCAAATTTACATAACCAAAGACACTCAGGGTGAGAAAGGGCCTTCGAGTCCTTTTACTCTATGCCCTCATGCAGTGTTTTAAAATCTGCAACATCCAGTAACAGGAATCTGGCCTAGGCTTGAACCCTTCCAAAGTGCGGTGGCTGCCTACTTTTCAGAGAGTGAACTGCAATTTCCATTAGTTTTAGCGAGTTCATCCTCTGGGGAGTTACACAGAGAACCTCTAATCCTTTCCCCACAGATAGCCCAGTTTCCCTGTGCCCCCAGGTTTTCTCTCTTTTCCCCTCACCTTTCCAGGTGAACATCTCCGTGTCCTTGAAACCCTGCTCATGTGAACTGATTTTTTAGTCTCCCCATTCTAATTTCATTTCTTGTAATATATTTCATTATAAAGAATAATATTTGGACGCCACCAGGGACAGATCCAGGAAGTGCAGATCATTCTAAGAAGCACCAACAAAGAATCGGAGTCACAAAAATGAGGAGACAGAGAAACAACACCCCATCGAAAGGAAAGGTAGAATCCCCAGAAAGAGTGCTAAATGAAACAGAGGGGAGCAAACTATCAGGTATGGAATTCAAAACATGAATTATGGAGAAGCTCAATGAGCTCAGCGGAAACTACAAAGAACTCCAGAAAAACTACAAGGAACTTACTGAGAATTACACCAGCATGAAAAAGGACATGGAAGCTATCAATAAGAGCCAGGAGGAAATGAAGAATATGATTTCTGAATTGAAGAACACAGTAGAAGGAATTAAAAGCAGGATAGAGGAAGCAGAAGATTGGATCAGCGAGCTGGAGGACAATGTAGACAAAAACTCCCAGACAGTGCAACAAAATGAAAAAAGACTGAACAAGACTGAAGAGGCTCTAAGACAGCTGCAGGATAACATGAAACATAATAATATCCGTATCATAGGAATTCCAGAAGGAGAAGAAGAAGAGCAAGGAATAGAAAACCTCTTTGAAAAACTAATGACAGAAAACTTCCCTAACATGAGGAGAGAAAGAGTCACGCAAGTCCAGGAAGCACAGAGGGTCTCAATGAAGATGAACCCTAACAGGCCCACTTCAAGACACATCATAATTAAAATGACAACATTCAAAGACAAAGAGAGAATCCTAAAGGCAGCAAGAGAGAAACAACTAATAACATACAAGGGAGCTCCAACAAGGTTATCATCAGATTTCTCAGCAGAAACACTACAAGCCAGAAGGGAATGGCAAAAAATATTCCAAGCAATGAAAAACAAAGGCCTACAACCAAGAATACTCTACCCAGCAAGACTCTCATTCAAAATAGAAGGTGAAATAAGGAGTTTCCAAGACAAAAGAAGGCTAAAAGAATACATCTCCACCAAACCAGCATTGCAAGAGATGCTAAAGGGTCTGCTTTAAGAAGATGAAGAAACAGAGAGGAACATGAGTACAAAGGGGGAAAATGACAATGAATAAGTACTGAAAGAAAGAAGGAACTTCTACCATTTGCAACAACATGGATGAAACTAGAGAGAATTATGCTTAGTAAAATAAGCCAGGCAACAAAAGAAAAATACCATATGCTATCATCTATTACAGGAAACTAATGAACAACACAAACAAATGAGCAAAATTGAACCAGAGGTATGTAAACAAGGAATAAACTAACAGTAACAGAGGGGGAGATGGGAGGGAGAGAACATGTATAAATGTCAAAGAACATGTATAAATGACCCATGGACATGGACAACTGGGTGGGGACTGAATGTGGGAGAAGAGGGGGCAGGGTGCAGGGAAGCAAGAGGGGGAAAAAAGTGGAACAACTGTAATGGAAAAACAAACAAAAAAATTTTTAGTGGGAGAAAAAATGAAAATATGAAGAATGGAAATGCAAGTTCAGTGAATATTAGAAGGACAAGGATTTTCCTTCACACTGTATATTTTTCTCCCTATCTGATCCCTCCAGAGTTTGGCATTCTAGAGAAGTAAGTAATGACATAGGTTTCTTTGCATAAAACTAATAAGACCTGTTGTTCATAGAGGTTTGTTTTTTTTTTTTTAACTAAGACTTTGACTGGAATGTCATGCCTGAAGAAGACATGCTTGGGCATTGGTTGTTACCAAAAAGCCCTGAGGAACAGGGATTGACTTTCAAAGGTAATAAAAGCCCACAAGATAAAAGGCCTGGTACCTTGGATGGATGCGCGGTTCATGGCAATCTTTCCAGGGAAGGAATGGAGGTTGTTTTCCTGAAAGATGGCTAGATGGGACCTTAAGGCACAATGGAAAACCAGAAGGACTTGGAAAGGACAGGTGTTTACAGGCAAGGCTGAATGCCAGGTATGTGGTTCTGTTTCTGTGCCCTGAAGGGCAGACTGAAGGTCACCCTAAATGTTCCTTGCATAAGTTCCAGCAAAGCGGAACTAAAGATCATAAGTGATCATTTTCTGCTCTTGTTGTGTTTATGCAAATGAACAGGACAAATTAAAAATGGACTTAATGCAGTCCTTTTAATGACAAGGAGGGTAATCCTAGGGAGAAAAATCGCGATTCAAGGAAAATCACAATGCTCAGTGGTGGACTGTAAAGTAGTGCAGCTAACCATCTTTAAGGTTTCTTTTCATTTAAAATTTGCTTTCATTTGTAAGTTAAACTATGTGGCATTATCAGGGATGTTTAATTTACAGGCAAGAAGAATGTCAAGTGCCTTGCAACTGGATGTCTTTCCGATAAGACAGTCCTACAGATTTAGAGACTTGTTTGTGGGTTATGTTACATAAATTAACATGTGTTTTCTGTTTTCAAAGGGCATAAGCCTACAATCTTATTGCCTGAGTGATTGTATGTACGTATAGGCCTCACTTAATCCTGTCTGCATCACTGCCTCCTGAGACTCAATGGTTTGACTGAACTAAGTGACTGGGTTGGTGAAGAATGGGGTGGTCTGTGGGCTTCACTTTAAAACTGGTTTCTCTTTTCTGTCCTAAAGGCTTGGATAGAAAGAGCCCAGAGGTCTGAGAGGGGGGAAACCTAAAATATTTCCCTCAGCCCAAACTAAGTATAATGGGCAAAAGGGTTTTGGACAGGTGAGATGTACCTGGCACACCTTCCTCCAAAGAAGCCCTTCTTTTCCCTAATGTGGGACATTGAAAAATTAATACCTGTCTTTTGTCATCTAGTGGTTATGGATTGAATGATGTCCTTTAACCCTGTTGCCAAATCTGTTGCCCCCAGAATACAACAAGGATGCCAGCCTGTTAAATCAAGCATACCGTTGTCCGGGGACAGCCAACCAACCTGGAGTCTGCAGGATCCTTCCCCATGTGGGAAGGCCACCCTCCCCTCCACACCCCCACTCTTATTAGGGATTTCTGGACCCAAGGGTACGTAGGACGACGACCATGTCCAACTTGAAGCAGCTAGAGGAGCTCGAGACCTTCGCCCATTGTCCTTTATAAGATTATAAAGGGTCTTAAGTCTGAGAGGGAGGGATTGTTATTTTTTATTGTTTAATTAATTAATTAATTAATTTTTTAAAAAAGAAGAAGAAGAATATATGAAAGGCTGAGGCAGGAGAGCTTGTGTGTACGACCCATGGGCATGGACTGGAGGAGGTGATTGTTGGGGGAGGGGCGGTGCTGGGTGGAGGGGAGCAAAGGGGAAAAAATTGGAACTATTGTAACAATATAATCAATAAAATATACTTAAAAAATAATATTTTATGGATAAGAGCTGGAGGAAGCATTTATAGAGGTTAAAAATGTTTTTTACCTGATATATCATATCGTCGTCGGCAGCCGTCCGTCTCGAGAGACGATGGTGTAGCTTCTTAAGTGTCTATCTGTACCGCCGAGAATGGCTGTGCAGTCCGACTCGGGAGTGACACGGCATCTGTCTCCTCCCGTGTTGAATCGACATCTTGCGATGACGCTGGAGTGTCCTCTCCAGTGGAGCTGAAGCTACAGAGCCTGGGCAGGGTGATATGGAGGGTCTGCTGTTGCCCATGCAGCAGACCCCCACTCTCTTCGCAGCTGAAGGATCCAAGGGAAAGACGGAGTCAATACAGCTTGGCTTCAGGTGCGCCGCAGGAGTTGCCGGTGTTGACTACAACGTCAAACCGCCTTAGGGACTCCGGCTCCGGATTTTCTGTCGGGGTTTACTCCCTTAGCCTTTCCCCTGAAGAGGTATGCCGCAAGGCAGCGGAGGTTTTTTGGAGTCAGAGTTTTCCTTCTCTGATATATCATATATACCATGAAAAACACCCATTGTCAAGGGAATTTCCAACACTTCCATCCCCTACAAGTTTCCCTTGTGCCAATTTACAGTCAGTTGTCATTCCCACCCCCAGCTCTATTTTTGTCTGTAGTTGAGTTTTTTTTTAGGGTTGTTTTTTATATAATTTCCCCCCCCTATCAACTATCTAAGAGTCCATGGAAATAGTTCTGCATTATAGAACATTCCTTTAATATTGTCTTTTTGCCTATAGATGCAGACAGGGTTAAAAATTCATGAATGATTGTTCCATAATGGGCTATTATATAATTTATCTTCCTAATTGCTAAACAGTGATCCAAATACTAGGACCAGAGGCTCCCAAAATATCCCTGGGAGCTGCTGTTCCCATGTAGAGCACTGAATGGGCTATTTTTTTTAAAAAAATATGTTTTATTGATTATGCTGTTACAGTTGTCCCAATTTCTTTTCCCTCTGCTCCCCTTTACCCAGTGGCCCCCCTCTCTCCAGTTGTCCCCCGTTTTTAGTCCATGTCGATTGGTTGTGCATATAGTTCTTCTCAACATCTTCCTTTCTACTCCATTCCCTCCTACTATGCTTCTTAATTCCTGTACCATCTCCCTCCCTTTCCCCCTTCCCCCTCCCCGCTGACCTCCCCCCAAAATGTTCCCCATACCTATATAGTTCTTTTTCCACTCTCGTTGCCTACTTAGTTTGCTTTTGTTTCGATTCCCTAGCTTCTGTTGTTGGTTGTTGTGATGTAGTTTTCATTTTAACGTTCATAGTTTTGATCCTTTTTCTTATAAACAAGTCCCTTTAACATCTCATATAACAGTGGGTTGGATCTAATGAACTCCTTCAGTTTTACTTTGTCCTGGAATCACTTTCTCTGCCCTTCTATTCTGAATGGCAGTTTCGCTGGATAGAGTATTCATGGCTGTAGGTTTTTGATTTTCATTACTTTGAATATTTATTGCCAGTCCCTTCTTGCCTGCAGGGTCTCTTTTGAGAAATCCGCTGATAGTCTAATTGGGACCCCTCTGTACATAATTCTTTTCTTCTCTCTTGCTGCTTTTAAGCTTCTCTCTTTATCTTTAATTTTTGACAATTTGATTACAATGTGTCTTGGAGTGGTTCTCCCTGGGTCCAGTTTATGTGGAACTCTGTGCTTCCTGGACCTGTCAGTCTATTTCCTTTCCCAAGTTCGGGAAGTTCTGCTTCATTATTTTTTCGCATAATTTTTCAATTTCTAGTTCTTATTTGCCTTTCTGGCAATCCTATTATCTGAATGTTCGATCGCTTATAGCTGTCCCAGAGGTTTCTGAGCCTCTCCTCACTTTCCTCACTTTTTGTTTCCTCTTTCTGCACTGGTTGACTGTTTGTTCCTTCCCTATGTTCTGGTTTATTGATTTGATCTTTGGATTTTATTTCCTCACCACTTGTCTCGTATGTGTTTTTGTTCGTTTCAGTATGAGTAGCTTTCGTTCCTTCCCTGTCTTGTTCGAAATATTTTGTTAATTCTGTAAGCCACCTTATCACTATAGCTCTGAACTGAGCCTCTGAAAGGTTTTTTATTTGTTCCTCTGTCAGGTCTCTCATCTGCTGCCTGGTGAGCTGAGTCACCGAATTTCAGTCGTTGTCTGCTTCATTCTAACAGATTTGTGTTTAGCTTTCTTCCTGGGCAGGCTATAGGGGGCGGAGTCCCGTGCACTTGTCACTGCCCAGCGACGGCAGCGATCGGCGACCCTTTTTGCTGCTCTGCGGCGCTTCGTGTGGGGGTGGGGGTCCATGATGGATTCCTGCCGTTACTCTTCGCCGAGAGACCGGGAGGCTCCTTCCTCACAGCCTCACCATCCAAGGCAATGGGGGTCTGCCTTCCCCAGCATTGGAATCGTGAGCTACACGGTCTCAACTGCAGCCGGGATTGCTCCCCTGGCATTTCTCACAGTCTCGCCACTATTCCCACTGCTACCGCAGACAGCTCAGCCCGCCCCTTCTGTCCTGATTTTCATCTTGCCCTTCCTACCCGTCCAGATGAGCACCTCTGGTTTATAACTTCATACATTGGGCTTCCATGTAGTTTTATTTTCTGGAACTTCTAGTTATCTTTTGTTTTGAGGTAGTTGTATTCCTTCTTAGTTGGAGAGGGAGACCAAGAGTGTCAGTCCAAGCCTCCATCTTGGCCGGAAGTCCCTGAATGGGCTATTGATACAGTGCAGCAGCACAGTGTTTCCTGAGAGCCTGATGCCTCGCCTGGGGTCACAGAGTAAGGACAGGAGCACACAGGGCCCTCTCTGCTCTCCTCCACCCTCCCCCAGAACCTTCAAGCTCAATCCTGTCTTTGTTTCCATCCTCCTCCTTGCAAGGAAGGGCTCTCCTCCTCTCCCCTACCCTGAGTCCAACCCCCTTTAAGATCCAGCCCTGCTCTCGGATGCCTTCACCGACCACACACTGGAAAAGCTATGCTCAAGCTCCACAGATTTCATGGCACTAGGTTCAGACACCATGCAGTTTATGACACTGTAAACAGCTTGAAAGCGGCAACCTTGTTATTAAAACTCCCTTAGAGCTCCTAGAGCTTTAGGTGTATGGACTGTCTTTTTTTTTTTTTTTTTTAAGTATATTTTATTGATTATGCTATCATGGTTGTACCAAATTTTTCCCCTTTGCCTCCCTTCGCCCAGTACCCCCCCTTCCCTTCAACAACCCATCCCTTTAGTTCATGTCCATGGGTCATGCGTATAAGTTCTTTAGCTTCTCAATTTCCTTTACTATTTGTAACATCCCCCTGTCTATTTTGTACCAACCAATTATGCTTCTTAGTCCCTGCACCATTTCTCCCCTTCTCTCCCTTCCCCATCCCAGCTGTGAACTCTCCAAAAGATCCTCATACCTATGATCCTGTTCCTGTTCTAGTTGTTTGCTTAGTTTGTTTTTAGATTCATTTGTTGATAGTTTATTGTCATTTTAATGTTCATAGTTTTGATCTTCTTTTTCTTAAATAAGTCCCTTTAACATTTTGAATGGGCTGTCTTGACCCCTGGCCCCTGATTTCTCGTTTTGAGTCCCTTGAGGTCTTGGAACTTCATTACCTTCTGCCTTACTTCATATGTCGCGGGTGTCCTGTGGGCAGCAGCTAACTCACCACCAAGTCTCCTTCGGGGCCTGACACAGTGACTTGTACATCATAATAACAATAAAATAATGACCACCATCATTTGCATATCGCTTTGCAGTTTTCAAAGTCCTTTCATATCTATTCTGTGATTTGACCCCATGGCAATCACATGATCCGTTGGCAGCCGTCCATCTCGAGAGACGATGATGTAGCTTCTTAAGAGTCTATCTGCACCGCCGAGAATGGCTGTGCAGTCCGACTCGGGAGTGACACGGTATCTGTCTCCTCCCGTGTTGAATCGACATCTTGCGATGACGCTGGAGTGTCCTCTCCAGTGAAGCTGAAGCTACAGAGCCTGGGCAGGGTGATATGGAGGGTCTGCTGTTGCCCATGCAGCAGACCCCCCCCTCTCTTCGCAGCTGAAGGATCCAAGGGAAAGACGGAGTCAATACAGCTTGGCTTCAGGTGCGCCGCAGGAGTTGCCGGTGTTGACTACAACGTCAAACCGCCTTAGGGACTCCGGCTCCGGATTTTCTGTCGGGGTTTACTCCCTTAGCCTTTCCCCTGAAGAGGTATGCCGCAAGGCAGCGGAGGTTTTTTGGAGTCAGAGTTTTCCTTCTCTGAATCACATGATAAAGGTATGATTATTACACCCCTTTTACAGACAAGAAATCAGTGCCCAGGGTTCTATGTCTCAGATGTCCTGATGCAAAGTACCAGCGCCCTGCTACAGCCCCACCGCCCAACCCACCCTTACCTCACAGCTCAATAAATCTCTGTTGAATTGATCTAATGTTAGTTAATTGGTAGCATTGATAAGGATAAGTGTACAAGAAGTAAGAGGCAGGGTTGGGTTGTTCTCTGTTGTAGCTTTTGTTGCTGTTCATGCATTCATTATATATTAGTTCACTTATTCATTCAGCAGACAAATACTGAGGGTCAATTACATCCCAGTGCAAAAAGCTGGTTAAGCACTGGGAGCGCACAAAAACATTTAGCTGCTGGTGCTTACCACGTGGTGAAGGACACCCAGAAGTAAACTAACAATTGAAACATAAAAGTGTATAGTGTTAAGGGCTGTGGGAATCTCCAGGAGCCTTGAAGTCAATCAGCCTGGGGATGACTGCCAGGCTTTCCCAGCAAATGCGTCTCCTGAACTGAGTCATGAAGGGCAGGCAGGAGTTAGCCAGGGTTTTCTTGAGATAGGAAAAGGGTGTTCCAGGCATGATGGTTGATAGCCCTGCATGCTGTGGGGAGTTAGGGTGGGCAGTAGGGGTCTGATTTCCTCCAGAACAAATAAAAATTTTAGCAGGATAGGAGACAGAGTAGTCCAGTGCCTTAAAGTCTTTGATGTCAGATGCACCCAAATTTGAATCCCACCTTTGCCATTAATTAGCTCTGTGCCTTTTCTTTTCTTTCCTGTTCTTTTCTTTATCCGGACCCAAGGACATTATTTCATTGCTTTTAGAGAGAGGGGAAGGTGGGGTAGAAAGAGAGAAACAACAATGTGACAGAAAAACATCAATTGGTTGCCTCCTGTACTCACCCTGACTGGGGATCAAACCCACAACCCAGGCATCTGCCTTGACCAGAAATCAAACCTGCAGCCTTTTGGTATACAGGCTGATGCTCCAACCAACTGAGCCACCCTAACCAGAATAAGTCACTGAAGTTCTTCCTTAGACTTTTAGTTTCCTGATCTGTGAAATAGATAAGAAATCTTCCCTCCTATACTGTTGTAAGGAAGGCAAAGCACTCAGCACCGTGCCTTGCACACAGGAACGCTCCATACGTGAGAGGAGATAAAATTTCCTAGGAAATTGTGGAGTCCTCTGTGCTATCTTGGGGAGATGAAATTAGCAACGGGGGCTGGGCAGACCAGTCACTATCTTCTTCTTCTGCTTCCTTGGAGAAATACAGTACCCCCAACCCCCTCACCCTCACAGGACAGAATCAAAATGCCCACATGGGCCTGGAAATGCCCAACGCAGCAAAGAGAAGAGGAGGAAAAGTGGGGAAGTGATTAAAACACAGACACACAAGGTGAAACACTGAACCAAAATAGAAAGCATAAAATTGAGATTAAGGACCAAAAGAGTGGGAGAAATTGGAGGGGGCGAGGAGGATGGGGGTGGGGTAGGGGGGTTGTCTATATAAAGTTCAAAAACAGAACACTCCTTTTCCTCTGAGTTTGAGGAAAGTTGTCTTTCCTTAAACAAGAATGTCGATCCTGCACTTCCAGGCTTTGGGACCTCAGGGCCCCTCTTGAGCATTTTCTTTCTGATGGCTTCCTGGTCCCAGTTTGCAAAGCACTGTCATATGCAGTGTCCTGTTGAAATCAGTGAGCCATGACTTTATGCCATGGTGACAGTGAGGCTGCTTCATCTCACTGGTGAAGAAACAGACTTAGAGGCCCGCTTTCTGAATTGAAGTAGATCAAGATCATCGTGTTGTAGAACTTCCTGTAGAAATATCCCACAGCCAACAGACAGGGCACATGGCCGATTCCTATGCAGAGGAAAATTCTGTGAATCAGAGCAATGAAGGCCGGAGACAAGTAAGCATGTCCTCACCCATCGTTGTTGAGTTCAAGGCTCTTTAAGCACATCTGCTAGCAAAGGCTTCAGCAGAGTCAGCTGTCTGTCCAGGCAACACCAGTTCCCTGAGGTCAGCACGTGGCCTGTGCATGTGAAAGACCTGTCTTGATCAAAAAGATTGAAAGGTCACCCCCCCCATTTGGCTGCTTTTCATTGTGGTTTCTTGGCTTTATTTCTGTTAAAATATTTTTTCCCGGCATTATCGAGATATAATTGACATACAACATGGTGTAAGTTTTAGGTATACTGTGTGACAGCAAAATGTTTACCACAGTAAGGTGAGTTAACACATCCTTTACCTCATATAATTACTATTTGGTTGTTTTGTGAGACCATTGAAGCTCTACACTTATGGCAATTTTCAAGAATACAATACAAAATATTTTTAAAAGGACAATTTATGGCTTAAACAACTGAGAAGACCCTTTAATATGGTCCTATAGACACCCTGTGGAATAATCTATGTGCCAGAAGCAGGAAAAATAGGAGTTTTGTAGGTGTGCACAGTTTTATTTCTGTGGCTGACATTGTATGAGATTCAGTGCCTTCTAAAGCACTTTACAGATTTGTCTCATATAATCCTCACTGTAAATCTTATAGGTGAGAATTTTTATCTCCACTTACAGGTAAAGAAACTGAGGCCCAGAGAGGTTGTGACTTCTTCTTCTTTTATTTTTGGTAATTTTTCTTTTTTTTTTATCCTCACCCAAGGACATGCTTATTGATTTCAAAGGGAGGGGGAAGAAAGGGAAGAAGAGGAAGAGAAGCAAATGTTGATTGGCTGCCTCCCACACTCACTCCGACTGACCAGGAACTGAACCTGAGACCCTTTGGTTCATGAGACAGCGCTCCAACCAACTGAGCCACACAGGTCAGAGCAGAGGCTGTGACTTCTTCAATGTCACAGAATGTTTATGTGGCCACAGTAGGGCCCATGTTCCTTTTTCTCCATTCATTATCTCCCAAGGAATTTAGCTCTTGGTTAGAAAGTTGTGTTATTCTCTTTTGTTATTTGATTTTCTGTCTTACAGGTCACCTCTTTTTCACCACAAGGCATAATGATTAATTTTTAAATATAAAGCTAACTTTTATTGCTAGGCACTTTTTACACGGTCATTTATGAAATTGCTGATGTTTCCACTCTTTCTTTGTTTGCCTGGGTCATTGTAACCACTTCCAAATGAGACAGAAATACATTGAGTAGATATAGAAACTGATCAGTTCCACTCTCCTCCCAGAAAAGTAACCCCTTTTAATGGATTTGTGGGTACTCTCCAGATACGTTTCTTTGCATTGAAAAATTTGCATTGAACACAGATATAAACAGATCATGTTATTTCCATTTTACAGATGAGGAAATGGAGGTTGAAAAAGGTTCAACTATTTCCCAAGATTGAACTGTAGGCCAGTAATAGAGCTGGAGTCAGAATTTGGGTCTCCACATGCTGGTCCCATTTCAATCCACCACTTCTCTCATGAGCTTTCAGTTACAACTCAAGAGGCAAAGAGAACTTTGCTCTCAGGTCACTTGTCAGCTTGACTTCAGCTTGACTCTAACACATACTTGCTCTCCAACGAACTGCTTAGGTGCCCTGTGGACACTGAGTTTGTCTCTTTGAGGAAAGAACAGAAACACTCTTCACCTGCATCGACCACAGTGCTGCTGAGAGAACTGATTAGGCAGTGGTTCAGGGCTGCTGAGCTCCCAGGGAAGAGGCCCTGAGCTCACGCAGAGGTGTTGGTGGGAACACACCGTCCCTCTCGCAGACAGGCTGCAGCCTCCTCTAGAGACGTGCAGCCCTGGGTCTAGGGTTTCTTTCCAGCTGACTCATCTTGTGACCTTGAGGAAGTTCCAGGCTCTCTGCACCTTTATTCCATGTTTGGCTGTAAAGCAGGGCTGACAATACTCTCTACCTCTTTCTAGTACCCTCCTGCTCAGCGGGGGCCCAGGTCCTGTGAGGAGGCTGAAGCACCAAGAGTGGAATAAATGACCGTGGAAAAGGATATCACATTGTAGCAGAAACATATTTCTCTAAGGAAACTGAGTGTTTCCTAGAGCCTCACTTCTGTGAAAGTTTTCACCTCATGCCTTTGTTAAAACGTTCACTTCTCCTGCGATGTCCGCCCCATCTCTTGTGAAATTGTACCTGTCACTCAAGGCCCTGCTGAAATACCACATTTCCTTGCCCCTGTTCTTTCAACTCAGCATTATTTCTCTCTCCTCTGGACTTTCTGAACACTGTTAATCTTCTCTTGCTCTCATATTCTGTCAGGAAATTTTTTATGTAAACCTCATTCTTCTAGTATCGTATCGTATCGGCAGCCGTCCGTCTCAAGAGACGATGGTGTAGCTTCTTAAGAGTCTATCTGCACCGCCGAGAATGGCTGTGCAGTCCGACTCGGGAGTGACACGGTATCTGTCTCCTCCCGTGTTGAATCGACATCTTGCGATGACGCTGGAGTGTCCTCTCCAGTGAAGCTGAAGCTACAGAGCCTGGGCAGGGTGATATGGAGGGTCTGCTGTTGCCCATGCAGCAGACCCCCCCCTCTCTTCGCAGCTGAAGGATCCAAGGGAAAGACGGAGTCAATACAGCTTGGCTTCAGGTGCGCCGCAGGAGTTGCCGGTGTTGACTACAACGTCAAACCGCCTTAGGGACTCCGGCTCCGGATTTTCTGTCGGGGTTTACTCCCTTAGCCTTTCCCCTGAAGAGGTATGCCGCAAGGCAGCGGAGGTTTTTTGGAGTCAGAGTTTTCCTTCTCTGATGTGCCCTGACTGGAAGATCGAACCAGCGACACTTAGCTCGCAGGCCGACGTTCAATCCACTGAGCCAAACCAGCCAGCATTCTCCTAGTAGATATACGTTTATTAAAGGCAAGAATAATCTCTTATTTCTATAACTCCTATAGTTGGTAACATAGCCTAGTACAAATAGTAGTTGCCTAATACTCAATTGCTGAATGAATAAAGGAATGGATGAAATATCTGTAGAGGAAAAACTTAAGTAACAGTGAGGTCTGATGGAGACCGATGCGCAGAGCCTACCCAAGAAAGTTTGCTGATTGATGTTGACCTGTCACATTCCCGCTCATCCATCAGTTCTGGGAACAAACACTCACTGAGCATCTCCGAGTGCAGGATGCTGTGTAAGATGCTTCAGCAAAGACCTTGGCAGATCCTGAGTGCTTAAAGTGAGCCCTTGTTTCTCTCGCTCTGGCTCGGGTTTCCGGACACAGTGAAGGAGCCATGTTTGGAGACACCTGAGTTCTAATCTTGGTTCTGATCCTTGCTAGCTCAGCAACCTTAAGCAACTCACTTCATAAATCTCACTTCCAGCTTGTGTATAAAATTAAATTGATAAATAGGGGATAATACCATAGTGCTTGTAGGTTAAGTACTGTAGGGAAGGTGCAATAACAAAGTGAAACATTTTACCTTCTCTAAGGGCATTTATAAAAGGCAGACATACATCCAGATATAAACATATGTATATATATACATATATTTAAATTAAGGGATGCAATGCATCATACATATCCAACAAATTATAAACAGTTCTCTTAGGTACCTTATAAAAAGCTCAGTAGGTTCAATTATACAAAAGTCACACTTTGCAAACAATACATGGTAATTATTTGTTTTACAGCAAAAGCTGAAAAGTATTAAAAAAACAAAATCCTAAATTTTACTGTAAAGTGCCCACTGTTAACATGGTTCCATGACATGAGCTGTCTGGCCGTTGTCACGGTGCATACACAGTGTCACACACTTGAAATCAATGTGTATTTTCTATTTGGTGTTCTAGTTTTATTCTTAGGATTATTTCGAACAGGCCTTTCCGTATATATAATTTTACAGGCAGTATTATTCCTCTTGCTGTCTATGTATCTAACACAAGAACTTATTTAACTATTTCCCAAGTGTTGGTCATTTGAGTAATTTTCAATTTTTCATTATTACACACAGACTATTTTTAATCACATACAGATTCCTACCCGCCACCTAACACATTCTTGGCTTGGCTCCGTCTACTGTCAGTTGATATATACCCAAGAAATGCCAACCCATTTTATTATTAGCCTGAGCAAAACAGAATTAGGAAGGAACTACAAATGTTTTATTTTTAAAATCAGGTTTGGCATTTCCAAGACAGCCTATGAACGATGTCCTTTGGGAAAAGGGAGTTCTGGACTCTTGTACCACAGCCCTGGTCTAGCAGGGAAGAGGACCGAGCACCCACCCTATGCCAGGAGCTTTAGACGTTCAGCAAACATGTACTGGAAACCTCCAAGATACCAGGAACTGTTTCAGGTGGAGGAAAAATGTATAATCCTTACCCTCAGGGAGTATATAGTTTAGTAAAGGATCTAGATCAGTAACCAGGCAATGACAATGCAGTGTGACAAGTGTGAAGCAATGGCAGAGCAACGCTAGTCTCGGGGTCCTGGAGACAAGTGTCACAGAAAGTGAGGCCTGAGGACCCGTGGGCATAAGCCTGGAAGGGAATAGTCCAAGCCTGAGAAACAGTGTTTACAAAAGCCTGAATGAGACAGAGAGAGGTTTTCGACTGCCAAGTTGGGCATAATTAAAATATACAGATTGAGCTGAAAAAACACTCAATAGTTGGAGATAAAGGTTGAAAGGCAGGTTGCAACCAGATTGGAATGGCTTCGTAAACCATGTTAAACAACCTGGATCTAAAATATCGGGGGGCGATTCAGTAACTTTACAAAACAGTTTGTCAATTTCTTAAAAAGTAAAGTTTAAAAGAAGTCAAACTCAGCAAGTCCGCTCACATCTAGCCAAGAGAAACAAACATGTATATCCATACAAAGACTTGTATGTGAATGGTCACGGCAGCATTATTTATAATAACCAAAAAGTGGAAACAACCCAAATACTTATTAGTTGGTGAAGAGATAAACAAAATTTGGTGTATCCATGCAGTGAAGTATTACTCAGCCACGAAAAGGGAATGAAATACTGACACATGCTACAACATGAATGAACCCTGAAAACATTATGCTGAGTGAAAGAAATTATTCATAAAAGACCACATATTATACAATTACATAAAGTGTCAGAAAAGGCAACTTTGTAGAGACAGAAAGTAGATTATTGATTGCCAGTCGCTGAAGGGGGTTGAGAAGAAATGGAAAGGACTGCTCATGGGTATGGGTTTCTTTTGGGGCAATAAAGGTGTTCGACCAATGATTGTGGTGATAGTTGTACATCTCTGTTAATATACTAAAACCATGGAACTGTACACTTTAAATAAGCAAATTTTATGACATGTAAATTACATCTAATGCAGCTGTCAAAAAAATCTGGGAGCAACAAGGAGGTCATTCAATTTTAAGTAGACAAGTGCCATCATTAAATTTGTTCTTTGGAGTATTTTCTCTGGAATCAACATAGAAGTTGGTTGGAGGGTGAGGCTGAGGAGAGTGAGAGAGGTCAGGAGGAGGTTGCATTAGGGGGAAAGACACTGAACTGAGGCTGGTGCCCTGAACTAAGGCTCCAGTCATATAGGCAGAGAGGAGTGGTTACGGGTGAGACATGAAGGAGCAAGGCGCACATGACTTGGTGAGTGTCAGATGTAGAATGGGTAGTTAGACATCTCACCCCAGTTACTGCCTAGGGCCCTTGGGAGGTTGGAGGGGCTATTCACTCAGATGAGAAACAAGAAGTAAGTCTGGGGGAAATGCTGGGTTCAGCTCCGGGCATGATGAACTGGAGGGGCCTGTGGGGCAACTAAAGGACATTGGTTCTATGATTCTGGATCCCAGGAGAGGGAGCTAATCCAGAGGTGGTACGTAATATATCATTTCATTCTGAACGCCATAGCAGGTAGCTATCCATCCACTGGGCAGGAATCCAGCTGTTGATACTACAGCATATAATCTAAGCAAGATCAGCTCTCTGCTCCCTGCTGTCAAACATTAACATGAAATATAGTGATATTTCTTAACTCAGGGGATCAAATTAGTTTCTCCTATTGTTTTATTTTAGCCGGTATTTGAATAGCGTCAAGGGCCACATTTTTCTTAAAGCTTAAAGTAAGACCTCTGTTCTATCAAGGGTTGAGTTAAGATAAAATGAAAAGAAAGATTTGAATTCAATAACTCAAAATGTTGACTGTTTAGCCACAGCCTGAATCTTTCTTGATAGTATATACTGGGAAGCAGCCTGGCCTGGTGGACAGACACACAGGCAGACAGAACAGTACTCACCGTATACTTGTATGCTCTTAACAAGCTCTCTGATTCTTAGATTTCTCATCAGAAAAATGAGAATGACTATAGTTATCATGTCGTAGGATTACAGAGAAAAACGTAAAGTGCCTGACTTGGCACAGGCTGGGATCTCAATAAATACTAGTTATTATTAATAAAATGCTCTTGCTAAAGATTTTTAAAGAGATTTGAAATAATGCCATAAAGTAAATGCTCTGATTCTCTTTTTAGTCTCTCGTCTGGGTCCTAGATCTGTTCTAACTGCATAAATCAACCATGCCCTCTTGGTAAATGTTATTTTAGACTAAGCATATTTTAAGCTTGTTCCCTTAATTGTATAGCATGATTTTAAAACCTGGCACCTCTTTGATCTAATTTGCTGGCAGATTATGCAAGAAATAAATATTTTATTGAAACGGAAAAGCTAGTCAATTTTAGTGACCCCATCCCCCCACCCCCCGCCTGTGTTTAGTAGGAAGTGAGGAATGGTGGTAGGTTTGAGAGTGAGTAAAGCAGAGGAATAGCTTTTGTTTCTGATTCAGACCCAGATGGCATGGCCCTAAAGACCTCTGTGTACTGGTTAAACTTGGCCTCATGTTTTCCTGCACCTGTTTCTGCACTGTCCCTAACTTCTTTTCTCTGTATTGAATCTTGACCTTCTCTATCCTTTTCTCTCTGGGGTGTCCACTACAATCTGGGGTTTTCAAATGGCCCAAAAGGGCAAATTGGGATCTATACGGACAACTAGAAGGTACAAGGGGAGTAGTTAGGACTTCTTCTTGCCTGGGGCAGGAGGCAGGCTGGTGGGGGAGAGCCCAACACTCCCACTGAAAGTCCCAGGGGACCTGGCTGGCTTGGCAGTCTGCCTTTTGACTTTTCTCCAAAAGATGCTCCTGGGAGCCAAGAAAGCTTTCTGTGTTCATTTTGTATCCTGGGAGCAAACACACGACTTTGGCAGGGGAAGATCAGACCTATAATAATAATACAGTTCTCTGACATTCAAGTGCAAAAACATTTTCCATGACAGCTTAAAATTAATCAGCACCACTTGCTGCTATCGCTCTGTGTCCTGCATGCAGCGCCAGCTTTGGGACAGCTGTTAAGGAAGCCACGTGACTTCCAGGGAAAGAGCGTGAAGTCTGCAGAGATGACCTGCAAAGCTGATTTTCTCCCTTCTCCCTTTTGTCCTGGGGAGTGTAAGTTGGGCTGGAAATTGATCATGGAGAATGAGCCACAATCGACTCTTAAAGGTGGGATTACAAATGCATCTGGAGCTCTTAGTGACATTGACAAACCACCAGAGGTGCCTGCTGTGCAACCAAACGTCCCAGAAATTTTTCCTATGGTCTTTGAACTCACACCAAGGGAAAAGAAAGGAGCATCCCGTATCCTTTTATTTATTCCACTGGTGGAAATTAATAATCGGCCTACACAATCT
The DNA here is from genome assembly GCF_987537825.1 of Furipterus horrens. Classification (NCBI taxonomy): domain Eukaryota; kingdom Metazoa; phylum Chordata; class Mammalia; order Chiroptera; family Furipteridae; genus Furipterus; species Furipterus horrens. Next base: position 54,640,872 of record NW_028327180.1, on the reverse strand, counting down.
CGAAGTAAAACTGTTCAACAGATATTTGTTTATTGTATTATTTAAAAATTTTTAAATTAGTTCTTGCTGATGGTGAACAGTTCAAATTATATTGGAGGTTAAATAGTGAGCAGGAAAACTCTTTCTTTCTCCTCTGTCCCAATCTGTAGGGCTTATTACTATAAACAGTTTCCTGTCTATCACCCAAGAAATTGTTGTTGCACATACAAGCCTATGTGTATATGTGCGTGTATCTCTGTGTGTTTAAGTATATATATTTGCACTATACAGCTGGATTTTGTATTTAATAATGTATATTGGACACATTTCCATATCACTACCTAGAGATCGACTTTATAGTTTTCAATGTTACATAGTGTTCCTTGGTGTACATGTATTCATTTATTTAACTGAATCTCTAATTCTGGACGTTTGAGGTTTTGTTTTTTTTTTTCTTTTTTCTCGGTTTGCTACTATGAACAATACTTCAAATCGCATTTTTTGAACTTATCTTTTGGCACACTTTTGCAAGCTTATCTGTAAAATAAATTCCTAGAAGTGGAATATTTAGGTCAAAGGGTATGTGCAATTCCATTTGTGAGCGATTGTGAAATTGCTCTCTGACTGATGATAAACATATACTGAATGCTTTCTCCATGACAAGCATGAGCTGGGTGCAGGGATAGAAAGTCACAGCTCTTTCCTCTGGGAAGTTCATGGAAGAGACACAGCCTGTACATTAGTGTAATAAAATGTGGTAAGCACTGTAATAAGGGTTTCATAAAACTTATCACCATGTTATCTACTAGTTTTCTTTTCACTGCAAAATTTTAAAGATTTTTGAAGTGTTTTCATTCTAAAGTAGTTTTTTAGACTGTGACATGTTTCCAGGTTAAAAAACAAGTAACAACAGCAGCAGCAGCAACAACAGAAACAAAAAACCGAGAGGGATGTGGCAGAGAGCATGAGCTGGTCCAGTTCATTTTAGGGAGTTGATCAAGTTCAAACATTCTGGTGCCTATTATGGCATTTAACCTTTGCAAAGTTACAATTATTTCAGTTTTACTAATGAAGAAACAGGTCAGAAGTAGGTAGGGAATTTTCCCAAAGTCATACCATGAATGAATGATGTAATTTGGTTTGGAATCCAGGTCTCTTTGATGGTAAACCCAAGGCCCTATCTACTGAGCAAGCAGTTTGTCTGCAATGTGGTGAGTCACGCTGTCCCCAAGGATTCTAAACCACAGCCTTCACAATAGCCGTGAAATTACCCAGCAGAGGCACAGCGCCAAGAATGGAGAAAAATGAGTAAGAGGAAGACCCACTACTTGCTGTGGGAAAACTCTGTTTCATGGGGAAGAGTGGTCTCCATCTAGACGTATATGAACTATATGACAATCATTCAAATTGACATCATTCTGGCCAATGCAGTAGCCCTGAGGAGAGGGTGATTCTCTCAAATTAAGAAGATTGGTTGGGCTCTGACTAGTGTGGCTAAGTGGGTTGGGCTCATCCCTCAAAGAGAAAGGTCACTGGTTCAATTCCCAGTCAGGGCTCATGCCTGGGTTTCCAGTTCGGTTCTCGGTAAGTTGTGAATGGGAGGCAACCAATTGATGTTCCTCTTTCATATTGAGGCTTCTCTCATTCTCTTTCTCCCTCCCTTCCCCTCTCTCTAAAAATAAGTAAATAAAATCTTTTTTTTTTTTTTTTTTTTTTTAAGAGTGTTTGGTTTGAAGGATGGAAAGCTGGTTCAGAAAGAGAAGGGAGCATGGAGCTGATGGCCTGGCATGGGCAAGGCTTGGGGAACGCCAATGGGGTGAGGTGGTTGCATCTTGCTGTGCATGGGGTTTATGTGGGAGATAAGTCAGGGAAGTTAAGTTGCACATGTTATAGAGATGTTCAAGGCCACAGCCAGGGGTCTGAAACTTTTTTGGTTAGGTATGAAAGCTTTTTTGAACAGGAAGGTGACACTCCCTAATCTGTGTTGCAGAAAAAAGGAAGTCAACAGTATGAAGGGAAAGTTACACTGAGGAGCACTGGGAGACAGGGACATCCAGTGGGTCACCGAGAGAGCCCAGGGGTAGCCACGCATGTGACTTAAGTTATTGCCGAACATCCAGGTGTGGTGAGAATTATTAATGATAAAAAACATTTCAAAATTTATGTTCATCTGTGGCTAGGTAGCTCAGTTGGTTGGAGTGTCATCCTTATATGCCAAGGTTGTGGGTTCGATCCCTGGTCGGGGCACATACAGGAATCAACCAATGAATGCATCAATAAGTGGAACAACAAATCAATGTTTCTCTCTCTCCTTTCCTCTCTTTCTCTAAAATCAATTTTTTAAAATATCATGGTAGAATAAAGGAGGGATTTAACATTCTATTTTCTCTACAAGTTATGTTACAAAATTATTTGCCAGATAAAGAAGTAATGAAAGACAATACAATAAAAAAATGTAGAAAAAATGTGCTATCAAGGGCTACTATACAGCAAATTGATAAAAACATTGTATTATTACCCTTTCTGGATTTTGGAGTCAGCTTTTCTAGATGTATCAGTTTTTAAAAATCACTATTCGTTGTGATTTATTTTTACTTTTTTAAAAAATTTTATTTATTTATTTGTTTATTTATTTTATTTTATTTTTAGAGAAAGGGGAAAGGAGAAAGAGAGGGAGAGAAACATCACTGTGTGGTTGCCTCTCACTTGCGCCCCCAACTGGGGACCTGACCTGCAACCTAGTCATGTGCCCTGACTGGGAATCGAACCAGCAACACTTGGCTCGCAGGCCGATGCTCAATCCACTGAGCCACAACAGCTAGGGCTTATTTTTACATTTTGATTAAATATTCATTTTCATATCCAATTTTAGTTCTATACTATCTCTCTGAAAGTAGGTCCCCTATATTGTATAAGCTTGATACTCCATACAACCTGGATCTATCCCTCTATGATCCTTACATGTTTGCGATATCAGGAATATTTTTGGCTATAAAAGGAACTGTGTGTATCTAAACAAGGAAGTACATGTAGACATTTAAAGATGTGAGCTCTGGCCTTGGCCAGGTAGCTCAGTTCATTCGAGAATCATCCTGATATGCCCAAGGTTATGGGTTCTATCCCCAGTCAGGGCATGTACAAGAGTCAACCAATGAATGCATAAACAAGTGGAACAACAGATCAATTTCTCTCTCTCTCTCTATCCTTCCTATTCTCTCTGTCTTTCCCTCTCTCTCTTGTTCTCTCAAAAAAAAAAAAAGAAAAAAAAAATAGATGTGGGCTCTATTCTACTGTGACCTCTTTTACTTGATAACACAGTGAGTTGCAGATCTATGATTCATCTTGCATAGTAATGAAGCATGGCTCAGAATAAATTCTAAAACACTTCAATAGGCAAATTTTTCAGAGCAAAGGTGCACAATAAATATCTGCTGATTTGAGAAAAGATGGTATGTAAATATATAGTCTCTAATGTAAAAAGTTGGGAACTTTTCACCTATGGGGAGCTAGTAGCTGGTTGATATAACCAACATAGTTGTAAGTGACTTTCTCCTGCCTTCTCATCATCCAGTCTTTTCTCCCTTAATTACCTGGTATCCTAGGGTAAAAGGTGGAACCAGGCAATAGTGCAGAAGAGATTACAACAGGCATTCATTTGTCAAGCTTTTTATCAAATATCTGCTGAAGCTAGCACAACCCGGGTGTGCAAATGTGATCAAATCACTTGTCTTTTCCCAATTAATCATTCAAGATCCCAGATGCTCAACTTAGCAGGAAGTACATCCCCTCCCTCTTGAGGTATTTCTGATTTGTCTAAGAGCATCAGATATCTGCTCACTCCAGAATGCTAGGCTAGTCCCGGTTCTGCCAGGCAGAGAGAACAGTAGTTGAATCGTTGTCCCGTTGATGTTTTGTTCACAGGCTCGCTATTGCTATTAAAGCTGGTTCCACTCATACCTTTGGATGCTCATCCATTATGTTGATGAGAAAAGAAAAGCTTCTTTCCTTTTAAGTGACTTGACCATTTTGCTTGTCCAGACCCTCCATTAGTGGTAGTTGTGCCTCAAGTTTGGACTCCAAGGTTAGAGCTCTTCAACTCCGCATTTACATACTTAGGCACCATTGCAAAGCGTGGCCCTGTTGCCCAGCAGGTTGGGTCTGGAGACGTTCCACAGTCTCAGCCACCCTTCTAGGCACCAACCCTCTCCCAAAAAATGTAGATCTAGGCCACTGGTTCAGCTTCTTCCCCCATGGCTGTGTCTCTCTAGGGGTTTCCCTGCCAGCACCAACTTCATCAGAGAGCTTCTAATAACGTTGAACTTCAAAAAGAAAAGAATTGAGGTCTCAATCCGTCTGTCGGCTCTCAACAAGGCCTTTGAATGCTTTGCAGACTTATTCATTTTCTCTCCTGTTACCCCCTCCAAACAAGAACAACCACAGCTCTGCAGCTGAGGGCCTTTCGATGGAGTTGAGCCCACTCCGCCCACTGTTTGGCAGCCTATCATGTGTATGAAGGCGGTAGGTTCCGAATCCCCAAGCACCCCATTGCATCGACTGTAGCTCAGGCCCTCATGTTGAGGATAAAAGATGCAATCTGGCCTTCCAAGAACACACAGCCTATAAATAAATCAACAGTTTCAAGGAAGTGTAATGCATGAATATGCAGCTTGCAAAGCATATGTAGGGTGCGAGGAACCACAGAGGAGGGTGCTTAAGTCACCCAGGCAAAGCAGCAATTTGAGTGACAGACACTGTGCTGAGCTCAGAAGCGCCCCTCCTCTACTGGACTAACCCAGTATCTTCAAACAAACATGTGCACCTCTGGTCCCTTCCTGGAAGCTCCTTAGCAGATCCTCATGATAATGTAGAGTGCCCTCCCACCCCCATCAGGGCTAGAACTAGGGAGAAGAAAAATTTAAGGGGACAACAAAAGCTTCAGTAATAGAGATTAATATTTTTTAAAGTAGCAGAAAATGATTGCTTATGGACTAGCTGCCTGGTTTTATAAAGTTTTATTGGCACTAACATTAGAATTAGGGTACGGTGAGTAAGGCAGGGTGAGTAAGGACTGGTTTGGATCTTGTCTTTCTTTTGTTCATCATGAAGTTTTTAAATTAATATTGACTTTTTAAAATATTACAAAATATTATATTAAAACATGATTTATCTTGATTTTTGAACTTTTGGTGCCCCCCTGTAAATTCTGTGCCCAAGGTGAATGCCTCGCTTGCCTTACTCTACTCCTGGCTCTGCATCCAACCACTAGCCTTTCAGACACATGCAGTCACATCTGCATCATGGATTAAACACCGCTGAGATGGTGGCTGTGTGTACAGAATTACAGGATATAATAAATTCTAAAAATGCAAAGGGCAGTTTACTTAGGAGAGAAAATAACATTAAGTAGTTACTTTAGACTTGATAGTTTGGGGAGAGTTCTGAAGAAGTGGCATTTGAAATAACGTCAAACCTTGAGAAACATTATAAGAATGACACAAAAACTCTAAGACACTTTTTACCCAGATTCAATAGCTTTTTAAGAAATATACTTAAAATGCTTATTTTATTACTTGGTTTGTTAGCTTTGAGGGATTTTTTTAATTTTTGACTCCTACTTATCACAGATGCAGAGATCACTAAATTTAGTCTACCTCTCACCTACTTTCTTTCTGCCTTTACCAATATTTGTTAATGACATAGTTTATGTATTGTCATCAAACATAATTTTTATATCCCTTACAATTACTCTATGTAGAGTTATTTTAGTTTTAATCTATAGTAAATGTATTCAAAGCTTACTACCAATCTTGTTTCCATAATATCTCAGTTATCTCTTAGTTGACTGATATTCAACCTCTGGTAATTTCCTCAAGGGAAGGTTCATAGAATGACTATTTCCTGAATCCTTTCATGCCCAAGACTATTCGTACATAACACTGGGGAACACAATTTTCAGTGAGTTAGATATGACACTTGTTTTTGACTACCTTTTGGCATCTGAATCCAAAAATGACCTAGTTTTTCTCTATCATGTCAACTTTCTAAGGTACAGGACACCCTCCCTTTGTCCCAAAAATCATACAAAATGTACAAAGGAAAATAAAGAAAAAATTACCTGAATACACTGTTTATATAGAGTTATTTTATTCATACAAAGGCTACATGTTGTTACTGTAAGTCAAACTGTGTACAAGTAGTAAAGTTATGCTACCAAACATACATACTAAGGTATTTTATCATTTGAAATGACAGACTAGGAAATGCCAAAGTGAGATACTTGAAACAGTCTCTTCAGTTGGCAAAGCTTTAACAAACTGCTTCATGAGACCCAGTTTTCTGTGCAGAGGTGGGAATATAATGTTCTTTCTGTCAATAAGTGGCTCATGTAGAATGTTTGGATCACCAGGTTTGAGGTCAGATCTTGGAGGCCAATTTGACTCCACCCAATGCTTCTCACGCATGAGCTCTGCTGTCCTACATACACAGAAAACAGGGATACTTGATGCATCTGCGTTGCTGACCAAGAAGGAAGCAGACCATTTTAAGGTCCGCACAGATGATCCAATTGTGCTTGTGATATTGCAACAGATCAATGACTCTCTATGGCTTCGCATTCTTCACGAAAACAAACTGAATGGCCAACTGGGACTGCACCAAATAACTGGCCATTGTGGAGGAGGACACACTTCAAGCTCCGCTTTGAGCTATTGATGAACACTCGCCGTTCAGTTGCATTCTAGATTGGAATTCCCAATTCCTACATTAAACCATGTATGTTATGGCAATACACAAACCCACCATCACTTAGAAAGTACTGCAGAAATGCACTTTCTCTTGATCGAAAGTAGGATGCCTTCACTCCTTTTTCAAGCAAGTTTTTCTCATGCAGTCTTGTTGCTAGAAGTTCTGAACCCTTTTTGGATAGTCCCAAATCTCATGCCAAATCATTCAACTCATGTTGATCAAATCCCTTATGAATTGAGTCATCTTCAATTTCAAAATCTTCATCGTTATCATCACTTAGTTCTTCACCATACTCCTGTTTTTTGAAAGAGAGTAGTTCAATGAAAACTGGCACTGGGATTTTAGCTGAATGAGCACTGGGTGTATAGCTGATGGTAGACTAGGATATTCTATTTTACACTTACTTTTCTTGTTATATCCTGACATTTTCACTATACAAAAGTAACAGTCACTTGAATGATCTCTGGGCTCTCGCCAAACCATAGGTATACCAAGTGGCAATTTATCACGTGTTCCCTTCGTTCACATCTGTAAACTCTTGACACACTGCTTGCACACCTTGTGAGGGGCCCAAGATTTATCTTGATCACAAAATTTTACTTTAAAATATGCAAAATAGGCTTGCCTGACAAATGTGCTGATGTTTGTCCTTTGACTGGGAGTGGTGAAACGGCCACAGATAGAACAAAACAAATCAGGGTTGTTTAGGCACTTACAACAAGAAATAGCAGAAGCAGACATGATCTGAAGAAAAGGAAATAAGTATGTATATAAATAAAAAAATGAATTATGCTTACTCCTTGTATACAGACAAGAACTCAGACTACACTTTGGAATACGATTCACTCTATAGAGCAGCATGCAACCTCTCACCACACTGTCTCATGTGTAACTGAATTGCCTAGACAAGTATGAACCTGTCGCTGGTCTCCAAGGTCATCCCCCACCCCTCCCAACTCGAGGGAGGTTTGCTCTCAGCCAATAGGAGAGCACTAGTGCTTCCCTCGATCCAGGCTCGATCCAGCCTAGAGTGGTTTCACTAAGATAAGCTGTAGAGAAAAACTTGACGTGATAGAAGAAAACTAACTGCAGTTTTGAAATCAGCATTCCTATGTAAGTCTAAAACCGCTGAAGAATTGAACTCAACAGGAATTATGTTAGAAATTGTTCTCCTTGGACAACACTTTTTTCCCTTGAAGATCTTTAAGGAGAGCAGCACAGTCTTCCAGCACTTAAGGTCTCTGTGGAGGCCTCTAAGGTCGGCTTTATTCTCTCCTGTAAGTGACTTGACCCTTTTGTCTGACGGTCAACAACTTTTAACATTTGCCATCTGTGCTTTCTCTCTCTCTCTCCTTCTGTTCTTTCTTTCCTCCCTCCATACACATACCTGTACACACATACACTTCCACACATATACATGTACACTTCCACTCATGCACAGTATTTTCAAAATACAAATGTAAAACAAAGGATGGCACTTACTAGCATGTTAGAATCTTATAGGAATAATCAAGTCAAGAGAAGAGAGTGAAGATTAAGGAAAGGGAGGTGATCAAACAATGGTGTGGGGTCCTTAAAAACATGAGAGGAGATGGGATAGAAGACTTTCCTGAAGGAACTGGGTTCTGAGAGGAGAGGGGACTCTTTGCCAGAAGAGTGAAAAGAAATAAATGTAGTGTCAGGTAAGTCTGTGGATTTAGTGGTGGAAAAGTTTTGCCTGGTGACTTCTATGTTATAGATGAGAACTAAAGGCAAGGCTAATGCTAAAGTCTGAATGTATCTCCTGGTAAGTCATAAGGTAAAGCTTAACAGGCCTTGTGGTGGTATTAGGAAGTGCGGGCTTTGGGAAATGATTAGGTCACAAGGGTGGAACCCTCATAATGCGATTGGTGCCCTTATTAAAAGAGGCAGGAGAGAGCTTGCTTCCTTTCCCTTTCTCCTCTGTGTGAGAACACAGACTGAAGGAAGAGTCTCTCACCAAACACAGAATCTGAAGAGAATAAGAAGCACAAATTGGTAGTTATAAAATAGTCATGAAATGTAAAGTACAGCACAGGGAATGTAGTTTGTAATATTGTAATAACTATGTGTGGTGTCAGATGGGCACTAGATTTGTTGGGAAGAAATCACTTCCTAAGTTATATAAATATCTATCCACTATGCTGGATGCCTGAAACTATTATAATTTTGAATTGAAAAATTAAAAAATAAATTTAAAACAACAACAAAACACAGAATCTGCCAGAACCTTGATCTTCTACTTCTTATCCTCCAAAACTGTGAGAAAAAAATGTTTTCAGGGAGGTAAAAAGGTAAAGAGGGTCAAATATATGATGATGGAAGATTTGACTTTGGGTGGTGGGCACACAATGCAATAGACAGATCATGTATCAGAAATGTACACTTGAAACCTAAATAATATCTAATTAATCAATGTCACCTCAATAAATTTAGTTTTAAAAAAGAAATGAGCCCATGGTCAAATAACAACAAAAAAAAGTTTGCTGTTTAAGTCACCCAGTCTATAGCATTTTTGCTACAGCACCTCAAACTGACTCAGACGGTTTTTAGCTGAAGGTAAAGAGACATGTGGAAAAGATACGAGGTGGTTTGTGCTGAGGAGGATAAAAACTATGTTAGAAAAGCACAGTGACCTTGTTGAATGGGTTCTGAATGCCCGTTTGACTTTGGTGATCAAGAATTTACAGGACCACCCTTCTGCGAGCTTGTGTGATGTTTCTCTCACCGTGTCTGAGACACCCATGCCAGCTGACACGAAGCACATTTGGGCTGGAGTGTCACAGAAGAGCAGTGCTGGGTGTGAGAGGGTCTCAGAGAGTGACTGTGCTGCCGATCAGGGCGTCACTCTCTTGTGTTTCTCCTACTGGAGGGCCGGACAGTCCCGCTGGTGACCTGAGGCTGGATGAACCCTGGCGTGATGTGGGCATCCCTTTTGTAAAGATGTGTGTGTGTGGGTGCTTTGTGAGAACAAGGCTTCCCTGATGACAGAAACATTTAATAGGGATTTCTCTCCCTTTTGAGCTTTCCAAGGATGTTTATATTCTTATCTGGAATAAAAATAATGTGATTCCATTTCTCATAAGCATATATAATTGTTTAAGTCTTTCTTCAAAGAGCTGGGAATATTTCCCAAAGATGATATTGTTTGTCTTTACCCACCATGAGTGAAGACCGTGAACTGATCATTTTAAAGTGGGGAAACTGAGCATTGAGGTAACTTGCCTGATGGTGCCACGCAACGCGGTTACAGAGATAGCAAAAGAATGTGGACATTCAGCTTTCTAGTTTCTATTTACCAGCTTATGTTTCCATGGAGAAAGAGTCAGTGAACTCCAGTCCAACAGACACTGAACTCACATTCTATTCCTAAAGCTACATGTGGCCTGTGCTCCTCAGGTGTGCCAAGCTTGCATAGAGCTAGCGATGACTGTGGTGGGGGCGTGAAAGACAAGATAATTTTAGTTAGATTTTGGAAAGCATCCCATCCCACCTTGTGAGACGCCGAATTCAGTGTCAGTTTGGTGTTTGCTGGGTGGAGGTTTTCTATAACATCATGTCAATCTTGCCCATCAATCACCCCTTTTACCCTCTCTGTCCTCTCTTTTTTCTCTATTATGCAAACTCAATTTAGCTCCTCCCTCATGAGGCCCTTTTCCAAAAAGCTTTTCCCTGAAACTTTGCTAGGGCTCCCTGGGCTCCACGTAATGGCCTTCTATGCTTGTGCTTACTATTAAAGGGCGAGCCTCTGCCGTCCTCCTGCTGAGTGGCTGGAGGTGGGGTACACTGAGTGACATGCTAACACTTGTTTAACAACTAGCTCTTCTGTAAAAAACAAAGCCCTGATTTGTAGGGTTTGCCAACTTCCATGGTGTAAATACTCCTCATATCTGATCCATCAACACAACAGCACTGCACACTGACCTGAGTAGGAATGTGCCTCCCAGGCTCTCATGACCAGGTGGGTACAAGGCAGCACCAGCAGGTTGATGGTGTATTAGGGATGCTGGGCCTCTTCCCATTTGCTTGGCCGTCTTCCTACCTTGGACCCAGAGTTGCTCTCTCCACCTCAGCTGCTACCACTGACTAATGTGGCTGCCTGGTTTATCAGCTGAGTTTGACAAGATGTCTACCCTGAGCACCCTATTTAAAATTGGTATTCACAATTCACTCGATGCTCCTAATCCCCATACTCCACTCTCATTTTCCCAGAGCACTGAAAAGTTGCTTACATAATTTACTCATTCATTAGATTTATTGTTTTTCATCAGTCTCCCCCAAATAGAATGCTGCCCTCGAGAGGGCAGGGATTTTTTTCTGTTTTAGTGATGTACCCCAAATTCTTTGAACAGTACTTTGAACACAGGTGGTGCTCAGTGTTTGCTGAATGAATGAATGAGAGAGTATGGATTCTACTCTCTCACTTCCCACCAAACACCAAGGATGATGCAGATAATGCAGACTAAGTAGACCCTGTTGGCTGATAACCTCCGAGAAGTTGGAGAGGGAGTCCTTGACAACCAAAGTAGAAACAGTTTCCATTAGACCCTGAAAGTGCTCTCACTGAACAAGTGCACGATTCTTCAACAGAGGAAATCCAGTGCCTTCTCAGTATCAGCGAGCTTGACAAACAGTTCTTATTCACAGTGTGACTCAAGTATTATCTGAAATTGTCTCCCCCACCACCACCACCGGAACAGGAGAAAGAATTCATTAAGGTCTCATCAATTTAAATTTGTCTTCAGGAAGCAAAAATCAATCTGTCATCCTTAAAACTCACTTGGGCTTGCACGTGGAGCGGCTCAATTCTGCAGAATCCGCCTGCTGCTGCACTGGCTGCACCTGGCAATGCAGACACTGAGCTGGGTTCTCACTCCTACCAGCAGGACCCCTGAGGGTGGCCTGAAAGCAGGATGCCGTGTTTCCTTTAGACAAGAGGCTGGAAGGTGAGGGATGCCCTTGGAACCAGAGGATAATGTTTGTTCTGAGGTTTTTATATTTATTCTGATGCAACATTTATTGGAGATCTTCTATTTGCTTAGTGGCTCAACATGCTTGTGGGGAAAAAAAATATGATCTTAATTTTACAGATGAGGAAGCCAAGATTCAACCTGAAGCTCTGAAGTGCTTAAAGCTTCATAATAACCACATTGAAAACTAGAGGCTTAAAAACAACCACTTATTTACTTTTCGATTTGCTTCTCAGCAATGTATGCTGGGTCCAGACAACTGGCTCCTCAGCTCTCACCCGGACTCCCGTCTGCACCACTGGTCAGCTGCAGGGTATTCTGGCCGTTGGCTGGGCTAACATGGGCAGACGGGTTGTGCGTCCTGGTTGACCAGTTCCATTTTGCTCCATGCCTGCCCTCACCTGCTGGTGTCTCCCCACCCCGGACTGTTCTGAGAACCACTGCCAGCCAAGTCTTGGGTGCCCCTAGCAAGAAAGAGAAGAAGGGAGGAGGGAGAAGAGACAGAGAGCCTGAGGTGTGGAAGAGGGCAAACAAAGACCCCCCCAAAAGAAAGAGGTGGAATTGGTACCACGTGGCAATTTACATTTTACATGACGCCTTCATATATGTTATTTGAGCTTTCCAGCAATTTGGGAGAAAGGTATTGTCCCCATTTTTTTAGATGAGGAAATTGATGCTCAAATGTGTAAGTGGTTTTACCAAGATCACAGAGCTAGTAAATTGCAGGCAGGATTTAGACCCGGTCTCCCACCTGTACTCTCTGCTGCACCGCACACTGTTGTGGGGGTAGGGTGGGGGCCACCCAAATTGTGCTGAGAGTCAGCTGCAGTGTTACAGGTCACACAGGCTAAAGGACAGCTGTTCATTGGTTTCTCATATATACATCTAACCATTATGGTCTAAAGTGGGGGAGAAAATAAGCAGTCAATTTTAACGGTAAAACAATCATAACTTTAGAGAGTCTGCATGGTTCTGGGAGAGACAATTGGGGGCAAACACCTAATCTAGTTTGGTGCCGGTCAGATAAACTCCCTGGAAGAGATGTCATACAAGTTAAGAGCTAAAAGACAAGCAGGAGATGGTGGGCCAGGTGGGGGGTTTTAGAAGAATGTCCTGGATGCAAGAGGTTAGAGAAAGCAGAGAAACTGAAAGGAACCGGAACTTGGGAGTTGACTGGAGAGGAAAGCAAAGTTCACACACCAGCTGGCTTTGTAATCCAGGGAAGAGCACTGGACTTCGGCCCTCAGGGAAATTAAAAGATTCGGTGTGTGTCTTGGACTGATCTCCCTGGTTGCCATGTGAAGAATGGATTGGCCAGGGCCAGGACAGGGGACAGAGAGACCAGATGGGACTAGGGAACAGGGAGACAAAGGCCCTGTTTGCTGAGAGAGGAAACTGGAAGAGGAGCCGATTTGTCAGACTAAGACAGGGAGGGCTGGGGAGATCCATTGGGTTGGAATGTAGTAACACCTGATGATATTAGTCAACACTTACTGTGAGCCATGCGTGCTGTACGTATTGTCTCATTTAATCCTCATAATAACTCACATTTCTGAGCCCTAGTAACATGTACCAGAACCATGCCAAGAACTTTACATGAGTTGACTTTTTCAGTCACCTTATGAGTTGGACTATTATTATCCCCCATTTTACACGTAAGAAGGCTGCGGTTCAGAGAGCTTAAGTAACTTAGCTAAGCTCCACAGTGATGAAGTAGCACAGTTAACACTAGAACCAGTTTATGTTATAGCCCTGGCTTTTCTTTTTTCCTGTTAGAATTATTGAATTTAGTAAAGTTGAAGAATACAAAATCAACATAAAAAATCCCGGTGTATCTATACACAAATAATGTACTACCTGAATAGTAAATTAAGAAAATCCCATTTACAATAGCATCAAAAAGTAAAATATTTAGGGATAAAATTAACCAACATGGGAAAAGATGTATACCCTGAAAACTGTAAAAAATGGATGAAAGCAATTAAAGACAAATAAAAAGACATCCTATGTTCATGGATTTGAAGAATTAATGGTGTTAAAGTAGCCATAATACCCAAAGTAATCCAGAGATTCAATGCAGTCACTACCAGAATCCAATGGCATTTCCCACAGAAATATAAAAAGAACCCTAAAATTCATATGGAGTCAGAAAAGACCCCGAATCTTCATAGAGACTTTGCTGTTAGTCACTCAGCACATTGCCCCATGTTGCGTGTGCACGGCCCATGGGGTTCAGTATGGGATGTCCAATGGGCATGAACTCCAGCAACAGTGAGTGGTTCAAGCTGTAGACAGAAGCCAGGAGTATAGACTTGTCATTTATTAGCCTGTAGGTGGTACCTAGAGCCGTGGAGGTGAGTAAGCTGTGCAGGTACAGAACAGAGGGCTATGGGCAAACTCGGAGGAGTCCTAGCTCCCAGGCCCTGACTGCGGTGGGGTGGGGAGTGTGAAGACAGGGGAAAGGAATGCCTTTCAGGGGGTATGGCCACAAGTATTGAAGTTGCAAGGACCTCGAGAAAGATGAGGTGTCAGCACCACGGAAGTGACCTTGGCAAGATCCGTTGTAGTGGAGCGCTGAGTAAGTTCCCGAAAGGAAGGAAAGGAAGGGACCCACTCCGTCATTCTTTCAAAAATTATAGGTATGATGAGAAACAGAGTGCTCACCTGGGGAGCATGTGGGTGAGAAGGGGAGGCTTTCTCTGTAAGACAGGAGATCTGAGTCTGTGCAGGTGGGACTGAGTCAGGGGACAGAAGCTGAAGATACAAGAAAGAGATTAGAAGTGTAGGGAGGTGTCTAAGGTGGGAGCGTGCTGATCTGGAGGTCAGGTCCTTGCGGGGCGGGGGGTGGCAGCTCTTCACCTGCGACTGAGGGGAGGGGCATGTGATAGATTGAGGTGAGGTGAGGGGAGGTCTTGTGCAAAGTCTGAGAAGCGAGAACAGGGATGAACCTGGTTCGTGGTGCTGAAGGAGGTTGGAAAGCAATGAGTCTGGTGATGGGGACACAGAAGGGGTGCCATGCTGTGTCAAGGGCCTGCTAGACTGAGAGGCCCTGTCAGAGCACCCACAGGCTCCTCTATGCAATGACTCCAGCAGCACTCGGCTGCCTGGGTGATGACATCCATTGGATTGAACCAAAGCTGTCTCCCCGCTTCAGGGGGAGCAATAAGACAAAGGAATGGGACTACTGGCAAGAGACGAGGTGAACGGGCAGACCAGATGGTGGAAGGAAATGAGAATGGAATGGGGCTGATAGAGAAATTAGAAATTTCAAGGGATTAAAATAGCAATGGATCAAAGAAGAGGTGTAGTGTGGACAAAAGAGAAAGGACACTGGTAACTTAAAATATGTCTACAAATCCTTTGGTAAACTCTTCAAAACGGGGAGCCTAGTGCCTCCCTCCTTGAGCGTGGGCTGGACCTAAAGCTTTCCTCCCAACACACAGAAAAAAAGCAGAAGGGAGTAGGTTATAAAAGGCACCTTGCTCTTGGATCGCTTGCTCTGGGGAACTTGGTTGTTGTGTCTTGAGGACACTGGAGAATCCCTGTGGAGAGGGCCACGTGGTGAGGAAATGAGGCCCCTGCCAACAAGCCCCGGGGAACTTGCCCCTTGTGTACGAGAACTACACCCTCATGTGTATGAGAACCATGCCCTGTGTGCCTGAGAACCACGCAGGAAGGAAGGGGTGCCTCTTGCACTGCTGGACATCTTGACTGCAACCTTCCGAGAGACCTCAAACCAGGAACACCCGGATAAGGTGTTCCTGGATTTCTGGCATCACAAACTGTGTGAATTGATACATTTTTGTTATTTTAAGTTGTCAAGTGTTGGGGTAATTGGTTTTGCTGCAACAGATAACACAGGCACTGAAAATAGGAGAATGAAAAAGAGGAGGGAATGTTTGGGTTGAACATGGTGGGTTCATGGCAAATGGGTGCATGATGTGGACCGGAAGTGATGCGTACTCAGGTGAGACGTGGGCCGGGCCATCTGAACACACAGTGAGGTTCTCCAAAGAGAGGCAGAACTCAGCTTAGAGAAAGACTGTGAGTCACAGGCTAGGCCCCGAATGAACAGGGATAACTAGGGTGTGGGTAGATGACATCAGTGAGCGGGGGCAGATGGTGCGAGCAGGGATCTTGACACCAATGAGAGGGAGTGATGGTGTGAAAGCCACAGAAGCTGGGGGGCAGGACCCCAGTCCCCCTCTGGATTCCTGGTCCTCGGGAAGTGGCAGGATGTGCAGCGCACTTAGGAGAGACTTGAAGGCAGCTAGGTTTTCCCTCAAGCCAAGAGCTGGGAATCCACTCAGGCAAGAGGCTGAGAGTGAACATGCAGGAAAGTGTGCTCACTGCAAGTGGGGTGCTATAGGGTAGAGGAAATGGTTTTGGAAGAGATGGAGGGTGGTGGGCGGGGACTCAGGTCAGGCATGGGGTGGTAAATTGAAGCTAAAGCACACACTGCAGAGGCTAAGGGACTTGGCCTGTGATTTTGCATTCCTGTCACAGCACTAATTCAATTTATCAGTGTTCATGCCTATCATGTGTGCATTACGGAGGTCTCACGGACACAGGGCCCTGCTTGTTAAACATGGCTTTTGGTCACACTCATTCACAGCACTGAGATTACTTTCTCAGAGAAGATTAAACTTGAAGTTTGTTTTCCTCATGTGTAATATTGTTCTTGCAAAAGCAATTTATTTTTCGTGTTTGAAAGAATGTATCTGGAAAACAGATATCTATAGGCAATTTTTCAATTATATATGAGCAGATAATAAATATTAGTGTCTGGTTTTATTTTTGATGGAAGAGGGTATTCTTTTAATTTATTTTTAATCCTAAAAGTATCCTATAGAAAATAATTCAGTGTTTGAGACTTAGGTTTTGCAGGACAAATAAACATTGCTTAAATATACAAGTATATGCTTACATGACAGGAATATTCTTCTGACTTGGAGTTATAATATATGAAAACATATATTATTTGAAGGGTAGGAAAAATATAAACTTACAGAAGTATCCTAGGTGTCAAATGACAGCTCTGAAAACGAATACAAGAAGATATGAGATGAGGAGGGGAGGTTACTTAGGGTTCACTTAATATGTAGAAACAGCTAGAACTAAAGAATCCATTGAGTGTTTTCTGAAAGCAGAACAATGTAGCGTTCTAGACACTGTGACATCACTTGTTAAAAATAGCTGCTTTCACCAACAGATAGCAGTTTAAAATGAAGACAGTTTTTCATTTCGTTGGGGAAGAGGGAGGGGAAAGTTGGGAGAAAGGGTGACTAGTAACTAAGTGAGATAAATGTTCTGATTGTCCCGTCTCTGTGTGAACAGAAATGTAACTGGCACCAAGCAGCAAGGCCATGCACACATTCTCTCATGAAAATATTAAGCAAATAGTTCATTTGATTGTTTGGTTTTATGACTGGAAAGTCATTAACATGATGAATTTTATTATTAGCTTACTTTAAACAGATTCAAAGAGATTGCTAGTAACGAGACAAAAATCCTCATGCATGCCCCCGTGAGGAGGATGAGGGCTGTGCTGTCTTAGGGCGGAGGCTGGCACGGCCCGGGCCCCTTAGCCCCGCCATGTGGTTGACAACTCTGCTCTAAAAGGCCCTTTGTGCCCCATGTGGCCCTCTGTCACTTGGTGTGTAAGTCCTCCTTTCCTTCCTTCCTTCCTTCCCTCCTTTTTCTTTCCTCCTTCCCCCTACCCTCCTTCCTTCCCTCCCTCCCTCTCTCCTTCCTCCCTTCTCTCCTTGTGAGAACCTTGTTGCTGGTGGAGTGCCAGGACAGTTGGCTCTTGAGAAAGTTTTGGTGGTAAAGATGCTCCCCGGCTATGGCCCGTTTCAATCTCCCCAGGTGAGAATGAGCTGGGAAGAGTGGAGCACCATCCACTCTTGGAGCTGGGGCCAGCAGGCAAGGGCATCCCTCCTGTGCTTTGCCCTCTCCACTCCCAGACAGCCCCTTCCCCCCAGGTACAGGTCTAGTCCGCAGCCAGTGATTTATTTACAAGGTTTGGATTCCCTTCAAAATATGAATCTCCCTGGAAAGGTTGGAGGCATAAGAGTTCCTCATCCTTCTTCTTTTTTATCTTGCCCTCCTCCTCCTTTAGCTTCTCCTCCTCCAGCTTCTTCTCCTCCAGCTCCTCCTCCCTCCCCTTTCTCCTTCTCTTCTTCCTCCTTCCTCCTTCTCCCTCCCCCTCCCGCATCCTCCTCTTTCTCCTTCTGCCCCTCCTCTTCCCCCCCGCCACTCCCCCCCCTCCTCCTTCCTCTGCTCTTTCAGAACTTACCCAGAACAACTCTGCTAGACAGTGTGCCGGACATTGGAATACAAAGAGTGGTCAGGATTTATCTGACAGTAGAAAACCATGTCTGGCGGGTGGAGACCAACATAGGAAGGCATCGACATTGGTACATTCAGTGACAGGAGACTGCCGAGGGCACAGCTGGACTCCGAGGCCAGTGAATACAGAAGTGAATGAACAAGGAAAGGCTTCCGGAAGGTGCTGGCGCTTGAGTTCAATCATCACAAGTGTCCACATTTGAATGTGGGTTTAAGATTGAATTCCTATCAAGTGAAGCTGAATGCTGACAATAAAAATAACAGCAGCTTTTCCTGAGTGCATCTGAGGTGTATTATCTCATGTAATCCTGACAGCAGCTTGAGGAAGATTATACGCTTAGTGTTCTGGGTGAACAGACGGAGGCGCAGGGAGGGGAAGGAGTGGGCAAAATGTGGAGCCAAGAGCACATTTCCAGTATATTGCCTTCAGTACCGTCCATGTAACCGAAGGTTTTTCAGGAATGCGAACAGGGAAAGTAGGGAGTGACTCAAACCATCATATGTCCCCCAAAAGCCCCAGGTCAGGGAGGGCATCAGTCTTGTATCAGAGGAGCGATTGATGTTGTGTTTGGAGGCCGTCGCTGGACATGTCCACTTGGCAACAGGCCATTAGCTCTAAGTGTGGTACTAAATGTGCCATGAAGGAATTTTCTGTAACCAATTCCAATAATAATTGGATTAGATACTTATTAAGTGCAGATTTCAATAGAGCTGCAGTGTGAACTTCAAGTTCAAGTGAACAAAACTGCTTTGCAGAGATCAAACTACAGGGCGTGAAATCAGCCTGGAGGCCTGCCACTGGCAGTTTTGATTTAGCATGGGGTCGGATTACCCTGAAGCAGCAAATAAGGCTTTGAAATTATGAATGCCATTTTTTACAACCTTCCACACAAATAGAGATTCTCTGCCTTACTATTGTGAGAATCAAAATGTAGAACAGTTTAACTAAAGTGCAGGACCTGAGACCACAGGGCCTTATTTTCATTTTTTAAAAGACTTTATTTATTTTTAGAGAGAAGCAAAGGGAGGGAGAAGGTGAGGGAAGAAACATCGACGTGTGAGAGAGACATCAATTCATTCTTGTAAGGCTTCAACTGGAAACCTGGCCTGCAGCTTAGGCATGTGCCCTGACTAGGAACTGAACTGGTAACCTTTTGGTTGTCAAGCCAGCGCTCAACCCACTGAACCATACCAGCCAGGGCTACAGTGTCTTATTTTTAAATGAGTGTTAACTTATTTAACATTTGAGTTAATTTAGAAAAACATGATCTAAGGCCATTAAGTTGATAATGTTAATATAAATATTATTGTATCATGGTTTGGACTTAATGTGTATGTTTGCCTTGGCTTTATAGTAGTATAGGAGGGATAAGAAATTTACGTCCTTTAAGTGAATATTACAAATTCCAACTTCTATCTCATTCTTCATGTAAAAGTCTTTCATTTTTATAGTTTTCCAGTTCTTGAAAACTGAGGTTTGACTCTTGGATAAGATGATTTGTGACTATCCAGAGCACGGTTCTATTTTTTTTTTCTTGGATGCCCTCTCCATCCCTGGTGCTTGCATATTACCCCTCAAGTCAGTGGCTCATGTTGTGAGTGTGCAGATGAGGCACTTAGAAATGAGTTTAGAGTGGAGAATCCACCTCCCAGCTGTGGGAGCCTTGGGCAAGGCAAATGTTCTTTGTTAAGGGTGATACTTACCTAAACAATGTCAGGGTAAAGCTGGTAAGGAAGAGCTAGAGGTGGGCATCAGGCAGGGAACCAGCAGAGTCTGTTGAAGCAAATGAGTAAACGAGAAAAAATCAAAACCAGTGTTCCATTTCTCTCTCTGCTCCATCCCTCCTTCCCACCATTCTCCCCTGGTGCCTTAGAGGCAGCAGTGTGCTGCTAAGAGGGCGCGCGAGGCTCTCTGGGGGAGGTGGGAGCCCTGGTCTACCGCGTTCGCCCATTTCTGTGGGGCAAACCTCCCCACCATGGCGGGTGTCAAGCTGCCCATAGGCTGTCATCATGCCCAGCATGGGGAAGAGAGGCCCAATCACACACCACCTGAGAGCTATGGCAGGAGCCAATAAACCTCAAGATTATAGAAAATAGTGTGATGTGTTAGTTTGCTTGGTCTGCCATAACAAAATGCCACAGACTGGGAGGCTTACAAAACAGTCATTTATTTTCTCACAGGTCTGGAGGCTGGGAGTCCCAGAGAAGGGGGTTGGCGGGGTTGGTTTCCTCTGAGGCCTCTCCTGGGCTGCAGATGGCCGCCCCCTCGCTGCACTGTCACATGATTGTCCTGTCCTTCTGTGCACACGGGCACCCCAGTGTCCCTGAGTGTCCAGTTTCCTGTTCTCACAAGGACACCATCAGATTGGATCAGGGTCATCTAAAGGACCATCTGCAACTCAGTCATCTCTTTAAAGATCCTGTCTCTACACACAGTCACATTCTGAAGTGCTAGGACCTAACACATGAGTTTGGGGGTGGGCACAGTTCAGCCCTTAATAAATATAGTAAAATAACTAAGAAGTGATGTATTTTGAGTGTTTCCTTTTTTTATTTTGTTTTTGTTCTCACCTGAGGACCCGCTTATTGATTTTAGAGAGAGGGAAAGGGAAGGAGAGAGAGGGGGAGAGAATCATCAATGTGAAAGAGAAACATGGATCGGTTGTCTCTCGCTTGTGCCCTGACCTGGAACTGAACCTGCAGCCCAGGTAGGTGTTCTGACCGGAAATCAAACCTGTGACCTTTCTGCTTACTGGACGACACTCCAACCAAATGAGCCACACTGGCCGGGGCTCTTTTGCTTTTAATAGCATTTATTGAATTCCAAGTTTATAGAATTGACATTTTATTAAGGGCTGTGTTTAACAGCTGACTTGAAAAGCTCCTAAAGGTATAAAGATCATCTCCATGAGGCAGTATGAGCTAGTTCCAGCACTGCTTTAAAAGAAAATAAAGGCTTAGGCAAACCCCACTACCTATGAGGGTATCCATTTTCCTAAGGATTTTTTTCTGGCAATGGTTTCATTATTGTGAGGAAATGAAATAATTCCCAGGATCATCTAGGTCTAATATGCTTTCATTTTTGTAAAAGATCTTAATACAAGCCAGAAATTTCATGATGGTTTACAATAAAACAAAAAATTTACCTTATCCCACACAGTATTTAAAAAGTCTTTGCTGGGCTGAATGGTTGTGTCCCCCACCCCAGTTGAAACCCTAATCCCTAATATGATGGTATTTGGACACAATGAGATTTAGATGAGATGATTCACATGGAGCCTCCACGAGGAGAATTAATGTCCTTATAAGAAGTGACATGGGAGAGAGTCTCTATGTCACATGGGAGCATACCATGGGAAGGCTGCCATCTGAAAACCAGGAAGACAGCCCTAACAAGAACCCTGATCTGGACTTTGAGCCTCCTGAATGGTTAGAAATGTCTGTTGTTCAAACCACTCAGTCTGTGGTTTTCTGTTATAGCAGCCTGAATAGGCTAAGACAGTGCCCACCAGGTGCCAGGCACTGTGTGGAGAGTGGGTATATGGAGAGGACAAGACAGACATGGTCCCTCCTCTGATGAACCTTATGGCACTTGGGGAAGATAGATATCGAACAAGTCATGTAAATAACACATTGTGGTCATTCTGACTGCTGACAGGCACAGGGGCAGGGCACTGCGCCAGCACTGAATTGGAGGAGTTGACCTCATGTAACAGGGGTCCCCAAAAGTCTCCACAGCCTGTGGTTTTGGGAATGAGGGGAAGAGGACAGTGCAGCCTTGAAGGTACTTTGCCTATCTATGGCTAGTAGCTAGTTTCTTAGTTATGCAAATGGCTTGTGCTCCTTGGTGCCAAGGAGATGGGAGGGGCTTTGACCATTGAATGGTGAGGAAAGAGCTTATGGGGCTTCTGTGAGAGTCTACGTATGGTCAGGACTGGTCACCACACTGACTGCACCACAGGCTGCGGCCAGGGTTTAAAAATAAGGCGGCAGCCATGTGAGGAGGAGAGCCATGCGGTTTTGAAAGGATGTGAAGGGACACCCACAAGGTCTGTTGTGCTGTGTAGTTTGTAGTGCAGCTGGTCTGCAGCAAGAAGGAAGAAGCAGCTATGCAGTTCATAGGGATGATTCAGCCATGTGGCCTGGGCCAATAAGAAAGCAGGCATGCTGCTGCTTTGATCAAACCCACTCCAGCTGACCCTGAAGTGGCCAAGGACTCCACCATTTCAGACCCGGACTCTGTCTGGACTCTTGGAACTTGGGACATAGGGAGAGGACACTCTTTTGGGACTTGCGCCTTTCCTGGACTTCACTATGATCCAGTGTAGTGCAGAGCATGCTTTCTTGGACTTATTATATGGAGGCTGATGATGTCATATCCCAGATCCTGAAGGAGGGAGCTAATAGATAAGGAGTGGGGAACTACTGGGCTTGGTTTGGGTTTATAGCCTTTTGGGGAGCAAGGAAACTGCTGGGTGTCCTGGGAGAACAGAGGTCTGAGCAGGAGTGCTCCCAGCTCCCTGCTGTGGTTGGAATATTATAAATAAAGATCTGTTTTCCTCAAAACTAATTGTTGGCTCTTACACCAAAGCACCACATGAACAAGCCCTGCTTTGCTCAGTAACACACAGGAGGTCACAGAAGACTTGCCTTGGGAGATGAGGTTTAACCCAAGTTACAGATCAAATTGTTTTCCCCCCACCCCAAATTTATGTGCTGAACTCCTGCCCCCTGAACCTCACAGTGTGTCTGTATTTGGAGATAAGGCCTCTAAAGAAGTGATTAAGGTAAAATGAGTCATTAGGGTGGGCCTGATCTGATCTGACTTTTGTCCTTATGGGAAGAGGGACTTTGACCACACAGAGGAGGCACTGGGGATGAATGCATGAGGGAAAGCCATGTGAGGACACAGAGAGGTGGTTCCCTGGAAGCCAAGGAGAGAGGACTCAGGAGAAACCAAATCTGCAACACTTTGATCTTGGACTCGCAACCTCCAGAACTGTTGTTTAACCCACCCAGTCTGTGGTATTTGTTGCAGCAGCCCAAGCTGACTAATACAACCTGAAGTCCAGGAGTAGGTAGGGGCTGGTTAGACTAAGATGTGACAGTGGGGCATTCTAAACAAAGGAAGACATCTAGTGGTGACAGGGGAACTCAAAGGTTAAAGAGGTGAGCCTTGTTTGATAGGCTTAAGTGACTAATGCACACAGAAAGCTGTTATTCCAGGAATGGGACTGCGTGACTGTTACAGAACCCCTGGGCTGCTCCAGTTGAAAACAAACCCACGGGCTCTTTAGTTAGGGGCCCGATTGCCCGCCGCCAAAATTATAACTCTCAATACCAGAGTTTGGTGAAAAGAAAAAGAATTGTTTATTTAACAGTTATATAGATTTAGTTATTTGCGGATTTCTGTTGTTAAGTCTTATGCTCTTTAAAATACCCACAAACACATATCCTTGCCTCCCCCCCTTCCAAACCAGGCTAGTTTTAGGAAAGTCAGAGAAACTGTTTCCCTACTTTCCAAACACAGTTCAGCTTTACCAGCAGCTGCCAATCATTCAATCTGATTGGGGAGGTCCTTTCTGTGCTGTGGTGCCCTCCAGCTCTCAATGCAGAGCCACCTGGATTCTCAGCCTCCTTGCAAACTGCCTTCTTCCTGCCAACCGCGTGGATCTTCTCTCCTTCTCAAAACTGCATGGCGAGAGCCTCTTAAAGCAGCCTGGATACCCCTTCTCCAAGCCACATGGAGAAGGCCCCTTCACCAAGCCATGTGGAGGGAGCACACGAGAGAGCGAGAGCGAGTGCGCGAGCATGCCAGAGAGAGAGTCAGAGCGCCAGAGCCAGAGCGCGAGTGAGAGCCCAAGTCAGAGAGCGAGAGTCTCAGAGTGAGAGCACGAGCGAGAGCCAGAGAGAGTGAGAGCGCGAGCCAGAGAGCGAGAGTCCCAGAGTGAGAGCACGAGCGAGAGCCAGAGAGAGAGTCTGAGCACCAGAGTGCGAGAGAGAGCCCGAGCGTGCCAGAGAGAGTCTGAGAGCGAGAGTCTGAGCGCCAGAGCGAGAGCGCGAGCCAGAGAGCGAGAGTCCCAGAGTGAGAGCACGAGCGAGAGCCAGAGAGAGTCTGAGAGCGAGAGTCTCTGCTAAAATGTCTGCAGCTGCTTATATATCCCTGACTGCGTCATCTGACGCAGTGGGCGTTGCAAACAGTTCTGACCATTCACAGACCCTTACGTAGGCTCTGTGTGCTTTCCATACCGTCCCCTGGTTCAAGACTCCTCCCATCTGCCTGAGGCTTTGGATGCATTAAAGCCATTTGCATAAGAAAGACACTAGCCACCAGCCTCAGGCATGTGGAGGCATTCCAAAAGCTGCTTCCTTCTCCCCATCCCCCAGCTGCAAGCTCTGGGGATTTTTGGACTCCCTTGTTTCTGTAACATGACCACTTGATTCCAGGAGCTCAACAAACAATTCAACCTTGTGCCCCAGTGGGTCTGCAAGTGATGGAGATGGTATCTGAGTTGTTCATCAACAGATAAAGAAGTACTAGGAAATTTAGCCCCAGGCTACAACTCTTATCTGATTAACCCTTTTTTCCCCAAGCCCTTTACCTACCCTTTCTTATAAAAAAGGTCAGCTTGAGATGAGATGTTAAGGTTTTTGAGGGTACAGTAGTCCCTCTCTATATCGCAGTTCACTTATTGTGGCCTCACTGTGTCGTGGGATTTTAAAAAATATTATATTTAATTATTTCTTGTGGATTTTTTGCTATATCATGGGATTTTACAGTACTGTATACGTATGTTGTTAAAGTTACATAGGTTTAAGAGTGTAGAATATGTTTAAGAACATAAGTAGTGTTTATAAAAGTGTGGAAAAGGTTAATAAGGGAGTGGGAAAGGTTAATAAGGGACTGGGAATGGTTTATAAGTGTGTGGGAAGGGTTTATAAAGCCTTAAAATAGATATAACTACTAAAATAAATGTAAGGTTCCTACTTCATGGATTTTCACCTATCACAGGGGGGTCTAGAACATAATACCCATGATAAGTAAGGGAATACTGTACAGAACTCACCATCTTCTCTGATCAGTGGCATCTGAATAAAGCACCCATGAAGACCCAATTCTTGTCTCTATTTATTGGTTCTGGTAGTGACAGGCAGCACAAATGCCAAATTTTCTGGTTTCAGTGGGATCCTCAAAGCAACAGATGAAAGGTTCATAGTCTAACCTGGAACAGTGGTTAGAGGTGTGGGCCCTAGAGCGGTAAGAGCTGGACTCAACTCAACTTAACCTTTCAGTGCCTCTGTTTTCTCATTTGTAAAATGCAACTGATACTAGATTCTGTTGTAGGCTTGCTAGAGGGAGGATTAAAGTGCTTAGCTCAGAGCCTGGCACACAGTGCTGGAAATGTTCAAATAATGTTAGATAGTGCTGATTACTGAGAATAACTCATCATCCTGAACATTTAATTGGAATGTTACGTAGAGTGTCAAGTCTTTACTGGTAGGATTCCAACCTGAGTAAAATCATTTTCTCTCCCTTATTGGGAAGGAAAACCATCTGTTCCAAAAATCTGGATTCTCTATTTTGTGTTACTGTGGGTTTGGATTTTGTCCTAATGTCTTTTGCTATAGGCCAGGGAAAACTATCATTTGAAAAAAGAAGTAAAATTAGGCCTTTGGGAAGTGAGGACTGGCTAGGGTGTGGGTAGAAACCCTGATGGTTTGGGGAAATGGCACCAGGAAAGGGACTTAAACTCTGACAGGAAGTGTCAAGGGGTAGGGGGCAGGCCCTCTGGGGCACCAGGCAGTGTCAGGAGCATTAGGATGCTTGAAAGACAGCACCCTGTACCATCAGAAGGTAGCAAACAGAGCACGGGCTCTGTCCACTCATTCAACTCGTTTACTGAACAGTATCCCAGGTATCTCTGGACCGGGCGTCTGAGGGTCAGTCGGTCTGTCTCTGCATTTCGGATTACATGTGTATAAATTGAGGACAATTGTACCTATTGCCAGGTTGTTTTAAAGATTAAGCAGGGTGAGGACATGGAAGCTTGACAAGTGTTAATGTCACTTAATCCTCTCATCAGAGCCAGTGACAGCTGATTATTTCACTTCTCTCACAGTGCTGGGGAGGCAAAGAGGGGAGGGGCTTCTGAAGTGCTGCCCACACCCCGACTTGGTTCATTAAGTTATCGTGAAACATGAGGGGCAGACTTCCCATGGCAGAGTTTCTCCTGGGCCTGGCACATTGATAATGCGCAATAAACATGGCCTCTGAAATGAACGTGGCATTTTAACAGTGCAGGAAAGGTGAGATTCACGACACAACTTTCCTGCTTCTGGCAGAGGTCTCTTCCTATACATTGAGCACAACAAGTTCCCAGGGAAACAGGATCATGCTGTTTCAACATAAACTCTCTATCAGTTAGAACTAGGTTTATCTGCGCAAAGTAGAAACACTCTTCCCGAACATTCCCCCTCCCTCAATTTAGTCTTAGATAAGATAAAATTCTATTTCCTTTTCATGTAGAAGATTAGAGGTAGACATTCCAGGGCTCCTGTAATGAGCTCTAGGAAGCCCTCAGAGACCTGTGCTAGCCTCCAGCTCCACCCTAGAGTGCTCCTCCTGGTCCATGCTGACTGCCAATGCTCTGCAATCACCACATCCCTGTTCAGGCAGCAAGATGGAGGAATGGGGCCCTGTTCTGGTGGCTCAGTTGGTTAGAGCGTCAACCTGACACACCAAGGTTGTGGGTTTGATCCCTGGTCAGGGCACATACAAGAAGCAACTGATGAATGCATCAATAAGTAGAACAACAAATCAATGTTTCTCTCTCCCTAAAAATCAATAAATAGAAATTTTTTTTAAAGATAGAGGAGGAATGGAGAGAAGAAAAGAGTATTTTTTTCCTTTAAAAAATGACTTTTCTAAAATAAATAAATAAAAATAACAAGATTTTCCCAAGTCCTACGCACTACTTCTATAGACACATGGCCTCTGCAAGGGAGGCTGGAAACTGAAACCTGGGATTCTAACACAGAGGAGGAATGGGAGGCTGGAATTTTAGCGTGCCAGTTGCAAGCTCTCTTACTTCTTCCGTTTGGGAGGAGACCACAGCTGTTTTTCCCTTCTGGGTTTCTCCCACTGAGCACAGAAACTATCATTCCTATCTTGACATCTTAAACTGAGGGAAACAGAAGTGACACTGCTAATGTTTTTCCACACAGGCCAAAGCAAAAGAAGTGACATCATTCTACCACTTAACCACTCGTGGTCGTCCTCTCCACATAGGTACATAGAACTCTTGTTAGAACTGCCCTCTGAACTGTCCGCAAGGGATTGTGCCCTGACGTTGATCCCTGGGCACTGTGCACTTGGTCCCTGGATGGTCACTGCCATTGGCAGAACCAGAACATTTCATCTGGTGCATCAATTCTAAGGAAAGGGTGACCGCTTCACACGCTAGGGTCTCCTGCGTGCTGCACTTTCATTTAATGACTACAGAGGGTACTCTTATCTCAAGAATCTTCACCTCTTACCTTTCACACAACAAAATGAAGATTAATAAAATAATAAACACTTGAGTGTGGCAAATTCAAGATCACAACATTTTGCAGAACCCCCATTATCTACTAATCCAGCGATGGGCCATGGTAGCATTGAAGCCAGAATTTAAGATGGTGATTGGCTTATTTATAAGACATATCAAGGAGTTATTTTTTTTTTAAACTACTGTACTCTAATTTTTTTCCAGAGTTATAGATAGTATTTTATTTTCCAAAACAGGAAACAAATGTAAATAACGTCAGTGAGCACATTACACTGCTGGTCAGTTTCTCCCTCTCCCTCTCACCTCACCCTCTTTTCCTACCCCCAAAGACAGTTGGGTGGCCAATTTTGGAAATGAACTCCTATGAAATCCCCTCCTCCCATCCCCAGACACAGGGGGACCCCTGGCTGCCCCACCCTCCTCCCACTAAGGAGCACACTGTGCAACCTGCCCCCACCTTCTGTCCTGTGCCGCCCAGCTGGCCCTGTGGCTCACTCACAAGTGGCTGTGCTGGACAGAGGCAGCCAGAGCAAGAATTCCTGTATAGGTCCTGCCAACCTGAATCCTCAGAGGACCAGGAACGTCCTTTCCCTACCAACATGCTGCTGTGTACTTTTGGGTTTTCATCTGAAGATGGGGAAATAAGCTCTGAGCTCAGAGTTGTGGCTGTTAAAGAGGAGGCTTTGCGGAAGGGTCTGATGTAGTGTTCAGCTTGGAGAGCGTGTGCATGTGGCCCCCAGCCGCAAACCCAGCCCCAGATTCTCCACGCATTCCTTCTGCAAGTATCATTGAAAGCCTACAGGGTTCTTGGTATGATCACACACAGGATGAGGCAAAAGTAGATTTTATTCTTGGATCATTATTGGTTAATTATTGTATTATTTTCCATACGAACAACTGTAAAGCTACTTTTGTCCCACCTTGTACATTACTTTATCTAACCCTCAGAGTTGTTGACTAGGGTGTGTTGAGTGAGGCGCTCACCTCTTCTGCCAAATTTTAAAAATGTTTTTTAACTTATTGATTTTAGAGAGAGAGAAAGAGAGAGAGAGGAAGTGGGTATGTGTTAGGGGGAGACATCGACTATTCCATCTATTCATGCATCCATTAGTTGCTTCTTGTATGTGCCCTAACCGGGGATGGGACCCACAACCTTGTTGTATCTGGACAACACTGACCAACTGAGTTACCTGGCCAGGGCTCCTCCTCCAAATTTAAGGGAGGAAGTGCTAAAAAGCCCACCTCAACTCGGTAATCAAGATAAGTAATTTTTAAAAAGTATATTTTATTGATTATGTTGTTACAGTAGTTCCAATTTTTTTCCCCTTTGCTCCCCTCAGCCCAATACCCTCCTTCCTTGCAGCAAGCCCACCCCTCTTAGTTCATGTCCATGGGTCATGCATATAAGTTCTTTGGCTTCACCCTTTCCTGTATTATTCTTAACATCCCCCTGTCTATTTCGTACCAATCGATTATGCTTCTTAGTCCCTGCACCATTTCTCATTTCTCCCCCTCCCTCCTCCCAGCTGATATCTCTCCAAATGATTCCCATACCTATGATTCTGTTCCTATTCTGGTTTGCTTAGTTGTTTTTATTTCTTAGATTCAGTTGTTGATAGTTGTGAGTTTGTTGTCATTTTAGTGTTCATAGTTTTGATCTTCTTTTTCTTAAGTAAGTCCCTTTGACATTTCATATAATAATGGCTTGGTGATGATGAACTTCTTTAACTTCACCTTGTCTGGGAAGCACTTCATCTGCCCTTCCATTCCAGATGATAGCTTTGCTGGATAGAGTAATCTTGGCTGTAGGTTGCTTTTCATCACATTGAATACTGCTTGCTAGTCCCTTCCTGCCTGCAAAGTGTCCTCTGAGAAATCATCTGATAGTCCTATAGGCACCCCACTGTAGGAAACTCTCCGCCTCTCTCTTGCTGCCTCCAGGACTCTGTCTTTATCTTCCACCTTTGGCACTTAAGTCATGATGCATCCTGGTGTGGTCCCCTCTGGGTTCAGCTCGCCCGGGACCCTCTGTGCTTCCTGGACCTGTATGTCCACCTCCTTCACAAAATTTGGGAAGTTTTCCTCATTTTTTTTTCAATGCTTGCTCCCTCATTCTGCACTGGTTGACTTTTTTTCTTCCTTATGTTCCAAATCACTGATTTGAACCCCGGTTTCCTTCCCTTCACCATTGGTTTTGTGTGGATTTTCCTTTGTTTCACTTAGCATAGCCTTCACTTCTTCTCTTATGCATTTACCATACTCAAGCATATCTGTCAAGACTGTGAGCATCTTAATCACCAGTGTTTTGAATTCTGCATCCATTAGGTTGTCTATCTCCTCATCTGTTAGGTTGGCTATCTCCTCATCGCTTAGTTCTCCCACTGGAACCTTGATCCATTCCCCCTTTTGGGCCATACTTCTCTGTCTCCTCATTCTGACAGGCTCCTGTGTTTGTTTGCCTCTGTGTCTCAGGTAGAGCTGTCGCTCCTGTTATGTTGCAAGGGGCGGAGCCTTAGGGATTCATCAGTACAGGGTGACCTGTTTCACCATGTTGTGGCGCTATATG
Organism: Furipterus horrens; assembly: GCF_987537825.1. Taxonomy (NCBI): domain Eukaryota; kingdom Metazoa; phylum Chordata; class Mammalia; order Chiroptera; family Furipteridae; genus Furipterus; species Furipterus horrens. Next base: position 54,610,696 of record NW_028327180.1, on the reverse strand, counting down.
TGGGGGAGGGGTCCAAGAGGGAACAATGCTGCCTGCCTAGCACTCGCCCCCACCCCTCCAGGCACCACTCCCACCTCTGCACCGGACTGGCGCAGACATTCTAGGACTGAGGGGACCCTTCAAACATGCGGACTCTGCTAAGACCGGCAGTTTCTGCCTCCACCCCAACCCCCACTGGTCTACACAGTCAGAAGCAATGAGGCTCAATTCTCCCCGGTGCTGGGACCATGGGCTGCGGGCTTCCGTGAGGAGCTGGGAACGCTCCCCAGGTGTTCCTCCTGACCTCTAAAAACGTGTGACTGAGCTTTCTGCCGGCCTGCCACAGCGGCCGCTGCTGCCACTGCTGCCGCCACCACCACCACACTGCATCCTCTCCACCCTGGCTCCGCCCCTCCTACCTGTCTGGATGAGTATTTCTTCTTTATATCTTTGTTTGCTGGACTTCCATGCAGTTTGATTTTCTGGAAATTCTGGTTGTCTCTAGTTTTGAGGTAGTTGTATTTCTTCTTAGTTGTGGAAGGAGATGCAGCATGTCTGTCTACGCCTCCGTCTTGGCTGGAAGTCAAGAGAAGTAATATTTCAATGGAGTTTTTATTCATAAAATAAGAATTAATGCAAAAAATATGAATGATCAGAAAAATATCAAGATGTTAAATAAATACAGGATATCTGTGTTAGTGATTTTTTTCTTTGGCTCCAGCTCCTAAATGGCTGGACATGGTCCTATTACCTCCTTGAGGTTGGGCCATTCTGTAGGTTGGGACTCAAAAGAGCTGAGTAACTTACTCTAGTAAATGGTAGGGAGGGAGCTTGAACCCAGGACCCCAGTGTGTGCTCTTTTCATAGGGCTGTAGCCATCTCGTTTTTTGTTTTTTTCTTAGGGCTGATGATGTCTTTAGGACCCAGCACTCTGCCTTCTCCGAAGGATGCACGACTGTGTGTTCCAGACAACTCGAAGCCTTAGCCTCCGGAGTGGGAGTAGCTGGTTTTCAGAGGTGCCAGCAGGACAGAATCTGTGGACTTCCTCAGGGTGTCCACCATCCTGTCTGCCTCACTCATTTCGTGGGGGTTGGGCAGGTGAGCAGAACATTGCCTTCAGCATGAGTGACAAACACGCTGAGCAAGAATCAGCCGAGCCCTTAAAACTGTATAATCCTTCTTTCCAACTGATCGCTGCCCGAGTGCTCTTCTCAGGACTGAGAACCAGATACTTCACGTAAAATCAGATTTAGGAATCCACGTGAGAGCAAGGTTGAGAATGGTGCTGACAAACTCAGCGGAGGCTTTTCCATGCTGTACTTTCATGGCGAAGGAGCCTGTGGGAATCCAAGTGTTGCTTCCAGCACAGAGGGCTGGCTAAGGATCAGGGGAAGCAGCTGCGGTTGGGGGGCGGGGGGGGGGGCGTTGGGGGAGGCTGGAAGGCCATCTGAGGGCTGCAGACACCGCTTTTCCGGGTGCAGACTTGGCCTCGGGGGTCTCAGTCCAGGTCCGCGCCTTATGGCCGCGCCCGCCGCCAGCCTGCACCGCGGCGCACACCGCCACCTACAGAGCTCGGGAGGCACGGCAGCCTGGGCCCTGCCCTTCCTCGGGGGAGGCTGGCCTGGCCTCCGCGAGGGAGCCAATCCAGCTCCAGCTCTGGGACAAGATTCCTGCACAGGCCTCCCGATTTATCACCGTCACACAGGCTGAATCTTTCCTTGGGCAATAGAATAGGTGCTAAAAGCCAGGTCTCATTTGACCAACTTTCTCTAGCTAACCTTATCTCCCAGCTCAGCAGAGGCCCTGTACTTTGTGAAGACTCCCACCCTAAATGCATCTTTAGGGCCTTGTAAGTCTAATTCGTATTCCCAATTACTATGTCTGGACAGGAAAGTTGGACAGTGAAAAAAGCTGATAGGAAAAACATCGATTCTTTCGGAAGCTGGAGTTGGAGGAGATCTCTGTGGAGACCACAGACCGCCAGGAAGACCAACAAATTAAGTGTGAAACGTTGCCAGAGGCAAAAATGACAAAACTGAAGCTGCCCTACTTTGGTATGTCATGAGAAGGCAGAGTTCTTGGGAAAAGACACTAATGATGGGGAAAAATAGAAGGCAGCAGAGAAAGAGCAGGACCAAATATGAGATGGCGTGACTCCATAAAAGCAGCAGCCAGCCTGATCTGTGAGAGCCAAGCAGGGCTGCAGAGGACAGGACTCCTGTGGACGTCACTTGTGTACAGGGCCTGTGGGAGCTGGAGGCCACTTTACCAATCTATGGACCAATTTGCTCTCCTTCTGATCATCAAAGTAAAAGTAATTTTTCATATTAATTGATAACTCCCAGGAACCAAGCTCACTGCTACGTGTTTTACGTGCATAATTTTGTCTAACCTTCCCCCAAATCTTTAAGCTCCTGCTAGTATTAGCTTCATGCCACAGATGAGGAAACAGCTTAGACATATTATGTAAATCTACCCAGGGTGACTCAGCTAGTGCAGTGTGATGCCAGATTTTAAACCTGGAGCCCATAACCCCACTCCCTTAATTCTATTTCCCGAGAAACTGACCAGACCTCATCTGATCTTTACCTATTGAGCATCAACACAGGCCTGCTCTGCTTAGGGCTTGCATGAATTTTATCATCTTCAACTCCTACAAGAGCTCTGTAAAGTATATACAAATGATAAGACTAACTAGGCTCAAAGAAGTTACTCGTCTTTTTCCATTGGCCATTGCGCCTGGATGCAATGCTTGGAGTTGGGTAGGACAGAAAGATGGGAAGAACTTTTATTATTGCCCATATTCTTGAGCCACTGAATTAACTGGCCATCTGAAGCTACCCTACTTCTGGATTCCCTGTCATGGGAAATGACAGATACACTTTTTCTTTTTTTAAGGGTTTGACTTAGGGCTGCTGTTATTTCTGGATGAAAGCATACTAAGCTGATATAACTTGGATTCAGACACAGCTCTATCAGACCCCAAGAGCTACTGAACATGTTTTTAGACTGCCTCCTACATCATATTATTAAACTACTAAAAAGTTGCAAGCTCCTCAGGGCCAAGTACTTTTACATATTCAACTGTGTAGTAGAAAGAACCAGGAGGCCTAGAGTTTCATCCTGACTCTTCCTTAGGTTGACGAGAAGAAAATTCTGAGATGTCCCAAATGAAATTACATCAGGCCAGAGGGTGGATGGGCGAGACATAAAGGGGTTAATCAGTTAACTGCAATGCAGAACCAACAAAAGACTACTCACTCCTGGGTGCATGTTGGAATTATTCAATTAACTTACAAGTGGCTGCTCAGGAGATCATGTAAAAGGCAGAGGAGCCAGGCACGTGGAACCCCAGGGGCCTCCAGCTTTTGTTTACACACAACTCAGCTGGCCTAGCCCAGATCCCGCCCCTTCCCTTTCTCCTGTTTCTTTTGTCTATTAGCTCCTGTAAATCCTTTCAGGATGGCTTATATCCCCCCCCCCCCCCCGCCCCCATACTTGATGCATAAAACCATTTGGAAAAATCCTGACGGACATGTCTTTCCTCCCTAGTCCTGCTGCTGGTGAGTTAGACTATGCCCCGAGACCAATCTGTCTGTCTCTCTCTTTTTGGCTAGCAATAGCCTAATATACCTTTTCTTTTCAAAGGTGGAAGTTAAAATTTTTGTTTCACAATTTGCTCCCTGACTCACCAGGGTGATAAGACACAAATGAATAAAATATTGTAGTGAGAAAGGTTGTGTACTAAAATGGAATCGTCAGGGCAATGAATGTCTTTGAAAGTCTCAGAAGGAGTAGAAGGTACTTACATCTGGTTAATGGATATTCTGCAAAAGTAAAAGATAGTGATAAAACAAAACAAACAAACAAAAAAATGCCCCATCCTTGCCCTGGCCAGTGTGGCTCAGTTGGTTGGAGCATTGCCACGTAACTGAAGAGTGGCAAGTTGAATTCCCAGTCAGGGCATATGCCTAGGTTGTGGGTTCAAGCCCTGGTTGAGGCCTGTACAATCCCTGGTCCAGGCACATACAGGAAGCAACCAATTGATGTTTCTCTTACCTAGATGGTTCTCTCTCTCTCTCTCTCTCTCTCTCTCTCTCTCTCCCTTCTTCTCTCTCTAAAAAGGAATGAAAGACTGTCCTTGGGTGAGTGTTACAGAAACAGGGGAGTCCAAAAATCCCCAGAGTTTGCGGCTGGGGGATGGGGAGAAGGAAGCAGCTTTTAGAATGCCTCCACATGCCTGAGGCTGGTGGCTAGTGTCTTTTTTATGCAAAATGGCTTTAATGCATCCAAAGCCTCAGGTAGATGGGAGGGGTCTTGGACCAGGGGATGGTATGGAAAAAACACGCAGAGGCTGCGTGGTGCTGTGAATGGTCAGAACTGTTGGCAACACCCACTGCATCAGAGGACGTAGTCAGGGATTTAAAAATAAGCGGCAGACATTTTAGCCAGGCTGGCTGTGCGGATTTGACTAGGGCTGAAGCTGACTTTGCAGATTTAACTGGGGACTGATGATGCAGTTTTAAGGAAGGGACATACCTTGCTGCTTTGAAAAGGAACAGACTGACCATGTGGATTACAAAGGACTAACCATGCAGTTTACAAGGAGGCTGAGAATCCACGAGGTTCTGGATTAAAAGCTGGTGGACACCAAAACACAGACGAGGTCTCCCCAATCAGGATTGAATGGTTGGCAGCTACTGGTAAAGCTGAACTGTGTTTGGAAAGTAGGGAAACGGTTTCTCTAACTTTTCTAAAACTAGCCTGGTTTGGTAGGGGGGAGGCAAGGATATGTGTTTATGGGTGTTTTAAAGAATATAAGACTTAACAACAGAAATCCGCAAATAACTAAATCTATATAACTGTTAAGTAAACAATTCTTTTTCTTTTCACTAAACTCTGGTTGAGAGTTATAATTCTGGCGGCGGGCAATCGGGCCCCTAACTAAAGAGCCCGTGGGTTCTGTTTCAATTGGAGTAGCCCAGGGGTTCTGTTACATGAGGATGAGAAAAAAAAAAAAAAAAAAAAGTCCATCCTTGTTAACCTCCCTTGTTCTAAACTCTGCGTGATATAAGGTGGAATATCTTCTATCCAGCTCCATCTAGAGCCCAGTGAAAGGAACAATGTCATTTGGTGGAATAGAGGGGAAGGTGGACCATTATCTGCTGTGCCTGGGAAATGGCAGACTTGGGTTTATAAAATAAACATACTATTTAATAATACCTCATGAACAGCTGTCAAAGAAATAAGATTCAGTTATGTGCACTTCATGGTAAAACCACATAGAACAGAGTAGTCATCCTCTGAGGACTGAGCAGAAGTTATCCCTTAGAACTGTGAAGTTATGGCCAGCTGTATTCATCATTGCAGGGGAACCAGAAAATCATGGTTTCAGGTGGATGGAGAGCTAAATACACCAGCTGTTGTAACAGAACCCACGGGCTGCCCCGATTGAAAGAGAACCCACAGGCTGTTCAGTTTTAGGGGCCTGATTTCCCGCCGTCAGAAGCATAACTTTCAATACCAGAGTTTGGTGAAAAGAAAAATAATTGTTTATTTAATGGGTTATATAGATTTAGATTATTTGCGGATTTCTGCCGTGAAGTCTTATTTTCTTTAAAACACCCACAAACACGTAGTTCTGCCTCCCCCTACCAAACCAGGCTAGTTTTAGAAAAGTCAGAGATACAGTCTTCCTACTTCCCAGACACAGTTCGGTTTTACCAGCAGCTCCCAATCATTTGATCCTGATTGGGGAGGTTTTTCCTGTGTTGCGGTGCTCTCCAGCTCTTAATTCAGAACTACGTGGAGTTTCCAGCCTCCTTGTAAACTGCATGGGGTTCTCCCTTTCCTTTCCAAGCTGCATGAAGTTCTTCCTGCTAAAATGTCTGCTGCCTATTTTTAAATCCCTGACTGCGTCCAGTTCTGACCATTCACAGAAACTTGAGCAGGCCCCATATGCTCTTTCCTCACCATTCTATGGTCAAATCCCTCCCATCTTCTTGGGGCCTTGGAAGAACCAAAGCAATTTGCATAACTAAGACACCAGCTACTATCCATAGTCATGCAAAGGCATCTTAAAAGCTTTTCCCTTTTTCCCATCCACCAACCCGCAGGCTCTGGGGATTTTTGGAGACCCCCACTTTGTAACACTTTGACCTAATCATAATTGCTGGGCATACATTTTAATAGTTTGGGCTAACAAGCCTATAAATAAATGCTCCCTATGCGAGCCTCTAAGTGAGAGGCTTTGATAGCCTTGTCCCCAGGGAACTAAAGCCTAGAACTGGTGGGCTGGGCCTGTTCTGGTACCCAGCAGGGTGGTCAGAGCCAGATTTCATGGCTCTGTCTTTTATATCAGTTATGTTATAGCCTGTGCCTGCCTTCATTTATCTGTTACCAAAATGGGCGTTCAAATGTTTCCTTGCTTCCCAGAAAGTTGCAGAGGGCAACTTTGTCTGTAAAGGAGCTAGAGATATAGACATTGTGCTATTTATTTTCTTTGGATCGTAAGGCCATTCTGAAATAAATTGCTTCAGTTTTTAATCCTCCCATTGAATGGCAATTTAATAATAATGGAGTTTTAGGCTTATGAAATCAATAGAGATACAGGTCAGTATCTCACCAAAGTGTGGTCTCCAGATGGTCTTTTTTTTTTTTTAATAATTTATTTGTTTGTTTATTTTATTTTTAGAGAGAAGGGAAAGGAGAAAGGGAGAGAAACATTGCTGTGTGTTTGCCTCTCACTCATGCCCCCAACAGGGGACCTGATGTGCAACCTAGTAATGTGCCCTGGCTGGGAATTGAACCAGCGACACTTGGCTCGCAGGCCGATGCTCAATCCACTGAGCCACAGCAGCCAGGTCAGATGGTCTTTTTTAGAAGAACTTGGAGGGGGTACATTATTTAAATACATATGTCTGGGGCCTACCCAGACCTACAGACTCAGAAGGATTGGGGGTTAGAGCCTAGGAGTCTGACTTTCACCAGCTCCTCTGCTGAATGGTGTGTATACTAACATTTGAGAGCCACGGGTTTAGTCCTTGGAAAACAAGATAGAACAGAACCTGGGGGCAAGCTATGGGTCACAGGGGTCATTACAGACTGGCTCCTTCTACTTCCGTCTGTGGTTCTCATACCTGAGCGAGGCTGGCTCCTGACTGAGCCTAGCGCTCTGAGCACCTGATGACCTCAGCAGTGGGGAAGGACAGAGGCACTGCTGGCCCTGATGGCCCTCGCCAACCCTTCAGAACCCAGCCTGCCTGTTACCTGTTCTGGCAGCCTTGACTGGCCTTTGGTGCTCTTAACTCTGGTGTAATTTTGTTTGTTATTATAAAACTTATTTTAAATTGTGCTAAAATACATGTAACATACAGTTTATCATCTTAACCAGTTCAATTCAGTGGCAGTAAGTGCATTCACAATGTTGTCCAACCATCACCACCATCCATCTGCAAAATAGAAACTCTGTCCCCATGAAACACAAACTCCCCATGTCCGCCTCCTCCCAGCCCCTTGCAGCGCTCATTCTACTTTCTGTCTATGAATATGACACCTCAGGGCACCACATAAAAGTGGAATCACAAAATTTCATCTTTTTGCTTACTTCAGTTAGCATCATGTCAACATTCGTCCATGTTGTGGCATGTGTCAGAATTTCCTTCCTCTGTAAGGCTGACGAAGATGTCATTGCATATATGTCACACACCATATTTTATTTATTCATTCCTCTGTTGATGGACAACTGGTTGTTACCACCTTTTGACTACTGTGAACAGCGCTGCTGTGAACCTGGGGTGTACCTTTTTTGAGAGTCCACTTTCAATTCTTCTAACTTGGAGTGCGATTGTGGGATCACACGGTAATTCCATTATTAATTTTTGTTTTCCATGGTGGCTCTCTCATGTAATTTTGCATTGATTTGTGTGCTTATTTGCTTGCTTTCCCCAGAGCAGAGATTGTGTTGATTTTTGCTGCCTTGCCTTCTGTATCACAGCATCTAGAACAACAATGCTGGGACAGAGTGGTCCCTGGAATAGCTGATGGGATTAATGGATGAGTCAGCATTGTGCACTTGATCTTAGCCGAAAGGCCAAGGAGCGCAATGAGTCAGTACTGGAGAGGGACTCAGTCTCTGCACTTAATGAGTTTACAAATTAGTTGGTGGGACGTGGTGAACACAAGGCAGTGAAAAAGTAAAGAAGGATATAATTATGTACTAAATTGTGGTTCTGCTTCTAAGCATAAGGAGGAGTCAAGAGAAGGAGATATTTTTGTGGGAGGGAGCAGTCAAGAAACATGGGTAGGTTTGGAAGAGAAGGAAGAAAGGCAATTTAGGGAGAGGAAGCAGTCTTTCTCCTCCCCCCTCCTCCCAGTCTTATTGAGGTATAATTGACAAATAAATTGCATATGTTTAAGATGTACAGCGTGATGTTTTTTTTAAAAAAAATAATTTATTTGTTTATTTATTTTATTTTTAGAGCAAGGGGAAAGGAAAAAGAGAGGGAGAGAAACATCACTGTGTGGTTGCTTCTCACTCGTGCTCCCAACTGGACATGTGCCCTGACTGGGAATCAAACCAGTGACACTTGGCTCACAAGCCAACGCTCAATCCACTGAGCCACAGCAGCCAGGGGCCAACGTGATGTTTTGATGTACATATACATTATGAAATGATCACCACAATCAAGCTAATTAACATATCCATCACTTCACCCAGTTGCTTTTTTTGTGAGTGCAGTGAGAATACTTCATATCTACCTGCTTAGCAAATTTCAAGTATTCAAACAGTGCCATTATTAACTGTCATCACCATGCCGTATACCAGGTCTCCAGAATTTACTTATTTTGTATAACTGAAACTTTGTTACCCTGGACCAACTCCCTCTAGCCCCTGGCAACCATGGTTCTATTCTCTGCCTCTGTGACTATTTTAGGTTCTATATATAAGTGAGATCATGCAGTATTTTTCTTTCTGTGTTTGGCTTATATCACTTAGCATAATTCCTCCAGGTTTATCTACGTTGTTGCAAATAGCAGGCTTTTCATTTTATTAAGACTGAATAGTATTCCATTCAGTCTTATATCTCACATTTTCTTCATTCACTCATCTATTGATGAGCATTTAGGTGGTGTCCATGTTTTGGCTACCATTAATAATGCTGCAGTGAGTATAGGAGTACAGATATCTCTTCGAGATACTGACTTCATTTCCTCTGGAGATATATGCAGAAGTGGGATCACTGGATCATGTGGTAATTCTATTTTTAAGCTTCTGAGGAGCCTCCATACTGGTTTTCATAGTGGCTGTATCAGTGTGCATTCCCACCAACAGGATATGAGGGGAGGAAAGTCTTCACTTGTGATTTTTTTCTCCAGGGTCCAAATTGGAGGGCTGGTTGCAGGCTTAACTAAGGAGTCTGAAGACACGAGCTTGGGGACGGCCTTATGCAGTTTGAATTAGAAGTGGGCATGGAGGATCCCCAGCAAGCTGTTCCCATCGGTGCCCGCAGCGGGGGATGCGGGAAGCAGTCCCACGTGCCAATTCAGCAGGCAGGCAGTGCAAGGGAATCTAGCATGTCTGGCTCCCAGAGGCACTGCCAGGGTCCTCACCCCAGTCGAGGGCCTGGCAGATGAAAGGCAAGGCCCTGTCTAATAGGGCTGGGGGCTCAGGTAGGAACTGGGGAGCACAGCTTCATCCTAGGACCTAGACACAAGATGAAAACTAGCACTGGAAGGCATGGTCTTTTTTAGCTCTGAAACGTCCCAGACCCATGCAGTGGGGAGGATGTGTCTCTCTAAGGGCTGCAGCCGTGGAAGTCTCTGTGACCTCTTTGGATCCGTTGGATGAGCCCCGGGGCTGTGGCAGGGCTGCGCCTGCAAGGAGGGGTGCAGCCCGCCTTTGTGGGGAGACGGGGAAGAGGAGCAGGTGAGGGGAGCAGCATAAAAACAGGTAAAGAGGTGTGTGGGGGATAAGGCGGAGGTGTGGCCTGATTGGCTAAGTGGGCTGAGATGGGTTACGGCGGGGGCGGGGCCTGGACGGCAGGTGGAGGCATTCTCCTACTTCACACACCTCCTCCTGCCGTGAGGAGGGGGTAAAAATCATCACTTAATATCTGAGTGCAGAATTCCTAGGGGAGAGAGCAGTCTATTTAACAAAGGCCTTGATGAAGCCACCTGGTTGTGAAAAAACAGAGCTCAGGGCCTCTGTGGCTAGGGCCGGTTTTGAGTCAGCGTCAACTAATTAGCAATGCCAAAGAAAGGAGCAGAAATTTTTGGTTTGAGGAGTGAGAAAGTTCTGGAAGAACTCAAAGAAAAACAGCGGTGAGTGGCAGTGTTGCAGCTTGGGTTTTCTAGGAAGCAACAGCGAGAAAGAAGTTAGTGCTCAGCATGTCTGTGAGGAAGGGCTGGAAGGGTCAAGACTAAGGGAGGAAGGAGGATTAACACTGGGAGGGGCTGAGCTGTGCCCGCAGTCTCAGGGGGCCCTGAGGGCAGTCTGGAGCTGAAATGGCCTGTTAGAGTCATCAGCAGTTGGGCTGAAATGACTGGGCCTTCATCTGCCCTCCTCCATCAGTTGCTGGACAGGGTCCCCTCCAAAAGCCTGGCCTTGGGCAGTGAGGCTGAGGTGCAGCCTGGAAGAGGTGCTGCCGGAGGCTGTCTACTCATGGCACCCTCAGCAGCTGGCACAAGAGATGCTTCCTTGCAGGTCATCTGGGCTGAGCATCTGCACATCTGGCCCCAGCCCCGGGTCTTCGGGACAAGATGCTCATGTTGGTATAGTCCTTCGGTTCCACACCATATGTGGGCCCGTTTTTAATTACACTGGGAAGGACAAGGAAATCCTAGCAAAGTAGAAGACTTGGAAATGTGAAGTGGTTGATATTTATTTGGATTATTGGGGCAGCCAGACTTTAAGAAGGCTCCCAACCACTCTTGCTGCCCAGCGTTCATTCAAACTCCTGTGCAGTCCCCTCCCACACCGCGTAATCAACAGGATATTATGGAACACATGGTGTGTGACTTCTGAGGCTAGGTAAGAATACGACATTGTGACACCCCCCAGTTCTTTCTTGAATCATGCCCTCCAGTGACACCAGCAGTCCTTGGGAGAGGTCTATGTGGCTTTGAATTACGCCTGCCAACAGCCAACACCAACTTGCCCACAATGAAATCAGAACCTCCAGTCCCAGTCAAGTCTCCAGTGACTGCAGACACAGTTGTCACCTCATGAGGGGCCCAGGAGCCAGGGGACAGACACCCACCTAGGCTGCCCTGAGGTTTTTTTTTTAAGGAAAGTATTTCAATGTATGTACCTTTTCCAAAAAAAGATTTTATTTAGTTTTAGAGAAAGGGGGAGGGAGGGAGAGAAACATTGATGTATGAGAGAATCATCAATCAGTTGGTTCTCACACACCCCAACCAGGGGACCTGGCCCACAATCCAGACAAGTGTCCTGACTGGGAATTGAACCAGAGACCTTTCAGTTCACAGGTCGGCGCTTAGTCCACTGAGCCACACCAGGGTTTTGACCCAAAGAAAGTGAGAGACAATGCCCATCACTTAAGTTTGGGTAATTAGGTTTTAGGGTAATTTGTCATCAATCAAGAGATAACTAATACATTGTGCTCTCAGTCAAAACTCTTATATTTTAGATAATTATCCCAGTTCCCTGTCCCACCCCCACATACACATGGAGTGTATTGTACTCAGAGAGAAGTGTGTCCCTTTTCTCTCAGACACTTTAAAGCAGAGCTTCAAAAACACTTTTCCAAGGTTGTTGTTCACTAAAGCAACTAAAAGACTGAATTCTAAATCCTGGAGCCATATGTATTTTTAACATAGAGCAATCATAGGAAAAAAACAGACAGTTACTTGTAAGCACAAGGTAGTTGTTCAATTCCCATCCAACTTTTAAAAAACTTTTGACTTTATTTTATTAAAAATAAAAAAACAGGTAGATACACCATTCTAGTATATTTACAACAGAAGTAAGAAAAAAAGATTTGATTTATTCATTTATTTTTTTAGAGAGAAGGGACGGAGGGAGAAAGAGAGGGAGAGAAACATCAATGTAAGAAAGAAACATCGATTGATTGCCTCCTGTACACACCCTGTTGGGGGATAAACCTGCATCCCCTAAACTGGGCATGTCTCCAGACTGGGAATCTAACCAGCGACTTTCACTTTGCAGGATGACACTCAACCAACTGATCCACACCAGTCAAGGCTAAAACAGAATTTTTAAAGATTCTATGAGATGTAAAATGTAAACCTGGTGTACCATGACTTTAACTTGTGAATGATTATCATTCCTGCTGTGTATCACTAATTGGTATTTAACACAATTGGACCACTAATAGACTCAGCCAATGGCAATTTCCAAACTGGTCACATGCACAATGATGTCCGCACCAACAATTAGTGGTAGTAGATGTCAGACTGTAGATGATGGAACACACCCCCCCAAAAAAAGAATGAATTACCCATGTCCAGTAATTGCTAATAAATTAATAAGTTCACGCATTTTCAAAATGTCTATGCATAAGTAGGATAAAAAACCCCAGAAAATAGGAATCAAGTTATGTCCAAGAACCTAAGTAGGTTATTTTAGATGAACAACACTTGCCACATGAATGGCTTACGCAGTTCGTGTCGTCTGTCTCTAAAGCAGCTTCAAACGCTAAGATTGGACCATGGGTATGAAACCAAAGGCAGGAGGGGCTGCCGGAGAAAGAGTGAGTTAAAACAAAGTGTGTCATTAGAGGACTAAAAATGTTAATGATCCAGTGAGGTCTGAGCTGGTGTTAATGTGAACAACACTCCAGCCAGGGGCCCGCCCTGGAGGACTTCCATGGGGAGTCTGCGATGCACAGGCTGGAAGTCCCATCCACACTGGGATTCAGCGGCTCTCCATCTGCTCTCTACTGCAGCTGTGTCCCTCAAAGTCCAGGGGACTCCCAAAGATCCAGCTAGAAGGCTGGGATCCCTAGGCCCTTACAAGTCACTGCCATGCTGCAGGGCACTGCTGGTCTCTGGCTACTGAAAATTTACTCACTGAGGGCCTCCAACAGGGTCTTCTTCCTTGCCGAGCTGTGAGCAGTGCAGCCCCTGAGCCGTCTCAGAGCTCATGACTGCAAATTCCCAGGGGTAGTCCTGACCTTTCTGATGTCCAGCCTCCTTTGTCACCGACACACCAAGTTCCCATGAGGCAGGAAGGAAGCTACTTGGGGGAATTCTGCTCTGTGCTGCATGAGCATCCCTCCTCCCCAATCCAGCTCCCAGAACAGGGATGCGGCCCCTTCTCTTCTAAAGCAAGCTCCCTTTACCTGCCTTTCCAGGGACTTGGGCCTACATTTTTCTCCTTTCCTTTGTACAGGAATCTTAATACTTATGCCTGGGACATGACCTCTGACCTCTGAGTTTCTTTCCAGTGACAGTTATGAGGAGGGACATCCCAGAGTTCTGAAGTGGCAATGATGTTGACGTTAACTCATGTTGCCAACCTAGACCTATTTTAAGCAAAAGCCTTATTTTTTTCTTCCTCAGGCTCCTTTCCAAAGCATTGTTTGTAGCTTATTGTGTGTGAAGAAAAAAAAAAAAAGTACATTACTGACTTTAAGTTTGACCCTTGCAAAAGATCTAAATCTGTCCTGGGAATTGGGGTTATAAAATAGAACAAGCCCAGGCAAAGAATTTGTAGTCTCATGTGATCCAGAGACAAGTAAGCATACAGTCCTAACACAAATCTGAATAAGGCATTTATTTCCCAAGAAAGCATCTGGGGGGCCCCAGAATAAAGTGTACAGGGCTCTTCAAGACCCAACTCTACCCCGCTTTCCAAGCTATCTTATTCACCCACAAATAATTTGTCTCCAGGCCTCTAATGACTTTCATTGTGTCCCTCCCTTAGTCTTGGGTGCTGGTTAACTTTATGTGTCAACTTGATGGGGCTGAGGAATGTCCAGATAGCTGGTAATATGTTATTTCTGGCTTTGGCTGTGCAGGTGTGAGGGGGTCTCTGAAGAGATTAGTATTTGCATTGGTGAACTGAGTAAAGCTGGTCCCCCTCCCTGAGGTGGGTAGGCATCATCTGGTCCTTTGAAGGTCTGAATAGAAAAAAAATCTAAGGAAGGGTGAATTTGTTCTCTTGAGCTGGAACGTCCAGCTTCCCCTGTCCTGGTTCTTGGGCTTTTGGACTTGGACTGAGTTATACCACTGGCTTCCTGGTTCTCCAGTTTATAGAAGATGGACCATAGGATGTCTCAGCATCCACAACCATGTGAGCCAATTCCTACAATAAATGTCCTCTTCCATGTATCTCTGTATATCCTACTGGTTCTGTGTCTCTGGAGAGTCTACCAAGTGCACCTTGAATGCCTGTGAGCTTCTGCTGATCACTCACAAGGTAGGTGAGGTGTCATTGTCCCGGTAACACCATCCCAGATCCTCCCAGAGAGTCAGTAGTTCCCTCTGATAGGCTTCCACTCTGTCCCCACCTCATGTGGCTGCATTGGAATGATTTATTTAGATGCCATGCTGCCCTGATAGTCCCTGAGCTCCTCCAGGATGAGCTTTATTCATAGCCGTATTCTCACACAGAGCAGATGCTCAATAAATGTCTGTTGAATAAAATAAATGAATAAATGAAGTCTTGACTGACATGGTAATTTGGAGTGTTCAGGTCTAACGTGGGTTATTAGAAACATAGATGAGAAAATAGGAGAGGCGGAAGACATATCTTGAATAGGAAGATGGGGAACACTGAGGTGAACTTAATTTTCTTAGTAATTTTGCCTCAAATTTATACTGCCTAGTGGGATGTCTCATATGGTAACGAATAACTTTTGAATCAACCTTTGGTCATTCCTCACGTGACCCAAATCTTGAGTTAGGTGGTGATCAGATTTGGATTTCCAAATTTACTGGGTAATTTATTTAATTCTAATATGGTACTGATACCTTATAACTATATGGTATCTTTCACCTTGAAACCTTAAAGTATTTTCTAAATATTAATAGATATTAACAGCCATAGGGGTTTGATGTTATTGGATCCATTTCTCTGCTGGGTAAGCATATGATGGAAAGTTATCTAATTTGCCAATATGATGTATAGAGTATTCTTTTTTAAAAACACTTTTCATGATGGAATATCGTAAACACATGCAGAAGAGGGAGAACAGTATGGCAAACACCAGTGTGCCCATTATCCAACTATCCATCTCACAACCAATCTTGTTTTACCTTCTTTACCCTCCTATGCTATTTTGAGGCAAATCTCAGGTACCATACACTTTCATTCATAAATATTTCAATAGCTCGAAATGATAGTATAGTTTGGTTTGGAAAAAAAATGCTTGATTTTCTTCCTTTATTTACTAATTTAAAAAATAACGAGTTTGCTTTTAGCATCATTAAATAGTAACTGATTAGATTAATATAGCTTTATTGAGGTAAACTGACATAAACTGCATGTATTTAAAGTGCGCAATTTGATGAGTTTTGAAAACTATACACCTGTGAAACCTTGTCATATTTATGAAAATGAATATATTGCTCATGAATTGGATTTTAAAACTATTTTTTAAGCTGATAAATTGAAGCACATTGGTATTTTCACCCCTTTCAGTTATTATTCTTTCTGTAGCTCCAGTGTCCCCATTTCAGGTTATCCTGTGGTTTTTTTGAAATGACTCTGTCTTTGTGAATGTCCTTGCCACCTGGTCATGACAGGATGCTCCAGACCTGCCGTTCCTCTGAGGAGCCTGGCCGTTCAGTGGGGAAAAGGATGTGTTGCATATTACCTGGTGGTTAAACACAGCAGCAGACCCAATAAAATTTTTGATCTGGGTCTACCGTAAGCAGAAGAAAATAACTGCTTTGCCCAGCAGCTCTGTAATTATGTCTTGCTTGTGCAGTTCCTTTCACTGACGTGTTCAAAGTGATTTTATGGGATTAATTTCATCTTTGGGGCAATCGAAGGATGGAAGAAAGGGTTATAGAGACTGAACCCATGTATAGATGAGGAAACAACATTGTTGTGACTTGTCCATTAGTTTGTCGAAAACTAGGGGCAAGTTTCAATAGAACCTCGGTTCCTAACCGAGAAAACAGATCCCCATCTTGCTGCTCTGGCCACCCTGGCTTTAACAGCTGCAGAAACTTAACTTTTTAAAAATAGAGAGGGGATAGGAAGCATGAACCAATGGGAGCCAAGGGAAGTCAGAATTGTTTTCTTTCTTTTTTTCTCTGCTCCCCTCCCTTCCACTCCCCTCTCCTCTCCTCCCCACACTTCCCCTCCCCTCTAAGGCCAGGATTCCAGTGATTTTCTCTAATTTTTCTTTAGGGAACTAAAGAATCTTGGGCTTGGAAGTACCTTCATGGACCTTCCAGCCCAGCCCCCATCATTGGGACTGCGCTGTACTTGGGCCAAACCCAGACAAGGTAGCTCTCCTTTTAGAAAGATGCAGCGAAGGGTAGTCCACTGTGAACTAAATCAATTTAGAGTAACCAAAGCAACCCCCCAAATAGCAGTTCTAAGTTTATGGCAACAAATACAAGTCTAAGTGCTTGGGGAGGACTCATGGAGCAGAATAAACAGTGAGACGAAGTCCTGGCTGCCGCGCCGGAAGGCAGAGAGCCTTCGTGTGCAGCTCTGGCTTCAATTCCGCTTGGGTCTCACTGAGAAACTTGGAAGGGAGTCCACGTTTGTACAACTAAGAAATTAACCCTTCTGTTAATTAGCTTCAACGTAGGCCACGAAGGAATATTATAGATTCATCTTCCCAAGAGGTTTTCCCCACTGCATAGCGTTAGAGCCAGAATCAGAGGCTCTGGGTCCAGGTACTGGATATGTGGACCAGACGATGCTTCTTGCGCAGTGTCCAGGACAGCATTTCCGAGGAGCACTGGTGTTCCAAGACAAGTGATGCTCCTTCTTGTATAAGGGAGATTAGACTATATCCCTGTCTCAAAGGCTCCTAAAACATATTTCTTTAAAGGCTCTTAGACATCCTGGCTCTGTGTCTCAGCTGATTGGAGCATGGTCTTAATAGACCAAAAGGTTGTGGGTTCGATCCCCAGTCAGGGCACATAGCTATGAGAGTTTGATCCTCTGTTGGGGTGTGTATGGCAGGTAACTGGTCAATGTCTCTCTCTCTCACATTGATTTCCCCCCCCTCTCTAAAATCAATAAATATATCCTTGGGTAAGGATTTAAAAAAGTAATAATAAATAAAAAGGCTCTGAGGTGTCCTGACTGAAAGAGATAAATATGCTGGTCTTCGTTTAAATCTGTGCTCTCAAGTGTACTTGACCGTGGGCCTCTTGCACCTTTGCCCACACTATTCATTTGTGAACATGACTATACTAAGAAATAATAATTTTACAGATGTTGATATGTCCCTTCCTTCTACAGAGGAGGCACATAGGGACCAGAGAGGTGAGCAGTGTATTCAGGAGTCACGAGGTGAGTTATGAGAGGCCAAGTGGAGAGAGGAGAAAGTGGAGCATTTGGAAAGATGTAGCCTTGTGTTTAAACCCCTGCTTCACAGCTTTCTAACTGTGGGATCTCGGACAGCATTTTTATTTCTTTTGGACTTGGAATTTTTTATTTGTAAGATTGGAAGGCAATATAATACTGGTCTCATGGACCCATTATCTGCTAACCATGTTATGAGCTGGTGGTTAGACTAGAGAACAAGTCCGAGTCCATGCTGGAGGGCAGGAGTGCGTGGGTGCCAGACTGACTATGAAATGACTGCACTCTCCTAGTGTGGGCCTAGGCACATCATGGGAGCAATTCTAGATTAGAATTCAGGAGCATGAGCCCTGCTGTAGAAGGAGGGGAGATGCTGAGGATGGCAGGAGTGCGGGGGTAGTTCCCCATCAGGAGGCATGACTGGAAGGTGGAGACGAGGCCTCACTTTCCGGCAGCACGACACCTTCTTCCCCTTCTGTCCTAGGTTACAAATCAAATCAGCTGGACTGTGGAGGGAGAGGGAGAGGCTGGGGAGGAAGGCGTCTGACCCAGCTGTGGCAGATCCTAGTGAGAGGCAACCATTGTTCCTCTTTGTTCTTTGTTTCCATGTTGGTGAAAACTTGAGGTGTTTTACAGTGTCACAGATTAAATAAATGGTGACTTCATGTTTTATTAATCACATAGCTATTTGAATAGTTTATCATGTTGTCCTCTGTGAGGCTCTAGAGAAGTTATATATAGCTAGGATACTTTAACCTGGGAGGAGGATGCTATTAAAGCAAACGAGTGCGCATAGTTCCACAGTGGGTTTCTGCCTCCCAGAAAGTCCACCCTGCTTATCCTGGGCTCATCCACACACCACAGGCTACATCCAGGATCAGTTCCCCTCCTATGGGCTCTCACGGCCCCTCTGTGCGTGTTTCCTAGAAATCACTGGGAAGCTATGGAAATGATCCATGTCTCCCACCCTGTCTCACGCATCTACATCCCCCAGCTCTGAGGCATCTCTCCTTAATAAACACCCCTTGAAGCCCTGGCTGCTGTGGCTCAGTGGACTGAGCGTCGGCCTGCAAGTCAAGTGTTGCTGGTTCAGTTCCCAGTCAGGGCACATGCCTAGGTTGCACGTCGGGTCCCCAGTTGGGGGCGCAAGTGAGAGGCAACCACACAGTGATGTTTCTCTTCCTTTCTCCTTTCCCCTCTCTCTAAAAATAAATAAACAAACAAGTAAATTATTTTAAAAAACTTAAAAAAAAAAAACACGACTTGACTGACTGATTGAATGACCGAACAAATGATGCTCTGCTCATTCCCACATTCTTATTTAATCCCTGAAGATTGTTTTCTTCTGTAATCTCCATTTCTTTATTTTCCCCAGCTTCATTAAGATATAATTAACACTTAACAGTGTGTACATTTAAGATATGCAATGTGACGATTTGATACATGTATATATTGCAAAATGATTACCATGTAAGATAGTTACCACTTCCATTTCCCCCCGGCTGTAGATCATTGTTCTTTTGAAGATGGGACTATCATTTCTATCTCACACATGAAGGCCAGGAGCCAGAATTTGGTGTATCTGAGTGACTGTCCTCTCTCCCACAGCATTAGCTTGGCACTTGTGACGCTGGTTCCAGAGATGGCTATTGCTATAGACGTCAGTTTCAGGGGCACATTCTCTTACATATTCTTGGTGACCTTAGCTCTGTGTCATTTTAGAGCATATTTTATTTTTAAAATCAGCTCCAAATCATTTGAAAATAAGTTGGTGAAAGGAGGTGAGTGACTCAACTTGAAGCTGCTGTTTCAGCTTCAAAAGAAAGTCTTGGATGACTCAAATGCCAGAGGTAATTTCAAGGAGAAATTCCAAAGACATGGTGAGCAATGGCAACAGCAGCAGGCACATGGACTTCAGAGGAGAGTGGTTGTTTAGATTTGTAAAGGCTAGTGTTTTTCCTTGAAAAACATCTTTAATATCGAATAGACCTTTCAGAAACAGATTAAAAAAACAAGAGTGATAATTCAGTCCTTTAAAATGTACTTTCTTTTCTGGCCAGGCCCCAGGTCAGGCTCCCCATTGGGTTCCCTTGCAGCCGCTGATAACATCGCGGGCACCCCAGAGCCTTTCCTGGCATTGTTCTGGGTGTCATTGATGTTAAGCAAAGGGGGAAGGAAACACAATTCAGAGCTCACAAAGCTGAGGAGAAATGATTTTCAAGTTCATGACTTTCAAATCCATGACACAAAAGCGTGTGCATTTTAACAGCCTAGGTATGTGAGGACGGAGTTAATGCCCTCAGACCTGTTCTTTCCTTTTAGTGGGAAATGCCTTTAATTAATGCTTTTGAAACTTATTTTACTGCACGAAGAGGCTTGTTCCCATGCATTTTTGATTTAATGCTTTCCTACACAGTGGTGTGAAAAGAATGTGTAAATAAGGCCTTGGGAAATCGAAGGTCTTATTAACTCTGAGGCTGTTTAATTCAGCAAACATTTACGAAACACTGTACGTTCCAGTCAGTGTAGTAGGAGGTAGACTGCGGAAAGTGGGACATGGGTCACACACTAAAGTACTTCACAAGCTAGTAACAGCATTGGCAAGTACTCAGATAAATGCCAAAATAAGGTGTGAGAAAGAGATAGGGACGCAGGTGGGATGATGGCAGAAGACTTCATTGAAGAAATGATATTTTAATTGAATTTTAAAGGACAGATAAAATTTTAGCTGAACTGGGGATTGTAGGCAGGATGGGAAATCCAGATGGAAGAAAGAGTAAGTTAAGACCTGGAAAATGCAGAGGATCCTGGAGAAATGGTGCTTCTCCCTGACCTTTGTTGAATGTGGGGGAGCAGAAGCAGAGTCCCTGATCAAGAGGGAATGGGCCCTGGCCGGGTAGCTCAGTTGGTTGGAGCCTTATCCTGTACAAACCTGGTCAAGGCGCATACCTAGGTCACGGGTTCGATTTCTGGTCGGGGCGTACACGGGAAGCAACCGATTGATATTTCTCTCTTGCATCAATGTTCCTCCCCCCCCTCTAAAATCAATAAACATATCCTTGGTGAGGATAAAAATAAATTTTAAAAAGAATGGGGGTGGGAAAGAACAGATCCTTGAACTAGCTTCTCAGTAAACGAGATTGCCCTTTCCTTTCTCTCTCAGACCTGATTGATTACAGGTAGCTGTCCTGCAGAGGTTATTTCACAAACTAATTCATAGTAAGGTGACTTCACAAAGTCTTAACTCATTACTATTCCTGTATGTGTATATATTCCCCTTAAAAACTTTAATTTTAAATTGTTGTTCTATTATGGTCGCCCCAATTTTTCACCATTGCTCTCCCCTGATCTGCCACTGCCCACTCCCACAGTCAGTCCCCACCCAGTTGTCCATGTCCATGGGTCATTTATACTAGTTTCTTGACTAGACTCTTCCCCTTCTTTCCCCCCTTCTCCCCCTCCCCACTCCTCTCTGGTAACTGCCAGTCTGTTCCTTGTTTCCATGCCTCTGGTTCTATTTTGCTCACTTGTTTGTTTTGTTCATTAGGTTCCTCTTACAGGTGAGATAATATGGTATTTGTCTTTCACTGCCTGGCTTATTTTACTTAGTATAATAGTCTCCAGTTCCATCCATGCTGTCACAGTGGGTAGGAGATCCTTCTTTCTTTCTGTTGTGTAGTACTCCATTTTGTAAATGTACCAGTTTTTTGACCCACTCATCTACAGATGGGCACTTAGGCTGTTTCCAGCACTTAGCTATTGTAAATAATGCTGCTGTGAACATAGGGATACATAGGTTCTATTGAATTGGTGTTTCAGGATTCTTAGGGTATAATCCCAGCAATGGAATCACTGGATCAAAAGGCAGTTCCATTTTTAGTTTTTTTGAGGAAATTTCATACTGTTTTCCATAGTGGCTGCACCAGTCTGCATTCCCACCAACAGTGCACTAGGGTTCCCGTTTCTTCACATCCTCACCAGCACTTGTTATTTGTTGATTTGTTAATGATGGCCATTCTGACTGGTGTGAGGTGGTATCTCATTGTGGTTTTAATTTGCATCTCTCTGATGGCCAGTGACATTGAGTATTCTTTCAGATGCCTATGAACCCTCTGTATATCCTCCTTGGAAAAGTGTCTGTTCAGGTCCTTTGCCCATTTTTAAATTGGATTGTTTGTCTTCCTAGTGTTGAGGTGTGTAAGTTATTTATATATCTTGGAGATCAAACTCTTGTCCAAGGTATCAGTGGCAAATATGTTTTCCCATATGGTTGGATCCCTTTTCAACTTGCTGATTTTTTCTTTAGCAGAGAAGAAACTTTTTAGTTTGATGTAGTCCCATTTGTTTATTCTTTCCTTTATTTCCCTTGCCCCAGGAGATACATCAGTGAAAATATTTCTGCATAGGGCATATGAAATTTTACTGCCTGTGTTTTCCTCTAGGACTTTTATGGTGCCACAGCTTACATTTAAGTCTTTTATCCATTTTGAGTTTATTCTGGTGTGTGGTGTAAGTTGATGTGCTATTTTCATTTTTTTGCAAGTCCCTGTCCAGTTCTCCCAGCACCGTTTATTAAAGAGGCTATTTTTACTCATTTTATGCTCCTGCCCACTTTGCCAAATGTTAATTGACCATAGAGACCTGGGTTTATTTCTGAGCTCTCTGTTCTTGTCCATTGATCTATGTTTACACCTTAAAAACTTTTAGAAACACAGTGATTTACTTGATGGAATTACTCTTTTAGAGCAGACTTTCATACCTTGAGCAAGGGGTCAATAAGGGACGCACTTCAGACCAGAGAACAGGGCTGGACTATAACACATAATCACAGGGATAAGTGAGCACTGTAGAGGGTCTCTGTCCATTTGGGGAGCAGCGACAGGAGGCTGTGGACCAAAACCTGATGGACATTGGTGGCTGTACGTCTTATCTTGGTGTTATCCCCCCATGGGCGTCTTTTCTCCCTGCTTGCTTTATTTATGTATCAATCTCCCATTTCTATCCTCTCCCATCTTCTTCTTTTAGCTCCACTTGCTTTTTCCAGATCCAGCACCATCACACATACACCATATGGCATGATGTTATAATTTGGCAAAAAAAAACCCAGTAAAATGAAATTAAACTCCCCTTTCCATTTTCCTTTCTCTCCCATTTCCTTCTGTTGCTAGTTAATACACATTGTGGTTCTGTGGGAGGCCCACACAGCTGGTAGCCTGTTGAAGGAGCCATAAGATGATGTAAGATGCCATTTCAGAAATAAACACATTGCTCCCACAAAGTGCCTGAGCTTGACTGTGCAAGGGGAATCCAGCAGAGACCTGAAGCAGATGAGTCCCTTGTGATCTCGCTGTTTGGCATTAAAGCATATCTTTTATTCCATATGTCACATATTCCATAACCGCAAGGCATGGTGTACCTGCTGAAGCGCATTTTCAGAAGAATGGAGGTGTATCATGTCAGGAGTAAAATGAACACTTTCCCGTTTGAATCTTTATAGAATACAATTGCTCTTTGCCTTCACTTGCTTTTAGAGTAGTATGGGAAGAATGTAAGGTCCATGTTTGAGTATATATTTTTTCTTTGTTTTAAACAAAAGCAAGTTTGCACAGCAGTTGGAAACCCTGTACCAAGAACTTGTTTTTTCAGAACCATTGGAGAGTTGATTGCTGATGGAATGTCCCATTAGCCCTCTTGATACTTGTTATAGGGTTAATGGTGCCCCCTGAAATTGTTATGTTGAATTCCTAACTCCTGGGACTGCAGAGTGTGACTGAGTTTGGGGATAGGGTCTTCAAGGAGGAAATTAAGTTGAAATGATGTCAGTAAGGTGGGTCCTAATTCAATATGGCCAGTGTCCTCATGGGAAGAGGAAGTTTGGATACACACGTGGTACAGAGACATGATGTCAGGGCACGGAGGAAGATGGCCATGTACAAGCCAAGGAAAAAGACCTGGAGCAGATCTCTCCCTCACGGCCTCAGAAGGAATCAACCCTGCCAACACCTTGATCTTGGACTTCTGGCCTCCAGAACTGAGAGACAGTAGATACCTGTGTAAGCCACACAGTTTGTGGCACATGGGATGGCAGGTCTAGCAACCTGACATCATATTCCCTTGAGTGGTATTTCCCACAGACAAGGGCCTTTCCTTACAGAACCAACAGTACACACTCAGAACCAGGAAATTACCACTCATCCATTACTATTAGCTGATCTTCAGCTTTCATTCAAGTTGTACCAGTTGTCCCAATAATGTAACAGGAGCCAGTGCAGAATCACGGCTGACATTCAGATGTTATGTCTCCTTAGTTCACAATGTTTCCACAATCTTCCTTGGGTTCAGTGACACTAACACTTATGAGGGTTACAGACAGTTATTTTGTTTTGGCTCTGGATCATTGTGAGCAGAAAGGAAGCATGCCAGGGCAAGTGGAATATAAGAAGAATTTCTTCACTACTTAGAAACCAGGACTCTATGATATGTGCTGTGCTGCATAATAAAATGTCTTCCTCTGCATTTGGTAGCCTGAGCATTTGTTGTTGATGATGCTGTTTTAATGGTTCCCACAAACGTTTTTGACTTTATTAGAAAAAAAGTTTAAAAAAATTAAAGCAATATTATAAACAAAATTTAAAAGTCATCTAATAATGCCACATTTTTATTAAAAATGCCAACTCTGCCTCATCTCTCCTTATTCTTGATTTCTGCTTCTCTAAGACAACCCCTTTGGACTCTTAGCCATTGTTTTCCTAATATTCACCTCCATATTTCTAAATAACATTTTTTATAAGGTCTTAGTGGCTCTGGTTCTTAGTAAACTAGCCAGAATTAATTTTATTATTTGTTAAAAAGAACACAAATGTATTACAGGATTTGGGGGCCTTGTGGAGAAAAATGAATTTGAAGCTGCACTTCTAGAAGTAATGTCCCAGACCACACCACAGATTAGGCTGGTAAGGAAACTGTGGCTACTGACCCAAAAACCACACCACCAGGCCCATCTGTAGGAAGGATGCCATCCAGAGATACCTCAATCCATGTTTATGTGGGAGCCCATCAAGGCTACATGTCTGTGCAGATAAATATGTAAACTGAGAGTTGCATGGTAAATGCTGTGCAGCTCCCCTTTAGGTCCCTTCTTTCCACCCTCTGCCAGCCCCCAGCCAGTGTCTCTTTCTTACCCACCTCTTTCTAGTGTGTGTGTGTGACAGAGAGAGAGAGAGATTAGTGGAATTGAACCACAAGCTGCGATGTGAACAGGGAAGCACTTTCTCACAGCTTCAGGAGCCAGTGTGTGGCATGTATGTTGTCTCTTTTATTTTATTTTATTATAGCCTGTCACTTATTAATCATAGTTATTATAAACGACTGGTCTGATAAGTCCAATATCCCTGCCATATCTGAGTCTGGTTTTGATGCTTGCTGTGCCTCTTCAAATTGTGTTGCTTGCCTTTTGGGATGCTTGTGGTTTGGGGTTCAAAGGTGGCCATGCTGTGCTGCAGTAAGGAGGCCTTAGCCGCTCAGTGGTAAGGGTGGGTATGGGCAGGTCTCCATCTTTTAGCAGGCCTGCGCCCCTAGGCTGAGAACTTCATGGGTGTTCTCAGTTCTCCGCTCCCCACTTCGGTGGGATGAGAAGGCTGGAGGATGCTGGAGTCCTGTGTTTCCCTTCCCGCACGTCCCTTAGGCTCTGAGAAAACCCCAGCAGTTCAGTGTCATGTTCAATACTTTCTCCTGAGGGCAGACCTTGTTAAACAGAACAGAACACTCCTCTCCTTGTCCTGCTGGAATCATGAGTGGATTTTCCTCTGATCTTCACAGTGCAGACCTGGTAAAGTTCCCAGAGGTGGGATTCACAAACATCTGTGTCCCCTCCCCACCGTGACTGGGGCCCCCTCGAGACTTGGACTCTCAGACTTGTCCACTCCAGCCTCCAGCAACTTGCCCATTTCAGTTTGGGTTGCCCTGCCCCAGCACTGGTGCCTACAGAAGTTTCTGCCCTGAAAAACTGCGAGTCTCTGGGTTAGCCAGTCAGTTCTTCAATTGTACAGGAAGTGGTTTGCCCTGGGACCTCACGTCTCTGGTGGATCTAAGACTTGTTGATTTTTTTAGCTCATTGAATTTTTCACTTGTTAGGATAGACTGACGACTTAAGCAACTTACAGGCTGGACCAGAAATTGGAAGTCTCCACCTAACATTTTTGGATGTTCTGAAGTATTTCTCTGCCAGATGATGACCCATCAAGTTAGGTAAACTCCAATAAAGTTAGGTAAACACATAATTCCATATTTGTTTAGTCTGCTTATTTGAGACACCTGGAAGATGAGACATGGCCTGCACAGGCTTTGGAGTTGGACAGACCTGTTTGGAATTTTGCCTTGACATCAAACTTGACTGTGACTAATGTGTGATTTTGGACATGTTACTAAATTTCTCTGAGCCTCAAATTTATGATATGTAAGATGGGAATTGGATTATACTCCTTTCAGAATTGCTTTCCTGTTTTTTTTTTATTCTTAAGTTAGAAAGTAGTAGAGAACTGGGTGGGATAGTGAGAAGGTTTCTTCCTTCCCCTCCTGTTTCCTTGCTTTTTTCTGTGCCCTGCTGTACTAGTTCACTGCTAGCAGTAGCTGTGTTTACGACGCACTTACCTTCCATGTTAAGCCTGAAGTGGCACCCTTGTCTCTCTGTAAGAATAGAACCCACTGGCTATGTTCTAGAAGTATGCTCTTTCGTGAGTATCAAAGAAACCATGGCCTAGGCTTCAATCTGGCTGAAATTCCTAAATTGTGAATGCCTCTGTTTCCAGTTCATTTTCTTTTCTGAATCACTAAAATAATTTGAAACTCCTTCTATGTTCTGTTTGTGCAATGTTAAGTAGCATCTGGAGTTTAATGACCATGTTATCCTGAGGTCAACATTGCTGAGGATGGAACGGGGTTTGGCTGTAGGAATTCCACAGATTCCCTCCCCCAAAGTTTGTTCAGGGCAGTGCTTGGACTCTCGGTGTTTCCTCATTAGGAAGACTCGAGGACACCCTGATGAGTACATTCAGTTTTTTTCTGACAGCCTTTCCTTGTCGGATGAACTAAAAGGGTGACTATTAAGGTGGAGCAACTATGAGATGAGCACTGGCTGAGTCATGGGCTGGAGTTGGAGCACTTCAAAGCTGGCGATGGCTGAGTCCTAGGAAGTTGGATTTATTTTCTTCCTGTTGCTGTTTCCAAAGGCAGGAGGAGGGGAGGGGCAGGAAAGGAGAGCCAGGAGGAGTGATGGCATGAGGTAAGGAGGAAAAAGACGCAAGAGGGAAACTGAACATGAAGTGCTTTTTGTTGGGCAGGAACTGTCTTAGGCATTTCACCTTGTTATCCCATTTGAGCAATTTCACAGAGCCACCCTGTGGAGTGGCCATCATTCATGTTTTGTGCCACACGCTGGGTGACAGGTGTGGTGGTGTAGTGACTGGTATGTCATTCACATCTGCCTGAACATGACATGTTGACTGCCCAGGAGGGCACTCGGACATTGAGCTATTTTCCCAAGTTGGATGCCATGTGCCTTGGGCATGTATCAATATAAAGGACCATGAAGATTTTTCAGGCAGGAGTAACTGGTGCTGCCCGGGGAAGTAGGTCTGGAAAGAACGAGGTCACTGTGAGGAGGGCATAGAACAACACTGTGCAAGTCTGGTCAGGACCCAGGGAATGAGGAGGGGCATGGCCGGATCAGGGTGGGCCTTCGGGCCTGCCCCACGAGTTTGGGCTTCCTAATGAGGACGGGAAGGCCTCAGTGGAGACACAGTGTGATGAAACCTGTCTCCCATGCAGGATCCCCTGGTGGGGTGGCAGAGAATGAGTTAGAAGGAGTCGAGACTGAAGCCTAGGAGACTCTAGAGGGAGTTCAGATATAGACAGACTGATAAATGCCTGACTAGGACAACAAGGGTGAGAAAAAGCCATAGACTATAGCAACTATTTTATTATAAAACAGTCGATGATGTAGGGGAGGATAAGGCAACCTAAGATGACACCCAAGCTGCTGGTGATTGGACCATAGCAGTTCACTACCTGGTGATAGAAGTTAGTGTCAGAAATCAGCCCCAGCCACCTCTCCTTCCTGCCTCTCTATGGAAGTTGCCAGGGAAGCAGCAGCAAAGTCGTTCCTATTGGAAGCAGTGTTGGGGTTGGAGCCTGCAGATGAGGTCTATCTCTTCTTCCTCTGAATCCAAATATTGGAGCCATCCCATGCGGATGTGGGACAAAAAGAGAAAGCTGGCCAAGTCTACTCACCCACTCAGCCACATGCACAAATGTGGCGGAGCATCAAGAGAGTGGACGAGTACACAGACCTTTCAGTTTACAGTAATCTCATGCTACCAGTAAATGTGGCTCAGTCTAAGTCTTGGATAAAGACCAATCTGTTTTGTAACTTTTTCACTTTGAGTGGGATGAATGGAAACGTAGGAGGTAAGTTAAAAAAAAAATAAAAGCAAGAGTTTTCTCCTCTATATTCTGGAGAAGGACTATAGAAAAATAGGTTTGGGGTTGGAGATGATAATCGTTTCATTTTTGACATCCAGAGTCTGAGATGACTGTAGAACATCCAGCTAATAATGTCCAGTACAAAGCTGAAAATAGGACTCAGGAGCTCAGGAGGGAGGCCTGGGCTAGAAAAATGGATTATAATGACCCAGGACTAAAAATTTCTTGGGTGGACGTGGTAGAAGGATAAAGGACTGGAAGCTGAAAATGATGGGTTCAAATTCAAAAGGAAAGAAAGAAATTTCAGGTGGGGCCAAGAGAATCTAATTTACTGCAGAGTTCAAGGAACTGTCTTGGGATCTCTGTGAAGTAAGAGTAAACTTAGAAGAGAGCTGGTGGAAAAGTAGGAAGGCTTGGGGATTGTGGTTATAGACAGAAATGTTGCAGTTTAAGCTTTTAGAGGCAGAATCTTTCCTTGTGATGACAAGGGCCACTGTGGCTGTGAGAGTAGATTTCAGAGAGGGGAGGGAGTCCAAGTCTGTTGCCATTGAGGTTAATTAAGGGACCAAAAGGCCAGGGTGTTAGATGTGCTGCCCGTGTGGGT
This sequence comes from Furipterus horrens, assembly GCF_987537825.1. NCBI lineage: Eukaryota > Metazoa > Chordata > Mammalia > Chiroptera > Furipteridae > Furipterus > Furipterus horrens. The sequence continues at coordinate 54,582,155 of NW_028327180.1, read as the reverse complement.
ATTGAATTCATCGAAGGTGCTTAAGTGGAGGGAAAGACAACCACGTATTCTAGTGCTCAACAAATGTAAATGCATGGTGCTCACTTTGGTAGGTTATTAATGAGAAATGTAGAAGGAGGAGTAATAAAATGTCCTGAACCTTAAAAAGAGGTGGGGATTTGGCACAAGGAAGTAAAAACAATGTTCCAATTATGTTATCAGAGAGTTAAGGGAATGTTAACACTGCCCCTGATACACTAATACTACCATATGAGAGAATGAGCAGTCTCCACTCAACATGGTTCTAAGGAATTGCTATCTTCAGAGATGGGACAGGCATCAAAAAGCAAGGAAGTAGGGAGAACATTATAGAAGGATAATGTCACCCTGGAGGTTGCTTGATTTCATATGGTGTTTTCTGTTTCACTGACCTGTTTCTAATATTTATCATTACTAAATTCTTTAAATAATTGTAGCTCTATAACAAAACTTAATGGCTGGTGTTTCCAGTCCAAGTTGGTTGTTCTATTTTCCCTTCAAAATGCTTTGTTTTCATTTACTGAAGTAACTCCACTGTTATTCTAATGAGAAAAATTGCATTAAATGTATACTTTGAGTGTAATTGGTACCCTCACCCCCCCCTTTTTTTTTTACTAATAAAAATTTTATTTACTTAGAAGCATTCAGAATGCCAACAAAAAGTTGCAACTTTTTTTATAATTACAGAATGGCATTCGGTTAACAGAACAATTATTTCACATAAGCTGCATCAGAGACAACTGAAGATGAAAAAACTACCACCCTCACATATAACTAATTTGTGCTGTGCACCAACAAGAACCTGCTTTAAACTTCCATGCCAATGGACAACCCCCTTACTACCAGGCAAGGTTGGTGGCTGTTGAGAACACCACCAGCACAGAGCTATCTAAAGACACAGTTGGTAGTGTGTGAACTATACAAAAAGATACCGTACAGTTTAAAAACAAATCTTACAGCCTTATGTTGCTTTTTTTTTTTCTTTAAAAGAAGTGAATTTTGTACAAGGGGGTTAAAACCTTTATAGACAAGGGAAAAAAGTATGCTAAACCCAACTTATTGTCTTCCTTCTCCTCATTCTCTTCATCCTCCTTTTTCTTGCATTTGTCTTTTTTTTCCTTAAGTATATTTTATTGATTATATTGTTACAGTAGTTCCAATTTCTTTTCCTTTTGGTTCCCTATTCCTAGTACCCCCCCTTCCCTTCGGCAGTCCCTCCCACCTGAGTTCATGTTCATGGGTCGTCCATATAAATTCTTTGGCTTCCCTCTTTCCTATATTATTCTTAACTTCCCCCTGTCTATTTTGTGCCAGCCAATTATGCTTCTTAGTCCCTGCACCATTTCCCCATTTCTCCCCCTTCCCCCTCCCAGCTGATAACCCTCCAAGTGATCCCCATACCTATGGTTCTGTTCCTGTTCTCGTTGATTGCTTATTTTATTTTTGTTTTTATTTTTTAGATTCAGTTCTTGGTAGTTGTGAGTTTATTGTCATTTTAATGTTCATAGTGTTGATCTTCTTTTTCTTAAGTAAGTCCCTTTAACATTTCATATAATAATGGCTTGGTGATGAGGAACTCCTTTGGCTTTACCTTGTCTGGGAAGCTCTTTATCTGCCCTTCCATTCCAGATGATAGCTTTGATGGATAGAGTAGTCTTGGTTGTAGGTCCTTGCTTTTCACCACATTGAATACTTCTTGCCAGTCCCTTCTTGCCTGCAAAGTTTCTTTTGAGAAATCAGCTGGTAGTTTTATAGGCAACCCATTGTAGGTAACTCTCTGCTTTTCTCTTGCTGCTTTTAAGATTCTTTCTTTGTCTTTAACCTTTGGCATTTTAATTATGATGTGTCTTGGTGTGGTCCTCTTTGGGTCTACCTTGTTTGGGACTCTCTGTGCTTCCTGGACTTATATGTCTGTTTCCTTCACCAAATTTGGGAGTTTTCCTTCATTATTTTTTCACATAAGCTTTTGATTTCTTGCCCTTCCTCTTCTTCTGGCACCCCTATGATTTGGATGTTGGCATGTTTAAAGTTGTCCCAGTAGTTCCTAAGCCTCTCATTTCTTTCAATTCTTGTTTCCTCATTCTGTACTGGTTGACTGTTTTTTTTCTTCCTTATGTTCTAAATCATTGATTTTCACTCGTTTCCTTTCCTTCACCATTGGTTTTGTGTGGATTTTCCTTCATTTCAAAGCATAGCCTTCCTTCCTTCCCTTATGCGTTTGCCATACTTAAGCATATCTGTCAAGTCTGTGAGCAGCTTTATCACCAGTATTTTGAACTCTGCGTCTGTTAGGTTGGCTAGCTCCTCATCGCTTAGTTCTTCCACTGGAACCTTGATCCATTCCCTCTTTTGGTCTATACTTCTCTGTCTCCTCATCTTGACAGGCTCTTGTGTTTGTTTGTCTCTGTGTCTTAGGTAGAGTTGTCTCACCTGTTACATTGTTGGGGTGGAGCCTTAGATATTCGTCAGTACAGGGTAACCCATTTCACCACATTGTGGCCCTGTGTGTGTGTGTGGGGGGGCGTCTGAGAGGGAACAATGCCGCTTACTCAGTACTTGCCCCTTTTCCAGGCACTTCTCCCACTTCTGTATGGGACTGGCTCCCCTCTAGCTGTTGACCTGGCTGTGGTTCCCAGAGTGGGTGGGTCTGTGGACATTCTGGGACCGTGGGGGCCCTTTAAACAAATGGCTTCTGCTGAGAGACCAGCAGTTTCTTCCTCTGCCCCAACCCCCACTGGTTTGCACAGTCAGAAGCAATGGGGCTTTATTTTCCCTGGCGCTGGAACTGTGAGCTGTGTGGTGTGGTCTGGTGCTGGGAGCTCTCCCCAGGTGTCCCTCACAACTTTTTAAAATGTGTGACTGCGCTTTCCATCGGCCTGCTGCAGTTGCTGCTTCTGCTGCCACCACATTGCATCCTCTCCACCCTGGCTGTGCCCCTCTTACCTGTCTGAATGGGTATTTCTTCTTTGTATCTTTGTTGTTGGACTTCCATGCAGCTCGATTTTCTGGAACTTCTGGTTGTCTCTAGTTTTGAGGTCGTTGTAGTCTTTATTAGTTGTGGAGGGAGACACAGTGTGTCTATCTAGGTCTCCATCTTTGGTACCCTCATCCTTTGTTGTAGATCAAGTTCCCTGGGAAGCAGACTGAAAGGGAGATGTGTGCGCAGTAGGTTTGTTAGGGCATATCCACAGGGTCATTACCTGCGTGGTCAAGGGGGGAGTAGAACTGGGCAGAGCAGGCAGTTGAACTCTAACAAAGACACGACAAAGCCCTCAGCAACCAACCCAGGGGAGCTCTGGGGATAGGCTAGAACTTCATTGTTGTCCGAAATTGAGTCAAGAGGACCAGGCTTCTGTAAAAGTCCCTCCTCCATCATTGATAAGTCATTAGATGAAAGCCATCCAGAGAGGAGGTGGCCTTTTTCAGAGGAAAGAGATTCCTGGAAAACAGTGCAGCCAAGAATCATGGTACCAACATGCTCAGGAACTAAGGGAAGGAACACCTTGGTCCCAAAGTGGGACATCTGGTTGGCACATCACAGCACCCACTATTGTGTCTCCTTATATATTTATTTTCAACTTTATTGAGATATAATTGACATGCAATAAACTGTGCATATTTAAAGTGTACACCTGGATGCATTTTGCATATGTATACATTTGTAGAAACGTCACCATAGTAATCACCCCAAAGCTTCATGTCCCTCTGTCATCCACCCTCCTTGGTGTTAGGTCCCTAGCCCAAAGCAACCACTCATTTGCTTTCTGGCACTAGAGATTACTTTGCATTTTCTAGACATTTTTATTAATAAAATCATATAGTATATACTCTTTTTGCTTGTCTTCTCAGCATAATTATTTGGAAATTTGTTCACATTTTTTGTATCAATAGTTCATTTCTTCTTTTTTCATTTCTCAAAATTATATTTTACTGTTCATCCTATTACAGTTGTTCCAACATTTCCCTTTTTGTCACCTCCACTCCCTCAGGCAACCCCCCCCCCCACCATTGTTCATGTCTGTGGGCCATGCATGTAAGTTTTTGGCTACTCCACTTCCTATACTGTGCTTTACATCCTCATGGCTATTCTGTAACTACCTATTTGTACTTCTTAATCCCCTCACCTCTTCACACATTCCCCGAACCCCACTCCCATCTGGAAACCATCAAAACAGTCTCTGTATCCATGATTCTGTCTCTGTTCTTGTTTACTGAGTTTGTTTTCCAGATTCAGTTGTTGATAAATATGTATTTATTGCCATTTTATTGTTCATAGTTTTTATCTTCTTTTTCTTAAATAAGTCTCCTTAACATTTCATATAATAATGGTTTGGTGATGACAAATGCCTTTAGTTTTCTTCTTGTCTGGGAAGCTCTTTACCTGCCCTTTGATTCTAAATGATACCTTTGCTGAGTATAGCAATCTTGGCTGTAGGTCCCTGCTTTTCATGACTTTGAATACTTCTTGCCAATCACTTCTATCCTGCAAAGTTTCTTTTGAGAAATCAGCTAGTAGTCTTATGGGTATTCCTTTGTAGGTAACTCTGGTTTTCTCTTGCTGCTTTTAACATTCCATTTTTATCTTTAATCTTTGGCATTTTAATCATGATATGTCTTGGTGTGGTCTTCTTTGGGTCCAACTTGTTTTGGACTCTCTGTGCTTTCTGGACTTGTATGTCTATTTTCTTCACTAAATTAGGAAATTTTCTTTCATTATTTTTTTAAAATAAGTTTTCAATTTCTTGCTCTTCCTCTTCTCCTTCTGGCATCCCTATAATTTGGATGCTGGCATGTTTGGAGATGTCCCAGAGTCTTCTTATACTTTCCTTGTTTTTGTTTAAATTCTTGTTTCTTCTTTTTGTTCTGGTTGAATTTTTTTTTTCCCCCTTATGTTCCAAATACTTGATTTGAATCCTGGCTTCCTTACCTTCACTGTTGGTTCCCTGTAGATTTTTCTTTTTTTTCACTTGCTATAACCTCTATTTTCTCCCCCCCCCTTTTTTTTGCCATACTCTATGAGTTCTTTGAACATCTTGATCACCAGTGTTTTGAACTCTTCATCTGATAGGTTGCTTATCTCCATTTCATTTAGTTCTTTTTCTGGGGTTTTGTTCTGTTCTTTCATTTGGGTCATATTTCTTTGTCTGCTCAGTTTGGCAGCCTCCTTGTGTTTGTTTCTGTGTATTAGGTAGAACTGCTTCGACTCCCCAGAAAAGGCACTGTCTGGATGATTGTGGCTTCTTTAAATCCTTGCTTGTTGGACTTTTTACAGTTCAATTTTCTGACAGTTCTGGGTGGTACTTGCTTTGAGATTTAGTTGTAATTCTTCTTGTGATTGTGTGAAGAGGCAAAGTGTGTCTATCTATGCCACCATCTTGACTGGAAGTCCAAAATATTTAATTCTTTAAAAAACATTTTTTAATTAATTTTTTGAGAGAGAGTAGAAGGAGGAGGAGGAGGAGGAGAGAGAGAGAGAGAGAGAGAGATAGAGAGAGAGATTTATTGTTATACTTATTTATCCATTCATTTGTTGACCCTTGTATGTGCCCTACAGAAAATAGAACCTGAAACCTTGGTGTATCAAGACAGTGCTCTAGCCAACTGAGCTATCCATCCAGGGCAACATATTTAATTCTTTAAGTATACTTGCATTCCATCCTAATTTGCTAAGATTTTATTAAGAAATTGACCTTTAAATTAACTACGTATTTTTCACAATTATTTAAATAATTATATGTTTCTTCTTTTCCCCTTCTAGGTATAAAAATAGAATCAAACTCTATATACTATTTTCTAATTTTTTGTGGGCTCAATCTTTATTTTTTTTTAATGTGTTTTATTGATTATAATATTACATTTGTGCCAATTTCCCTTCCCTCTGCTCCCCTCCACCCGGTGGCCCCCCTCCCTCCATTTGTCCCCCCCTTTTAGATCATGTCCATTAGTTGTGCATACAGTTCTTCTCAACCTCTCTCTGTCTATTCCATTCCCTCCTACCATGATCCTTAATTCCTATATCATCTCCCTCCCTCTCCCCATTCCCCCTCCCTGTTGACCTCCCCCCAATATGTTCCCCGTACCTATAGTTCTTTTTCCACTCTCGTTGCCTGTTTAGATTGCCTTTGTTTCAATTCCCTAGCTTCTGTTGTTTCTTGTGATGCAGTTTTCATTTTAGATTTCATTGTCTTGATCCTCCTTTTTCTAAACCAGTCCCTTTAACATCTCATATAACAGTGGTTTGGATCTAATGAACTCTTTCAGTTTTATTTTGTCCTGGAAACACTTTCTCTGTCCTTCTATTCTGAATGACAATTTCACTGGATAGAGTATTCGTGGTTGTAGGTTTTGGATTTTCATTACTTTGAATATTTCTTGTCAGTCCCTTCTTGCCTGCAGGGTCTCCCTTGAGAAGTCAGCTGATAGTCTAATTGGGACCCCTTTGTACATAATTCTTTTCTTCTCTCTTGCTGCTTTTAAGATTCTCTCTTTATCTTTAATTTTTGACATTTTGATTATAATGTGTCTTGGAGTGGTTCTCCCTGGGTCCAGTTTTTTTGGAACTCTCTGTGCTTCCTGGACCTGTAAGTCTATTTCCTTCCCCAAGTCTGGGAAGTTCTCCTTTATTATATTTTCACTCAATTTTTCAAGTTCTAGTTCATCTTCCTCGCTCTCTGGCAAACCAATGATTCTTATGTTGGGCCTTTTATAGCTGTCCCAGAGGTTTCTGATCCTCTCATCGTTGCTTCCCATTTCCTCTCTCTGCATTGGTTGACTGCTTGTTCCTTCTCCATGTTCCAGTTTGTTGAAATGAACTCTGGATTTTTTTCCCTCACCATCTGTCTCGTATGTGGTTTTGTTCCTTTCGTTATGAGTGTTTTTCGCTTCTTTCTCATCTTTTTCCAGATCTTTTGTGAATTCTGTAAGCCACCTGATAACAATGGCCCAGAACTGAGCATCTGACAGGTTTCTAATCTGTTCATCTGTCAGGTTCTCCATCTGTTGCCTGGTGAGCTGTGCCACCGGGATTTCTATAGTTGTCTGCCTCATTTTGACAGATGTGTTTTGTTTTCTTGGGCCGGCTGTAGGGGGCAGTGCCTGTGTACTCGTAATGACCCAGCGACCGGCGCCGTTCGGCAACCTTTCTTGCTGTGCCGTGGTGCTTTGTCGTCACAATCCAGCGACCGGTGCCTGTCCGCGACCTATTTCGCAGCCCTGTGGCGCTTTCTTTGGGGGCGGGGGTCCAAGATGGATTCACACAGTTATTCCGCTAGGAGACCGGGATCCATCCTCCCGCCCCCCTGGGCCTCACTGCTCAAGGCGATGTGGTGGCTGCTTTCCCCAGCGTTGGGGTCGCGAGCTGCCGGGGGTTCGACTGCAGCCGGGATTGTTCTCCCCGCCGCTGTCCCAGGTGCGACCGCAAACAGCGCCGCCCCCTTTCACTCTTACCTGCCCAAAGGGCTCCGCTGGTTTATAACTTCATATGTTGGGCTTCCGTGTAGTTTTATTTTCTGGAATTTCTAGTTATCCTTTGTTTTGAAGTAGTTGTATTCCTCTCTAGTTGTAGAGGGAGACCTAGCGCGTCCGTCTAAGCCTCCATCTTGGCCGGAAGTCTCCGTGGGCTCAATCTTTAATGGTGAGCATATTACCATGCATTAATATAATTGTATAACATTACAATTGAAGGCTGTATAGTATTTTATTTTATAGAGGTAATGTAATTTAGTTAGCTAGACTTCTATTAAAGAACATTTAGTTTAAACTTTCTCTTTTGCTATTATAAATGCTGTTGAGATCAATATTCTTGTAATTAAATTTTGGTGTATATCTAGGCCTATTAAATTAAGCTAAAAGTCCTAGATTTGTAATGCAAAGTCAGAATCTGAGTATTTGTAAGACATTATATTTTCTGTAAAATTGTCCTCAGGAAAGTTAGCCATCATGTACATGTGCACCAATATTCTAACCTGTTCTGACAGTTTGACAGTCAGTGCTGCTGCAGTAATGTTTATTTGCCTTTGGTTACACTGAGTATTTTAAGTGAGTATTTTATTTTTTTTGTTTTCTATTTTAGTGCTTTATTTCTCTTCCTTTCTGTCTTTTGCCTTGTGTACATTATTTGTGGATTCTGTGTTTGTGAGTTCATCTACTAACCAAAATTGATTTGTAAGTTCAAAATCAATTATGCACAGCAGTTTTGCAGTCATACCAGACCTGCACAGAGCAGTGGAAATTTGAGTTGCCTGACACACTTATTCCCAGCTGTGGTCAGACAAGAGGATATTCTGCTTTCTTATTTCAGCTCTCATCTTATAAACAAGGGCCCTTTGTGTGGTCTACTTAGTGCCATGTTTGTTTTGCATTGTTCTGCCTTTTATTAGTGACTTCATGTTTAAAAACAACCCCCAAGTATGGTGTTGAATTTCTGTCTAGTGTTCCTAAGTATAAGAAAAACTTTATGTGTCTTATGGAGAAAATATACATGTTACATATGCTTTGTTTGGGCATGAATTGTAGTGCTGTGTCCATGAGTTTAGTGCTAATGAATCAACATGTATATTAAACAAAGTGTCTTTAAACAGAAATACATATTAAATAAGTTTATCTGCTAATCAATGGATAAAAATGTTGTGACCAGAAGCTCAAAGTAACCTAACCCTATATTTCCTCTGGGAGTAGTGGTTCAGTATTTGCTAATTTAGTGTTCACAACGACTTTATAGAACATAACTGTGTACTGTGAATAATGAGACATGACTGGACTGTTTTTTGTGGTTGCCCCCCCAGATTTAGGTCAGCTGTCCACACATCATCATCTCCACCCCCTGCCTAATCCCTGGCCACAGCAGCAGCATACAGACACGTGGACCGGTGGCGGAGTCCTGGTGCTCATGTCACATGAGGGTGGCCGTGGCTCCCCAGTGAGGTCTTCTTGAGGCCTGCTTGGGTGCTCAGACAGCGAGATCACTGTGGTAGCTTCCTGCAGTTTCGGCATATCATTGCTTCCCCACCCCAGCCGTAGTTCTCTGTGGCCATTGCTTCCTGAGACTTGTCAGGGATTCCATCCCTAAGCATCTAGTTCGCTGACTGGATTCCGCATTTGAAATACACTAGACTGTTTCCCGTTTGCTTTCCTGACTAATACAGTGTGGACTAGGGGAGGCACACCTTCCCCATGAAGGGAGAAGGAAACACAGATATTTGATGGCCAGATGCCCAGTGTTCCCATGTTCTTCTTGGGTGTGCAGCTGAGACTTCCTCGTTCCCCTAGGCAGGACTTTGCAAGTGGAACCCTTCCTCACCCCCTCCCCACTGCCTGCACTGGACTGCGCCTCAAGAAGAAATGAAGTTCACTGTGACTCGTCTCTGAGATTGGGGGACTCTTTGTTTCAGCCTACACTAATACAAAAACTTTACATATTTTTCAAAAGGTACTTGACTCTTAATTCTATTATCACCAATGATGAGAATGAAACAGTATTTATTAATTCCCTCCTAAGTAAAATAAAAAATTGAGCATATTTTAATTTCAATTACTTTCACTCCTATCTAACTCTGTTGCTATAATCTGGAATTTCATTAAAGTTATGATTATTTGTTTTTTGACATTTGCATTCTGTTTTGTAATCATATTTCCAATAATTATTTAGGCTTCATTGGACATACAACACACTTTTACAGCACAAATTAGTTCTCTGTTATGTGTACCTTTTGGTACTTGTCTTAAGAAAGATATGTGTATAGAGAAAATATACTTCTGAGACTTTGAATACCTGAGACTGTTCTTTTGTTTGTTTTTTATACAGGACTTGACTGAGTCCATAATCTTGATTAACTACCTTATTCCCTCAAAATTCTAATAATTGAAACATGTTCTTTTAACATTTAATATGGTTTTATGGGTGAAGTTGAAAGTTAGGTGGATTTTCTCCATTTTTAGGTTAACTTTCCCTCTCCAGTCAATGCTTATAAGATTTTAAATTTTGTGATCCAGATATTTACCAATTCTATCACATGTATATATGGGTTGATTTCTTTTTAAAATTTTTGTTTTTATTTATTGATTTTAGAGAGAGAAAGGAAGGGAGAAAGAGAAAGAGAGCAAGAACCACGGATTTGTTGTTCCACTTATTTCTGCATTTATTTGTTCATTCTTGAATATGCCCTGACTGGGATTGAACCTGCAACTTTGGTGTAATGGGAAGATGCTGTAACCAACTGAGCTACCCAGCCAGGGCCATGAATTGGTTTCTTGTCATTAACTTGGCTTGATACTCGGAGAAATGCTGATACTTTTAGCAGATAGAGCACAAAAGGCTTTATACTATTACATGTGACAACACCATGGAGTAATAGCTATTCTCTCTCTCGATTTGTAAGTGATGGAATTGAGGTTCAAGGACTCAGAAGGTCAGCAACAGAGATGGGACTGGAACTTAGGTCTGCTTCATTCTAGAGTCTAAGCTTTTAGTTTTTATACCATAGAATTCTTTTCAAAGGGAAAATAAAGAACTTTTATTGTATAGTACCTACAATTCTACTTTTGTTTCCTCTGTTTCTGATTCTCCTCCAGAAACAAGGCAATTGCCCATAAAGTGGTTATCTCTTGTCTAGTCTTTATATTTCCTGGTTTTCATTTTATCATCCTTTGATTTTATATTATATTATCATAGAGCTTGGCAAACCTACTCCTTATATTTAGTTAATATTTTCTGCAGTTTTGTGCTTGTTTTTTTCTGATTGTAATTTGGATTTAGTTTTTAATTAAATTTTTAACTTATCATTTTCTCCTCTTAATCAATTTCCTTTTCTATTCCTCTGCCTTTTAGCCAGATCCACTGATGTCTCAACCTTTCCTCATTTTGGTTGAAATCTTGTTTTTCAATCTGTTTTCTACCATTTCCTTCTGTCTCAATGAAATAATGCTCAAGAGCACGCTCTTCTTTGCATCTGGTACTGTGCTCTCTGAGTAGTGCAGTGCTCTCCACCTTTTGTGATTTGTTTTCTTGAATGACTGATGAGTCTGCCTTGTGCCCTTGGTTCCCCAGAAACACAGGAGTGGATGCTGTTAGAATCCGCCTCTCAGATCTTAGGCAGGGATTGTCACCACACCTTTACACGACCTGTTCATCAACAGAAAGAGGTGGGTGGGGGACAAGAGGGTAGATTTTACTTTTGTGCCGCTTCTTTGGCTATAGGGCCATCTTCTGGAGCTGGCTCTCTGTCTGGCCAGTCTCTGTCCCTGCAATCTACCTGGCAAGTTTATGATGCTTCTGGCTTGGCAGGAGAGCCTAAGTTGTTGGCTTGGATAATGGTTATGGCAGGGCAGACCATTTGTGGTCAGTTTGGCAGGTAGCTAGTTGGTGCTGGCTGCTGAGATCCAATTTCACACCATTTCCTGGAGAATTGAGGCTGGGCCTTCCACATAGAGAAGAGCACTAGGACCCAGAGATCAGAGAACCCATTCCCTTCAGCAATGGCTCAGCCCAGATGGGCCCACAAATGTTCATAAAAGTCAGTTTAATGGCTGCTACTTCTTCCATGCCAGCAGTTAACAGGATGGTAGCATGATCTTTGAGATCTGGAGCTCTGGCCAGAAGGTATATGTCCTGGCCACACCCTTGGGACTCCTAGTGTGTCACCCTCCTCCCTCCACAGGACCCACCCCCAGTTGACCTGAGCTATCAGAGGAAGGAATTTGAAGTTGGAGAAGCACAGCTCCTCACCTCCACGCTCCTTGTGCTAGTGCTGGTCTTGTTGCAACATGGCCTGCATCTGTGAAGAATGCAAACATTTCCCAGCCTTGGCCTAGATTAACACTTTTATCTCTGTCTCTATCTTTCTGTCTAATTCCCTCTCTTGCCTGCATTAGTGACCTGCTGAATGCTTATTGGGCTAAACCATTCTTTATTAGTCCTGAAAAAGGCCATTATGCGGACGTTGAATACAGAGGCACTGATACCCTTGCTTTGCGGGTCAGAACCCTTGACCTGCTACTGCAGCTGCACCATAAGCAGCAACACCAGCCCTGGGCATCTTTCGTTGCCCTTCCAGATCCTATTGGTCCTTCTCCACCCTGCTCCAAGGCCTGGAGGCTGGCCCAGATGGTCCGGTCTACTGCACTGGTATGCGGGATCCCACGGGAGCTTATTATGTGCGTCTCTTCCTGACTTCCATGTTTGCTGACCATGGCAGGAATTTTACACTATGGAAATTGGCAAACACTATACACATGGACACACACACACACACACACACACACGTCAGAGTTGTTGCTAAACATTTATTTACCAGCAAATCCCTGCAACCAAACTCAGGTTTGACTGCCTGCTGCTACAAAAGCCAATGAGAGGCAGGTACTGATGTGAAGGAAAGTGGTTTATTTTCAGGTGCTGGTCACCTGGAAGATGGGGGGCTCACATCTCAAAGCCCACCTTCACCTCTCAGTGGAGGCAGAGGTTTTATAAGGAGGGAGAGGAGAACAGAACAAAGAGATCCAGGGTGGGAGTTGAAAAGTTCTCTACATGCTGATGAGCAGTACATTCCGATAAGGCAACTGATGGTCCATTGTGCATCATCCTGGTTTAGTCATCCCAGCTTCACATCATCCTGGCTTTACAGTTGGAGGTCAGAAAATCTCCCAGAGCTGGGATTCCTGAAGGTCTGAGTCTATATCTTTTGAAGTCAGTTCCTATGATTCTTATACAAACATGCTGTACATCTACAAGCTACATATTACAGTCAGCACTTACACAGAAACAATGTCACGAGAATAGTGGAGTGGGTTACAATTTCCCACTGTTAAAATTCTCCACTGTTACAAGACTTTCTGACCCTCTAGCTTCTGGCTGGGCTTAGCAGGTAGGAGTCTGTGAAGGGGACTAAGGGCGGGCAGAGTGTGGTCATAGCATCTGTTTTCCCTGCTCTGTCCCTAACAGACTTCACCCATTGGCTGCATCCCTGTACAAGGCCTTCAGCTGCCATTGACACCCTGTCCGTCCATCCATCCAATCCAGAATCCAGACTCATCTCCTTCTCTCCTCAGGTCTATGAGTGGTCATGGCCCCAGGTAGCCTATCTTCTCTGCCTGGCTTCCCTCCACCCTGCCTGCACCCATACAGTCTCTTCATGTCACTCTTAATCCTATGCCGTTGTTTCTCTCCATGACCTGACATAAAACCTTGTCACAGACAATGGCTTGCATTTCACAGGCACCTAGAGAGATGTGGGTAACTACAGGCATGTTGTCAAGCTACTGTTTACGGAGTACTTGCTACCAGCCATGCCTGTTCTTGGTGCTTTACACTGGTTAATCCCTTCATAATCCACACAGTGCCACGGTGGGAGCGACCACACAGTGTGGTTGGATAACTTGCCAGCATCACACGGCTAGGACAGCTGGAGGGCCTATGCAGAGCTTGTGTTCTTATACCTTTTGTGGGCTCCCTGAAATGTGCTTTTGGGTGATTAAATGAGGAGCATTGGAGCTCAGGAGTCAGGAAACCCACACAGCATCAGAATCCAGCTGCTGAACCACGTGGATTTCTTTGGTGGCTTCACTCAGCCTTTGTCTCAGCTGTGGGTAGATAGTCCCTGTGTGGAAGGAAAGAGCTGCTGCTCTGAAAATTGCCTGATGAGCTGTCTTATCCCTTAGCTGGTGACACATTTATGTGTGGAGGTAACCAATGAAACAATAGAATGACTGTTTTTTATTTTTCATTTTAAGCTTTTAAAAATATTGGTGGAGGGGTGGATAGCTGTGATCTGGGCTCTGGGTGTTTTGCCACTGTTCCTTTGTCCCATCTAGATGCAGAAAGGAAAGATCACACCTCCCAGGCTGTGGTAGGTCTTCCTGACGGCAGTGGTCTGAGGCCTTTGAACCACATACTCCGGGTACTGAACCATCAATTCCTGGAAAGTTTTGTGTCTGGGACTTTGATAGCACCTCCCATCAGAAATGTTAAAAGCAAAATAATAAAAGCCAAGCAAACCCCATACAGCTTGGAGGTTGTGTGGAAGTCTCCAATCTCCAATTTCTGATCTACCAGACATCGAGCAGTGATGGCAAATGTTTTTTGTTTTTTTTAAAGTATATTTTGTTGATTATGTTGTTACAGTAGTCCCAATTTTTTCCCCCTTTGCTACCCTCTGCCCAGTAACCCCCTTCCCTCCAGAAATTCCACCCCTCTTAGTTCATGTCCATGGGTCGTGCATTTAAGTCCTTTGGCTTCATCCTTTCCTATATTATTCTTAACATCCCCCTGTCTATTTCATACCAACTGATTATGTTTCTTAGTTCCTGAACCATTTCCCCATTTCTCCTCCTCCCCTCTCCCAGCTGATAACTCTCCAAATGATCCCCATACCTATGATTCTGTTCTTATTCTGGTTTGCTTAGTTGGACTTTGTTTTTATTTCTTAGATTCAGTTGTTGATAGTTGTGAGTTTGTTGTCATTTTAGTGTTTGTAGCTTTGATCTTCTTTTTCTTAAGTAAGTACCTTTGACATTTCATATAATAATGGCTTGGTGATGATGAACTCCTTTAGCTTCACCTTGTCTGGGAAGCACTTCATCTGCCCTTCTATTCCAAATGATAGCTTTGCTGGACAGAGTCATCCTGGTTGCAGGTTGCCTTTCATCACATTGAATACTGCTTGCCAGTCCCTTCCTGCCTGCAAGGTGTCCTCTGAGATATCAGCTGATAGTCCTATAGGCACCCCCCTGTAGGCAACTCTCCGCCTCTCTCTTGCTTCCCCCAGGACTCTGTCTTTATCTTCCACCTTTGGCATCTCAGTCATGATGCATCCTGGTGTGGTCCCCTCTGGGTCCAGCTCGCCTGGGACCCTCTGTGCTTCCCGGACCTGTATGTCCATCTCCTTCGCAAAATTTGGGAAGTTTTCCTCATTTTTTTTCAATTCTTGCTCCCTCATTCTGCACTGGTTGACTGTCTTTTTCTTCCTTGTGTTCTAAATTATTGACTTGAACCTAGTTTCCTTCCCTTCACCATTGGTTTTGTGTGGATTTTCCTTTGTTTCACTTAGCATAGACTTCACTTCTTCTTTTATGCGTTTGCTGTACTCATGCATATCTGTCAAGCCTGTGAGCATCTTTATCACCAATGTTTTGATTCTCCATCTGTTAGGTTGTCTATCCCCTCTCTCTAAAAATAAATAAATAAAATCTTAAAAAAAAAAGAATTTTGCCCCCTACCCATTAAAATCAGTGTCTGCGTCCGTATTGAATGAGACCCACTTTCTGCAATAAAGAGGAAAAATCAGTCTATGTCAGAAGTTTGTCATCTTTTAAAACAATAGACTTCAGTTTTTAGGACACTTTTAGGTTCACAGCAAAACTGAGGGGAAGGCATGCAGAGTCCCCACGAACCCTCTACCCCAGCACAGCCGCAGCCTCCCCCACGACCAACCTTCCCCACCAGAGTGGTGCCTTTGTTGCGGTGGATGAATCTGCACTGACACACCATTATCACCCAGAGTCCGTATTTTACACTAGGGTCACTCTTGGTGTTGCACACACCATGGCTTGCACAGAGGTGTAATGACACGTGTCCACCCTTACAGCATCACACAGAGTAGTTTCACTGCCCGGAAACCTTTCTGTGCTTCATCTCTTCCTCCCTCCTTCCTCCCTAATGGTTCTTCACTTTTCTTTGTGTGTCATGGGCCCCTTCTGAAGTCTTTGGACATCTTCCCCCAAATAAGACTTTTAATGCATAAAATACAATAACTGAAATGCAAGATAATTGGAATTCATATACTAAAGTTATGAAAACACTTAAAAGCAAAGTAATGTTAGTAATATACTTGCTTCTTTATTAGCATATTAAGTTACTAGATCTAGCAGCAAGTCTAACACCTACTGTAATTTAAAAGTGTGGTGATGAGCATTAACGATCATTTGAAATGCCTACAGCAACTCTACTCTGCAATGAAAACATTAGTGAGAGTTGTAGGGACTCCTAATAATACTGTGGTTTTATCCACTTATTTTTGGCTCATATTCATAAGGAAAGCTCACATGCCCAGTGCTGGTTATTAACTCTGTCCCTGAGCCCCCCTCCACCTGCCAGCATCAGCTCTGCAGTGCTGGGACTTGGCACACCATGCCTCTCCCCCAACAGCTGCCCTCCTGTTTCAAGGGCAGTGATGAGGAGCAAACAAGAGAGAGATGGGAAGGCTGGAAGAGAAAGGACCTCTTGTGGAGTCTCCGTCAGCATTGTGCCAAGGACAGTGTTCCACCCCAACAGTGGCAGGTAGCTCTTGTATCCAATTGGCCCCAGTTTCCAGTTGTTCCCACCCTTTCAGAACCAACCTCACACTGTTCCCCTCAGAGCTCCCACAAACTGGGTGGCTCAAAACAGCAGTCTGGGGCTTCAAGAGCTGGAAGTCTGAGAGCAGGGTGTTGGCTGGGAGTACTCCTTCTGAGCCCGCAGGAGGGTCTTTCCTGCCTCATCGAGGTTCTGTTGTTGCTCGCAACCTTGTGTGCGTGGCTCAGAAGCAGTCCTCCCTCCAGGCATATGCTGCCTTCTCCCTGATCTTCTCCTGGCCTTCCCTCTGTCCCTCTGTATCCTCAGCTCCCCTTTCTATAAGGACAACATCAGGTTGGGTTAGGACCCTCCATAATGTCCGCATTTTAACTCAATTACCTCTATAAAGACCCTCCAAATAAGGTCATGTTCAGAGGTACAGGGAGCTAGGGCTTCAACACATCCCTTTATGGGGGGAAACACTGAACCTATAATGCATCTCCTCAGGGGTCTGGGTGTTACCTCTAAGGAAACCTCCAAGCTCCTGCTTCCAGGAGTCCAAGCCCTCTGGTTTCCCCAGCCCCAGCTTGGGCTGTTTCCTGCAGTTACTATTTCTGTGCTGCCTGGCATCTCCCTTTTGTCTTCAGGATTCAAATACTGGACATCAATTCCTTATCTAACTAACATTCTCTCTGTTAAAATAACTGATGTGACTTCATTCTCCCAACCAGGTCACACCTGGCCCAGATCCTTGAACCTTCAACACAGACCCAGGTCAAGAAGGTCTGATCGTCGTCGGCAGCCGTCCGTCTTGAGAGACGATGGTGTAGCTTCTTAAGAGTCTATCTGCACCGCCGAGAATGGCTGTGCAGTCCGACTCGGGAGTGACACGGTATCTGTCTCCTCCCGTGTTGAATCGACATCTTGCGATGACGCTGGAGTGTCCTCTCCAGTGAAGCTGAAGCTACAGAGCCTGGGCAGGGTGATATGGAGGGTCTGCTGTTGCCCATGCAGCAGACCCCCCCTCTCTTCGCAGCTGAAGGGTCCAAGGGAAAGACGGAGTCAATACAGCTTGGCTTCAGGTGCGCCGCAGGAGTTGCCGGTGTTGACTACAATGTCAAACCGCCTTAGGGACTCCGGCTCCGGATTTTCTGTCGGGGTTTACTCCCTTAGCCTTTCCCCTAAAGAGGTATGCCGCAAGGCAGCGGAGGTTTTTTTTTGGAGTCAGAGTTTTCCTTCTCTGATAGGTCTGATACTGTAACTGAATATCTAGTAATTATCTCAGGAAAGGATCAGGGATTTAGATGAGAATTTATGAGTACTGAAATTTAGTAAAATTTTAAAAGTTTTTGTACCTTTTTCCTTGCATTAAATGCCTCAGTTGTTCCCTTAGCATAACCTTGTAGTGATGTTGAAAGGAGATGCACCTGCACGTTTGTCATCAAAGGCAGCGAGGAAGGAGGGAGCTGGTGGAGGTAAGGGGATGTCTGGGGCGGAGAGCAGCCCTGGGCACAGAGAGGAGAGCAGCATGAAGGAAAATGGGAGCATCCCAGTGCCTGGGACTGGGGCAGTAATCTAACCCAGTAATCCTGCTTCTAAGAAGCTATTCTAGAGAAATAACCCAAAAGAAAAAATAGCCAACGCCTTGGCTCTTCCCAGCCTGTCTGGGTTGTGGGTACAAACAAGAGTCCACTAACGTTGACGTCCACGGTCCTTGGACCTCAGACTCCTGGTCCACATACAGCACTGGATGGTGTCAACCCCCTGCCTCAGAGCCCAAGGTGATTCTCAGAGTCTCTATGAGTGTATCACGCAGATGAACGACTGATTCACCTCTGTTCTCCTCCTGCCTGCTGGCAGGATCGTCAGCCTATCCGCTGCTGGGGGTGGCACTTTGCTTCTGCCTCATTTGTACCCCCCACACACATGAAAAGGCTCCATCTGGGCCATTGTCATGGGGACGGCAACTCTGCCGATGTCCCTGGCTTCCCCCACCTATGCAAAAGACACCTTCTGTTTCTGTCTATTCACCTCTTCTTTAAAAATGGCCAGGACCAGAGCCTCTGGCCAGCTGTAGAACAAACACCGTGTCTCTCATCTTTCCTGACTCCCCACTTCTCCCCCCACTAGGGCAGAACAGACCCCTGCTCCCTATTGCGTGTCATCCCATGCAAAGAGTTGCTGGGAAATTGCCAGCACCTCGCCCTCAGCTTCCCTTAGGCTCTGGACGCTGAGTAAAGCATTAAAATGTTCACCATTATATTAGATGCACTAATGAAAAGCTGAAAGCAACCTAATAGAACACTAGTTGAGCAATGATTGCGTGAACGAGATGTGTGGTATAAACTCTCATGAGATCTACTGAGCCAATAACAATTATGAAGAATCCATGATAACACAAAAAAGTGCTTATGATTTAACTTGAAGTTAGAAAAGGAATACACTATTCACTATTATGATGTCAGCTGCATAACAGTGACATATGCCAAGGAGAAGAATAGAGAAGGAATTTGAACAAATGAAAACCAGTTCAACTTGGAGTGTTGATAGTGTAGGTAAACTTTTTCCTTTACCTGGTATTTTAGTTTATCTATAATATCATTTATTTAATGAAGAATAAGTTATTAGACTTCCAGCCAAGATGGAGGCATAGACCGACATGCTCTGTCTCCCTCCACAACTAAGAAGGAATACAACTACCACAAAACCAAAAATAACCAGAAGTTCCAGAAAATAAAGCTACATGGAAGTCTAATGTATGGAGTCATAAACAAGTGGTGCTCGTCCGACGGGTAGGAGGGGCGAAACCGCGGCTGAAAGACTGAGCTGTGCTGGAGGCGGCAGCTGCAGCAACGAGCAGCGGGACCCGGTAAGCAGACACCAGTATTTGTGGGGAGGAGAGAAGCATCAGGGAGCCGGCCCTGGCTGCAGACCAGACCCGTCAGCTTGCGATTCCAACACTGGGGAAGGCAGACCCCCATTGTCTCGGACTGTGAGGCCTGGAGGGTGTGGGGACGGAGGAGGAGGCTCCTGGTTTCTCAGCGGAGAGTAACAGCAGGAATCCATCCTGGATCCCTGCCCCCACGCAAAACACCACAGTGTGGTAAGAAAAGTTGCCAGGTTGTGATGAGCACACGGGGCTCCGCCCAATATAGAGTAGGAGGTGCGACAATGCCTCACCCAAGGAGGAAAAATAAAACGGTCAGAATGGCAGAATTAATGATTGAAATACCAATCACGCAGCTAACCAAAAAGCAAATAAGGGACTTGACTGATGAACAAATAAATAATCTTTCTGAGGCTCAGTTCAGAGCTATAGTCATAAGGCAGCTTACAGACCTAACAGTGGGGCTGAATCAAGGCAGAGAAGGAAGGAATGAAGGCTAGTCCTGCTGAAATGAACAAAAATACATACAAGACAAGTGGTGAGGAAGGGAAAGCCAGGGATCAAATCAACAAATCGGAACATAGGGAGGGAACAGACAGTCAACCAGTGCAGAAAGAGGAAACAAAAAGCGAGGAATATGAGGAGAGGCTCAGAAACCTATGGGACAGCTACAAGCAAACGAACATATGAATTATAGGATTGCCAGAGGGTGAAGAAGAACTAGAAATTGAAAAATTATGGAAAAAATAATGAAGCTGAACTTCCCTAACTTGGGGAAGGAAACAGACTTACAGGTCCAGGAAGCACAGAGAGTTCCAGATAAACTGGACCCAGGGAGAACCACACCAAGACACTATAATCAAAATGTCAAAAATTAAAGATAAAGAGAGAATCTTAAAAGCAGCAAGAGAGAAGAGAAGAATTATGTACAAAGGGGTCCCAATTAGACTATCAGCTGATGTCTCAAAGGAGACTTTAGAGGCAAGAAAGGACTGGCAAGAAATATTCAAAGTAATGAAAATAAAAAACCTACAACCACGATTACTCTATCTGAGGAAGCTGTCATTCAGGATAGAAGGGCAGAGAACGTGCTTCCAGGACAAAGTAAAACTGAAGGAGTTCATTAGATCCAAACCACTGTTATATGAGATGTTAAATGGACTTGTTTATAAGAAAAAGGATCAAAACTATGAACATTAAAATGAAAACTGCATCACAACAACCAACAGCAGAAGCTAGGGAATCGAAACAAAGGCAAACTAAGTAGGCAAT
This sequence comes from Furipterus horrens, assembly GCF_987537825.1. Taxonomy (NCBI): domain Eukaryota; kingdom Metazoa; phylum Chordata; class Mammalia; order Chiroptera; family Furipteridae; genus Furipterus; species Furipterus horrens. Next base: position 54,561,717 of record NW_028327180.1, on the reverse strand, counting down.
GAGAGGGGAAAAAGAAATATAAGTATAAGAAACATATTGTGGGGAGGTCAGCGGGGAGGGGGAAGGGGAAAAAAGGAGGGAGATAATGCAGGAATTAAGAAGCATAGTAGGAGGGAGTGGAGTAGACAGGAAGATGTTGAGAAGAACTATATGCACAACCAATGGGCATCGACTAAGGGGGAGACAACTGGAAGGAGGGGGGGTCACAGAGTGGAATAAGTTATTAGAATAAAGTAATAAAATGCTTCATCCTGCTGTGAGGTCTCCTTCACACATACCTCAGATTGCATCTGAGCTCTGGATGGGCCTTTCTAGAGATAAGAGGTTGACCATATCTTCTCCCTGAGAGCATTCCCCAGCTTGAAATTCTAGAAGCTGTCTAATGGCCCTACTTCTCTACAGCAGCAACATGTCACCCAAGGCTCATGAGGGAAGAATAATAACACCTCAATGTGGAGCGCTGGGGACCACTCAGAGCATGAACATGCTGCTGTTGCCTTCTTCAAAGTCATGCCACTTGCCACAGCTGAATGTCTAGGAGAGGAAGCAATCTAATTGGTTGTCACCAGGTTAGAGCTCTTTTGTTAGTGCTAACACCTACTTGTTGTGTGAGCTTAGTGCTCCTTGTGTCAGCGACTGACGCACAGTGCTGGAGGTCACAGCCTCGCCCCACAAAGGAACGAGTCTGCTCCTCCTGTGGGTTTGCCTTCACAGCTGGGGTTTTCTGTTGTCTCAACCCTGTGGAGTTATGATTCACTCTACGCTTCCTCTGGAGCTCCCTGCTTTGCTTGCTGGGATGGAGCTGGTAGTTCTGCCCTTTTATTTAAACACACCCAAGACCTGTGGGTGCAGTGTGGCCCGGACCTTGGAAACTCCAAATCTCACCTACCTGGAGCTTAACTCTGGAACTTGTGGCAGCTGACTCCAGGAATTCCTTTAGATAAATATAAATATAAATATTGATTCCTATGATTTCCAGTGCTTGCCTTGGCATTTTGGCTCACCCGCCTTGCCCACCTGGCCTGTGGGATCTGTAAGCCTATCTCTGAACTCTCCGTCTCTTGGCTGCAAATACTACATGAGGGACAGAAAGGGTCTGGCCGCCCTGGTGGGACTCTGCCTCCCTTTCCTGGTCCAGGGACCCAGGTGGGACCCAGAGATAATGATGATTCTCTCTGTGGCTCCGTGGTGAACAGGGAACATCACACCTGCTCTCTGAGCTGGACTGAAGTTTTATGGCCTTAAACTGGCTCTAGGGTGTGAAGTTATTTAAATGCTTTGGGAGAAAGTGCAAAATCTTGCTACTTTTTTTAAAAATTTTTATTTAAACATCACTGTGTGGTTGCCTCTCACTCACGCCCCCAACTGGGGACCTGATGTGCAACCTGGTAATGTGCCCTGACTGGGAATCGAACCAGCGACACTTGGCTCCTAGGCCGACGCTCAATCCACTGAGCCACAGCAGCCATGGCTAAAATCTTGCTACTTTTTAAAGTAACTGCTCAAGCACCTTTGACACTCTGCTCTTAAGTTCTGTGATTTTTTTCAGCAACCTCCTTCCGAGGACTCAGCAGCAGGTGCGTGAAAGACACTGGGGTGGTGGGGTGAGAGGACCTGATTTAAGACTGGGTCTGCCAGATTCCAAGTGTCTGACTCGGACCTGCATTTCCTCATCTCTAAGACAGGGGTCACAATAACACCTGCCTCACAAGGTGGTTGTGAAGGTCAAACGAGGCTCTGTGAAAGTGTAAGAAAAGGCAGTTACACTAATTATCAGTGCTAGGTACTTAACTGCTGTATTCTTACAGTGGAGCATGGGCTAGGGTTCAGAGGACATCAAGATATTATCCACAGAAGAATAATGACTGTGGAGAGGCCAGTGCCCATGACAGCAAGTCCTGCAACGGCCAGGAGTGGGGGAGGTGGTAGGAAAGTGTCACAGTTAGGGTCCTCTCCAGGGGAGGAGGGAGGAATGCTGGGGACCTTCAGCCCTGTCTCTGACATCCCAAGTTGGACCTCGGGGAAGAGCCTCTGCAGTCAGCCCTCAGAGAGGGAAACCAGCGCCAGCCCTGGCCCGGTGGCTCAGTGGGTTGGAGCGACATCCTGTGCACCAAAGGGCTGCAGGCTTGATCCCTGGTTGGGACACGTATGGGAGGCAACCCATCGATGTTTCTCTTTCACATCTGATGTTTCTCTCTCTGTCTCCCTCTCCTTCCTCTTCCTGTCCCCATCTCCTCCTCCCTTCCTCTCTCTCTAAAATTAATAAACATATCCTCAGGTGAGGATTTAAAGAAAAAATAAAGAATACAGCTCCAGAAGCAGCAGTCACCCTATCCCGTTCCCAGCTCGAGGACTTCCAAGTATCTTGGGAGAAGTCATGCTTCCTCGGCCTTTGAACCCTAGAGAGCTCGTCACAGGGGTGGACGACATGCCCTTCACTCAGGCAGACCCCCATGCTTGGAAAAACCACGAGAAGAGGGCACTGGCCGGCCCCCTGCTGGCTGGCGGCCCTGGGCTCCGTGGCCGAAGCATCTCCCCTGCCCCAGACCGCAGGAGGGAGAAGCTCGGCCGCAGGAGATCAGCCCAGGAGCCTTCGGAAGGAGCGGAGGTGACTGTCGGGGAGGAGCCTCAGGGACACTGCCCCTGCCTGTTCCAGTGACTTGATTTCCTGAGCTCCTTGCAACGGCCTGAACTTGTTTGCTCACCTGTAATAAATAGGTTGTTAAAATGACATGAAAATAAAGAACTTGCTAATTATTCAATAAATGGTAGCTGTTATCGCCATCGTCAGCCCAGCAGCCCTGCCTAATCCGCACCGACCGCAGGACCTACGCGTCCAAGGCTCTTGAGCACCACCGCCTGGGAGGGGACGGCCATGGGTCTCGCTGCTCCACAAACCCGGCGCCCGGGTGCGTTAGTAGGAACGGGCGGGAGCTTTCCTGGCTTCTTTCCGGCAGCCTTCTTCCCCTCGCCCCAGGCTCCGCGGTGGCCCGTCAGAGATCAGGATTTCTGCTGCTTCCGTGATGGACACTCCTGTCAGCAGGAGGGCTGAGGGCGCTCCTGGGCCCGCCGCAGCCAGGCCCTCTCGTCCTGCCTCTCCCGGGGCAACTGGATCTCGGTGGGGCATTTTTACAACTTCCTGGCATTGGGTGGGGTTGCCATTGGTGCTAGACACCTGCAAATTGTGGGGCTGTCCTGCACCTCAAAGAATCGCCTCCTGCTACTTTCAAATGCCCCGTGGGGCATTCCTATAAGTGAAAGGCCATTAATTATCTGAGCCAGGATCTGACTCCATTTTATGTATAAACGAACTTTTTTTGGTTGCTATTGCAAGAGGTTTTTTTGTATTTTATTATGGTGGTAAAAATATAACAAAATTCTCCACTTCAACCATTTCTAAGTGCATAATTCAATGGCATATAAGCACATTACAATGCTGTCCAATCGTCACTGCTATCCATTCCAGACTTCTTCATGATCTCAAACAGGAACTCTGCTCATTCTCCCGACCCATGCCCTCATTCTCCCGACCCATGCCTTTTGTAACTTATAATCTTTCTGTCTTTGTGGGTTTGCCTGTTCTAGGTACCTCATTATTTTTATTTTTTAATTTTTTTCACTGTGTGGTTGCCTCTCACTCATGCCCCCAACTGGGGACCTGACGTGCAACCTAGTCATGTGCCCTGACTGGGAATTGAACCAGCGACACTTGGCTCGCAGGCCAACACTCAATCCACTGAGCCACAGCAGCCAGGGTTTCTAGGTACCTCATTAAATGGCATCATATGGCTTATGTCCTTTGTTTTATTAAAAGCTTTACCGAAAGTTGTTCATCATATTGGAAAATTATCATCACCAGTGACAAGATCACGTGTGGTATTTGAATCATCAATAAAATTTACATGCATCAGTCTGTTTGCCAATTTAATGTGTCCTAATTCAGTTATGTCTGAACAGTCTCACATTGAAATACATAGTATTTTATTATATTTGATATTTCTTTTCATTGCCAGGTTAGAGCATTATCTTTTATTATATTTTTATCCTCACCAGTGGATATGTTTATTGATTTTTAGAGAGAGGAAGGGAGAGAGAGACAGAGCCATGTGAGAGAAACATCGATTGGTTGCCTCCTCTATGTGCCCCGACAGAGGGTAGAACCTAGGTATGTGTCCTGCCTGGGAACTGAACCCATGACCTTTTGATTTACAAGAAGACACTCCAACCCACTGAACCACACTGGCCAGGGCTAGGCAATATCTTTTTTGAAAATTATGGATAGGCAGCACAAATAAGCTACTAATTGTATTTTAGGTTAGTCAATGGGCATTATAAATTATTTATTATAAAAAGGGGCTGAAAATCAGCTGCTTCTCTCCTACAGTCACTGACTAGTGATCAGCATGAGGGAACACGTCCCTGGAAGTGACGTGCTGTTGACCAACCTTACTACTGTCTGTGCTTACAACCTTACACAGCCAGCCTCATGCCCTAACAGGCAAACCTCAGACCACTCACTGAACGATGATGTCCAGGCCACCATTGCCTGACTATCATGGTCTGGCCAGGCAGCTGGGTAGGGATTTTTGCCCTGGCTCCACATTGGCTATTACAGTTCCTGCTATTCCCAGCTTTAATGATGGACATGGGCGTCCTAACCAAGTTCACTTCGGTTCAGTGTGTAGTGTACTTTTCCCCCTACTGCAATAGTACATTACTGATGAAAATCTGTTCTCACCACATTAGTCTAGCTTTGCTTATCTTCACACTGCAGAAAGATTATTGGCTGGCCCATCTCTTTTCAAGCACCACCTTGTTAAAAAAAAAAAAAAAAAAAATCAGTAAATGTAGCACAAAATGCCAGGCAGACCTTGGTCATCTCTGATCATAGGAAACGTTGCAAAAACGACCAGCAATGGAACAGTTGTATCTCAAACCTTCTTGAATTCTCTGGCAAGACTTAATGAGGACCTATTCAATCAGAAAAAAGGAGCTTGTATGAATTTCAAAAGACATGACACCTGGTCTCCTAAGTAACTCAGCCATAGCCCTTGCTGGTGTGGCTCAGTTGGTTAGGCATCATCCCACAAACTGAAAGGTCGTAGGTTCGATTCCCCATCAGGGCCCATGGCTAGATTGTGGTTCGGTTCCTGGTCTGGGTGTGTACAGAAGGCAGCTGATTGATGTTTCTCTCACACATTGAGGTTTTTCTCCCTCGTTTTCTCCCTTTCTTCCCCTCTCTCTAAAAAAATAAATAGATATTTGAAAAAATATGTCATCCATAATTTTGGAGAGACAGAGGGCTGCCCCCCCTTTTAAATATTTTATTTATTTATTTTTAGAGATAAGGGGGGAGAAAGAGAAGGAGAGAAACATCAGTGTGTGGTTGCCTCTCGCATGCCCCCAGCTGGGAACCTAGTCCAAAGTCCAGGCCTGTGCCCTGACTGGAAATCCAACTGGCAACACTTTGGTTCGCAGGCTAGCACTCAATCCACTGAGCCACACCAGCCAGGGCTGCCCTTTTGAAAATGGGGTAAATTCTACTATTAGTCACTCTCTTGGGAGGTAGCAAGGGCACAGAATTTAACTGAGGTGAGAACTAAGCAGATCCCAAGGGAACAGATGGGACTGGCCTTTTTCTGCTCAAGGTGACAGAGGTTGTTCTGAAACATGGCACCAGGAGTTTAGAAACTCTCGGATTCCTCAGGTTCTGATCCTGTAGGTCGGGTGGGGCCTGCCTGTGCGCCTGTGTTTAGGTCAGATGGCAATGACGATTTCCCTTCTTTCTGAGGTGCTCTGTCTGGGAAAAAAGTTCTGGGCCTCGTCACAGCTGTTTCCTGGGAAGCTCTCCCTTGTTCTTGTTCTCCTGGCTGGCGGCACAGGTGGACATGAGCAGGATCCTCTGGGCTGCCAGACCTCTAAGTCCCCAGTGTCTTTACTCTGAGGAAACCAGGGCTCACTCCCAGAACACAGACAACTTGGCCTGGAATACTATATATCGTTGTTTTCTCTTTGGTCCACTGTTATAGGTTGAAATTTGTCCCCCTTCCCCCACCCCAAGCCTTTTGAAATCCTAACTCCTTTAGAATGTGACCTAACAGGATCTCTACAGAGGTAATAAATTAAAATAAATTCATTAGCGTGAGCCCTAATCTGATCTGACTAGTGACCGGTAAGAGGAGGAAATATGGGCACAAGCACACGTGCAGGGAAGGTGCCATGTGGGCATGATGGCTGCCACAAGCCAAGGACAAGGGCCTGGAGCAGATTCTCCCTCATAGCCCTCAGAAGGACCCAGCCCTGCTGACACCTTGACCTTGCACTTCCAGCCTCCACAACAGGGAGGCAATTTCTTTCGTTCAAGCTGCCCAGTTGGTGGCACTTTGTTAGGGCAGGCCTAGCAAATGAATGCAGCTGACCCCTGAGCAGCAAGAGGGTTAGGGACACCAACACCCCACATGCTCAAAAATCCATGTAGAACTTAGGACTCCCCCAAAACTTAACACAAATACCCTACTGTTGACCTCAGAATCATTATCGATAACATAAACAATCGATTAACTCTTATTCTGTATGTTATATGTATCATACACTGTATTCTTATAATGATGTAAGTTAGAGAAAATAAAATATTATTAAGAAAATCATATGGAAGAGAAAATACATTCACAGTATTTATTGAAAAAATCCATGTATAAGTGAACCCATGCAATTCAAACTGTGTTGTTCAAGGGTCAACTGTACATCCATTTACCCCTGGGATTTCCTAGTCCCTACCCTTCTCTCCTCTCATCTGGCTCTTCTCTTTCCCCTCCACCCCCTCTCTTCTCTTCTGTTCCCTCCCCTGCACCCTCACCCCCTATTCCAGCATATTTCTTATGCACAGTGGTTAGCTATTTCTTTGCTCTGTGTCTTCTAAACTTGGCCCTCAGGGGCTGTCTCTGTTTCTCCCTTTGTATCTCAATAAGTTTTCCTAAACAGAAAAGTCCCTTCCCTAAGAGGAACTCTTGTGGCAGTTGTCAAGATGATGGCTTTTTCACCTGCTGCACCTCATCCAGGCTTGAGGACCCCAGCTCTCGAATGATCTGTGTTGTGTCCTTGGTGCTCACCTGGGAGACCTGTAGGCCTGCACAATATCAAGAACCTGTCACTTAAGCAAAAATTCAGGTGGGCAACCCATGTTTGTCAGCTGATGTTTGTATTCCCATAACCTTTCTGTAGAAAATGTACCAGCAGCCACAATATACAATCTTCATTTGATAATGGCCTTGATAAAGTTTGTGGATGGAATTGTGTTCCCCCCTAATCTGTGTGTTGAAGCCTTAACCCCCATAAGTGACTGTGTTCAGAGATGGGGACTTAAAGCGATGATTAAGTTAGAATGAGGTTGTGGGTGGGCCCTGACCCAGTATGACTGCTGTGCTTATAAGAAAGGAGATGAAGAAACAAGACACACACACAGAGAAGGTGGCCACCGGCAAGACAAGGAGCAACCAACCCTGCTGATGTCTTAGACTTCCAGTCTCCAAAATAAATGTCTGCTGTTTAAGCCACCTGGTGTGTGGTATTTTGTCATATCAGGCTGAGTAAACTAATACAATAGCCAAGTCCAAAGCACTCTGCTGAAGTATAACATAATATTTTTTATGAAATGAAAATGCTTACAAAAGAGTTTTACTTAGTAAGGATAACAGCAATAATATTTTGAAGTATTAGCCTGACATCTTTTTCCTACCCCAGTAAATCATGTCCCCTACAGCCTTCCAGCACCGATGCTAACCTGTAAATTGCAGGGAATGGGAGGGTGGGCAGTGCCTAGAATAAAAAGGCCATTGATGGGCTTTGGTTTTCTAAAGCTGACTTTGTTGATTCCATATTGAAATAATAGTTTTGAAAGCCAGGCTTTACAGAGAGAGAGAAAATATTTATTTTCTGAATTTTACAAGCTGCCTTTATGTATGGGCAGTTAGGTGGTCTGGCATTTAGACATATAGGCTGTAGGTCGAGAGAACTTAGGTTATTTCACAAGGGAAGTGCTGGGCGGGCAGGAAAAAGAGAGGAGGTAGAGGTAAAATAATCAGGTAGCTGTGTCCAGGCTTCTGCCCTGGCAGAGGGTCATGTTAGAAAGGCTGGGTGGTTTGAGGGACTCCCAGAGCTGTGGCTTTGTCCCAGGTACAGACAGGGGAAAGTCAGGTCCTAGAGAACTGCTGCATCCAACATGGTGGTACCCAGGTGGGGAGTTACAGAGGGCTCAGGAAAGGGCCTGGTCAGAGGGTAGAGGTAGTCACGCCCTGCAAGCGGGGCATAGATAAGACCCAGATAGTCTGTGTGTTCCTAGTGGAGAATAGAGAAGGTAGCTGAGTCAAGAGCCAGGAGACCTACTATGGGGCCACTCCGGGCCCCTGGGACCTGAAGCACAGGCTGTGTGGAGACAGCCAGGCCATGGGCTAAAGGAAGACATTGTCAAGACTCAGAGCATTTGCAGCACTGGTGGGAGCCAGATAGAGCCACTGTGTTGGGAGGGAACATGCAACCTGGGTACCCACGACCAGGTGGGACCAGAAGCTTTGACTTTTATGTAAGGATTGCAACTTGGATATGAAATTTCTCTCCTGTAACTGAGCTTGTTTTCCTACAATAACTAAAAGCAGGTTGGGGAAGGAGGTGATAGATAGCTTGAAAGAAGATTTTACCAGAAAGAGACCAAAGTAACCCCAGTAAGAGAGTGTTCAACTGGAAAAGACAGATAGACTTAGCTGTCAAGTTTGTGCACACTTCCTCCAACTGCCACCCTTTTCTACTTCAAGGCAAAGTAGAGTAACTTAGAGAAAACAAAGACGTAAACTTCTCTGGCACTTCTGAATGCACTGCACCAAGTTCTCAAACCGCTGTACCCCATGTGTGATTTCCTCCTACTTTCCAAGGATTTGACCCACCAGCTCTTGCCTCTGAGCTTCCTTGTTGGTAAATAAAATCAAGATAGAGGATGGTCTCTCCTTAGACCCCTGATTGTTTATGCTCCATGGTATGCAGTTATTTTGCTCCCTAATAATGTAATGTGTCCTAATAATAGCATGCCAACAATATTTTGATTTTGTTTGATTTATTTTAATGGGTTAATATAGGAGCTGGTAAATTTTTCTAAGAATCAGAGACCGAGAGCTGTCCTCGCCACTGCCACATGGAGACTCTGTACCAAATCTCACTTTTTTGTGTCCGAATGCCCCATCCTGAAGCTGAAGAAGCCGCCTAGGGCCATATGCGCTCGGCCACTGTGCTGTACACTCTGGCGGTGGTGTCTTACTTCTTCATCACGGAGGAAAAATTTATGCTGTTATCGTTGAACCTCTGAGTGTTGGCTCTATGACTGATGAACATGGACATCAGAGGCCAGTAGCTTTCTTGGCCTACAGAGTAAATGGACGATGTATTATGGAAGAACTTGCATCCAGCTTCCTGTTTACAATGGAAGGTCTAGGTTTCATAATGTTAGACCGATTCGGGGCTCCAAACATTCCAAAACTCAACAGATTTCTTCTCCTCTTCATTGGATTCATTTGTGTCCAGTGTGCTTTTTCGTGGCTCGAGTATTCATGAGAATGAAACTGCCAGCCCATTGGATGGGTTAGAGTCCCTTCTGAGAAATCTGTGGATACTGGGCTTGTTTCTGTTACTGAAGTTTTTTTTTTTTTCCTGTGTTCATTGCAGCGTTATTTTTATTTGTTTATTTATTTTTTAATTTTTGGTTTTTCAATTACAGTTGTCCCCTTTTCTCCCAATTTCTCTCCCCCACCCAACCCACCCCCTCTCCCGCAATCATATCCCTCCCCGTTGTCCATGTCCATGAGTCATTTATACACGTTCTTTGACTAGACCCTTCCCTTACTTATCCCCCTTCTCTCCCTCTCCCCTCCCCCCTATTGACTGCTATTCTGCTCTTTGTTCTATTTAGTTCCTTTGTTTGTGTTGTTCTTTAGTTCCCTGTATTAGGTGATATCATTATGGTATTTTTCTTTCTTTGCCTGGCTTATTTCACTAAGCATAATTCTCTCTAGTTCCATCCATGTTGTTGCAAATGGCAGGAGTTCCTTCTTTCTTTCTGCTACATAGTATTCCATTGTGTAAATGTACCACAGTTTTTTGATTCGCTCATCTACAGATGGGCACTTAGGTTGTTTCCAGCACTTAGCTATTGTAAACAGTGCTGCAATGAACATAGGGGTGCATAAGTTCTTTTGAATTGGTGTTTTAGATTCTTCGGGTATAATCCTAGTAGTGGAGTCACTGGTTCAAAAGGCAGTTCCATTTTTAGTTTTTTGAGGAAATTCCATACTGTTCTCCATAGTGGCTGCACCAGTCTGCATTCCCACCAACAGTGCAGTAGGGTTTCCGTTTCTCCACATCCTCGCCAGCACTTGTTGCTTGTTGATTTGTTGATGATGGCCATTCTGACAGGTGTAAGGTGGTATCTCATTGTGGTTTTTATTTGCATCTCCCTGATGGCTAATGATGTTGAGCATTTTTTCATGTGTCTATGAACCTTCTGTATGTCCTCTTCGGAGAAGTGTTTGTTCAGGTCCTTTGCCCATTTTTTTAATTGGGTTGTTTGTTTTCTTGATGTTGAGTCATATCAGCTCTTTATATATTTTGGAAATCAGTCCCCTGTCTGTGATGTCATTGGCAAATATGTTTTCCCATATGGTTGGTTTCCTTTTCATCTTGCTGATGTTTTCTTTTGCTGAGCAGAAACTCTTTAGTTTGATGTAATCCCATTTATTTATTTTTTCCTTTATTTCTCTTGCTTTAGGAGATGTATCCATGAAGAAATTGTTACATGAGATATCTGATATTTTCTTGCCTATGTTTTCCTCTAGGACTTTTATGGTGTCACGGCTTACATTTAAGTCTTTGATCCATCTGGAGTTTATTCTCGTGTGTGGTGTAAGTTGGTGGTCTAGTTTCATTTTTTTGCATATCCCTGTCCAGTTCTCCCAACACCATTTGTTAAAGAGGCTCCTCTCACTCCATTTTATGTTCCATCCTCCTTTATCAAATATTAGTTGACCATAGAGGCCTGGGTTTATTTCTGGACTCTCTATTCTGTTCCACTGATCTATATGTCTGTTCTTATGCCAGTATCAGACTGTTTTGATTACAGTGGCTTTGTAGTATTGTTTGATATCTGGTGTTTTGATTCCTCCTGCTGTGTTCTTCCGTCTCAAGATTGCTTTTGCTATTCAGGGTCTTTTTTGGTTCCATATGAATTTATGGAGTATTTGTTCTAGGTCTGTGAAATATGTCATTGGTATTTTAATAGGGATTGCATTGAATCTGTAAATTGCTTTGGGTATGTTACTGAAGTTTTAAAGGCTGAACCAGTCCTCTGATATGATAACTGGAAAGGATGGGAAGCAGTAGAAAAGAAGCAGCTAGCAGAAAACATGGGGAGCATGTTAAAGCTCGGACTGGAGTATCTTCCTGGTACCAAAGAGACAAGCTTATTACCCTGCTTTTCCTGCTGACCTAAACTGACATAACAGTGACATTAAGTAGCATTTTTCTTGGTTTTTAATTTCTTAAAGAAAATACACTCCTTTTCTACATCCGTAATATTGAATAGAGTGATTATTTTTTACAACCCTCTTAACATTTTTTGGAGAAGACATTTCTGCCTTTCAGAAATTAATGTAAAGTCAGGAAGGAGATCCCATAAGCAGAGAACTCTGGCCAGCTGGCCAGCTTTACCTGTGGTGTTTTGCCTTTAAAGAGAGTGTATGACAGTACATTATTTCAGATATGTATATAAGACTGTTTCTTGAGCAATTAGGTGTATGAAAGGAACAGAAGTAATTTAAACAATTATTTTTCTAAGGATCAGATAGTACCTATTTTAGGTTTTGGGGGACATTTGGTGAGTTACCCTTGTAGTGCAGAGGCAGCCTCAGGTAACGTGCAAATGCATAGGCTCAGGGGAGTTCCAACCAAATGTGCATTATGGGCACCAACATTTGAATTTTATATGATTTACATGTGTCACAAATATTCTTTAAAAACATACCCTCCCAACCATTTAAAAATGTAAAAACTCTTCTTAGCTTGTGGGCTGTACAAAAACAGTGGGTGGGATTTGACTGCAGGCTGTACTTTGCCAATCCCTGGGTAACAAAGAATTGTAAATATTTTATATATAAACTAATGGACTTTACTCTATCCTTAATTTTCAAAAATGAGATGGCAAATAGGATTTTTTGACGGTGAGGTGAGTCGACGTTGGCATCCCAATGCATCCGGGAAGGAACAATTCATCTCATTGAGGAAATACCATAGGCAAAGTCCAAGACAGGAAGAACATTGGCAGCAGGTTCTCAGGATTATACCTTTTTATGTATTTCAATTGATAATTAAAATCAAAGAAATAGGCAGGGAGGCCCAGTAAAGACAGAGTCAACGGTGGCTTCCTGGGCAATGGGAATCAGGTTAGGAGTCAAGTACCTCATCATCGTGTCCACCAGAGGGTCTGAGAAGTCCTGGTTACATGAAATAATAGAGCTCCTTACTGTCTAGGTTGAATCAAGCCAGGATTTTTGGTTGTCATCCGTGACGGCTTTAGATGGGAATGCAATCTGATAGCAAAAGGCGAACCTTCATTGGAAGCTGCAAAGCCACAGAGCTGATCTAGTGAAGACGCTAACTTAGTGATATGAGAAACCAATCTGAAAAACTCTTGAAAAATATAAAGAAGACAACTGTGAGGGGTGACCAAGTTAATAAATATAAATAATAGAGTCTGGAGATTTGAGCCAAGGTTTCTGGGGGCTCCTTAAGAAACAGAACAACAGAACCAGAAGCAATAATCAAAGATGAAATTGAGTCAATGTCACTCTAATAAAGTCAATTATAAAGGATGGAATTGAGGACAGCTTTTTGAAAAAAAACCCTTAAGTATGTAAATAGAAAAGAATCATCATATGATTCAAAATGAGTCTCTGCAACCATTATCTCACTTTCTCTAAGAAGTTCTGAATGAGAAAGATAAAGAAAAATATCTTTTAATATACCACCCATACATTCTTCTTGAAAAAACTTGCTTAAGACTGCCAACTTAGAGATAAATCCAAATTGGGAACCTAAGCATGAGTAAACCATCCTATAAAAAGGCCTTCAAGTGAAGAACTGAGGCGGGTCACCCTCAACGCCCTCAACTTGGTGGAAACTCACTGTCCAGCAGTGGCCTCAGGATCACGGATGAGAGAAAATAAGTAGCTCAAACACTGTATTTTGTCTGGGAGGAGGAAAGGTGACTGATCTCTCCAGGGGACAAAACCCCAATCAAGCCTTCCAAGCTTCTTTTATTGAGAAGGGTATCTGGGGGATAGAGAGTCAGGATACACAAATCATCAATCAATTTCACGTGCTTGAATTACTGTTAACAATCCCTGGTTACTAATGTAAGGAACACAGTGAGCATTCTGGATCATAGTCCACCAGGCATCCTGGCACTATATGGACATCAGGTGAATACACCTTCCGGGTACTTGATGTTACACAGGGTCTATAAGCTAACTTAAGAGATGAGAAAAACAGAGCAAGCTTCAAAGCAGAATATTCATTCTTTAAATCCAATTCCCAAGGTGACCCCCTGAATGGACTTTTGGGTCATGTCTGTCTCCAGCCTTCCCGGTCTTCCAGTCAAGACTTATAGGCCTCCCAGGGGGGCCTAGCTTGCAGTTGGGGTACAACTCCCAAAACCACGCAGGGCAGTCCCCTACAAAGAACTTCCTTGGTTTGGGCTCAGACAAAAGAATCCATAGGAGCTGTGTGCTTTCTGGCTAATTCTGCAGCCCTGGATGAAATTCAACACACTGGCTCTTTTCCTTAGTTACTCCTCTTTTGTTTCAACACCTTCCTTGGGCCAGAAAACTCATTTTTTTGCTTCTGTCCTCCTACCATGATCAGCATGTATCATTTTGTTTTGTGATTAGTGTTATGACCACCTAAAATAAGGATGTTGATATAGTGTAGCTAAAAATGACTTTATTTTACATATTTGGAACTCTGGGCTAAGACAATCAGAGAAAGAAAGCATTTTTTTCTCCTTTCTAGGCAGAGTTGCTTAGAGCAAGGCAATGGAAATTTTCAGAGTTTGGGGACTTAAGTAATGATTTTCTGCATCTAAAACCCATATTACAGGAGTTATTAATTTTTATTTTAATTCTTCTTTAAAAGACTACACAGGGGAACAATTTCTAACATAATTTCTATTCAGTTAGATTTTTCAGTTGTTTTAGACTTAAATAGGCCTGCTGACTTCAAAACTGCAGTTAGTTTTCTTCTAATGCACCAAGTTTTTCTCTACAGCTTATTTTAGTGCAACTACTCTAGGCTGGATCGAGCCTGGATTGAGGGAAGCACTGGTGCTCTCCTATTGACTGAGAGCAAACCTCTCTCAAATGGGGAGGGGTGGGGGATAACCTTGGACAGTGTGGTGAGAGGTTGCATGCCGCTCTATAAAGTGAATCGTATTCCAAAGTGTAGTCCGAGTTCTTGTCTGTATACAAGGAGTTAGCATAATTTATTTTTTATTTACATACGTACTTATTTCCTTTCCTTTAGATCATGTCTGCCTCTGCTATTTCTCATCATAAGTGTCTAAACAACCATGATTCATTTTGTTCTATCTGTGGCAAAGGACAAACATCAACGCATTTGTCAGGCAAGTCTATTTTGCATATTTTAAAGTAAAATTTTGTGATCAAGATAAATCTTGGGCCCCTCACAAGGTGTGCAAGCAGTGTGTCAAGAGTTTACGGATGTGGACGAAGGGAACACGTGATAAATTGCCACTTGGTATACCTATGGTTTGGCGAGAGCCCAGAGATCATTCAAGTGACTGTTACTTTTGTATAGTGAAAATGTCAGGATATAACAAGAAAAATAATGTAAAATAGAGTATCTTGGTCTACACCTAGTGCCTCATTCAGCTAAAATCCCAGTGCCAGTTTTTACTGAGCTACCTTCTTTCGAGAAACAGGAGTATGGTGAAGAACTAAGTGATGATAATGATGAAGATTTTGAAATTGAAGATGACTCAATTCATAAGGGATGTGATCAGCATGAGCTGAATGAGTTGGCATGAGATTTGGGACTATCCAAAAAGGGTTCAGAACTTCTAGCAACAAGACTGCATGAGAAAAACTTGCTTGAAAAAGAAGCGAAGGCATCCTACTTTCGATCAAGAGAAAGTGCATTTCTGCAGTACTTTCTAAGTGATGGTGGGTTTGTGTATTACCATAACATACATGGTTTAATGGAAGAATTGGGAATGCCAATCTCTAATGCAACTGAACGGTGACTGTTCATCAATAGCTCAAAGCGGAGCTTGAAGTGTGTCCTCCTCCACAATGGCCAGTTATTTGGTGCAGTCCCAGTTGGCCATTCAGTTTGTTTTCGTGAAGAATGCGAAGCCATAGAGAGTCATTGATCTGTTGCAATATCACAAGCACAATTGGATCATCTGTGCAGACCTTAAAATGGTCTGCCTCCTTCTTGGTCAGCAACGCAGATGCATCAAGTATCCCTGTTTTCTGTGTATGTGGGACAGCAGAGCTCGTGCATGAGAAGCATTGGGTGGAGTCGAATTGGCCTCCAAGATCTGACCTCAAACCTGGTGATCCAAACATTCTACATGAGCCCCTTGTTGACAGAAAGAACATTATATTCCTACCTCTGCACAGAAAACTGGGTCTCATGAAGCAGTTTGTTAAAGCTTTGCCAACTGAAGAGACTGTTTCAAGTATCTCACTTTGGCATTTCCTAGCCTATCGTTTCAAAAGATAAAATACCTTAGTATGTATGTTTGGTAGCATAACTTTACTACTTGTACACAGTTTGACTTACAGTAACAATATATAGCCTTTATATGAATAAAATAACTAAATAAACAGTGTATTCAGGTAATTTTTTCTTTATTTTTCTTTGTATGTACATTTTGTATAATGTTTGGGACAAAGGGAGGGTATCCTATACCTTAAAAAGTTGATGTGATAGAGAAAAACTGGGTTCATTTATGGATTCAGATGTCAAAAGTTAGTCAAAAAACAAGTGTCAGATCTAACTAAACAAAACCTATGTTCCCCAGTTTTTTTTAAAGTGTATTTTATTGATTATGTTGTTATAGTTGTCCCAATTTTTTTCCCTTTACTCCCCTCTGCTCAGTACCCCCTTTCCCTCCAGCAATCCCACTGCCTTTAGTTCATGTCCATGGGTCATGCATATAAGTTCTTTGGCTTCACCCTTTCCTATGTTATTCTTAACTTCACCCTGTCTATTTTGTACCAACCAATTATGCTTCTTAATCCCTGCACTATTTTCCCATTTCTCCCCCTTCTCCCTCCCAGCTGATAACCCTTCAAATGATCCCCATACCTATGATTCTGTTCCTGTTCTGGTTTGCTTAGTTGGATTTTGCTTTTATTTTTTAGATTCAGTTGTTGATAGTTGTGAGTTTGTTGTCATTTTAGTGTTCATAGTTTTGATCTTCTTTTTCTTAAGTAAGTCCCTTTGACATTTCATATAATAAGAGCTTGGTGTTAATGAGCTCCTTTAGCTTTACCTTCTCTGGGAAGCACTTTGTCTGCCCTTCCATTCTAAATGATAGCTTTGTTGGATAGAGTAGTCTTGGTTGTAGGTTCTTGCTTCTCATCACCTTGAATATATTTTGCCAGTCCCTTCTCGCATGTATAGTTTCTTTTGATAAATCAGTTAGTAGTCTTATAGGCACCCCTTTGTAGGTAACTCTCTGCTTATCTCTTGCTGCTTTTAAGATTCTCTCTTTATCTTGAACCTTTGGCATTTTAATTATGATGTATCTTGGGGTGGTCCTTTTTAGGTCTAGCTTGTTTGGGACTCTCTGTGCTTCCTGGACTTGTATGTCTATTTCCTTCACCAAATTTGGGCAGTTTTCCTTCATTATTTTCTCATATGAGTTTTCAATTTCTTGCTCTTTCTCTTCTCCTTTTGGCACCCCTGTGGTTCGGATGTTGGCATGTTCAAAGTTGTTCCAGAGGTTCCTAAGCCTCTGCTCATTTTTTTCAATTCTTGTTTCCTCATTCTGTACTGGTTGACTGTTTTTTTCTTCCTTGTGCTCCAAATCATTGATTTGAACCTTGGTTTTCTTCCCTTCACCATTGGTTTTGTGTAGATTTTCCTTCATTTCATTTAGCACAAACTTTCTTTCTTTACGCATTTGCCATACTTAAGCCTATCTGTCAAGCCTATGAGCATCTTTATCACCAGTGTTTTGAACTCTGCATCTGTTAGGTTGGCTATATCCTCATCTCTTAGGTTAGCTATCTCCTCGTCACTTAGTTCTCTCACTGGAACTTTGATTCATTCCCCCTTTTGGGCCATACATCTCTGTCTCCTCATCTTGACAGGTTCCTGTGTTTGTTTGCCTCTGTGTCTTAGGTAGAGCTGTCACTCCTGTTACATTGTAAGGGGCGGAGCCTTAGGGATTTGTCAGTACAGGGCGACGTGTTTCACCATGTTGTGGCGTTGTGTGTGTGGGAGCAGTCTGAGAGGGAACAATGCTGCCTGCTGAGCACTCACCCCTTTCAAGGCAGTTCTCTTACTTTTGTATGGGACTGGCGCCTCCCTAGCTCTTGCCCTGGGCTGTTGTCCCCAGAGTGAGTGTGTCTGCGGACATTCTAGGACTGTGGGGGACCTTTAAACAAGTGGACTCTGTTGAGAGATCGGCAGTTTCTTCCTCTGCCCCAACCGCCCCTGGTTTGCACAGTCAGAAGCAATGAGGCCTTATTTTCCCTGGCGCTGGGACCGTGAGCTGCAAGGTCAGGTCTGGTGCTGGGAGTGCTCCCCAGGTGTCCCTCCTTACTTTTTAAAATGTGTGACTGCACTTTCTGCCGGTCTGCTGCTGCCGCCGCTGCTGCCACCACCACCATACCGTGTCCTCTCTGCCCCAGCTATGCCCCCCCCTACCTGTCTGGATGAGTATTTCTTCTTTAAACCTTTGTTTGTTAGACTTCCATGCAGCTCAGTTTTCTGGAACTTCTGATTGTCTCTGGTTTTGAGGTAGCTGTAATCTTTCTTAGTTGTGGAGGGAGACACAGCGTGTCTATCTAGGCCTCGCTAGGCCTCCCCAGTGCTATTTTTAGAGTAGTTTTTAAACTCACACTAAAATTGAGAGGAGGATACAGAGATTTCCCAGAGACAATCCCCCCTAACACCCACACACACATGCAGAGCTTCCCCATTGCCAACCTTCCCAACCACCCAAGCTGTCATAGAGTTAGAATCATGGAATAGGTAACCTTTTCAGAATGGTCTCTTTCACTCAGTAATATGTCTTTAAGATTCTTCCATGGCTTTTCATGGCTTGGTAGCTCCTTTTTTTTAAGCTCTGAATAATATCCCACCATCTGGATAAACCACAGTTTATTTATCCATTTGCCTACTGAAGGGCATTTTGGTTGCTTCCAAGTTTTGGCAATTATGAATAAAGCTACTATAGACAACTGGGTGCAGGTTTTTGTGTGAACAGAAGTCTCAACTTCTTTGGGTGAACACCAAAGAGCCTGATTGCTGGTTCCTATGATAAGAGTATGTTTAGTTTTGTAAGAAACTGTTGTACTATTTTTTCAAAGTGGGCACACCATTTCACATTCCCACCACAATGAGTGAGCCTTCTTGTTGACCCGTGTCCTCTCCAGCATCCGGTGCCATCAGCGCTCTGGATTTTGGCCATTCCAATAGGTAAGTAGTGGCTTCTCCTTGTTTTAATTTGCATTTCCCTGAGGACATATGATGGGCAGCATCATTTCACATGCTTGTTTGCCATTGGCATATCTTCTATGGTGAAGTGTCTGTTAAGGTCTTTGGTCCATTGTTTAAATTGGGTTGGTTGTTTTCTCATTAAGTTTTAAGAGTTCTTTGTATATTTTGGATAACAGTCCTGCATCAGATATGTATTTTGCAAATATTTTCTCCCAGTCTGTGGCTTGTCTTTTTATTCTCTTGACATTATTCTTAGCAAAGCAGAAATTTAATTTTAATGAAGTTCAGCTTATCAATTTTTCTTCCATGGATCATGCCTTTGTTGCTTATCTACGAAGTCATTGCCAAATGCAAGGGCTTTGAGATCTTCTCTTATGTTATCTTCTAGGACTTTCATAGTTTTGTGTTTTGCATTTACATCTGTGGTCCATTCTGAGTTAACTTTTGTGAAGGGTATAAGGTTTGTGCCTAGATTAGACCTTGTGCATGTGCATGTCCAGTGGTTCCAGTACCATTTGGTGAACCAATTGTCTGCTCCATTGTATTGTCTTTGCTCTGTCAAAGATCAGTTCACTATATTTATCTGGGTCTATTCCTGGGCTCTCTGTTCTGTTCCACGGGTTGACCTATTCTTTTGCCAATATGATTTCTTTTTATTTGTTTTAGTTTTGACAAACTAATATGCCACCTGGTGGTGACCATGTTCCTGTTTTTCTTAATATTGTTAACATAGTTAGTGACCATACTATTACTATATTGCACAGAGTGCTGAAGTCTATAGGTATAACATGTTTATTTACTTATCCCATTTAGTCACCCATAAGCCCCTGTGAAGTCTGTTCCTCCCAGGCACCTAAATGCTCCTGAGTGTGCTCCTTCTATTCTCTCATTCAGTGGCCTTAGGGACCCCTCTACCATCCTCTCAGCATTCAAGCTTCCTTCTGGGGGTGGAGCTTGGGGGCAGCATCAGCCCCTCACCTCTTATGTGTCACTGAAAGAACATCACAGAAATAAGTAGATGCTATAATCACTCTCCCCATTTCGCAGATGAGGAAACTGAGGCACAGAATGATTAAGAAACTAGACAAAGGACATACAGTTAAGATGTGGTAGAACTCTAGAACCTTCCACACTGTATCATCTTCTCTTATTTGTGCTGTAAGGATGGGAACTCATGGGACACTGGGCTGTGGGCTGGCCAGGGAGAGGTTCAGACATGTGAAAGACACACTTGTTGTAGTCCCCCTCTGGATGGACCAGAAGAAGCAGGCCCAGTTGATGTCAGCAAGGAAGCCATGCCCAGTTCTGGAGTTAGGTAACTCCTGATGAGCTGGTAAATCCAACCAGAGCTGTGGGGCAGCCTTTGGGGCAGGTGGGTGTTATATGACCATGGAAAAGTCTAGAAGCAAGAAATATGTGAAAATCAAATGGAGCAACCAGGTGGCCACCAACAGCAGGGTCTGGGGCAGGCCATTCCCGAGAGCACTAGTGAGCAAAGCCAGGGTTCTGACTACCAAGCTTGTTATTGAGGCAGGGCCTCAGGGGTTGGGGACTTAGCATCCCAATAAACAGGCCATTTTTTCTACCTGCATTTGAGTCCAATTGAGAGATGGGATCAGGCAATGGAGGCCAACATATCATCTTTCTTACTGTCGAGGCTGTGAAGAATGTGGCTTATGTTAGTAGGTGAGGAAGCTTCCTGATGCTGAACCCCAGAATAAGGTGGACTTACCCAGTCACAGAAGCCCTTGGCCACCTGGGGCCTCTTCTGTGGGGACAGGGCTATTTCATCACCTAGGAGACAGAGGAGCAGGACCCATGCTGTCGTGGGCAGCTGGAAGCTGCGCCAAGTGTGCTCGAGATGTTTTTTTTCCCAAGTAAGTCACCCTCCAGCCCAAGGGTATGCTTCTTCACATACAAGGAACCAGCTGAAGAAGGGTGAGCCCCTCCTTGCTGCCTTCGTTAACACGGACACTGGGGAGCAAGACAGAGACACCACTGGTAGGACCAAGATGCAACGTGAAGGACAAGTTACAGAAATGAGGCCTAGGTTCAGTGGCTTGAACTGAAACAAAGGTCAGGAAGTCAATAATAGTTATGCAAGGTAAGTTTCTACATATTGGGCCAAATTTCCAACTAGGAAAAACTGTCAGTTGCAACAGCCTGCAGATGGGCTGCTTGCTGCCCACTCTTGCCCCACTGTAGCTCGTTTGCCAGAAAGAACTTTCTTAATCCAGATCTCATCACCTAAAATCCCTTCCACACCATCCTCTGTGCGGCCCACCAGGCATCACACTGTCTGCCCCACTCACCTCTCCCAGCTCATCTCCTGTTCTTCTCTATCCCTGTCTTAGCTTCAGCCACACTGGCCTTGTTTTGGTCCCTGGAACACTCCAAAAGTTGTTCCTGCCTTGGTACTTTTCATCAGTCATTCCCTTGGACTGTGTTCCAGGTCTTTGCTGCTGCATAACAGATTACCTTACAACTTAGAAGTTTAAAACAACAATCATTTTATTATTTTTTACAATTTTGTGGGGTAGAAATCTGGGCAGGGCTCAAATGGGCAATTGTTTTTTTTCCAGGTGGCATTGCTGTCAGTCACAGGCTTGTATTCAGCTGGTGGCTGGTCTGGTCTGGAGGGTCTAAGATGACTTCACTCACAAGTCAGTCCCTGGGTAGGGGTCTGGAAGGCTCTGGAAAGTTCTGTAAGGTTTTAGAAGACTGTGCTCCTTGGTCTCCCAGAACTCTTAGGATTTCTTCCTCTTAGAGTCAGGAGTCAGACCTTTTTCACTACGGATTTCTGAGGTGAGACCTGGGCTGTGAAATATTTGCGAAGCCATCCAGGTGATTTCACTGTGCAGGTTGGGTTCAGATATACGATTTACAATATTTCTCCCATACTGTAGGTGGTCTTTTCACTGTCATTATAGTGTCCTTTGATGCACTGAAGTTTTTAATTTTGATGAAATCCAATTGATCTATTTTTTCTTTCATGGTTTTTATTGCCATATTTGTGAATCCACTGCCAAGTTCAAGGTCATGATGTTTTACCCCTATGGTTTCTTCTTGGAATTGTACTGGTTTTGTTCTTACATGTAGGTCTTTGATCCATTTGCAGCTAATTTTTGTTTATGTGGGTGGGTAGACACTGGAATTTTCAAAAGCTTTTGTAATGATTCTAATGGCAGCCAAGGTTGAGAACCACTGCTCTGAATTGCTGAGGAAGAAGAGCTGGAGGGTCCTTGTGTATTTACATTTGAAGAAGGTGTGATAGGATTAGGCTGAAAGGCAAGAGCTGGTTCATTTGCTTTGGATAGAATCCAGCTTCATTATCAAGCTTGAGGGAGCTATTTAAAGAAATCATTCACTCTTCCGGTGGTCAGTGCTTGGAGGGCCCCAATGAGGGAGGCTGGTCTCCCTGGGGAGGCCACAGGACAGAGACAGGGGCTGCCGTGGGGGGCAAGTGCAGGCTGTATGCATGAACCAGAGTGCACATGTTCCGAAATGTGGTCTGGTTAGTTGGCAGGTAGGTAGTAGGCGGCAAGTGGCAAGCCTTCCTATGCCTCAGTTCCCAAGTAGGAACGTGGAAGCTACAACCTTTTTCTATACCTGGGATAAGTTACCTGTTACCCTACTTGCTCAGACTTTGGATTGTTTTGGATTGTTAAGTATGCCGATTGCAGAAAGCTATTACATGTGACTCACGTGAGGCTGCTAGCTTTCCAAGCATTAAGATACATTTGAATACAGATAATGTTATTGTTTTTTAATGAGTCATAAAGAACTGCAGCATTTTACAGTGCCTTAAGTCATCTCCCCAAGTCTGTTATGAGGCCACGTGCATTAGAGTCACTTAGCGAGCTTGTTAAAAATGCAGTTTTCTGGGCCCCAATCCAGACCAGTGAATCTGAGTCACTGGGATTAGAGACCAGGAACTTGGATTTGAGAACAGACTTCCATGTTTTAAAATGTGGCTCTTACATGCACTATTTGGGAACTATTGAGGTTCACCACTGTGAGCTCCAATGATCACTGTGTGGGAGCTACGGAAAGGAGATTGAACCTAAAATGTTTTCATTCTCTCACATATACTGGACATAATTTCCTTCAGGAAAGAACTAGGATAAATTTTTAACTGGTAATTTGCACATTTGCCTAAAATAGGGAGTATAAAGTTCAATTACATGATATTCTAACATAGTACATGCACGTGGTCGTCTACCTAAAAATACATTTATATATTCAGATACTCATTCCATAATGGCACCAAAATAGTTTTATCCAAATGACTTTGTATCTTCAAGAAATGAAACCTCTTTCTTGTTTGTAGCAGAGTAATTTGCCCTGTGGGGTTCCAAACCTCTCTAATGTCAAGACAAGACAGGGGTATTTTGTTGTCTCTCCATTTTACTTTTCAGCACCTCCACGACAGGTGCGCACTCCCCTGTAGGTGGTGCTTTCTAGCAATGCACTAGGCTGAGCTGACGTTAAGGGCAGCACCACTCAGGAAAAACACTCACAGCTGTAGCAGTTGCATTTGTTTATTAGTCTGAAGATATATTTTATCGTTAGAAGTGACTACAAGTTGGAAACCATCTAGACTTTTTGATTCTTTTAAAGAAAACCATTTATTTAAACCAGTTATTATTTGAGATCTAGAACAAAGTGTGCTGCAAGAGAGGGGCAGGACAGCAGAGGTGGGGTGAGCTGGTGCTAACTCAGGTATAGGCTATAGCTTGTGTAGGAGCATTGGCCCAATTGCCCACCAAAGACAGGCACACGGTATAAGGTACAGTGTCCTAGATGCGTGGCAATCTGAGGCTACATTCCACTAAGAATCCAAACCTGTTTGTCCAGTCCAAGGAGAAGCATATGACAGCTAGATTCCAGGCCTGTGGCTTCACAGAGCAGCAATTTTCAACTGGTGTGCCACAAGAATTTTTAAAACATGCAATCCTTGACTATTTATTTATTTATTATTGGGTTTCTTGGGGTGGCATTGATTAATAAAATTATATAGATTTCAGGTGTACAAGTCTATACTACATCATCTAATACCTGACTGTGTAGTCAGGGGCACTGACCTCTTTTCCCTTAGACTGTCAAACAAAAAAAACGACAATGGCCAACACAATAGCTGGCTGGCATACATGAATCAAAATTATACCTATTTTTTGTCAGATTAGCCAAAAATATAATACATTTTTTGGTGTGCCAAAGAATTTTCATAATTAGTTTATGTGTGTCATGAGATGGAAAAGGTTGAAAATCGCTGAGCTAAAGGGATATATATACATTCATGATGTTAAGCCCCTAAGGGCTGGGCAAGGCAGGAAATAGTGAGCTTTGACATTCAGGGGGATGATGGGAGCTGACAGAGGCATTGGGGACAAAACCAAGGAGGCCAGGTTCAGCGCAGGACACGAGACTGGGGTGCATGTGGGGTGACAAGCATGGGAACTGGGAATTAAGGTTGGAGCTCAGGCGAACAAGCCAGGCAGATGCTGTGTTTCGGGACCCCAGTGAGCCGCAGCAGCTGTTCTCATACTTGCCTGATGCTGTGCCCCCATGGCGGGATCCACCCCTTGCCAGCAGGAGCACCACCTGATTTAGAAAGGGAGTGCTCTGAAAGGAGAGAAACAGCAACAAATCAAGGCTTCACAGTATTTTAAAATGCTGTGTTGAATTGTGCCCAAATTAATTATGGCTTCAGGAGAGGGAACTTTCAGAGTCTAAGAGAGCACCTACGTCTTTCTGATGCCTGTCCTCCGTTTCTCTCTCTCTCATCCTCCCGCTGATACCCGCCTCCAGGCAGATTCCTCCTTTGGGTCCCCTGTGGTTCCCCTCATTACTCTCCTCTGCAGGATGCCAGATGCTCACAGGGCAAGTTATCCTCTTGTGGACAATTCCAGGTCCTCTTTATACTGTGCCTCCTTCTACAGTTATGTGTCCCTCACGCCTGAGGCCTGTCTTTGAGCCCTTCATTTGCAGATTTACTCAAGTGATGAGTAGCGTGTTCTGCATCTCCTTTCCCTGGACTTCACCTTCCTTAACCCTGCTGCTGGCTCTCCTGAGGAGTCTGTTCAGAGACCTGGGCACAGTTCAGCCATGCCTCCATCACTGTGTTCCCAGAACCCAAGCCCAGGTGCCAACCCGAGCTCCGCATCCCAGGCCTTCTCTCTCCCAGTGTTGGCTGTATTCACACTGTTGGGACTGTGTCCTGGTTCATTTTCCATAGTCTTCCTCATTTCTTGGAACTCCCTGAAGCAGCTGGGCTTTGCTATGAGGCAAAGGTGATGGTGACAGTCCTCATTGCCTGTCTAGTTCTTGCTAGTTTCACCCTCTGAGGTAGGAGGAACAAGAGCCCTCATCACTAGCTGGCACTGGTGCTTGCTGGCTAGTCTTATAGAGTGGCCGCTCTGCTTTGCCTGTGTCTCCAGTATTGCCCTAAAACTCTTCTCGCCATCCTCAGCCCCCTAATATCAATGCTTTTCTTCACCACGCCTGAGCTTGCCATGTTTTCTCAGACCTTCCTGCCACCTTCAGACAGATTTTTTTTTTTTTTTTTGCTATTGCTCTTTCTGTTTAATAAAATTAGTGGTTTTTAAAGCTTGGTATATGTACATTATTCGCACTGTCCAATTTTCCCACTATGTTGCTGTGCTCATAGTGGTCCCCATAGCTTATAAGTAAAAGTGTGCTGGGGTGGATCCCGCTGTGATGAGTACTGAGTTGGAGAGTAGGGCCTCCAGCTCGGAGAAAGGCTATCGTACAGCTGCACATGGCCACCTACTCAGGCAAGTTGTCTCCTAGAAGGTGGCTCTTCTGGTCTGGCATTTGTCCTGACCGCTGCCCCAGCAGAACAATGTAGGTGACCGTGGAGTTTATGCATGGCACATCTGCAGGCAATCGCAGTCCTATGGACTCCAACAGGAAGGTCATCTCCTACAGTTGAGCAGTTCAGCATCGGCAAGTAAACTTGGAGATTCTGAGCTTCAACCACTGAGGAATGCCTGCCCCAAACATTCTTATATTGTTTGAAAGCACTGACACCTCGCAGGTGGCAGAACAATACAGGCATTGGGGTTTCTGGAGGGGCACAAGGACCTGGTCCTCCCTCTGTACCCCTCCCCTTGCACTGATTTGGCCTCAGGATACTCCCCCCTTGTCACTGAAGTCCTCTGAAACACAGGAAAGAAGAGCTTACTTTTTATCAGAAGATAGTGTTTAAAAACATCAGTGGCTGGCCCCACCCATCTGCGTGCTCCTTTTGGATCCTTCATCACACAAAGTCGAGTCTCATGTCCCCCCTTCCAACACAGGCACTGTCATCCTATCTATTTCTAGAATGGAGACCAAACAACAAGAAGTGAATCCTCAACAGGGTGTTCTGTCTGCTCATATCAAAGACTGGTGAGACCTGGCCGGTATGGCTCAGTTGGATCATTGTGCAGGGTTCAATCCCGCTCAGGGCACATACATAGGCTGCAAGTTCAATCTCTGGTCCTGGCACATACCACACCTGATCTGGGCCTGGATGGGAGACAACTAATCCGATACTTCTTTCTCTTTCTTCCTCTCTCTCTAAAAGCAACGAAGAAATGTCCTTTGGTGAGGAAAAATAAAATAGAATAAAATAACTGGTGAATTCTGAGTCTCACGCTATTTTGACTATAATTAAGGGAAAAAAAAAAACAGGCTTAGAATTTTACACTGATAACTACTGGTTCCTTTCCTTCCCTCCCTCCTTCTTCCTCCCTGTATCATCTGTTGTCCTCTGTCATCAGAACCTGAGCAGGAAACAAGAATGGCAGAGGTAGCATTTTCAGAGTTCTTTTGGTACAAGATCACTGTCTTGGAAGTGAATGAAGGTGGAGCCTGGAGGCTTGCTCAGCGCTCAGCACACACCCCATTCATAAACCCTCCTCCTTCTCCATCCCACTGTGACAAGGCCAGTGGTCAGTGAACTTGAAAACTATAAATTGTTGGTGATGCAATTTTCCTAAAGAGAGGAAATGAAGAATAAAAAGAAGTAGGGAGAAATAGAGACTATACAGTGCCTGATACAAATAGATTTCTGGCAGTTCTGACAATCAGGGAAATACACTTAAGTGTGGAGTTTGTAATATCTGAACAGAAAATAACACACACAATCCATTGTAAAGACACTTCCTTTTTTTGGTCAACTTCCCAACCCTAGTTCCAGAAATACGTTCATCTGATTTCGTTTACTATATATTAGAATTGTCTTTTTTAGAGTTTCTCATTAAGAGAATCATACAACATATAGTTTTCTGGGGTCTGGCTCCAAAGAACATAATAATATAACTCATCATAATTACAGTCATGTAGAGCTTAATGACAGGGATATGCTCTGAGAAATATGTTGTTAGGCAATGTCATCGTTGTGTGAAATCACAGGGTGCACTTACACACACCGAGGTGGTTTGGCCCACTACATGCCTCGGTGACATGGCCTAGCCTACTGCCCCAGGGCTACACACCTGTACAGCGTGTTACTGTGCTGAATACTGTAGGAGATTATAATATAAAAGTAAGTATTTGAATATCTAAACATATCTAAGCATAGAAAAGGTACAGTAATAATAGAGTATAAAAGATTAAAAAATGACGCACCTGTGTAGGGCACTTAGCATGGATGGAGCTTGAAGGACAGAAGAGCTCTGGCTGAGTCAGTGAGTGGTGAGTGACTGTGAAGGCCTGGGGCAATACCACCACTGTTGACGTTATAAACACTGTATGCTTGGGTTGCACTAAATTATTTTTTAAACTTACTTTCTTCAGTAATAAATTAGCTTACTGTAACTTTTTTACTTTATAAACTTTAAATTTTTTAAAACTTTTTGAATCTTGCAGTAAACTAACTTAAAACACAAACACATGGTACAGCTGTACAGAAATAGTTCCTTTTTTATGCCCTTATTCTATGAGCATTCTCTATTAATTTTTTAACTTTTTAAATTTCTTTGTTAAAAGCTAAGACATAAGCACACACATTAGCCTAGGCCTACCCAGTATCAGGATCATCAACATCATTGTCTCCCACCTTCTCATTTTGTCCCACTGGAGTGTCTTCAGGGACAACAGCATGCTGTCATGTCCTATGACAACAACGCACTCCCCTGGAACAGCTCTGACTGAGGCTCTGATTGAGCAGGTGCCATTCTTTTTAGAACTATGTCCATGGTGGTTTGCTTGGTTTCTTTTGCTTTCTCTTTTTAATTATAGTTTTGTCTGTGAATAGATCATGCACCATTAACAGCCCTTGGCTTCTTGGTGTTGGGTCTGTATTTTCAAACTTTTTAAGAAGCTAATTGAGGTCTACTAAAGCTTCTGCTAAACCCTCCACTGGTCATGTTCCTGGGGGTGTTGTTCTTGTTCTCCTGCAGTTTCCTTGTCTTTCGCTCTTCTTCAGCTCTGCGTCCTGTTCAGTTCCAACCTCTCCTCCTTAGTCAGTTCCTCAGGAGCCACCTCTAGAAGCTCCTCAGTATCATCCTAGCCATAGCCAGGTGCAAGTTGTTTGCCATCTCAATCACAGCCTTGATTATTGCAGCCTTTGAGCTACAACCTTACAAGGGCTATGACATCATTAGGTGATAAGGATTTTCCAGCTCCATTATACTCCTATGGCACCATCAGTGTCATATGTGTGGTCTGTCGTTGACTGACACAATGTTATGCAGTGCATGACTGTCTGATGTGACTCCTCCATGAGATTTTGCATATCATTAGTTCATTACTTTATATTTCCCTGCAGTATTGCATCACAGGGATGTATCACATTTTGTTCAGTCATTCATCAGTTGATACAAATTTGGATTGTTTCCAGTTTTTTGGCTATTGTAAACATTCATGTACAAATCTGTATGTAGATATATGTTTCCATTTCTCTTGGTTAAACACTTAAGAGTAGAGTTGCTCGGTTGCCTGTAAAGTATATGCTTACCTTTAAAAGAAACTGCTAAAGTGGTTGAATCACTTTATTTTCACTAATATATCACAATTCCCATTGTATTATCAGTCTTTTTAATTTTAGCCATTCTAATTTGTGTGTAATGGTAGCTCACTGTGGTTTAGTGACATCAAGCATTTTTTTCATGTGTTTATTGGCCGTTCATACATCTTCTTTTGTTAAGTGTCAACTAAAATCTTTTGCCCATTAAAAAAGTAAGTTGTTTTCAGGAGACTTCCGGCCAAGATGAAGGCCTAGACTGACACACCCCATCTCCCTCCACAACTAAGACAGAATACAACTATTGCAAAACCAGCAATAACCAGAAGTTATAGAAAATAAATGGAAGTCCAATGTATAAAGTTATAAAGAAGTGGTGCTCATCTGGACATGTAGGAGAGGCAAAGCCGGGGAGGAGAGGTCAAGTTATGCTGTCCACGGCAGCAGCAGTAACAGCAGCAGGACAGTGGTAAGCTAGACACCCATATTTAAGGGGAGTTGAGAAGCGCCTGAGGAGCACCCCCGGCTGCAGACCAGACCCATCAGCTTGCGATTCCAAAGCCGGGGAAGACAGGCTCCCATTGCCTTGGACTGTGAGGCCCGGTGGGGGTGGGGACAGAGGAGGAGGCTCCCAGTCTCTCAGCAGAGATTGAATGGCAGGAATTCATCTTGGACCCCCACCCCTGCAGAAAACACCCGGTTGTGACGAGTGCACATGGCTCCCCCCTCTATAGCGTAAGAGGTGTGACATCCCTGCCCAGGAAGAAAAGGTAAACACAAAACTGTTCAGGATGGCACAGATCATGATAGAGATCCCAGTGGCACAGCTGACCAGACAGCAAATTTCTAATCTAATGAAGCAGCAGATAGAAAATCTTTCTGAGGCACAGTTCAGAGCTTTGCTTATAAAAGTGCTTACAGACCTAACAGCAGATCTTAAACAAGACAGGGAAGGAATGAAGGCTAGTCCTGCTGAAATGAACAAAAGCACATATGAAACTAGTGGTGAGGGCAAGAAAACCAGGGATCAAATCAACAAATCAGAACATAGGGAAGGAACAAATAGTCAACCAGTGCAGAAAGAGGATACGAGAAGTGAGGAAAATGAGGAGAGGCTCAGAAACTTATCAGACAGCTATAAGCAGGCTAACATTCGAATCATAGGGTTGCCAGAAGGTGAAGAAAAACTAGAACTGGAAAAATTATGTGAAAAAACAATGAAGCAGAACTTCCCTAACTTTGGGGAGGAAATAGACTTACAGGTCCAGGAAGCACAGAGAGTTCCAAAATAATTGGACCTAGGGAGAACCACACCAAGACACATTATAATCAAAATCTCAAAAATTAAGGATAAAGAGAGAATCTTAAAAGCAGCAAGAGAGAAGAAAAGAATCATGTACAAAGGGGTCCCAATTAGACTGTCAGCCGATTTCTCAAAAGAAACTCTGCAGGCAAGAAGGGACTGACAAGAAATATTCAAAGTAATGAAAAGCAAAAACCTACAACCACAAATACTCTATCCAGCGAAGCTGTCATTCAGAATAGAAGGGCAGAGAAAGTGCTTCCAGGACAAAATAAAACTGAAGGAGTTCATCAGATTCAAACCTCTGTTTTATGAGATGTTAAATGGACTTATTTAGGAGAAAGGATCAAAACTATGAACATTAAAATGAAAGCTGTATCACAACAACTAACAACAGAAGCTAGGGACTGAAACAAAGGCAAACTAAGTAGGCAACGAGAGTGCTAAAAGAATTATAGGCATGGGGAACATTATGTGGGGGTCAGCTGGGAGGTGGAAAGGGAAAAGGGAGGGAGATGATGCAGGAATTAAGAAGCATAGTAGGAGGGAGTGGAGTAGACAGGAAGATGTTGAGAAGAACTATATGCACAACCAATGGGCATGGGCTAAGGGGTGGGGGAGCGGACAACTGAAGGGAGGGATGTCACTGGGTGGAGGGGAACAAAAGGAAAAGAAATTGGGACAACTGTAACAGCATAATCAATAAAGCATATTTTTTAAAAAAAGTAAGTTGTTTTATTATTGAGCCGTAAGAATTCTTTTAATAATCTGGACGCATAATTTTTTAAATTTATGAATATTTTCTCCTAGTCTGTGCTTTGCCCTTTTCCTTTCTTAATGGTTCCCATCAGAACAGTCATTTTTAATTTGCTAAAATATAATTTAATCATTTTTTTCCTCTTATAGTATGTATTACTTGTGTCCCATCTTGGAAGCCTTTGCCATTGATAGGGTCATTCTTTTCTTCTAACAGATTTATAATTTTGCTTGTATATTTATATCTATGTTCCTATTTAGGTTTTGTGTATGGCGTAAAGTATAAGTTAAGGTTCAATTTTTTCTTATATGGTTGTCAAGTGCCAGGACAATTAAGGGAATGTGTTCTCATTTATGTTTAATGGTATTATTGATATGATATGGGTTGAAGTGTACCAAATTGTTATATTTTTTCCAAGTTTTTTTATTTGTTTAATCCATTTTTTGCTCCTCTGTCTCTCATTTCCTGTTTTTTATTTTGAGCAAATCAAATTCTGTTTAGTATTCTATTTTAATTCCTTTATTAGCCTTTTTACTTACACTTGTATTATTAATTTCTTTTTTTTAAATCCTTACTCAGAAAGATTTTTCATTGCTTTTAGAAAGAGAGGAAGGGAGAGAGAGAGAGAGAGAGAGATGTCAAATGGTACGTGCCCCAACTGGGGATAAAATCCATCACCTGGGCATGTGCCCTGACTGGGAATTGAACCCACAACCTTTCACTCTGTGGGACAACACTCCAACCAACTGAGCCACACTGACCAGGGCTTAAATAGTTTTAGTGATCACTCTAGGGGTTACATTGTGCACCACTGGCTTATCATAATCTACTTAGAGTTAATGTTGTACTATTTCATCTAAAATATAAATATATTACAAAAGCATAATTCCATTTGCTGCAGTTTAATTATATCTACTTAATAAGTGACCCCAAAATTTAATAACATAAACAAACATTTATTATGCATATGGATTATTTGGGTCAGTAAATAGGGCTCCTGGACCCAATTCCAACATGGGATCAACATACCATGTTGGGCATCATCAGGGTGTCCAAGAATTGAACTCGATTCTGACACTGTCTACCCTGAGATAGCATCAGATTCCACAGGTTAAGTGTTCAGTTCTACAAGACTGCAGCCCCCGCCCACACCCTCCACATGCACTTTAGACACCAGCCACAAGACCAGGCTCTTACCTGTGCTTCTGACCAACAGGCTATAGATTGGAGGTTCCACCAACTCCCTCCAACTTGGAATGCCAATCACAAGTCCAGGTTATTATCTGTACTCTGACCGACTGGCTATAAATCAGAGGTTACCCAACCGCCTCCTTGGGTTTTATCAATTTGTTGGACTAGCTCACAAAGCTCAGAAGCACACTACTAAGTAGATCAGCAGTTTATTATAAAAGGGTATAATTCAAGAACAGATGGGTGGAGCAGACGCATAAGGCAAGATGTGTGGGAAAGGGCATGGAACTTCCATGCCCTCTCTGCTTGTGCCTCCTTCCTAATACTTTCGCCAGCCTGTAAACTCTCCAAATTCTGTTTTTTTAGATTTTATGGGGGTTTTATTACATAGTCATGTTTGGTTGAATCAGTTGGCCATTGCCAACTGATTCAACCTCTAGATCAGTGGTTCTCAATCTTCCTTATGCCGCGACCCTTTCATACAGTTCCTCATGTTGTGGTGACTCCCAACCATAAAATTATTTTCGTTGTTACTTCATAACTGTAATATTGCTACTGTTATGAATCGTAATGTAAATATCTGATATGCAGGATGTATTTTCATTGTTACAAATTGAACATAATTAAAGCATAGTGAATAATCACAAAACAATATGTAATTATATATGTGTTTTCCGATGGTCTTAGGCGACCCCTGTGAAAGGGTCGTTCAACCCCCAACGGGATCGTGACTCACAGGTTGAGAACCGCTGCTCTATATCCTCTTGCCTCTAATCACATGGTTGGTTCTCCTGGCAACCACACCCCCTCAGATGCTTTCTAAAAGTCATCTCATTTAACAAAACTAAAGACACCCTTTTCCACTCTCAACACTTAGGAAATTTCAAGCGTTTGGGGAGCTGTGAATCAGGAATTGTAAATCAGGACCAAATATACATTAAAAATATATTTTGGTCATGTCACTTATATTTCCTATAAGTTACAATATTACAGTCAGAAATTTGGACAGGGAAGAGCAGTGATAAATAGTCTCTGTTCTTAAACATCTAGGAACTCAACTAGAAGACTTGAATCCGGGGGTGGAATTGTCCGAAGATCCATTTCATTGTATATATAGCAATTGGTTCTGGCTGTTGGTTGGTACCCTAGCTGAATCTGTCAGCTGGAACACCTACACATGGTCCCTCCAGGTGGCCTGAGCAGTGACATAAGGGCTGCATCAGAAGGATAATCATTCTGAGAGAAAGATTGAATCAGGTGGAAAGTAAACTGCTCTCTCCAACCTCACTTTGGAAGTTACTCAGAGTATCTTTTGCTACAATCTACTGGTTAAAGCAGGTGCTGCAAAGGCCAGGCCATATTCAACGGGGAGGGAATTAGTCTCCCCTCTTTTATGGAAGGACTGTCAAGGAGCAACTCTAGAATCAGAGGTATTGCTAGGGACTTTTTTGAAAAACATAATCTACCACAGTCTGTCCTCTAGCTACAATAATTCATCTTTCTCATGTGCCCAAATACTCACTTCTCCTTCATGACTCCCTGAAGTCATCCTTTTTTAAAATCCTCACTCGAGGATATGTTTTGTTGATTTTAGAGAGAGAGGAAGGAGGGGCAGAAAGAGAGAGAGAGAGAGAGAGATCAATTTGAGAAATATTGATTGGTTGCCTCCCATAGGCTCCCCAACTGGGAATTGAACTCATGACCTTCTGGTATACAGGATAACACTAACCAACTGAGCCACCTGGCCAGAGCTGAAGTCATCCGTTTATGGCATCAGGCTCAGCCTCAAGGTCTAGGATCTCATCGCCCACATCAGATCCAGCTGTGGATGAGGCGCCTTGGGCATGCGCCTCACATACAGCCTATCATCTCTTGATTTGAAGCACTATAAATTTAAGGCACAAGTTATCTGCTCCCCTCACAACAAATAGTGGTGGGACAGACATATGCTAAGTAGTAAGACATTGTCATTCAAAAGGGGAGAGGACACCAGAATTACTGGTCCACAGTAATTCTGCAATTCAGCCAGACACCACTTCCAGTTCCTTGATCAGATCTCAGCCTTTCTATCTGAGAATGAGTTTCCATTGTTCTGCCCTTAAGTCATCCCTTCTTTTTCATAACAAATGCCCAGTGTTTGCAGCTGCTGTCTTCCAGCTGCTTTTTGTGGTAGTAGTGGTTTAGGGCCCAGGGGCTTCTCTTCATTTTGTGTTGTCTCTGTCACTTATAAGTCAAGCTGGTTAGTGTTGTCACTACAATTCTTTTTACAGCTTTGTCATCCTTCTATGAATTTATTATAGATCACAATTTTGTACAAAAGCCATACTCTGAATTTCATCAAAACAAATTTTTCTCTATCTGGGGGTTTCTGTAAGGCTGCCAAGGGCCAAAAAACCTTAAAATTCTTATAAATGTTATTGTCACCGGAAAATATTTGTAGCATGCTCTTAAGAGGGCCTTGGGTCTGACTGAGTAAGTCTTGGAGGCACTCAAGTAGATCTTTCGGAGGTCTTAACAGGTGATCTTATAACCCCACAGTAGACTGGGTCTTTGTTCTGATGCCTTTTCTAAATTTGAAAATTTTGAAAAGATTGGGAATAAAAAACATAGTTTTTTAACCCAATAAGTTCTGGCTCCTTCATATTTTCTATACATTTCACTTGAAAATGAAATATTAGCTCATCTTTGCCCTTTCCCATTTCTCTCTAGGCAGCTAGGAGAATCCAGGGGTACTTCCAACACCCAACCTGGGATTCTTGGTTGCTTCATGAAGATTAGGGATGCATTACATTTTATACATTACCACAGGCAACAGAGTTGCAAAGTTTTCTACCCATATATAACGAAGTCCTTTCTCTTCAGCTTCCAATCTTTCCTTAATGTTTCTTTAAGACCTTCCTGACAGACTCCTGGAGCTGTCAGACTTCTCTTCAACACCTCTGAGGCCCTTTACACTTTCATCAACACTCTCTCAAGATCCTTCCAGTGTCTGCCCACTGTGTGGTCCCAAAGCCATTCCCACATGCTTTTGTTTAATTTGTTTGTTTTGTTATCACAAAATACCCCCTTCTCTGTTCCAGTTAATTTAGTTGCATAACAAATGAACCCCAAGTTTGGAGACCTAGAGAAACTTTTATTATGCCATGAGTTCCACAGCTTGAGAGCTTGGGCAGGATGCAGTGAGGATGGCCTGTCTGCTTCTTAATGTTGGGAACTCAGCCAGAGGACTTGACAGGGGAGCCTGGAAACATCCGAAAGATCATGCCTGTGTCCGCCGCAGACGCTGGTTCTTGATTGGGACATTTGCTGAGCACATTAGCTGGAATGCTTGCATGTGGGCTTTCCAAGTAGCCTGGGCTTCTTTGCAATGTGCTTTCATGGGTGTCAAGAGGGAGCAACCCTAGAGACAAAGAGAACCGGATGAGAGGCATGTTGCCCTTTCTGCCTTAGCTTCGGAAGTCTTCCAGAGTATCTGTATCAATGATATACTTGCAAGATTTTAATTTGTAGAGGTGACTGAGGGGTGACAGAGAGGGGTTGATGCCATTGGAAGAAGAATTTATTACATTGCCCAAAGAGAACAGCGTGCCACACAGAGCCAAGTAGGGAAGCACCCTTTGGTTGGGAGGAAGGAGCTGGAGCAAGGGGAGAGCATGGTAGGGAGTTTACATCATGTTTTCTGTAAAAAAGCCAGGCTGGCCAGGGAAAGCTTAGGCATGGAGAGGTTCAATGTCAGTGGGCTCTGGGCTATGGGGGTGGTCTCTAGATGTCGGGTACCTTGCCCCGGGTGGTTCAGAGCAGGGAAAGGTTTGGCTTTGTGTGTAAGAATTAGATAAAGGAGGTATTTGAGAATATGGATTTAGGATTGACTGGTTTGCCTATAAAGGGCATGTTCCTAACTTAGTTCTTTTATTATCTTGGGAATTAGCTAGACCTAGGAGGATAGTCTCTCTTTAGCCAGCATTGTCTCCCCCCCCACCCCCCAGCCAGGATGTGAAAACATAAAAAACATAATATAATGTTTTTGGCCACATTCTAGTTTTGAAAGAAGTCATAAAGTCCAGCCTATATTCAGGGAGAGGGTAGTTAGACTCTGACTTTGGAAGGAAATATCTAGAGTCTGGAAGGGCATGTAGAACTAATATTTTTGTTGACATTAAGAAAATATACAATTTTCCACAACTGTCCTATTGTTGCCAAGTATTTTTATTTCTGGATATATTATGAACCTCTTAATTCTGTGCTATTCTATGTGCTTTAAACAGTCAGTTGTCTTTTAAAGAAATTAAGAGAAGGAAAATAAAATAATACTTTATATTTAGTCTTTTATTTACCATTTTCAATATCCTTCATTTCTTCTTGTAAATTCATATTCTGTAGACCTGGAATCACTTCTCTCCAACCTCAAAATTTTTATTTGATATTTATTGCAGAGAGTGTTTACTTTAAAAATTATTTTAGCTTTTGTTTATCTAAAAATCTTTATTACATCCTCATTTTTGAAGAATATTCTCATTGGATCTAACAGAACTATTACTTTTTACCACTTTAAAGATGCCATACCATTAGCCCTGGCCTCCATTATTTCTCATAAAACTCAGCCATATTTTGTATCATTGTTTCTTTGGATGTAATATATATTCTTCTCCCTCCTCTATCCGTCCCCCACCCCCCCAACCCCCCGCAACTGACTGCTTTTTAGGTTTTTCTTTTTGGCATTTTCAGGAGTTTGACCATGATGTTTTAAGGTGGTTTTTCTTTGTATTTATCTTGTTGGGGTTTACTGAGCTTCTTGGATCTAAAATTGATGTTTTTCATGATATTGACTGATTTTGATCATTAATTTGTCAATGTTTTTCTGCTTCTTTTTCTCCTTTCTTTCTGGGACTCTAATCACTAATATGTTAGATGACTTTATATTTCTCCATTGAGGCTCTGTTCATTTTTTCCCCAATTCTTTTCTGTTTTTCAGTTTGGACAATTTCTGTTCATCTGTGTTCAAGCCCCACTAATCATTTCTTTTGTTATTATGCACATCCAGCAAACCTTGCATCTCAGGTATCATAGAGTATAAAAATTTATAATAATCCTAGGATTTTTATTTTATTCTCTTTCATTTCTCAGCTTAGACTCCCCATCCATTTACTCATATGTCTGTCTTTTCTTTTAGATCCTTGAACATCTTTAGAACAGGACTATAATAATCTAGGGCCCTTTTTCTGCTAATTCCAAAATCTGGGTCATCTTAGAATCTCTTTCTATTTTAAAATTATTGTTATGAAGCACATTTTCTCATTTCTTTGTATATTCAGCAATTTTTTAATAATATGCTGGACAGTGTGAATGATATGATGTTATCCAACATTAAAATTGATGAATTTTGTTTTTGTCCTTTTATATCCTCTCAGGTTATTTTCATTCTTTGTTAGAATGAGGTTATTTTGCCTTGTCTTTAGCTTTAGCAGGAGTCAGTAAACTTTAGCTTGTGCACTAAATCCAACCTATGGCCTATTTTTGTGGAGCCTGTGAACTAAGAATATTTTTTTGTTTTGTTTTTGGTAGATACGTCCTTTACAACTATTGGAATATAGAGGCTCCCCCTTTACCTTTTCACCCCATCCTCACTCTGCAATTTATCTGTTGAAGGGACTGTAATATATTTGCCTGATTTTTTTTTCACGGCCTGGATTTTGCTGTTTGCATTTCTGTTGTCTCATTTCACATGGCTCTGATTTTCTGCAAACTGGCAGTTGAATTTAGAGGCTTGATGAGATTCGGTTTTGATATTTTTGGCAAGACTTCTTCACAGAAGTGGCGTGTCGAGACATTTCCTCATCTCAGAACAGTCGCCCTGGCATGCTTGCAGTGGCTGAGCAAAGGGTGGAGGGCAAAACCCTTCACTCTGCCCCAGTCACAAAAGGGATGTTCCACACAATGCTGGGGCTCATGGAGATCCCCACCCACAGACAAAGGGCCAGAGGATGTGTAGGTCATATCTGGCATGGAAAATGATACATATAAAAGGCAAGTCTCCTATTGGCTAGTGACTTCCATTTTATTAAAATCAAAAGAATTTTTTAAATGGTCTTGTTTAGAGAGAAACAGCCTCTAATTTAGACATCAAAAGCTGTAGTCAAAGTCTTAGTCTATATAATTAGGTATAAAAATCAGGATGCCTAATTTGTACACATATTATGATATCAACTCTCTAAACTAAAAAAAGTAAGGATGCAGCACTAATAAGCCAGTGAATGCAGGTATTAAACATAATAGTTAATAATATCATGAAAAGAGAGGCCACCAGATACTGTGTGTCTCCCAATAAAATGACACCAAGATTTGGAAACAGGCTAAATGGCCATCAGTAGATAAGTGGATAAAAAAAGCTGTGGTACATTTACACAATGAAATATTATGCAGCAGTAAAAAAGAAGAAATTCACATTTTGCAATAGCATGGATGGACCTAGAGAAAATTGTGTTACGTTAATTAAGCTAATCAGCAACAGAAAAATACTACATGATCTCACTTATATGTGGAATCTAATGAACACAGTAAGCTAACGAACAAAATACTAACAGAAACTGAGATACATTAAACAGACTGACAGCTGCTGGAAAGCAGGTGAGGGTTGGGAATGAGATGAAAGATGGTGAAGGGATCAACCAAAGAACATTTATGCATAACCCATGACCACAGACAACAATATAGGGGCTGGTTTGGGGATGGTAGAGGGTGGGCCTGGGAGGAGGTGGGGAAAGAGAGAAAAAGCAGGAACAACTGTAACAGCATAAACAACGGAAATAATATAAAATGAAATTGGGGCTGAGAAAAGTTCATAGTCTTCATGAAGATAATTCTTCTGGGGATCCCCCTAATCTCAGGTTATTAAAAATCTTTCTTAAACATCATTTGCAATAACTATAATAATCTCTATAGATTCACCAGAGTTTACTTAACTCTCCTATTAATGGTGACTATTTAGGTTGCTCACATTTTCTTTTTCATATGCATATAGAGCTGAGGAGAACATCTTTCAGCAAGGGGGTCTGGGAAATGTAGTCTTTAGTGTTCTGGGCTCTGAGGGCAGGAAGACATTGGGGGTAGTGTCCACACCAGGTGAGTGAAACCCCAGTGTCTGCCACAACCCATATTCGGACTGCCCATTTGCCTTATTGTCTCTTCTACTCGCCACGTGCTTTGATCCTTGATTAACTTGTTCAACATATTTATGGTAAATTTATTTTCCCAGTTTGCTACTTGCCTTTTAGAGTTGTTGAAAAGTCAAATATTGAATTTTTTAAACTTGTTTTTATGTTCAGAAAATTTCTGCCCACTCAGAAATCAGATATCATTTATATATTTCCTTTCTTCCTTCCTTCCCTCCTTTCTCCCTTTCCTTTTTCTTTGCTCTTCCTTTTCTTCTTTTAT
Organism: Furipterus horrens; assembly: GCF_987537825.1. Lineage (NCBI taxonomy): Eukaryota > Metazoa > Chordata > Mammalia > Chiroptera > Furipteridae > Furipterus > Furipterus horrens. The sequence continues at coordinate 54,522,273 of NW_028327180.1, read as the reverse complement.
TTTATTACATTTAATTCTTTAATCCTTCCAGAATTGATTTTGGTTTATGATAAGAGAGAAGAATTTATATGACTTTTTTCTTTTGTTGACCAAACATGTCATTGACTTCTACTGAATAACTGAAATTCTTGGACAGTGAAGAGCCTTTTGCAAAGACAGCAAGCTGGGAGTGTCTAGTCCTCGCCCTTGGCAATTGGCATCTTCAGGTTAAACAATATGTAGAGACTAGTGGCAATATCTCCAAAGGTTTCTCAGACATCAGTTTATCCTTTAGAACAAAAAGTTTATTCACCATAAAACTCAAAATAGTAACTATTTTTAAACTTTTGATTAGAATTTTATCAACTCCAACATAGTTGGTCATTTATTAGGCCCCTGCTGCATACCAGGTTCTATGCAATCCTTGGCATTGACTTCATGGCAGTGACTTGGTTATCCAGGGAAAGACAAAGGGGGAATAACCAATAATTGAAGTTTTAGGAATAAATTCTTTTGGAACATGAGGTCTACAGCACCAACTGTGTCTATTTTTGTTGACTCAACACTCAGCTCAATGCCTGGCATCTGGCAAGCACTCCAGGGATTTACTGAATAAAACTGAATTGACAAGAAACTCTGGATGCTGAGGAGTTTATGAACCACAGATTCCCTTTCTTTAGTGACAGAACTTTAAGCTCCTTTGGGAGGCAGTGAGTCAAAATGTGGCATATTTAAATATATTTTTTTGGAGAGATAATTCATAATTTTAATCAAACGCTGAGAAGATTCTATAACCACTCTCCTCCCCCAATTAAGAAACATTGTTCTTACTAAAATATACTCTTGTAGATAGGTTTTTGCGCACACACACACACACACACACACACACATACACACAACTTAATTACTCCCCAAGACATAGATTTCAGGAAGGCAGTTGAGTGTATTTTTCAGAGAAATGTGCTTAGTTCCTTCAAGGAAATCGAAAAAGTGCTTTCTCCTTTCCAAAGTGCTTCAGAGGTTATTGGTACAGGAAGAACCCCAGACGGAGGCGAAGTGCTAACAAAACTCATCAACCTGACTAACCCGCTGGCAGCGTCACCTGTTCTCACGTGTTTCGAGGGCCCAGCAGTATGCCACATGAACTATCACTGCAGGCTGGACACCTCCAGGGAAGTTCCCTGTGCAGTCACACACTTGTGGGAGGACAGTCCCTGGCAGCGACTCAGCCCCTGAGGGGACGCAGGAGCCGGTGAGAAAGGTCAAGCTGGGATATGGCAGGCCTGGCCTGAGAAAACTGAGTGGCCTGTCACAGCGCTGCAGCAACAGAACAGCCACCCTGGGGGTCTACCTCGGGGTGGTCCCGTTTGCATTAGCTGCGCTGGGCGTGGTGCCCTCCAGGTCACACTGCAAATCGCGTGTGCACACACACAGTTGCCTGGTCCAAGAACAACGGGGGCTTTTTAGAAAAAGCAAACAAAAACAAAATCCAGGAATTAGAACTCATAATTAAAGTTTTGAGCAAAGCTATATGCAAATGCATCTTCCAAATAAAAAAAAGAAATCCCGAAACAGGCTTTTCCTATGAAAATCAGTTTTTACCCAAAAGGCACTGTCTAGAGAAAGCTTGATTGAACCAGCAGGCCATCTCGTGTTCAGTGTGGGGCTACGCTCCGCGCACCAGTACCAAGGAGGATGTGGAAATGTCCACTAGATGGCGCCCCAGTCCAAGCAAATACAGTATTCCTCAACCTTGGCAAGGGGACAGATTTCAGCATTAATGCCAATATCCTGCAGGCAAATTAACACAAGGCAAATTGATTCTTCACCTAGATATTTCAGTTTCTACTAGACTTCCTTTTTTTTCTGCTACTCTATACTCAGCTTTAAAAAAAACAGGCAGCAAAAAAACACTGTTGTTGCCTCATTTCTTTGACTCTATTCCTAAAAAGATGTGCGTAAATTAATTAATGATATTACACACTTAGGAAAATGGTTTTCAAGTTATTGGCAGTGACACCCACCACTTTAGCTGTACAGGAGTAAGAGAGATGAATTTGGAGTTGGAAAGACATTTTGGGAACTTGGTTCCTCCTGTGGTTGTGACTACAGTCAGGGCTGGGGGCCTCAGTTTCCTCACTGAGGATAACAATAATACCTTACTAGTTAGATAAAAAAAGACAAAGCAGTAACAAGAAAGAAGTTTCCTTTATTCACTAGTGATGCAGGCTAAAACACTGACGGCTGAAATTAGGTGTAGAATTGATTTTAAAATATTCCAAGGGAACACAGGATGGGCGGAGCAGGGCTAAGGGGGAAAAATTGGGACAGCTGTAATAGAATAACAATAAAAAATGATTAAAAAAAAATATATATATATATTCCAAGGGAACAAAAGAGGAATGGATGAAAGGAAGACTAGCAAATGTTTGAAAATGAGTGAGCACTCATATGTTAGTGTGTCTACTCTTGTATGTTTAAAATGTTCCATAATAAATGGTTAGAGCAAACTTCCAGTACAAGGCTGGTGTGAGGATGGAGGGAGAGGCTGTTAAGTGCTGAACAATTGTAAACTACTGTTGATCTCTTCTGTACTTGAGGGGTCTGTAAAATGAGGGATCTGCATGAGCAGCATGGTAAGATCCTCTTACCACCTCATTTTTATGACTGTCTACTGCCAGCCTGTCTGTAAGTGCACACTCCTGGGAACAGGTGTCTCCTCAGGCATCCATTCTCCCAGGAGAGGCCTTCTTTGCCATCTCATCTAAATCTTCACCTTATGGCCTCACCCTCACGCTTAGATTTATTTTCTTCCTATTACTAATCACTCCCAGTGTTACGGACTGTGTCCCCTCACCACCAAATTCATATGTTGAAGTCCCAACTCCAAAAATGACTCTGAAGATAGGGTTTTTCAGGAGGCAATTGAGATGAATGAGGTGATAAAAGTGGGCCCCGATTGGTGTCCATACAACAAGAGGAAGAGACACCAGGAAAGCAATGGACACAGAGGAAAGGCCATGTGAGAACACAGCAGGAGGGTGGCCATCTGTGAGCCAAGGATGAGGCTTCAGGAGAAACCAACCTTGGTGCCACCTTGACCTTGGACGTCCAGCCTCCAGAACTGGGAGAAATAAATTTCTGTTGCTTATCCACCTAGTCAGGGTATTTCGTTATGGCAGCCAGAGAAGACTAATATGGCCAGAAATCATCTTTCTGCTTTATTTCGGTGTTTCTAATCTGACTCCCAACCAGAAGGTAAATACTGTGGCACAGCACCTGCCACATAGCTAGATGCACATATGGATGAACTTGATGTGCTGGAGGCTCTCATTTTACACTTATTTATTTTTTAGAGGAAAGTCCCTTGAAGAGTGACTTTTATAAATGTACAATAGTTTTAAATCAGAAGGTACATGTGCTGGGGAAGGGGCAGCGTCACTAGAAATGCTGTTGTTCTTCCCTATCAGCTGCTCCTTGCCATGAGCGCCCCAGGCCCACTGAAAAGTTTAGCCAGGGTCCAGGAACCAGAATGTCCTGTGCCTGGGCATGATGCTGGATTGTAGAAACACACTGTGGACATGCTCGGACCCCCACCTGGCTTGTTCTGACTTACCATATAATTCCACTGAAATTTATACCATCAGAAGATGAAAAGGTCAGTCTTAAAAGCAGGACCATCCCACTTGCACTCTGCTGCCAGGATGTGGGAGGACGGGCTGCTCCTGCACAGACATTTGCCACTGTCGCAACTTAAAATAATACTTAGAGTCACATTTTATTTATTCATGTTTTCTACATCTTTTTTTAAAAATAAACTTTATTTTGGATTTATTTTTGATTTACAGAAAATTTGCAAAGATAGTAGAGAGTTCCTATATACCCTTCACTTAGCTTCCCCTAATGTGACCATCTTACACTGTGATGGTACATTTGTCAAAATTAAGAAACTAGCATTGGGCCCTGGCCAGGCTGCTCAGTGGGTTGGAGAGTCATCCCGTACACCAAAAGGCTATGGGTTCAATCACCCGTCAGGGCATGAATGGAAGGCAACTAGTCAATATGTTTCTCTCTATCTCTCTCCTTCCTCTCTCTCTAAAATCGACAAACATATTCTTGGGCAAGGATTAAAAAAACTAGCACTGGTACGTTAGTATTGACCAAACTCCAGACTTCCCTTGGGTTTCACCAATTTTTACATTTCTGTCCCTTTCTTGTTCCAGGATGCAGTCCAGGGTCTCACATTGCACATAGTTTTCACATCTCCTTTACCTCTTCCAGGCTATGAGACTTTCTCAGTCTTTCCTTGTTGTTAATTATCTAGACATTCTTGAAAAGAACTGGTCAGGTATTTCTTTTTTTTTTTTAAGTATATTTTATTGATTATATTGTTACAATAGCTCCAATTTTTTCCCCTTTGCTCCCCTCTGCCCAGCACCCCCCTCCTCCAACAATCTCCCCCAAGTCCATGCCCATGGGTCATACATACAAGCTCTCCTGCCTCACCCTTTCATATATTCTTCTTCTTCTTTTTAAAAAATTAATTAATTAATCAATCAATCAATTAATTATTTTAACAATAATAAGTAACAATCCCTCCCTCTCAGACTTAAGGCCCTTTATAATCTTATTAAGGGCAATGGGTGAAGGTCTCAAGCTCCTCTAGCTGCTTCAAGCTGGACATGGTCATCATCCTACCTACCCTTGGGTCCAGAAATCCCTAATAAGAGTGGGGGTGTGGAGGGAAGGGAGGCCTTCCCACACGGGGAAGGATCGTACAGACTCCAGGTCGGTTGGCTGTCCCCGGACAATGGCATGCTTGATTTAACAGGCTGGCATCCTTGTTGTATTCTGGAGGCAACAGATTTGGCAACAGGGTTAAAAGACATCATTCAATCCATAACCACTAAATGACAAAAGGCAGGGATTAATTTTTCAATGTCCCACATTAGGGAAAAGAAGGGCTTCTTTGGAGGAAGGTGTGCCAGGTACATCTCACCTGTCCAAAACCCTTTTGCCCATTATACTTAGTTTGGGCTGAGGGAAATATTTTAGGTTTCCCCCCTTTCAAACCTCTGGGCTCTTTCTGTCCAAGCCATTAGGATAGAAAAGAGAAACCAGTTTTAAAGTGAAGCCCACAGACCACTCCATTCTTCACCAACCCAGCCACTTAGTTCAGCCAAACCATTGAGTCTCAAGAAGCAGCGATGCAGACAGGATTAAGTGAGGCCTATACATACAGACAATCACTCAGGTAATGAGATCATAGGCTTATGCCCTTTGAAAACAGAAAACACATGTTAATTTATGTAACATAACCCACATACAAGTCTCTAAATCTGTAGGACTGTCTTATTGGAAAGACACCCAGTTGCAAGGCATTTGACATTCTTCTTGCCTGTAAATTAAACATCTTTGATAATGCCACAGACATAGTTTAACTTTCAAATGAAAACAAATTTTAAATGAAAAGAAACTTTAAAGATGGTTAGCTGCACTACTTTATAGTCTACCACTGAGCATTGTGATTTTCCTTGACACACGATTTTTCTCCTTAAGATTACCCTCCTTGTCATTAAAGGGACTGCATTAAGTCCATTTTTAATTTATCCTGTTCATTTGCATAAACACAACAAGAGCAGAAAATGATCACTTATGATCTTTAGTTCTGCTTTGCTGGAACTTGTGCAAGGAACATTTAAGGTGACCTTCAGTCTGCCCTTCAAGGCACAGAAGCAGAACCACATACCTGGCATTTAGCCTTACCTGTAAACACCTGTGTTTTCCAAGTCCTTCTGGTTTTCCATTGTGCCTTAAGGTCCCTTCTAGCATCTTTCAGGAAAACAACCTCCATTCCTTCCCTGAAAAGATTGCCATGAACCGCGCATCCATCCAAGGTACCAGGCCTTTTATCTCGTGGGCTTTTATTATCTTTTAAAGTCAATCCCTGTTCCTCAGGGCTTTTTGGTAACAACCAGAGCCCAAGCATGTCTCCTTTAGGCATGACATTCCAGTCAAAGTCTTAGTCAAAAAAACCTCTATGAATAACTGGTCTTATTAGTTTTATGCAAAGAAACCTATGTCATTACTTACTTCTTTAGAATGCCAAACTCTGGAAGGATCAGATAGGGAGAAAAATATACAATGTGAAGGAAACTTCTTGTCCTTCTAATATTCACTGAACTTGCATTTCTATTCTTTATATTTTCATTTTTTCACCCACTAAAAATTTTTTTGTTTGTATTTCCATTACAGTTGTCCCACTTTTTTCTCCCTCTTGCTTCCCTGCACCCTGCCCCCTCTTCTCCCACATTCAGTCCCCACCCAGTTGTCCATGTCCATGGGTCATTTATACATGTGCTTTGACTAGACCCTTCCCCTTCTTAGCCCCTTCTCTCCCTCCCATCTCCCCCTTTGTTACTGTTAGTTTATTCCTTGTTTACATACCTCTGGTTCAATTTTGCTCATTTGTTTGTGTTCATTAGTTTCCTGTAATAGGTGATAGCATAAGGTATTTTTCTTTTGTTGCCTGGCTTATTTCACTAAGCATAATTCTCCCTAGTTCCAACCATGTTGTTGCAAATGGTAGAAGTTTCTTCTTTCTTTCAGCACTTATTCATTGTCATTTTCCCCTTTTGTACTCATGTTCCTCTCTGTCTCTCTCTGTTTCTTCATCTTCTTAAAGCAGACCCTTTAGCATCTCTTGCAATGCTGGTTTGGTGGAGATGTATTCTTTTAGCCTTCTTTTGTCTTGGAAACTCCTTATTTCACCTTCCATTTTGAATGAGAACCTTGCTGGGTAGAGTATTCTTGGTTGTAGGCCTTTGCTTTTCATTGCTTGGAATATTTTTTGCCATTCCCTTCTGGCTTGTAGTGTTTCTGCTGAGAAATCTGATGATAGCCTTATTGGAGCTCCCTTGTATGTTATTAGTTGTTTCTCTCTTGCTGCTTTATGATTCTCTCTTTGTCTTTGAATGTTATCATTTTAATAATGATGTGTCTTGGAGTGGGCCTGTTGAGGTTAATTTTCCTTGGAACCCTCTGTGCTTCCTGGACTTGGGTGACTTTTTCTCTCCTGATGTGAGGGAAGTTTTTTGTCATTAGTTTTTCAAAGAGGTTTTCTATCCCTTGCTCATCTTCTCTCCTTCTGGTATTTCTATGATACAGATATTATTACATTTCATGTTGTCCTGCAGCTCTCTTAAAACCTCTTCATTCTTTTTTTAGTCTTTTTTCATTTTGTTGCACTGTCTGGGAATTTTTTTCTACGTTGTCCTGCAGCTCGCTGATCCAATCTTCTGCTTCCTCTAGCCTGCTTTTAATTCCTTCTACTGTGTTCTTCAATTCAGAGATCGTATTCTTCATTTCCTCCTGGCTCTTATTGATAGCTTCTATGTCCTTTTTCATGCTGGTGTAATTCTCAGTAAGTTTCTTCTAGTTTTTCTGGAGTTCCTTGTAGTTTCCGCTGAGCTCATTGAGCTTCTCCATAATCCATGCTTTCAATTCCATATCTGATAGTTGGCTCCCCTCTATTTCATTTAGCACTCTTTCTGGGGATTCTACCTTTCCTTTTGATGGGGGGTTGTTTCTCTGTCTCCCCATTTTTGTGACTCCTATTGTTTGTTGGTGCCTCTTAGAATGATCTGCACTTCCTGGATCTGCCCCTGGGGGTGTCAGATCCTGTACCAGTCTGGACCTAGGCAGCCTATTGGAGTCTTCCAGGGACCTACTGCCTTCGTCTGTCTCCTTTAGTTGTTAATCCATTCAATCTGTGATTAGCCGTCAGGCTTAAGGACTGTGGGTGTGGCAGCTTAATTCCTATAGGCAGGGCTTTTGCTTCCCCTCAGGCTGACGGCACTTGGAGGTGGGGGGAGTGGTCTGCCTGCAGTACTGGGGCTGAGTCAGCACTGGGACCCGGATGACTGCTTCCCCAGTTCTCCCCTCAAAGCCACCATGCCAAACTCTCCCCAAGTGTCTTCAGTCCTCTCTGCCTTCCCTCTGCTTGAGCCCAGGGTAAGTGGGGGCAAAATATTTTTGTATGTGATCCACTTAAGAGCTCTTTTTCTCCAGCTGTTTCTCTCTGGCTAGCAAGAAACCCTGTGGCTTTTTGCTTTTCTCAGCTGATACTATGTTACTTTCCACTCTGTTGCTGTAGGCTGGGAAGCCCAGCTGGGGGTTTAGACCCTGCCCTTCTCAGGGGGAATCCCCGGCTGCTGAGCTGTTTCTCAGTCCCTTCAGCTGCCACCCATGTGAGCCCAGCCAGCCCTCCGCGTCTCCGCACTCCCTACCAGTCACGTTGTGATGTAGCGGCCTTTTCTGTCTCTCTGTGGTTATAAGACTTCTGTCCAGCTGGTGTTCGGTTGGTTATTCCAGATGACTTCTCCAAAATTAAGTTGTAAATCCAGACTAGTTCTGGGAGGAGGTTAGTGTAGCTTCCACTTACTCTTCTGCCATCTTGTTTGATTCTTGGTCAGGTATTTCTTAGAATGTCCACCAGTCTGTGTTTGTCTGAAATTTTCCTCATGATTAGATTAGGGACATGGGATTTAGAAAGATGGTCACTGGCATGACATGCTGTTCTCATCACAGCACGAGGGGGTCCAGGGTAGCCTCATGGCATCGTGGGTGCTGTTAACCTGACCTTGGTTAAGCTTATGTTTTCTGGGTCTCTCCCAGTGATGGTAGGGGCACCACCCCCGGAAGGGGGTGGGTGTCTGTATATATTATTTGGAATTCTTCTGTAAACAAGATGCATCTCTTCTCCCTATTTATTTATTTATTTATTCATTCCACTATTTATTTTCATCTGTATAGACTTGTGTAAAAAGTAAATATTTTATGCCTTTGGAACAATTCAGTTCACATGTAGAAAGATACTGATACGCTAAGTTATTAAAAATCAGCATTAATTGAAGTGCTTCCCAAGGGGAGAAAGGAACCGCCCAGCTGTTCCCGATGGGCTCCCAGCCTCAGCAGCTGTGCGCACGCTCCATGCCTCCTGGGGGACTCAGCTCCCATTGCCACCTGTCCTGACCCAGCAGGCCTCACACATGGTGATCATGGTGTTGCGATGCCCTCATCTGGGTCCCCAATTTTCCCTCCCTCCCACTCCTTTTAAATAAACTTTTTTGGGGGAGATTAATTTTAGATTTACAGAAAAGTTACTCCACACCCACTTTCAGCTTCTCCCAGTATTATCATTTTACATGATCATGGCACATTTGTCAAAACTAAGACCGGGGACATGGGCAATAGCTTCCCACTGAGCCAAGTCCAGGAGTCAGGCCTGTCTGCTTCCTGACCCGCCCCCAGGAGTCCCAGCCCATCTAGAGCCCAGCTGTTCACCCAAAGCAGAGGCCAGACATGGACACCCATCAAGCCCATGGTCAGACAGAAATTTCTCCCGAGACACCTATCTGAAAAGATGAACTAATGTGCACCAAACACCCTTTAGGTTTTGGGGAGTACTTCCCAGTCTTTAATACTTTAATAAACAAATGCATTCATTTAACTTACTCTTGCCCTTTTTTATTTCATTTTAGAATATAGTGACTAAAAATATGTTCTTTCCCACATCCACTTCTATGAACATCTATTAATTACCACAGCTGCTCTGCCCTCTGTATAACATCAGGCGTATGAAGGACCAAAAAGGCATAGACCTGCATGGAAGGAAGTTGGAACAGGATGGGGGAGAGGGCAGGCCCACAAACATAACTATAATGAAGGCAGAACACAAGGGAGACATTTCCCAAGCAGAGAAACTGACTGTGTCGCTGTTCTTTAAAGTCATTCTGGGGTTTCCAAATACATTCGAGGTTAAAGATGTTCTTGGTACGCCTTTGAAAGTCCTCCAAGATTGTTACTATTTTCTCTCTTATCTTTTGAATACTGGCCACAGAGAACTTCTTCTAGAGCCTTGAATGGTGACGCTGCCTTATCTCTGGACCTTCTCGCCTGCTATTCATGTGCATGGACCACCCTAGGGCTCCTCATGCTTTCCTGACCAATTGTTGCACATGAGTCTTCCAGTTCTTCCCGAACCACGCTTCTTCAGAGATATGCTCCCCAGCCTGGACCAAGTTAGAGACTCTTGTCACGCCCTCCCAAAGCATCCCAACATTTCCTTTTCCAACAGTCATTACGTTTTCATGGTGACCAGCACTGACTGCCTTCTTGCCTTGGGTGCCCACATGCCATGCTCCCTGCCGTGTCTCCAGTGCCTAGGATGGAGCCTGGGCCACCATGCATTGTGGAATGAAGAAGTGAATGAACACAATGAGAGATAAGTGGATAAGAAGTATAAGCAAAGTAGTTTTAGGGTTTCAGTAGAGGAGAAAGGGCACTTAGTTGTTGAGACCAAGAAGCGTTCCTGGCGGAGCTGGTTTCCGCACCGCCGTGCCGGCTGGAAAGGCCCAGCTGGCCCGCCAAGCATTTCTGATCAAAGTCAGCATAAGGAACAGTGTGGGAGCAGGAGAGAGGGGCAAATTAGGGCAACGGAGAGTGACCCATTTTGTTTAAAGCCTAGAAAGGATGTAAGGAAAAAAAGGCAAAGAAGAAGCATGATACTAGGGAGACTACTTTATAGGATCAGTAGGTAAGTGAACTTGGTAGCCATTTAATAACTATTTTTAAAAGGAACAGGCATCTCATGAAATACTGAGCTTCCCACCACTAAAAACATTTAATCAAAGTCCCAATGACAATCTGCTTCAGAATACTGTGATAAGTGTTCCTACTTTGGATCAGAGCTTGGACTAGGCAACAATCCTAAAGTCTCCTTCTAATTTAAGGTTCCATGACTCTGGTCCCTCTCGATTTTTTTTGATAAATGTAGCTGACCAAGGAGCTGGCATGATTAAACTCAGCTTTAGGGAGAGAAAACCAGAGGGATTACTTCTGGAAGGAGCTAGCCTGCAGGCTTGGACCTCAGGAAGGATGTCCAGCAAGAGGAAAGGAGGGGGCTTTATCTTGTTCAGAGAAGTGATCGTCGGGATTGTGAACGTGAGTGAATTCACCAAGGGTGTGAGTGTAAAAGGAGAGGGAAGAGGGTTGAAGGCAGAGACAGAAGGTGCTCTTGGGGAGGCAGTGGGGGGTGGGGGGAGAGGGGCCAAGGACTACAGGGCTGTGGAAGCAGAGGGAGAAAGGAGATGCTATTCTGTGGGCTCCAGTCCACCAAGAACAGGTCGGTGGGTTGTGCCCAGAGGGCCATTGCTTACCTTTGAGAAAGCAGTTTCAGGGAGCAGGTGGGGAGACACCAATGGAGAAGGTGGAGAGCAGAAGGAAGGGGGATGGCAAAGGTGACTGTGGGTTTTGGAAGTTGGGTGGTTAAGAGCTGAGAGCAGGAGCTTGTGGAAGGAGAGGGTGAAGGGAAAGTGCTTTGGCTTCACTTTAGCAGAGAGTAAGTGTGGTGAAGAAAGTGCAATCGGGGGAGAAGACATCGAAAAGAGAAGGCAGAGAGGTGACCCCTGTGGGCCCAGTGGAGGTGAGAGGCACTGGGTAGAGGGTGACTTTGGCAAAGAGGCCAGTGCCACCCTTTGCAGAGTGTGCAGCGTTAGAAAAGAGGGTGGTGAAGACTCAGAGGGATGGCAGGTCCATGCAGGAAAATGAGATGCTGTGATCTCAGTGAAACTGAAGATGAAGTTATTCCAAAGACTCTGAAGCAAAGAGGCCAGGAGTCTTTAGACAACGGACATGACCAGGAAGAGTTTAACAGCAGAAATGAATGAAGGAATTACGAAGTGCCAGTGGGAACAAATGCAGACCATGGGATTGTGTCTTTTCTTCACTCCTGCTCTGCAACAGGAAAGGAGAAATCAGTGGCTGGTTGTCCCTCGTGGATGTCATAAAAAATGAGGAGGTGATTCTGGCCAAGATGGAGGCCTAGACAGACATGCTGAATCTCCCTCCACAAATAAGAAGGAATACAACTACCTCAAAACTAGAGATAATGAGGAGTTCCAGAAAATCAAACCACATGCAAATCCAACAAACAAAGATATAAAGAAGAAATACTAATCCAGACATGTAGGAGGGGCAGAGCCGAGGCAGAAAGGATGTGGCATGGTGGCAGTGGCAGGCCAGCAGAAAGCCCAGTCACATGTTTTAAAGTCGGGAGGGACACCTGGGTAGCTTTAATCATGCCAACATCTGAACCATAGGGGTGCCAGAAGGAGAAGAGGAAGAGCAAGAAATCAAAAGCTTATGTGAAAAAACAATGAAGGAAAATTTCTCAAATTTGGTGAAGGAAATAGACATACAAGTTTAGGAAGCACAGAGAGTCCCAAACAAGCTAGACCAAAAGAGGACCACACTGGGACACATCATCATTAAAATGGCAAGGGTTCAAGATAAAGAGAGAATCTTAAAAGCAGCAAGAGAAAAGCAGAGAGTTACCTACAAAGGGGTGCCTGTAAGATTGTCAGCTGATTTCTCAAAAGAAACTTTGCAGGCAAGAAGGGACTGGCCAGAAGTATTCAAAGTGATTAAAAGCAAGGGTCTACAACCAAGATTACTCTATCCAGCAAAGCTAACATTTAGAATGGAAGAGCAGATAAAGTGCTTCCCAGACAAGGTAAAGCTAAAGGCGTTCATCATCACCATGCCATTATTACATGAAATGTTAAAGGGACTTATTTAAGAAAAAGATCAACATTATGAACATTAAAATGACAACGAACTCATAACTATCAACAACTGAATCTAAAAAATAAGAACAAAAACAAACTAAGCAAACAACCAGAACAGGAACAGAATCATAGATATGAGGATCATTTAGAGGGTTTTCAGCTGAGAGGGGGAAGGGGGAGGAATGGGGGAATGGTGCAGGGATTAAGAAGCATAATCGGTTGGTACAAAATAGGGGGAAGTTAAGAATAATATAGGGAAGGATGAAGCCAAAGAACTCATATGCATGACCCATGAACATGAACTATGGGAGGTGGGGTTGCTGGAGGGAAGCAGGGTACTGGGAAAAGGGGAGCAAAGGGAAAAGAAATTGGGACAACTGTAACAACATAATCAATAAAATATACTTTTAAAAAAGAAATGAATTAGCAAGCCCTGGCTGGTGTGGCTTAGTGAACTGAGCCTGTCAACTGAAGGGTCGCTGGTTCAATTTCCAGTAGGGCACATGCCTGGGCAGTGGGCCACGTCCCCAGTTGGGGGCTATGAGAGGCAAATGATCACTGTATCTCTCACACATCGATGTTTCTCTCCCTCTAGTTCTCTCTTCCTTCTCCTCTCTCTAAAAATAAATTAATTAAATGTTTTTTAAAAATTAAAAAATTAGGCAAGTGAGTTCACAAGGTCAGCAATGCCAATGAGATTAGGGCAATGAGGAGGAAGAGCGCATGTTCAAGGCAAAGAAGCAGGAAGATGGTGTCCATGGTGGGCCACCTACATCACGTAGACCCGAGGCTTCAGTAGCAACACTGGGCTGTTCTCAATCCCCGGTTCCCACATGGCATGACGCTCGGACTGTGATGGCGGCAGGGACAGCATGGTAGTGGAGGTGAGGTTTGGGGAGGATGACAGGGGAAAGGCGGCAAGTGCCTGGGTGAGCCACGAGGATGGTCCACACTTTGGGGATCACAGGGAGATTTGTGGGGGATCCAAGGTGGTCTGGAATTCCCCGTAAGATTGAAGCCAGGGAATATATAATCTTTTAAGATTCGTGTTGTGGGGGTCTTCTCAGAGTTTTGCGCTTGGAGATGCCGAACCGCAGTGTAGTTGCGATACTGCGTGGAAGCTGAAACTGCACCTCCCATGTGGCCCCTCTGGCCCATGTGTACCGCTAGCTATGCCCAGGCCAGCACCACCTGCTGCATCCAGCAGCCAGGTCTGGTGGCCCAGATGGCGACCACTGCAGCTGCTGTGGCTGTGGGCTCCGCTGTCAGCCACACACTAGGTGATGCCATGCTGGGCATTCAGAGGAGGAAGTAGTGCTGAGCCCTCCAGGCCTGACGTTGTTTCCCAGGAGCCTCTGGGAGCCCAGCCGGCACAGCAGTAGCAGCGGCAGCAGCAGCTTGGCCAACATCACAGGAGATGGGACAGTGTCTGGACTGTGCCCAGAACAGGGGGACCTGAAGCTTTGCAAGGGTTTCAGCCCCGTGCTGAAACAGAGCAGATTTGCAAATGGATTAGCCTAATCGAGAAGTTCAACTTGAAGACATGAAAAATCACCTCTTTGACCAACTTAATTTAGTATAAAGATAGAATTGAGAGTAAAAGTATGAAACTACCAGTTAACCCTCTCCTCTATCGTGAATAGTTTCCTGGCCTCAGAATTGCAGTGGAAGAGGGTGTTCTTATTGCATAGAAGTTCATTAAGATGATGATGAGTTCGGATCTGGGCAAATGTTTTTGTGGCCTCCCCAAACCAGGTTTTGTGATGTTGTTGTTTGTGAATCAATTAGGATGAAGTGGTTTTCTTTAAAAAAAAAAAAAAAAAAAATCCTACTGTGACTATTTCTATGGCTGTGCTGGTGTGGCTAGAGGAATACAGAAAATAATAGCTACCTCATAGAACCATGTAAGAGTCAAATTTGATAATACAGGTAAAGCGTTCACATGATGCCTGGTGGGTCCTCAGCTCCCTTCCCCCAGGCACTCAGCATGTACAGAAACAAAAGAAATAACATGTGGGCTCCGTTTCCAAGGAGCTTGTATTCTAGTTGGGAGGAGAAAGCCAAGGCTTGACACACAGGCCTGTCCCACAAGGCAGAGGGGGCTGTCCAACTGTGTAACCACCCCTCAATGACACATGCCAGACTTGGAAAACTAAGGCACAGAGGTGGAGTCAAGCATTCCGTGGAGGGAGGTTGGATTGGCTTCAGTATTTCCCAAGGGCATCAGAAAGGTCCTGTTTGAGGTGGGACTTGAAGTAGGGAGGTGGGATTTTGAAGGCTAAAGCATGGGTGCTGTGTGTTCATGGCTGGAGAATAGAATAGGTCAAGACACAGTTAGTTTTAATGCATCTGGAAAGTATTTAGTAGTAATAATGAAAATGATATGAATGATGACGACGATAGACACATAATGAGCATTTGCAGGGTGTCAGATACTGTGCTAGGAACTCTAGTGTATCATGTCACCCCATAGCAATCAAGGAGATAAATCATCAGAATTCTTTTGGCTGTAAGTCATAGAAACCTGACTCAACTCAGCTGAAAGATAAGGCATTTTCTTGGCTCGTATGACTGGCTCCCTGGACATAGGGTGGGTAGCAGGCAGGGCTTCATCATCTGTCTGGCTCTACTCCTCATTTCTCAGGACTTCCTAGTTTTGCCTCCCCACGCATCGCTTCATCTTCCCTTCTGACTGCACCCTGGGGAAGAGCAAGGTGGTGTTCCATGACTTTCTCTTGAGAGCCAAGAAGCTCCTCTTCTAGAGGCCACAGTAACCTTTTCCTTGACCCTTGCTGGCTTTGGTCTCTACTATTCTTAAACCAATCTTTAGCAGCGGTAGTGAAATCAGGATTAGCCT
The DNA here is from genome assembly GCF_987537825.1 of Furipterus horrens. Classification (NCBI taxonomy): domain Eukaryota; kingdom Metazoa; phylum Chordata; class Mammalia; order Chiroptera; family Furipteridae; genus Furipterus; species Furipterus horrens. The sequence goes on along the minus strand of NW_028327180.1, from coordinate 54,506,808 downwards.
AGAGCAGTGGCTCCCCAACAGGCTATGTTGGAGTCCCGGGGCTCCACTCCCAGAGCGTCTGACATCCCCAGAGTGTCAGGGAATGGGCCTGAGAGTTGGCATTTCTAGAAGGTTCCCAGGTGCTGCTGCTGCTGATCCTGCAACTACTCGTGACACCCGTTGGTGAGACTTACCTCCTGGGATGGCACAGGTGTGGAGAGGTAGTTATAAATGCCTTCCATGGTCACATCCCCTCCGTTGTACACACAAGGAAACTGGGAGAGTGTAAGCTTCAAAGGTCACTGCCAGAAGGTGGCAGGCTGGGTTCAAAGCCCCACTGTCTGATGTGGAAGTATGTGCATTTCACCACCAAGCAGGACACGCTTCTAACTGCAGACAGCCTCGGCAGTAGGGTGTGAGGTGGGCCAGACAGGTTGCAATTATACTATGGACATTTTTAAAAGCCAGACAAAGGAGCTTAAACTTGAAACTACAGGCAAGAGAGAGCCATCATAGTTCCTGAGGGGGAGTGTTTTATAAAGATTGGTCTAGGGGTGAAACTTTTATTTATTTTTTGTTATGCAATTCAATTAATAGTTATATTAAATGTCTTTTTTGTTCCTTTGGTTTGCAGGCCAGCAGTCAATCCACTGAGCCACACCAGCAGGGCTTTTTTTGTTCCTAACTTACAATAAAGGTTGACTTTATTCTCTTTAAAGTTAGAGGGAGATCTGACTACAAAGTAAAAAGTTCCCCTTCCTGTGTGAGTTGAGATTCACAGTTGCAAGCAGCAGAATCTGGCTCTCGCTGCTTTAAGCAGCAAAGGGACTTACTGCAAAGCATGTCAGGCAACTCACAGAATTACTGGGAGGGCTAGAGAACCAGCATTTGAGGCTCAGCAGCCAGGAGCTGTGCCCAGAACCATGCTGCAGAAAACTGGAACCCTCTGGAGCTGAATGAAGCACCAGACACCACTGTTTGCTAAGTGCTATGCCAGGACCACACCTACTGAAACGGCCTTCCCTGCCAGCCTCACGCCCCTCCTGTGCCAGACACATGGTCTGGCTGCTCCTGCCACACTGCCCACAGCACCAAAGGGAGAGAGTGCCTCCCTGCCCTGGCGCCACCTCACTTCCTCCAGACCCCACGTCCAGACGCGGAGCTTCCAATAGCAGAGAGTCCCTTGTCCAGCCCAGCCACACAGGGGGTGGGAAAAGGAGAGAGCAGGACACCTGCAACTTCCACTGTGACCCCAGAACAGTCATACGTTGGTACTCGTCAGCTTCAGACCTTGTCAAACCTGGTACTTGTCACATTTTGATGAGAAAAAAATGTTTCAGCACTTGGCTCTTGCTTCAGACTTGTCGCACTTGCTAGAATTTGTATGAGTCACGATGCCACCCTGCAAGAGAAAATGCTTCATCAGTTGGTACTCCTTGGTTTCTGCACTTGTCACAAGTTCCAGAACAAATTAATGAAGAGTACCAAGTTGCCACAGTATGTTAGAATGTGACTGCATTTGGAGATGGGGCTTTAAAGAGGCAATTAAGTTACAATGAGGCCATCAGGGTGGGCCCTAAGCCAACCTAACTTCCTTATCAAGAAGAGGAAATTCTGACACACAAGGAGACACAAGTATGCATGCATGGAGGAAAGACCATAGGAGGGCTCAGTGAGAACACAGCCATCTGTCTATCTGCCATCATGGTGTGTGTGTGTGTGTGTGTGTGTGTGCATGCCAAGGAAAGAGGCCTTGGAAGACCCTAACCTGCTGACACCTTGATCTTGGACCTCCAGCCTCGAGAACTGTGAGGCAACACATGCCTATTGCTGAACCTCCCATCTATGCTATTTTTATGGCAGCCCAAGCTGACTAATATGAGGGGAAGTGCCAGACCAGGGGGCGGGGTGGGATGGATATTGGAGAGCTGAAATGGGTCTCACTCCAGCTCACCTGAGGTTGTTGCATAACACTCATAAGAGTGGGTAAAGATTTGCTGAAGGGGGATCGCCAGGAAAAAGACTGGGATGATGAGAAAGGACACTTTTAAATAGAAAGACCTTTGAGGGCCACTGTGGCTGACCTCCATGTATGCACCTCTAATCCACATGGAAATACCTGGGAGTCCTGCATCTGTATATTCTTGGGAACCTTCAAATCTGGCAGGGCCTAGTTGGATTTGGCAAACGCACACGCCCCTGGCAGCCGAAATTCACAAGCTCAGTGGTGCTCCCCTGTGGGTCTGGGCTCCTTCCCAGGACACGCCCATCACCAGCACTGAGGCTGCCTTGCTGGTGGCAAACCTCCCTGGGAGAGCCAGGCATAAACGCGTGCTTTGGCTGAGGGGACCCGCTTTCTGAGCCGAGGTTTGTGGCCTTTGGTTTTGTGTTTTCCCCATTTGCCTGGATGTCATCTTTGCCTTGCCTTCTGCTTTTCTTTCCTTTTACAAGTAGACACCATGGCTTGTTTATGTTCAGTCATGTGCAAGGAGCCGGGGGACTGGAGGAGAGGGATGTGGAGTTGCCCATGCAACATCCCCCACTCCTCGCTGCAAGGAGCCAGTGATTCAAGTGGGAGATGGTGTGTTTTAGCCTCAGTGAGTGGGAAAATCGAGACAGAATAGAATCTAGTTTCTTTCTGCTCTGATGTTGGACTTTAGCTGGTGACACCAAAAGTGCCTATAGCTGCTGAAATTCTCTGTAAGTTACAACCTAGTTGTGTGTGGGCACCTGGAATACTCACCAGGTAGTGGGACCAAAGGCAGGCGAGAGATGGTGGTGGGAGGTGGGTCAGAAAGGCTGGTGGGGGTGTCACTCAGCAATAAAAATTTTGGTTGCTGCTCCCATGCTCATATCTGGCCTCCTGAAATCTGAGTTCCAGGACCTTCAGAGCAGCCTCCCTAGAGTCCTGCAACACAAGTCTTTGTGCCTTGTCCCAACAGCTAGGTTGGGGCTAATTGTCCTCCCTCTGCTTCACACATGCTGTGTGACCCTAAGCGAAGCATCTGACCTCTCTGGGTCTGTCTCCCTCTCTGTGAAATGGGGTTAATAGCACTGACCTGCCCCAGAGAGTGAGGGTGGGAGGCATCCTTAATAAAACTTGTCATAAAAGTCTTTATTCCTCTGAAGTTTGAGGGTCCAGGAAAGAAGGGACCTGGAAGCTGGGACTGCAGCCTGGGAAGGCAAGGGCTGCCTGGAGAGCAGGAGCTGACTTTCTGGGGAGAACAGCAGAGGACAGGGTTTCAGTGCCAGCACGCTGCACTAAGGCCTCACCGAGGACTCGTGTGGAGGGCAGGGCAGCTCTGGCCTCTGATGTCCAGCCCTTGCCATTCACCCACTCAGGACATCTGGAACAATGCACAGAAGTGACATCAGCTTCTCTCAGTTTCTGTCTGTCAAGTCCAAGGGTCTTTCCAACAGCACTTAGGTGTAGGTTGCATGCAAATCACCAAAGAAACCCCAAACTTGGCTGGGAGTTTGTTTTTGTGCAGAGAACAATGGTCAGAGAAAGAGGGCTGCATTATGCGTTGTTCAGTCTGGGCTGACACAGCTCCCCATGGAGGGCAGGCCTGCTCCAGAGCTGCGTACATGCATGTGTGCATACACCTGTGAGCATACATGCGTACATGTGTCTGTGTACATGCACGTGTGCGGGCGCGCCAGGCACATGCTCCTGTGCACACATGTATCATGTGTGTGCAACTGCGCACACGTGCACACACATGTATGGACATATGTACGCGTGTATTGCGCACGTGTGTGTACGTGTAGAGGTTTGTGTTGTTTAAATGTGCATGTGTATACATGAGTGTTGAGTGTGTTGCGTACATGTATATACCTACCTGTGTGCAAGTGTGTGTGTGGGTGTATTGAATCCATGCATTGATGTATGTGTAGATGTATGTGTATGGATGTGCGGACCACACACGCACACATGCATGCACACACATGTGTGCATGGATGTGAGCACGCGTGTGTCATGCATACAGTAGAGGCACGTGTTGCATGTACATGTGCGTGCCTATGTGCATTTGTGTACACACGTGGGTGTACGCGCGCATGTTGTACACGCACGTGCACACATGTGCACACATGTGCATGCTGGTAAGTGTACATGCATGTGTATGTGTGCCTGAATGTGTATTTTTGTGTGTGTACATGGCAGTGATTTTCAACCCCTGTGCTGCAAGAATTTTTATTTTTATTTATTTATTAAGTATAGTTTATTGATTATGCTATTACAGTTGTCCCAGTTTTTTTCCCTTTGTTCCCTTCCATCCAGTAACCCCAATTTCTTCCAGCAATCCCCGCCCTTAGTTCATGTCCATGGGTTATGCACATAAGTTTTTTGGCTACTCCATTTCTTATACTGTTCTTAACATACCCTTATCTATTCTGTACTTCCCAATTTGTACTTTTTAATTTGTGCACCTTTTCCCCTAATCTTTCCCTTACCCCTCCCAACTGATAACCCTTTAAATGGTCTCCATATCTGTGAATCTGTTTCTGTTTTGCTTGTTTTCTTAGTTTGTTTTTTAGATTCAGTTTTTTATAGTTGTGAATGTATTATAATTTTAATGTTCAGTTTTGATCTTCTTTTTCTTAAATAAGTCTCTTTAACATTTCATGTAATAATGGCGTGGTGATGATGAACTCCTTTAGCTTTACCTTTTCTGGGAAGCACTTTATATGCCCTTCCATTCTAAATGGTAGCTTTGCTGGATAGAGTAATCTTGGTTGTAGACCCTTGCTTTTCATCACTTTGAATACTTCTTGCCAGTCCCCTTTTGCCTGCAAAGTTTTTTTTTAGAAATCAGCTGACAGTCTTATGGGAACTTCTTTGTAGTTAACTCTCTGTTTTTTAAGGTTCTCTCTTTACCTTTAAGCTTTGGAATTTTAATTGTGATGTGTTTTGGTGTGGTCCTCTTTGGGTCCATCTTGTTTGGGACTCTCTGTGCTTCCTAAACTTGCATGTCTATTTCCTTTACCAAATTAGAGAAGTTTTCTTTTATTATTTTTCTCAAATATGTTTTTGATTTCTTGCTCTTCCTTTTCTTTTTTCTGGCACCCTTATGATTTGAATGTTGGCACATTTGAAGATGTTTCAGAGACTCCTTAGCCTATCCTTGTTTTTATGGATTCATTTTTTCTTCCTGCTGTTCTGACTGAATATTTTTCCTTCCTTATCTTCCAAATCATTGATTTGATTCTTGGCTTCATCCACTACACTATTGATTCCCTGTACATTTTTCTTTATTTCACTTAGCATAACCTTTATCTCTGCCTGGGTCTTTTTTTTTTTTTTTCTGTTGAAGTACCTAATAAGCATCCTAATAACCATTGTTTTGAACTCTACATCTGATAGATTGCTTATTACCATTTTGTTTAGTTTTTTTCTGGAGTATTATTCTGTTCTTTCATTTGGGCCATATTTATTTTTCTCCTCATTTTGATAGCCTCCCTGTGTTTGTTTCTATATATTAGGTAGAGCTGCTTTGACTCCCTGTCTTAGTAATGTGGCCTATTATAGAACAGTGCACTGGAAAGTTAGATGGAATGGAGCCTCAGGTAATTTCAGGGGAGGGGGTGCGGGGGCGGGGGGAGCAACCTGTGTGAACCAGGTTGATGGAGTCTCTGATATGGTGTTGCCACTCTGTGGCTCTGTGTGGGAGAGGGCTCAGAAAGGGTACTATGGCTGCTGCCTGGCCTCTTGAGTTTTTTGTCCTGGAGGAAGCTGTCCCCTGGCATTCACCCTGATGTCAGACACTTCAATTTCTCCCAGTATGCTACTGGTGCCCTTCCAGCTGCTGCCCTGGTGCTGAATCCCAGAGGTAATGAGTCTGTGTAAATCCTAAGTCCTTTTTGGGCCCCTTAAGAGGATACTCCTGAGAATCCTGCAGTTTCTTCTGCTACTCCAACCCCCACTGGTTTTTTCATCCAGAATTTACAGGGACTTATCTTCCTGGCACTGGGACCCTGGGCTGTGTGGTCAAGTGTGAGGCTGGGATCCCTCACTAAGAGGTACCCCTCCCAATTCTTACTCATCATATGTGTGTGTGGAACCACCCATTTCACATCTCTGCCTTTCCTACCCATCTAGATGAATGTAACTTCTTTGTAATTCTTTGGTTGTTGGACTTCCATGCAGCTAGATTTTCTGATAATTCTGGGTGATGGTTGTTTTGTAATCTAGTTGTAATTTTTGCTGTGGTTGTGTGAGAAGGTGAGCCATGATTACCTATGCTTCCATCTTGACTGGAAGTCTCTGCTGCAAGAATTTTTAAAACATGCAATACTTGACTGTTTGATCAGGGGAACTGACCTCTTTTTCCTTATATTGTCAAATAAAAACATGACAACAGCCAACACAATAGACATCTGCTATAAATGAGTCAAAATTATACCTATCTTTTTTTTTGTTGTTAGATCAGCAAAAAATATAACCTATTTTTTGGTGTGCCACAGAACGTTAGTAATTAGTTGATGTGTGCCGTGAAATTGAAAAGGTTGACAGCCTCTGGTATATGGGGCTGGCTGGAGGGGATGTGCATGTCCACTTGCTATGTTTCAGGCCTTCGCAGGTTGCATCCACATCAAACAAGCCACCATACTCATGCTCAGCAAATTTCATTGACACTGAGGGTGGCCAGTGTATGGTGATGTGTGCACACCAGGAGGGATGTAAGAGGGGCTGCCACAGTGGGTCAGAGCATGGCTGTTGCTTCCCTGGCAGGTGACTGGGCCTGCCTTTCCATTCTTATAAGCATGAAGTTGCACAAGCCAGCCAAGTTTTATGTGTAAAATCTGAGAAATACTGTGAATGTGCCAGAACAAATTTCAGTTAGTATTTTGTGTTTATAACCATTATAAAAGTCTTTTGAGTTTCATCTCATCAAGTGGTCTTTTAAAAATATATTTCTTAGAGCGGCCCTCTGAATCTTCTCTTATGTTGTCTTTCTTGACTTTTTCTCGTATTAATTATTGAGATTCAATGGACGAAGCCCAGGCCTAAATGCTGGTTGACTAAGGGACTCAGTCTCTGAGCCAGACAGGTATATGGGAATCTAGCAGCTCCCTAGAGCTCTTGGGCAATTTGGATTATTTGGCCTTTCTAAGTCTTAATTTTCTCATCTCTAAATGGGGATGCTGCCCTGGATGGGTGGTTCAGTTGGTTGGAGTGTTGTTCCATACACTAAAAGGTTACAGGTTTTGTCCCTGGTTGGGTATGTATGGGAGACAACCAATCATGTTTATCATGTTTATCACATGGAAGTTTCTCTCTGTCTGTCTCTCTCCCTTCCTCTCTTTCTCTAAAATACAAATTAATAAATATATCCTCAGGTGAGGATTAAAAAAGATTGTCTTTTCAAAAAAGGAAACAATAATAAAATATGGATGATAATAGTAATAGCCCTATAGGATTGATGTAAGGATTAAATGAGATATTGCCAAGCTTCCCAACCTGTGTGTCAACATGCTATGAGATATTGAACCACTCCAAGGGAACAGAGAGTCTTCCATGAGATCCCAGCCACCAGCCTCAAGTCATGAGTGGTTCTCAGGGGACCAGCAACATAATGGTGGGTACCAGTGGGAGAAGAAAACACAGAGTCTCTTGTTTAAAATGTATTAGGAATTTCAAGACAGTGACACAGAGCATTAAACCAGGTGTGGGGGTTCATCCTTCCGAAGGCACAGCGCTCTGCAACTGCACTGGCTGACACCTTCAAAGCTGCCTGACCTGTAGGTGTCCAGCAGGAGGTATGACACTGGATGTGAGGAGTGACACTGGCACTTCTGTGCTGCTCTGAGAACAGTCCCACAGCCTGAGCCCTCGACATCAAAATGGATGGCAGCAGCCAACCATCGAATGTTCCTGTGCCTACCACAGGCAATGGGCCCAGATGCGTGCTCCAGGCGTCTGACGTGCTGTCAAGGACACAGGTGCTCCTGGTGAGGGTTGACATCTTTGTCTTTATGACAATGAGGTTATTCTGTCTCTGTGGCTGATGGGCCCCTTTTTGGTGTCATTTAAGCTATTGCAGAGGGATCACTCTCACAATGCATGTACACTCTAAAAATGCAGAATTCATCATGATTTTGAAATATTTGCTATTTAAAAATTTTGATTGGATACAAAATACTGACATTATTATGAGAAATGGCAACATGTTATTGGTCAGTGAAAGACCTTATAGATTCTTTAATTTCAACTCTTGTACATATTTGAATGGTTGTTAAAGTAGCTGAACGTTTTTGTGACAATTTGTGTGAACAAAATTCCTCTCCCATGGTGAGCATTGTTCACCATCCAAGGGATCATCATTTAAAAAATGGAGTTACGCATGGCTACTTTAAGCAGAAAACTTGATATGGTCAAGGATACACGCTTGAGGGTTTTTTGTTTTGTTTCTTTTCATCTTTCAAGCTTTTATTTAAGGGCAATGATCCAGGATGGATTTTAGACCTTGTTGAAAGCAGCCACGTCCATGGACTGCACATAGTCCTCAAAAGCAGTGATCTGCTCCTCCAGCATGTCTGTTCTGACTTTATCGTCTTCTACTTCACACTGTATTTGAAGTTTTTTAATTCCATACCCCACTGGAACCAGTTTAGAAGAGCCCCAGACCAGGCCGTCTATTTGAACGCTCCTGACACACTCCTCTAATTTTGCCATATCCGTCTCGTCATCCCAAGGTTTCACGTCTAATAAGTTGGAAGACTTGGCAACAAGTGCAGGTTTTTTGGCTTTTTTTGATTCATACTGTGCAAGGCGTTCTTCTCTTAACCTTTTCGCTTCTTTGCTTTCCTCCTCCTCATCAGATCCAAAGAGATCAATGTCATCATCATCTTTACTACCTGTAGCTCCACTTCCTGTGGCATCTTCCACATTAGCAGGGCCCTACTTGCCAAAAGCTTTCTTCACTCCAGGCAGGCTGGCTTTTTCCTTTTCGTAGGACTTGATGTGGTTGTACCAACGTAAGGCATGATACAAGTCAGCAGGTGGTGGACTGGAGATCGCTTCAAACACTGCCACATTTGCTTGTGATGGCACATACCCCTCGATGTAGCTCTTGTCTGCCAGGTAGTTGTTGAGCACCTGGAGACTGGCGGGGCTTTTCAGATCTCTGAAACCCGTGGTGTCAACCAACCCGGGAGCGCAGGCAGTCAGTGCCGAGCGCTAAACAGCCCGCTTGAGTTTTTTATGAAACATCTGGAAGTTTTATACAAAATCAACATTAACTATTTAATTTTCTACTTTGCATTGTATTTTTATCTTAATTATAAAATGTAAATCGAATGTAATGGATTGTGTCAGATGGCACACTGGAGGGCTGTAGTTTATCCCAGCTGGCTTGCCCCACCCTGTGTGCCATGTCTAAAGTATCATCTTCTGTGAGTGCCACAATGTGTAACTGCTGGGAAGCACTGAGCACCACATGCAAAGAGCTTCCTGTCAGGTAGGAGGCAGTCTGTAACATTAGTTATGTCACTAATGTATTATTGTCATCATTAATACACAGATATCTGAGCTACTTGTCATAACTTGTGAGTCAGAAGCATGCTTCCATTGTAAACCACCTAACGACTCTAAATGAGTCTGTATATCTTTTTTATGTCTGCCTAAAATGCAGATGATGTTACTTATTCATCTGGCCCAATGTGCAGTGTTACAAGACTCAAATGAGAGACTTGACATCTGAGATTGCAGAGAAATAACAACTATTTTGCTGGTTTTATGATTCTTTTTTCTCTAACTCAGTGCTGTCCCACCATACATGGTGATTTAAATTTAAATTTATTAAAATGGAACTTCTGGACAAGATGGAGGCCTAGACAGACACGCTACATCTCTCCTCCACAACTAAGAAGGAATACAACTACCTCAAAACTAGAGACAACCAAAAGTTCCAGAAAATCAAGCTGCATGGAAGTCCAACAAACAAAAATATAAAGAAGAAATACTCATCCAGACAGGTAGGAGGGGTGGAGCTGGGGCAGAGTTGGGGTGGAGAGGATGTGGTGGGGTGGTGGCAGCAGTGGCGGAAGTGGCAGGCCAGCAGAAAGTGCAGTCACACGTCTTAAAAAGTAGGGAGGAACACCTGGGGAGTGCTCCCAGTGCCAGACCAGACTGCACAGCTCATGATTCCAGCACTGGGGAAAATAAAGCCTCATTGCTTTCGACTGTGCAAACCAGCGGGGGTTGGAATGGAGGAAGAAACTGCCAGTCTCTCAGCAGACAACTTGTTTGAAGGGCCCCCATGCTCCTAGAATGTCTGCAGACCCACCCACTCTGGGAAATGATGGCCAGGGCAACAGCTAGAGAGGTGCTAGTCTGATATGGAAGTGGGAGAAATACCTGGAAATAGGGTGAGTGCTGAGCAAGAGGCATTGTTCACTCTTAGACCCCTCCCCCACATACTGTGCCACACTGGTGAAACGAATCACCTGTACTGATGAATACCTAAGGCTCTGCCCCTTACAACGTAACAGGTGTGAAAGCTCTACCTAAGACACAGAGATAAACAAACACAAGAGCCTGTCAAGATGAGGAGACAGAGATGTATGGCCCAAAAGAGGGAACGGATCAAGGTTCCAGTGGTAGATCTAAGCAATGAGGAGATAGCCAACTTAACAGATGTAGAGTTCAAAACAATGGTGATAAGGATGCTCACAAACTTGACAGATATGCTTCAGTATGGCAAACACATAAGGGAAGAAGTGAAGGCTATGCTAAATGAAACGAAGGAAAATCCACACAAAACTAATGGTGAAGGGAAGGAAACCGGGGTTCAAATAAATGACTTGGAACATAAGGGAAAAATAAATAGTCAACCAGTACAAAATGAGGAAATAAGAATTGAAAAAAATGAGGTGAGGCTTAGGAACCTCTGGGACAACTTTAAACATGCCAACATCTGAATCATAGGGGTGCCAGAAGGAGAAGAGGAAGGGCAAGAAATTGAAAGCTTATGTGAGAAAATAATGAAGGAAACTCCCCAAATTTGGCGAAGGAAATGGACATACAAGTCCAGGAAGCACAGAGACTCCTAAACAAGCTAGACTGAAAGAGGACCACACCAGGACACATCATAATTAAATTGCCAAAGATTCAAGATAAAAAGAGAATCTTAAAAACAGCAAGAGAAAAGCAGAGAGTTATCTACAAACAGGTGCCTATAAGACTCTTAGCTGATTTCTCAAAAAAAAAACAAAAAAACTTTGCTGTCAAGAAGGGACTGGCAAGAAGTATTCAAAGTGATGAAAAGCAAGGGCCTACAACCAAGACTACTCTATCAAGCAAAGCTATCATTTAGAATGAAGGGGCAGATGAAGTGCTTCCCAGACAAGGTAAAGCTAAAGGAGTTCATCATCACCAAACCACTATTATATGAAATGTTAAAGGGACTTATTTAGAAAAAAGAAGATCAAAACTATGAACATTAAAATGACAACAAACTCATGACTATCAACAACTGGATCTAAAAAATAAAAACAAAATCCAACAAGCAAACCAGAATAGGAACAGAATCATAGGTATGGGGATCATTTGGAGGGTTATCAGCTGGGAAGGGGAATGGGGAGAAATGGGGAAATGGTGCAAGGTCTAAGAAGCATAACTGGTTGGTAAAAAATAGACAGGGGGAAGTTAAGAATAATATAGGAAAGGGTGAAGCCAAAGAACTTATATGCATGACCCATGGACATGAACAAAGCGGGTGGGATTGCTGAAGGGAAGGGCATTCTGGGTGGAGAGGAGTAAAGGGGAAAAAAATTGGAACTACTGTAACAAGATAATGAATAAAATATAATAAAAATATTTATTAAAATAAATAAAACTGAAAATCCACGTTCTCAGTCTCACTAGCCACATTACTAGAGCTCAAAGCCACGCATGTGGCCAAGAGCTACCATGTTGGACCCACAGCTTAACTGCTCCTATATGATGTCCACCCTCTCTCTCCTGCTTCCTACCCCACTTATGGATCAGGAAAGGAAGGTTTAAATATTTTTTCTACTCTTAATCCATAATAGGCATAAAATACTTGAAATGCTGGCTGTTTCTCTTGGCCAGGGCAGCTGGCATTGCGGGTAGGATATGGACCTTGGTGGGATGGCTGGACCTCCCTGCAGCCTCTTGCCCAGACCTTTAACATTTTCAGACAGCTGGAAGGGCTGCATGCTCAAACCAATAATTGAGGAAAAGAAAGCTAACAGGTGCAACCAGGGTTAAACCCATGTAGCTTCATGGGGGCATGATGTTCTCAACGTCCCAATGACCATCTTCATGTTTATCATTACCAAAGGTAAGCATCAAGCTTTTTACTTAAGTCCCTCCAGTGGGCCCTTTGTTTCTTTCATCCTACTTAAAGAGGTTCCCAGTGGTGGCAGTCTGAAACTATGACCATAGTCACCCATTAACTTCTACCCATCACTGGGCATCAGTTACCCCAGCTGCAAGTGAGAATGGATTTGCTGAAGATTCTGAACAGAGTGTGGCTAGCTAGTGAATTTCAGGAGTCTGCTGGAGTCACTCCTGTTGTTACAGGATGTCTGGGTGAAGAGACACAGGACTAGCACTGTGCAGTGTTTCTACTGCATTTGAGCTAGATCCATGCCACTTCCCAATTTCACCTAGGACCTAGATCTGTGGGCCAGGGTTTATTTGCATGGTTGCTGTGAGAGGAGTCTTCTCCCTGGACTATTCTTGAACAAAATTGTACTTCTATTGGCTGTTGGTTATTAATAATCAATTTGGCTAGGGAAGTTTGAGGAAACCTTGGCTTTCTCCTTTACTTTTGGGAAAGAGTAAAAATTGACTCATATAGTCTATAAACTCCAATGACCACGTTTTCTTTTTATTGATTGAAGTTGCAAAACAAAGCTGATGTAGCGCAGTTAACCACAGAAGTAAAATTTCTTTCATTGATCTTTTAAAATCATGGTGTTAGCAATATTTGTTATAGACAACATTTTTACACATAAGGCTTTTAAAAGGCTTATAAATGTTTAGAAATAAAAACTGGCTTGGGTATGTCTTTTAAGCACCAGATATACCTTTAGTAAATAATAGGTTTAGAAAATGACCAGTTGTCCTCTCACCTTCCTATCTGACCTTTATGAAGAAAGCACAAACAATTTAACATAAATCCTGGCAGGCATTATTTCATAACACAATATTTCTGACCTATTCTTGGCTATAGAATTACTGATCTAAAAAGAAGTCAAATTTTTTAAGCCTAGTCTTGCTAGTTGTTTCACTTTGATAAACCCTTTTAACTTCTTTATCACCCAGCTTTTTGTTTGCTAAATGGGAATAATCCTCCTTCCTAAAATTTACAAGGATGTTATAAAGTTAAATATGGGATAACAGATGAAAAATGCTCTGAAAACATTGGAACGTACAATACAGAGATAGATTAAGCTTGTACTCCATTCTCTATGCTTTGTACAATCATCCATTAGGCTTGGTTAGTTAACAAGCAGAAATCCAAGAAGTGGTTCTTTCTGCTATGTGAACAGGGCTATGCATTCTCTCTGAAGAAACTGAGAGAGAATGGGAGGGGAAGTAGCTAAGGTGGTGCCTTTGTCATTCTTACAGAGGAAGAGCTCATGCTGGCTCTCAGGCTCGTAGAACCTCTGTCCCCATGCATCACCTGCTCCACCACGTGCTGTGGGGAGAGCAGAGGGGCCTGGCATGCATGCAAACTCTCACTGCAGGGCTGTGTGTCCAGGGCAGTGACAGGCGTCTTGGCAGGAAGGAATTGGAAACATGACTGTGAAGGTCTGTCTTTTTCTTTTCCTCCCTCTCCTTCTCTCCCTCCCACCCTCCCTCCTTCATCCCCTTTCTCTACCTGTCCATAAATACTTGCATCCCTGCTAGGGGTGTCCTGTTGCTCATGTAGCACTCAAAAGGAGCACTTGAGTGTCTAAGAGTGAGCCTTCAGGAACTCATCAGGGCCAGAAGAGATATCCTGAGTGCAACACACTTTACCAAACATACTCTGGGCAGTTAAGAGAACTTTGCTCTGCGATTTGGACCAGACCAATGAAATTGGGGAAGTTGTGCTGTTTCCCTCTGGACTTCAGTTTTGACAAGGCTGCTTGCTAGGGGGACACCAAATCTGCCAAATCCCTTACTCTTTAAACTGACTATGTTTGCTGCAAATTTGCTGTATTAGTTTTCAAGGATTGGGGAACAAAGTACCATAACTGAGTGGCTTAAACAACAGAAATTTATTGCCTCAGTGTTTGGAGGCTGGCAGTCTGAGATCAAGGTGTGGGCAGGGTTGGTTCAGTGCCAGGCCTCCCTCCCAGCTCCTGTGGGCTCACTGGCCATCTTTGGTGCTCCTCCACTCGGAGAGACCCTGCCCTAATCTCTGCCTTTATCTGCACATGGTGTCCTCCCCAAGTGTCTCTGTGTCCAGATTTCTCTTCCTTTTTTTATGAGGACACCAGTCACATTGGATTAAGGACTACTCTAATGACCTCATTTTAACTAATTATCTCTGCAAAGATCATATTTCCAACTAAGGCCACATTCTGATGTACTGGGTTAAGGCTTCAAAGCATGTATTTAGAGGGGGGAACACAGACCTTCAGTCCAATAGCAACCAGGGTAGGTGGATCACAGCTGCTGAAAGGAATTGATGCCTCAGAGAAGACAGGGAAAGCCTGGCCCAAGGGAAAAAGATCTTCCCATCCTGCAGATCGAAGATGCCCAGGGCCACCTGGTATTGGGTTATAAAAGCACCACAGCTGCAGATGGCCAGTGTCCCAATTCATTCAGAGGCTGGATGGTGAGAGCTACTCTTGATCACGTCAAATTCTCAGAATCCCTCAAACATCCTGGGCCTGGAGAAGTGGCCACCCTGCTTGTTAAAGGCTAGAACTTTCCATTTGCTTGAAGGCAATGCAGAAGCCTCAACCCTTCACGGCAGCTCGCACCCCTCTCAGGACCCACCCTCTGCTGTCCCAGCCAGTAGGTCTGTAATGAGGCCAGGTCCCAACACAGCCCAGCCCAGTAAAGCCTGGGCCTGCCGAGAGGAAGAGGAACGGCTGTGAAGGAACCACAGCACCCAGACCTGTGGACTGGCAGAAGCCGGCAGACTTTGTAGGAAGATGCATCCTGAGGGCACTGTGTTGGGGTGGGCGTGCAGACAGCCTGCAGTACCAAATACCTTGGCAAGGACCCTGAACCCTGGGCCTCTGGGATACCGGGAGACATTGCTAACACACTTAGGATGATTTGGGGAAGCTTGTTTAAGACAGTGCAAGAAGGGCCCTGGCTGGTGTGGCTCAGTGGCTTGAGCACCACCCTGCAAACCGAAATGTCGCCAGTTCAATTCTCAGTCAGGGCACATGCCTAGGTTGCGGGGCCAGGTTCCCAGTTGGGGGTGTGCAGGAGGCAACTGATGGATTTTTGATGTTTCTCTCACATCTTTCACCCTCTCTTCCCTTCTCACTAAAGAAGAAATAAAAATCTTCAGTGCAAGAGGGATCAAAAGCACACTCACCAGCCAACCACGTTTCCTGGGAGAAGCTGGAGGGCCTTCTGTTCACAGAAGCCTAAGAAATGTGCGGGAGAGAGGGCCATCAGTTTCACTGAGAAACTCAGGGGCACTATCCTCAGTCAGGGCAGATGACAAGAGATGCTTTTAGGTGACTGGGCTTTCACAGCAATGGAGACAGGATGGCTAAATCAGACGCCAAGTAGAGGTACTCGGCCATTAGAGGCAAGACAAGGGCAAGGATAATTAGCAGCTTAATCAGGGTGGTAGCCAGGGGCCTAACCCAGGGGGAGTGACAGAGATAGTGACTAAGTAGTTCACTTCTTCATAGCAAGCTGAGACCAGTAGTTCAAAAGCTTGCCTGCATCAAATTCAAAAGTTTAATTTAAAGATCCAATTGCTGCCCTCACTGGTGTGGCTCAGTTGATCGGAGCATCATCCCATAACTGAGAGGTTGCAAGTTCGATTCCAGTCAGGGCACAGGCCTAGGTTGTGGGTTTGATTTGTGGTCCAGGCCAGTGGGATCCCTCATTCAGGTGCTTATGGGAGGAGACTAATTGATACTTCTCTCTCGCATTGATGTTTCTCTCTCTCTCTTCTTTTCTTTCTAAAAGCGATGAAAATATGTCATCAGTGAGGATCAAAAAAAAAAAAAAAAATTAAAGAATCCAATAGCTTTAAATATAGCTATTTGTTTTTAACTATATTGATTATGTTATTACAATTGTCCCAATTCCCTCTTCCCTTTTAAGCACCCCCGCACACACACACTCATCTCCTACTTCCCCAAGCCATCCCCACACCATTGTTCATGTCCATGGGTCATGCATATAAGTTCTTTGGCTATTCCATGTCTTATACTGAACTTTACATCCCTAAGACTGTTCTGTAACTACCTATTTGTACTTCTTAATCACCTATTCCTCCACACCACCCCTCCCATCTTATTTTTCTTGAATAAGTCCCTTTAACATTTCATATAATAATGGTTTGGAGACGATGAACTCCTTTAGTTTTTTGTTGTCTTGGAAGTTCTTTATCTGCCCTTTGATTCTAAATGATAGCTTTGCTGGGTAGAACAATTTGTCTGTACGTCCCTGCTTTTCATGACTGAATATTTTTTGCCAATATCTTCTAGCATGCAAAATTTCTTTTGAGAAGTCAGCTGACAGTCTTATGGGAACTCTCCTGTAGGTAACTAACCCCTTTTCTCTTGCTGCTTTTAAGATTTTTTTCTTTGTCTTTAACCTTTGGCATTTTAATTATGATGTGTCTTGGTGTGGTTCTCTTTGGGGCCATCTTGTTTGGGACTCTGTGCCTCTTGGACTTGCATATCTATTTCCTTCACCAAATTAGGGAAATTTTCTTTCATTATTTGTTCAAATAGATTTACAACTTCTTGCTTTTTCTCTTCTCCTTCTGGCAGCTCAATGATGTGAATGTTGGAATGCTTGAAGTTGTCCCAGAGGCTGCTTACACTGTCATCATTTTTTTGGATTCCTTTTTCTTCTTGTTCTGATTATTTTTCATTTCCTTATGTTCCAAATCACTGATTTGATTCTCAGCTTCATTCACTCTCCTGTTGTTTCTCTGTAACTTGTTCTTTATTTGAATTAGTATAGCCTTCATTTCTGACTGGATCTTTTTCATGCTGCTGAGGTCCTCACTAAGTTACTTGAGCATTCTTATAACCAGAGTTTTGAACTCTGCATCTGATAGATTGCTTATCTCCATTTTGTTTAGTTGTTTTTCTGGACTTTTGATCTGTTCTTTCTTTTGGGCCATGTTTTTTTGTCTCCTCATTTTGGCAGCCTCTCCGTGCTTGTTTCTATGTATTAGGTAGAGCTGCTCTGACTCTGTGTCTTGGTAGCATGACCTAATGTAGTAGGTGTCCTGTAGGGTTCAGTGGAAAAGTCTCTCCTATCACCCAAGCTGGGTACTCAAGGTGAACCCTTCCTGTGGGCTGAGTACACCCTCCTCTTGTAGTGCTGCTAGTGCTGGGCCTGGGCCTCTTAGCAAGAGTTATGGGGGTTGAGGGCTCACTGAGGCCAGCTGTGGCTTATTTGAAAAGATTTAGGAAGTTGTGAAGCACAAGCCAAGACCAACCATTCATATGGAAAAGGCTATGTAAACAGCTGTAAATTGGGTGGGATGGAGCCTTAGGGGATCTCCAGAGTGGGAGCACACAGTGTTACCCAGGTTGATGAAGTCTCAGATATGGTACCTACCTGCTAAATCTGTTGCTCTGCCTGCCTTTCTGTCTGGGAGAAAGCTGTCCCCTAGCTTTCATCTTGATACCAGACACTTCATTTTCTCCCTGTATGCCACTAGTGCCTTTCAAGCTGCTACCCCAGTACTGAAGCTCAGAGGGAGTGAATCTAAGTAAGTTCATGTGTGAGTTTTTTAAGAGGACCTGCTTGGGATTCCAGAAGTTTCTTCCACCAACTCAATCCCTGCTGGTTTTTGCAGGCAGAAGTTATGGGGACTTATCTTCCTGGCAGTGGAACCCTGGGCTACGGAGCCTGGTGTGTGGCTGGGACTCCTTACACCTGAGATATCCCTCCCAAAATTTTATCTGCAACATGTAAATGTGGGACTAGCCCATTCTGTGTCTCTGCCACTCCCATCAGCCAGGATGGATGTGGTTTTTAAATTTCGTAGTTGTCCGACTCCCACTCAACTCAATTGCTGACAGTTCTGAATGATGGTTGTTCTATAATTTAGTTGTAATTTTGATGTGGTTGTGCGAGGAGGCATATTGTGTTTGCCTATATTGCCATCTTGACTGGAAGTCCAAATATAACTATTTAAATATAGCCCAAGTAGATTTTTAGCCACTTAGAGCCTGCTTGCTTTGCGTACCCTTGCTTGGTGAACCAAATTTCTGCTAGGCATAGATAAATAACCCTTGGGGTAATAAAATACTCCAGACCACCCCTCTGGGTGGTTTCCCCTTTTCTCTGGAGGGTCTCCTGATGTGAAGCACTTCTTGCCTACAATTCTGTCAAAAGACTGCCCAAAGTAAAGCTACTGCCCTCTTGTGGTCCTATCTTTGTCCTGCACCAACCCTGAAATT
This sequence comes from Furipterus horrens, assembly GCF_987537825.1. NCBI lineage: Eukaryota > Metazoa > Chordata > Mammalia > Chiroptera > Furipteridae > Furipterus > Furipterus horrens. The sequence goes on along the minus strand of NW_028327180.1, from coordinate 54,488,241 downwards.
TCAGAACTCACTGCCTGCATTTGGAGGGACAAGACAGATGAGCACTCCCTCCATCATCTGGTCATAAGGAGCCAACCAGTCCCATGCAGCTAGAGGTCTAAGGGATGGAGTGGCACTGCTACAAAAACAGTGGGGACTTTGGACAGGTAACTCAGTTGGTTAGAGCATCATCCTGATATGCCAAGGTTGCAAGTTCCATCCCTGTCAGGGTACACCCAAGAATCAACCAATGAATACATGAGTAAGTGGGACAAAAAGCAATGTCGCCCCCCTCTCAATATTTCTCTCCCTCCCTCTCTCTAAAACAAATAAATAAAAACTAAGAACACAAAAGCAAACAGTGGTGGGTACGATGGAGGTGTGGGTCATCGACACCTGCAGCTTTCTGATGCCTTCTGAACTTGCACGAGTCCAACCCAGATGTTCACTTCCATCTCATAATATGTTGTTATTACATTGGGAAAGGGGAGCAAGGAGGGATGTGTTTGGCTCCCAAGTAATTCATTGGGGAATCTCTTGGTGCTCTCCTACTCAATTCTGATGGCCAATGGAAAAATCCAGTCACCATAATCTGAGAAAGGTATAGTCACCAGAAACTCACACTTTCCAGGCATGATGCTGCACATCACTCTGACCAGCAGAGTGCTATTTGAGAGTGAGGGGAATCCAGAATGGGTTGTGGAGGAAGAGGAAGACAGTCAGCTGTGGCCTTGAGTCCAGCTACAGCTGTCATTTTCCCCCTTTGAATCCTTTAGGACTTCTACCAGATGGGGGTAAACACAACCTATGAAGGAGACAATTGAGCACCATAAGTGGTAGACAGGAGCGGAGACTGTATGGAGACAGGAGCCCAGTCCTCCTTCAGGCCCTAGGTAACCCCTAGCTTCTGGGCATGCCGGCTGGTGAAGGTCACAGCTGCGTCCCTCTAAGTGAACTGACCTGCATGCTAAGAAGCCTCCTCACCCTGGGTTATTCCACCTTTGCATGGTCAGCACAGATCCCAAGACCAGTTGATGGTGGCATACAGAAGTATGGGCTCCTTACCTTGACTTGGTATATCTCTGAAGGGGCATCCCAGCTCCAGAGCTCCCTGTGGCCCATCGAAATTGACTTTTTCCTCTGCCCAGCCTCATTTCTCTCACGCTCCCTCATATGCTGTTGACAAGAGCATTCCTCAATCAACTTCCTGTGTCCCAGGCTCCATCTCTGAGGTGGTTTCCCAGGGAATCCATGCACACTATTTTCTCTCATTGTTTTACCCTTCTATTTTCCTCTTTCTTCCCCATTTCCCCTATGCATAGGGTGATCATATATTCCAGTTTGCTGTGGACAGACCTATTTTACTCTTGTGAATCTGGTGGCCCATCTGGCCAGTATCCTCTTTAATTCTGAAAAGGATCCTGATTTAGACTATATATGATGCGATCATAATTCATCAAGTTCATCTCTTCTTCATCACTCACATTCTTCACACATTATATTTTACTAGGTGCTGGGAATATGGAACTGAGTAAGAAATTTCAGCCCTTTGAGCCCATGATTCAAATTCCTATTGAAATTGCCAACAGAATATTGTAATAAAAAGACATTATTGCTGAGAATGAGAGAAAGATGCCATTCTCATACAATAAACTTTAAGGAATTGTCTGCCCAGATGGGTGTTTCATTTACATTCAGCTCATGCATTTTCTTCAGATGGGATGCTACTAGGAACTGGTGGCATCACCCTCTGCCCCCAGCCTTAACTCAAAGTAGCTGGGACTGAAGATGATGTGGGGGAGCAATCAACTCTACCCACACCCAGAGCCATGCACAGTGCACACGAGGTTCCCAGAGTAAGGGGACTGCTCCTATCTGCTTGGGGACATCTCCACAACATTGGGTGAGCACTGCAGAGGTTGGCCCTAATGAAGGGAGAGGAGCCCCTATTGACACTGGGCTGTCATGAGAAATATGAAAATAGAACTCTCAGACATGAGGGCAATGCTCTTAAGTATAGCTGCTTTCCTATTCTCCAGAGACCACTGGAGCTTAAATCTAGAAAAGCAAAATGTTCAGTAATCCAGTTTCTATTCTTTCTTTACTGAGTCCTGGAGGAGTGGAATGAAATCCATACAAGACTCCACCTCAACTCCCATGACCTAGAAACAGAATAAAAATACCTAAAATGTACCATGATCACATTTTATAGATGAAGAAACCGAAGTACAAAAATATTAAGTAGCTCACCCAGGTATGCAATTAGACTCCCCTTTGTAGGAAGAGCACAATCTTTAGACATTTAAAGAGAATTTGTAGGAGAGGGAGAGAGGGAGAGAAAGAGAGAGAGGGAGAGAGGGGGGGGAGGGAGAGAGAGAGAGAGAGAGAGAGAGAGAGAAAATGACCCAGTGCAGAATCACTGGAAAAATAATACTTCACAATTAGAGCAGAAAATTCACTGGGAGCTAACACAATGTCAACATTCTGTGAAGGGAATTTAAACAATTCTTGGGGATTATTACCAAACAGGATTGTGATATTATTGCAAAAAAAAAAAAAAAAAAAAAAAAAAAAGTCCACTTATCATTTCCCCACAAATTACTCAAAGAGATACTTTGGTCAACTGAGAAATGTATCTAAATGAAAGGCTGATGACTGTATAGGCTGTTGTTAAAGCATCTTTTCTGAGAAAAATGATTACAAGTCCCTGCCAAAGTTTTATTTCAAACTTTTCATAAGGGAAGAATGTCCTGAGCTAATCATTTAAAAAACTTTTCTCTTGGAAGAGAAAGATAGAATTAACAAGAGAACATTGTAGTTAGATTTCTATTTTCCCCACTGGAATATAAATTTCACAAGGGCGTGGACTTGGCACTTGCTCTCCAGCAAGGTGAATGTTTGATGAATTTGTAATGAATGATTAAATGATTGAACCTGTTTGGTTTATTATAGAAATGCAAAAATGGGCAACACTGGTAAATGTATTAATATAATCAATCACAATAATAAAAAAGAGAAAAGAAGTTCTATACTCATCCAAAGAAGTACTAAAAATGTAGTTGATACAATTCAACATTTATTTGTGATCAAAATTCTTAGTGTCCTAAGAGGAATACTTATTTAATAATATCTGACACAAGTTAATTCAATAATGGCACATTAAAAAAGCATTAATAATACTGAGGTATGAGAAAGTTTATTTCCAATACTTCTATGTGCCATTGTGTCAGAGGTCCTTGCCAATGTACTAAAACAAGTAAAATAGATCAGGTATATTTATTGGAAAGAAAGAGATAAAATTATAATTAAATAAGTGATATAATTGCCTATTTGAAAAGTGCAACTCAATGGTTAAAATCTGCAATAACTAATAAGGGGTAAGTGAGATGACTGATTGCATAATAAACAAACAACTTTCCTATATTTCAATAATAATTAGTCAGGAAGTATAATAGAAAAAAATCCACAAACCCAGGAATAATTTAAATGAAAGTTTTGCTATACCTTTATGAAGAATACTGTAAAAGTTCACTCTAGGACATAAAGGAACATGAATAAATTGAGGAACATGTGTTTTCCTTAATTTGTGAATATATCATAAATTTCCAATTACTATTTTAAAATCTCAATATTTATTTAAGATATACATATGTATATATTTATATAGTAACATTTCACATTTGGGGGAAATTATGTATTATTTGATAAATGCTATTGGTAAAACTAACAATTGAGTTGATATATAAACAGCAAATATATTTTGAATAAAGAATAAATGAGTTAAAATTTAAATGTCTTTATAACTCACCTTATATTTAGGTTAGTTTTCTAAAATTTTGGTATTTATTGTTGAAAGTGGAACCAAGACCACAAGAAAAAAATCTATTTACTGATGGAAAAAATTTAATAGAAAAAATAATATGAAGATGTAGATCAATATTTCAATTAGTTTGGAATGAGGAAGGACTACCTGAGAATGGCATAAAAGGAGAACATTATAAAGGAAAAGACAGATGGCTTTAACCACATGCAATTAAAGACACTTTTTTTTTTTGGTGGGCTTGACTGATTGCCTAATCCAACTGCCATTCTCTGGCACCATTTCTGAGGCCTGTCACACACAGGATGGAAAAGTGGGTCCTTGCTTTCTCAGTTACCCATCTGACTACAGAGAGCCAATCTGACTTTTTACAGCAAAGGAGACCTAAGGGTGGTTTCTGCAAAAGCTTTTGCTTTGCTCTATAAAGGGACAGAATCTTCTAATATCTCTGTTTCTCTTGCTTCCTGTTGTGAATATGTGCCCTGATGCCTGCTACTTTGTCAGCCATCTTACCACCAGAAGATAGTTTCAACATGGAACTGAAAACTCAACATGCAAAAGTTAGGTGGGATGAAGAGCAACAAGCCAGGGTAGTTTCTGGTATTAGTGAAGGCTTCACCTAAACTGGGGCCATCTACCTCCAGACTTCTTGTTATGTCAAGTTATCAAATAAAATATCTTTATTGCTAAGCCAGCCACTGTTAGTCACTTATTTTGTTGCTTGCACATGAAAACATTCTAAATGAAATAAATTTATATCTTCCACCAAAAAAATCACCATAAATAAAAGTAAAGGCAAAGATTGGAGAAAATATTTCTAACATATATAATAAGTTAAAATGCAATATCTTTTAAAATATTTTATTGTTTATGCTATTACAGTTGTCCCAATTTCCCCCCTTTTCGTCCCTTCCCCTCTCCATCCTGCCACTCCCTCAGGCAATCCCCACACTGTTGTCCATATCCATGGGCCATGCATGTATGTTCTTTGGTTAAGCCCTTCACATTCTTTCAGCCAATCCCCCCACGTCCCTTTCCTTTTACAGCTGTTAGTCTGTTCCATGTTTCTATGTCTCTGATTTTATTTTGCTTGTTAGTTTATTTTGTTCATTAGATTCCACATATGACTGAGATCATATGGCATTTGTCTTTGACTGACTTATTTCACTTAGTGTGACATTCTCCAGGTCCATCCATGCCATCACAAAAAGTAAGATATCCTTCCTTTTTAGAGTTGAGTAGTATTCCATTGTGTAAATGTACCATAGCTTTTTTATCCACTCATCTACTGATGGGCACTTTGGCTGTTTCCAGATCGTGGCTATTGTAAATAATGCTGCTATGAACACAGGAGTGCAATATTCTTTTGAATTGGTGTTTCAGGATTCATAGGATATATTCCCAGATGTGGAATTGCTGGGTCAAAAGGCAGTTCCATTTTTAATGTTTTGAGGAAACTCTATGCTTTTTTCCACAGTGGCTGCATCATTCTGCATTCCCACCAGCAGTGCACTAGGGTTCCCTTTTCTCTACATCCTCACCAGCACTTGTTGTCTGTTGATTTATTAATAATAGCCATTCTGACAGAGAATGATATCTCATTGTGGTTTTAATTTGCATATCTTTGATGGTTAGTGATGTTAAGCATTTTTTTTCACATGTCTATTGGCCATCTATGTGTCCCTCTTCGGAGAAGTGTCTATTCATGTCCTTTGCTCATTTTTTTTTCTCCCTTTGCTCATTTTTGAAATGAGTTGTTTGTCTTCTTGGTGTTGAGTCATATAAGTTCTTTATATACTTTGGAAATTAAATTCTTATTTGATGTATCATTGGCAAATATGTTCTCCCATGCAGTGGATTCCCTTTTCATTTTGATGATTATTTTTAGCTGTGCAGAAAAATTTTTTAATTTAATATTTTATCTATTTTAGAGAGAGGAAGGGAGGGAGAAAGAGAGGGAGAGAAATATTGATGTGAGAGAGAAACATTGATTGGTTTCCCCTCTCAACCCCCAATCTGGGACCAGGTCTGCAACCCAGGCACATGTTCCCTACGGGAATCAAACTGGTGAGCTTTCAGGAAGAGGCCCAGCCCACTGAGTCACACCAGCCATGGTCATGCAGAAGCTTTCTAGTTTGATATAGTCCCATTTGTTTATTTTTCCCCTTGTTTCCCTTGCCCTAGGAGATATATTGGCAAAAATATTACTACATGAGATATTTGAAATTTTATTGCCTATGTTTTTGTCTAGGACTTTTATCCTATCGTGACTTACACTTAAGTCTTTTATCCATAAATATAATATCTTTAACAAAATAAGAGCTTGCACCCCCCCAAAGATGTAGAGTGGCCAAGAAAAAAACGAATAAAAAACAATTATCCCTTAGTGGAAATGTATGAAATAAAAATGAAATACAAATAAAAGCACCAAAAGACATTTCCAATACATCAAATTGGCAAATTTTTAAAATCAAGAAAGGTTAGGATAGAAGCGAAGGGATTATAAATTTTGTCTTTCAAGAAGAGAATTTGCTGATTTATATGAAGTTTAAAAACATGCATAGCCTTGATTTTGAAATTTTATTTCTAGGACTTCATCTCAAGGAAAGAATCATAGTATGTGAAAAGCTACAGCTATGAAGATGTTCACCACAGTGTTGTTTATAATGGTGAAGCTTTAGAAACAACTTAAATGTTCAACAGTAGCGGATTGGTTAGACAACTTATAGTATGTCTTTTCTGGATAATGAAATACTGTGCCAGTATAAAATGTTACTGGAGGAAAATCTTTAATGGTATGGAAAAAGTGTTATATTAAGTGAGCCAAAAGGTTATAAATCAGTATATGGAAATATGCACAAAAAAAGGTTGGAAGAAAATCCACCCAATTATTAACAGTGGTTCTTTATCTTAATGTGACTAGGGCTGGATATGGATTTCTTTTGTTGTTGATTTTGTTTTTTTTTTTTATATTTTCTGCAATCAACATACATTGCCTTTGCACAAAAATTTCAATAAAGTGGAGGCTTCTAAGAGGCTTTAGTCGTATGGAATACAAAATTTTGGAACCTTTCTTTTTCTCCGATTCCCCATCCCCTTTCCTGCCACCTCAGTCTCTGTTCTGTCGCCTATTTGCTTCCCTGTCCCCCACCTTTGTTTAATGCGGGCTCTGCAAGGCGCAGCTACCTCAGCTCAGCTCTGCGGAGACCGGAGACCAAGACGCGCGGCGCGAGGAGACCTAGGTCTCCTGAGGAGGGCACAGGGCGGGAAGGGTTTCCTTGCTTTCCTGTAAACCATCTATCAACTGGTGTTTGCCACCAACCTTTCCAGAACTCCTTGAGATTTCCTTCAGTCCTCTGGTGATTTCCGCGCTCCCAGTGCGCCTGCGTGCAGCGGTCCCACTGCTAACTGCACTCGCCGCGTTCTGGGTGCAACCTGTCAACTGCGGCGGGAAAAGGCCTCACTGACTCTTAGGAAGTCGCATTCGCTCCCCAGCTGTCACCAGACAACTTTCAAAGCTCTTTTCTAGACGTAATAATTTTATGTTTGAAAAAAAAAATTACTGAGCGTCCACTGAGGGAACCAGCTTCGTGCCAGGCTCAGGAGCTGCAAAGACAAGGAAGTTCTTGCCTCGGAGCTCACAGAACGGGTGAGAACCACCCCTGGTAGGAGACTCGCGTGACCCAGTGAGACACAATAAGCCAACTTCATGCTCATTTTACGGAAACAAGTGTTTATTGAACACATACTGCGCAACAGATACTTTCACTTATGCTATCTGCCCCTCTGGAATGCAAGTGCTGCTCTAGGGGAACAAATATCCATCCCCATTGTACCGATAAGGAAACTGGGGTTCAGAGGAATAACAACCCCATGTTACCGGTGAGAAAACAGAGGCTCAGAGGAATCAGCTCAAATGCCCCAGACCTCACCTGTAAATGTGAGGCTCTAATCTGGGTCTGCGAGCCCCAAAGCTGGCTCTCCTTGGTCACATTGCCCCGCGGTGTGGAATTGACTGGAGCGCGGGAACTCAGCCCGGGTCAGAGCTGCAGAAAGTGTGGGAGGAAGTCTCGAGGCCCTTGTTCCAGGGACCGCTATGTGGCGTGGCCAGCGTTGCCCAAAACACTGCTCAAAGGACTGCCGGCCCCAGGACAACGGTTCCCGCGCGGGTGACCTGACCTGCAAGTCCCATGCCCCTGTCTGCTCTCCTTCGGGGAACCAAAGTAAGTGGAAGTTATGCCTCTCCTTGGAGGGTGAGATGGAGCTGCCCAGCCTGGGAGCTAGCTCTGTTTTCCCAGCTGGTTGTGAGGTTTCCCGGGGCTACGTCGGTGCCACCTGCACCCACCCACCCCCAAATGTGAGTCCCTTTCCCGAGAGGTGCGGAGAGGATAGCTCCCATAAGCCAGAAATGGAATTTATAGGTTGCAGGCAGTGTTTAAGGAGATCCCACAGTTAAAAGTCCAGTTTACACCTTAACGGCACTGGAAAACATGCATTTTACCCCTGTGCCTTCTCCCGATTTTCTCTCCTGCCATCTGAGGTGTGTGTGGTGTGGGGTGGAGGTGACGGTCCTGTGGGTTATGTTGGAGGAGGAGGTCGCCTAGTGCCAAATGGAATGGAATTCTACCTGGTGCCACGTTTGTAGCGCGTGGGGAGCATGCGTGCACACACCACACACACACACACAAAGAAGGGGGGAGTTGGGAAAACAAGTGTATTGTGGAGAGGAAAGTTGGATCTGGAAGCCAGGGGTATGCTTCTGGGGACTTGGAGGAAGAAGAGACCTTTGGAGGGGTGAATGGGAGCCTTTTATCACCCCTCCCCTCTCAGAGATGTATAGCCCCTTGAATAGGGGAGCGCGATTCCCCCTCCCACACACACAGAGTGCTGCGTGAGTGCCGGTTCGCTTGAGCCCATGTACATGTGTGTACGTGTGTGTACGTGTGAATGTGGCGCCGGCAGCGGCACAGTGTATGGTCGGCAAAAATATGGATAATCAACACATCGCTCACACCTCCGCCGCAAGCAAGGAGGGAGCTGGGAGGTCCCGAGGGCTTTCCCCTGCCGGCTGTCACCGGCGGTCACCACTAGGAAAAGACAGGGACATTTCACAGGAGCTCTTCAGTTACCTTTCTCTTCACATGAACTGAGAAACTAAAAAAGGAGGCGAAGAAAAGTCAAAATGAACTTTTTCCTGGTTAGAGGCCTTATAATTCATGCCAATGTGAGGTATTGGAAGTGGAACACCAGCGTAAAGCTTTGTATCCTACTTATCAGCTGAGATGCCGCTTGTCATCTGTCATCCTTATTTTGTATAGCTGTAAAACGGGGGCAGAGAAGTCCCACCCTAAGGTGTGGCTGTCAAGTTTAAAGGTGAGAAAGTGCGTGGAAGTGTCTGGCATCCCAGGAAATGCTGGATGAACATCCTACCAGCGTTCATTTGTCTTTTATCTTGAGTGGAGACCTACTCGATTGGTTCTCTTAATGTGGGTCAATATGCCTTTGGATGGCTGCGCTTTAAGCAGTGTGGTTACAGAGATGGCCAGCTTCTTTGTGCACAGGTACCTGGAAGCGGCTGCAACCGGCAGGTTTATCCCAGCACAGCCCAACCTGGGGCGTGATGCGCATGCTACCCATACACCCAGGAAATCAGGTCCCCAGGTTTGTACGGAGGCCGCACCAGGCACTTCTCTCTCTACTGATCACCGCCCCCCCCCCCCAAGACACTTGCCTCCCGGGGCTGCCATTCCCGCATTGCCCCCGGGGGCCCAGCTCCTCGGAGGTCTGCACTCCAAATGTCCGAAGGAGGTTGTTCCTTCGAAAATCTGTTCTCTTGACCTTTCGCTTCTCTGTCTCGGCTAAGGCTCTCTCGCTAGCTCTGCACTCAGAATAAAGGAATGAGGAAGAAGGGTATTTTTCAGGGGAGATACAGAGGCGAGAGAAGAAAAAGAAGAGGGACGGGGAAGAGACTTTCTGTTGTTACCAAGAGTTAGGATAGAGCCAATTCTGGCTTCTTCAGTCCTGGCCTGGGTGTAACACCATGATTCTATACAATGTCCTCCCAGCCTCAGTTTTCTGTAGCAGTTCCCGCTGGAATCTTCTGCACTGTGAAAAAGACAAAAAGCAAGCAAGCAAGCAAGCAAGATTGATCAAGAAGCAAACCTAACTTCTTACCAAATTGTCCTAAAAGGTGACAAAGTCATCAGTATCGGCGGTGGTCTTCCCGTTATATTTGTCGCGCACTTGTGAGTAGAGTAGTTCCCCACCTCCCTCGGGAACTCCCTGTTATGGAGTATACAAGTCCAGTTTCCTAAGAAAAGTGCCGAAGTCAAAATTTGGAGTAGGTGGTAGAGGGACTGGATATTTAAAAGAATATTTCACTAGAAATTGTGAGCTAAATATTCGTCAGGATTCTGAGAAAGTGAGCAAATCTATTTATTTCTACTCAGACGAATAAAAAGCAAAAGTTCCAGCTAAAACAAACAAATTGGAAAACTCATGTCTGAAGAGGGGTTTACGGGGTCCTGCCATTTGTTTAATTTACAAAACCCAGACTGGTTTTCCCTTGGGATCGAATTCCCTGGGTAGTAGCCAGGCTCAGTTCATTGGGTTGGTAGACCCAGGCGCGGCAATGTGTGTGTCCGGTGGAGGGGGTGAAGGTCAGGTTGTAAGGGGCAGCGGTGTTCTCACAACCTGATTTCACCCCAGGGTCCTGCTGGACGTGAATGAGGCCCCAGAGCAATTTTCTAAGAAAAATTTCCGAACCTCTGACCTAGAGGAGAGACGTGGCGCCCAGGAGACTGGACCGAACAAGATTGGGGAAGGGGGCCTTAAAAACCAATAGGGCGGAAATTGAACACTGAGGTGCAGATGTGAAACATAAACGGGGGAAAAAACCCGGGGGTTCACTGGGAAGGGTGAATAAAGGAGGGGATAGGGTAAAAGACGAATGCCACCATCCCACCCCGGTTTTGTGCAAATAGGTTGTCGTGAAGAATTTTAATAATGTTCATCTTGGATTTTTCTCGACCCGGGTAAGCGGCGGAACGAAACTTGAGGGCCGGAGAGAAGCTCAAGGGACTGGAGTCGGTGAGGCGCGCGCCGGCTCGGCATCCCCGCCGGCCCTAGCTTCTCGGGGACGCAGCTGCGCCTGCCCGGGCCCCGCGAGGCTCCGGGTGGGATTTGTGTGGAACGTTCAGAAAGGCTTGTTCAAGGGTAGCCGGAGGCGATGGAGATGGGAGCGACCCTCTAGGCGCTGCAGCCGCCTCTCACTCCACTAACCAAAGCTCCTTCGGCGCGGGTGGCCGACTCTGCGCCCACCCCTCCCTAAAGCCAACACAAACCTAATTAAACCCTACTGGGTTGGCAGAAACGCTCTTTGCTCCCAGAAGGCCGAAGCGCCGCCTTGCTGGGCCCGAGGCTGTTTCCCGGTCTCCCTGTCGCGTCCGCCCTTTGCCCTGCACTAGCCGGAAACTTCAACTTAGCCAAGAGCGACGAACTTGGGCGCCCGCGGCTCACAGCCCACCGGGACCCCAGCAGTGTGGCCGCGGTTTGCTCTGAGTACCCTGCGCGGTCGCGGGAGGCTTCCTCTAGCGCAACTGGCGAAGAGCGCTGCGGCTGCCCTCAACCCCAGGCCAAAGTTCCGGGGCCACGGTTTTTTAGAGCTACCTCCCGGCAGGGCACCTTGACCACTGAAAGTGTCTTTGGAAGCTACGGGTGGGGGCGTCGGGCGTCCGCCGTGCGCGGCTGTCTGGCTTAGGGAGAGCAGCAGGGAGACTGGAGAAAGGACCAATTCATTCACTTCCTGAGGGGCATAATTTAGATGGCAGCTGTAGCGGGCGAGAAGAGCCAGCGTCCTCAACCCTGGCTGTGCCCTTTAACCCCTAGCCAACCCAGCCTGAGGGCCGGACGGCCCGGGCCAGCCCCCGACCCAAGGCTGCCCCGCGGCCCCTAGGGTTGTGCACGGTTCCTCTCTTGGCAACGTTGTGGTGCAGCAGATCAGAGGCCCCTTGAAAAAATCGCGGGGCTCACCAATACATCGTGAGGGGCTCACGGGCTGTTCCATACTCTCCGTCAAAGAATCCGAGGCGTTGCCTCTACTGGGCGCAGTACACGGACTAGAATGGGGGTGGGTGGTTACTTGAGGTTCACAGAGATTTACAAAGAGAGCGAATCGGGGTAAAAGACTGGGGTGCTTAGTTTTTGCAGGGACCTAAAATATCCGTAAAACCTGCATATAATAGAGAATTGCCGAGCTGAAACAGGGTAGTTTTACTTCCCACAAATTTCCATCCCGCTCTCTTTCTTTGGACAAGTCCCATCTCTAGGCGTTTACAACAGTTATGGTCCATATTCTGGTGCCCAATCACCCTTCATTGCTCTCCTGCCCTTGTTATTCAACAAGGAGGATCAAACCAGAGTTCCCGGGGTCGTGGTGATGCCACAGTGGGCACTATCTAGAGGCGGAGTTTTCCCGTTCTCGACCCCCTTAAATCAAATTACCCCAGTTTCTGGACCCCGAGTTTGCCCAGAGAGGGTCGCACACGCCCTCATCGTTTTTCAAGTGAATCTCCGCAGTACGGACTTGCGCTCCCTGAGCGCGATCCGCCGGAGAAGTTTGGGAGAGCCGTCTGCCCTAGGGAACAGTGGAGTCGCGGAAAGGCCCCCTTTTCAGGAAAGCGGCATTTTCTCAAAGCGTGAGTTTCCTGTCAGCACAGGCAAACAGGTTGAAAAGGCGTTGTGTCCTCTAGCGGCAAACTCTCGCAGTTCATTTGTGAGAGCTCACTACCCCTCAGGGATCTGGTCGCAAGTCAGTTCACGCTCAAACTGGAGTCCTGAGTGGGGGGAAAGTCTCCTGGACGTAACCTAGGTTGCGCCAAGGCCCTCTCCGTAATGAGGCTGGGCGTCTCGGGCACAGCCGCTCGAACTGAGGAACAGCTGATTTGTCTCCTCCACGGCAGATGGTCTTTGAGCACAGATTTGCATTCATTGTCTTCAAATCTGTTTTCGCGCTGGTGTTCTAGATTTCAGCAGCAGATCTATGCGCAGATCAGAATACAAAAGGAGAAGCAAGAAAATAACACCCAGCCAGGAGGATTTTTAATAGGCACCGCGAGCTGCCCGGCATAGTTAAAAAGCCGTCTAGGGTTTCAGCTGTTTGGGGGAGCTGCCGCCGCCTCCCGGTCACCAGCCAGCCCGCGGGCAGCGCCGTGGCGACCGCGCGCCGCAGGCCAAGTTTCCGCGACTCCCCCGCTGCCTCGCTGCAGTTCCTCCGCTGGCTCCACGGGGCTTCGGGAGCTGGGTGGGGAAGGTGGAGGGGGCTCCCGGGACGATGCCCAGCGGCTCTCGCACTAAGCCTGCCACGATCTGTCAGCAGCCTCTCTTCTGCACGGGTGCGACTCTCACTCGCATCCGCCGGGGGGTATTTTCCTTAGCTCCTTGACCATTTTCCCCGACACTTTATTTATTTGAATAGCACTTGAGCCGTGTTCGTACTCCCCCCACCCCGCTTACGTTCCCGTACCCTTCTCTCTCAACAACTTGTAAACCGCACACAAAACCTGAGTGTCACCATGTAACTCCAGGAGACTTGGGAGAGCCGTTCAGGGAACTGGGTCGCTCTGGGGAACGTTCCCACAAAACCTAAGTACATGTGGTCACACTCTCCGCTTCCCCACAAACACGCACACAGATTCGAGCCCAGGGAATGAATAATCCTTCCCGCAGGCTACGGAAATCTGCATCTAGAGGCAGGATCCACGGAGGCTCCCCACTCCCTCGTCCAGACTGAGCGGGCGCGTCCCAGGCCACCCTGCTACAGTGCTCGATTTGGGGGCCCCCAACCCACGCACGCACACCAAGGACGCAGCCAGCATCCACAGCTTTCTGTCCCCTTTCACCTCCGAGCGTGGCGCGCGCCACGGGAGGACGTCGGCCCGGCCTGCCCAGCGTCGCCCAATCCCGAGCGTCCATGCAAATGAGGCTCCTTATCGGGCCGCGGCTCCGCCTCCCGCGGCCAGGGCTGTAGTAACCCATTCATGGGGTCCGTGCTCGGCTGCAGCCCGGCTCCGAGGTGCGTGCAGCCACCGCCTCCTCTTGGCTCTGGGTCTTCCCCTTCCTTTTACAACTGATCCTGTCGGGATTTTTTTTTTTTCTATATTGGAGCGGTGGGGAGGAAGAGGGAGGGTGGGGGACCAGGAGGAAGGGGGAAAGATTAGGCAGCCATCAATCTCCTCCTGTTTCTCCCAGAACAGGTGATGCTTCTAAATTGTGATCACTTTCTGGAGGCAGCGTTGCCGCTGAAAGGATGCGAGCGACCTAGGACAGAGGGCCTGAGGTGGCAGATCTGAACTTGTGGAGGATAAAACCCAAACTTTAACTACACCAATCCGCACCTCACGCGGGAAGCAAAAGGACGGGTTATCTTGTTTTGTTTCTGTTTTTTTCTCCGAGAGACTCAAACTTCATCACTTGATCCCCCCTCCCTTAAAAAAATTTTTTTTTATTGCTTTGGAGGAAACGGTTTGGTGACAACCTTGGGAACAGTAAGGACAGTGTGGTAAATCTTATTTTTAAAGAGACAGATCAGACTTTTTAAATGTTTGGGATTCAAGATACTTTAGGAAGAGGACCAGCTCTGAAAGAGAAATCGCTGGGCGCCGAAATGGATTCGGTCAGGTCCTGGGTCCGGAATGTCGGCGTGGTGGACGCGAATGTCGCAGCGCAGAGGTAACCAGACTGTCACACGATTATTATGCTCTCCAAGTGTGTAGCTCGTTCGCTCTCTCCCACTGTCTCGGTCTCTCTCTGTCCCTCATTCCCCCGCTCGCCCGCTCTGTCTCTTTCTCTCTCCTCCGCATCCTTCGCCCCGGCCCGGCACGCGGGGCTCGCCCTCACGGGCAGGTCGGTGCAGGCAGGGGAGCGCTTACCTCGCAGCTAACATTGGAGTTTCTGAACTGCCTGGGTCCTTGTGTTTCTCCCGCACTCCTTCCCCACAGACCACTCTTTGGGAAGAAAAAAAAAACAAAGTAGCACCCAACGCCTCGCGGCTCAGCCCCTTGCCCAGAGAGGAGGGCCTGGCTCGGAGTGCAGAGTGAGGACCAGAGCCAGCTTCCTTGCGACTGTCGGGTTCCGCCACGCCGCTTCCAAGCGCCTCTTCTGCCGCATCTTGTCGGGCAATTCCTGGAGGCCGGGAACCCGGCGAGCAGATGGCGGCGGTGGCGAGAGGAGCCCGAGAGGCCCGAGCGGCTTTCCTGGGAAGCCAAAGCGGCCGGCAGCACTGGGAGCGGGCAGGCTGAAGGGTCCGGGCGCAGAGATACAGCGGTGGGCCGGAGCCCCGAGGCGGGGTGAGCGGGAAAGAAGAAATTCAAGAGAAAAGGCCAAGGAGTAACAGCTGAAGAAACTGCGGAAGAAGAAAGGCGAGGAGAGGGGCTGGCGGCACACGCAGGGAACCACCAGTCTCTAGTTCAGCTAGTTCCTGAAGTTGAGTGTTTCTAAGCGTCCGCATGTCGAGATGGTAAACGCCTGGTCCAGGGTGCCACCCAGCGAAGACATTCTGGTCTCCCTCCCTCATCATCACTGCTGAGCTGGGATTTGTGGTCCCCACGTCCCGGTCTGCGGGAGAAAGCGCCCTTACCCCAAGGAGCCCACGAACTTCTTCCCACGACTCCAGCCTTCCTATCGGCCCTCCTGGTGACCCCCCTCTAAGTCCCGACATCACGCCGAGAAATTTCTCCTTTCCTAGCAGGCCACGGTCTCCGGGTGTCCCGGGTAGAGCGAACCAGCTGCCACCCTTGGAGGACAGGAAACAAAACTCGCATCGCTCCGGGGAGGGCGGCGGCTCGCTCTCTCCTGCCCAAGCCCAGCACGCGCCCGGACGTCTGCCGCACGTCGCACGCCGCGATGGCAGCGGTTTTCCGCAGCGGTCTGCAGTTCGCTGGGCAGCAGGCGGAGGGAAATTGGGCGGCTCCACAGAGCTCGCTCCACGGCGTTCCTTAGCTGAGGTCCTTTAAGACACCGCCCCTACTTTCCTTCTTTCCCCGGATCAAATACTTGTTGAAACTGGAACAGGCAGCTCTAGTGGGGTATTCTAGCAAAATTTTACACCCTTCAAAAGTGAAAAGTGCTCGCGCCCTGGGGCAGGAGGCCCAGAGACCCCAGCCCTGCGGGGCCGCTCCAGCCATCTGCACGCTCGCCTAGACCCCAGTCTTCTGTTAAATGTTATCTGGCGGCCAGTTGGTCCGTGGCAGCGAAAGGTTGTCAGGGAGGCGTGTATACATACTCATTAAGCTCGAGGGCGCCTCTCGCGTCCTCCAACATGGGTTTGGCGGTCAGCGGGTTTGGCCGTGGATGTGACTGGAGCTAGGCACCCCTCGGCCCCAGGCGAGGACTTTCTCGGCCTCTTAATACCATTTTGGCTTCTCCAAGCTCAGTAGTTCTGGGGGCGGAATTCCCGGTATCAGGTCGTTCCCGGTGGGCCTTTGATCCCCAGGATTGGTCGCAGGGATTCCGCCCTGCCACTGACCTAGGGAAAATCTTTCGGAAGAGCGAGGGAAACAGGAGGTGAGGCCTCTCCCTGTAGGACTGAGGCTTGGGCGCTGGGCTCCCTGCCCACCCCAGGGAGGGTCTCACCCACCGTCTTTCTGAAATACCATTGGGGGGGGGGGGGCGTTACGGGCAGTAGCGCTCCGATGGCTAACTCAGGTGAAGAGGAAGGAAACGGGTCACGTCTTCAGAAGTAACCAGGTACTTATTCCCCAAACCCCGGGGCCCAGCTCCAGTTCCTGACCCATTCAGTGGACCCCTGATGGGATAGATAAGGACGGCCCGACAGGACAAGATTTGGGCCTCTGCCTGGAGGACCGCTCCGGGCCTTGGTGTACAGCCGGGACGCTTTCATTTCTACTAAAGGCCTGACCAGGAGCTGAGGGGCGCTGGGATGACCGGAGGCTAGAAGTGTCAGCGCTGCCGCCCAACTCCTGGCCACTGAGACTCCTCTATGGAGTCTCCTCCTCTTAATCCGAATTGAAAAAAAAAAAAAGGTCCGAGGGGTCCAGGACTCTTGACCTGGGACACGGACCCTTGACCCTCTGCGGTATTGCGTGGGCGCGTTGGTAACATCCTGTCTTTTTCTCTTTTCCCGGGTCCGGTGTCCCCCTGTTTTCTCCTGTGCAGCGGAGTCGCTCTGTCCCGGGCCCACTTTGAGAAGCAGCCTCCCTCCAACTTGAGGAAATCCAACTTCTTTCACTTCGTCCTGGCGCTCTATGACAGGCAGGGGCAGCCGGTGGAGATTGAGCGCACAGCCTTCGTAGACTTTGTGGAGAACGACAAAGTAAGCGGAGGTCCCCTTCTTCCTCTCGCGGCCTAATAACTACCTCCTTGCAAAGCACTAAAGATTCCATCTGTCACTCGTGACACTTTTCCGTTCACATCATCAGGGATGATAAATTGAGGCCTCTCACTCGAAGCCTTTAAATCAGTCATTTTCTGTGTACCTCCTCCCACCCCCGCTCCGCTGTACCCACCACTTGCTGCGGGGGCACTGGTGGCTCTAACATCCAGCCTCTGGGTCATTCGCAGAACCTGGTCATGAACTAACTCCACCGCAAATGCCCTTCCCACTAGAGCGTAGTTTAAAAGTATACTCAAGGCTGTGCTGCCCTTCTCTGGGTTATTTTTGTTATTTTGCTCCTGCTTGCTCCAGGAGAGTTGGGTAGCTACCAGGTGGAATCCAGAGCCCAGCCTTGGCCTGCCTTCCCCACTGAGGCTTCTCTCCCATTCACGCTCCCAACCTCCGGATCCTATCCCAGACCCGGTTTGGAGCACATTTGATATCAAAGGAAGCCTGTGTGTGATGAAAGGGAAATCTCTTGCCCTCTCTGAGCCTCAGTCTCCTCAGCTGTACAATGTGAGCCTTAGACCAGGTGCTCCAGAGACCCCTCCTGACCCTGGGTCTTGGTCCCTGGTCCCTGCTTCTTGTGGCCCTGGAAGCGCTGTTCCGTTGGAACAGGGTCTAATGTAGTCCTTCCATACGACAGGTC
This sequence comes from Furipterus horrens, assembly GCF_987537825.1. NCBI lineage: Eukaryota > Metazoa > Chordata > Mammalia > Chiroptera > Furipteridae > Furipterus > Furipterus horrens. Next base: position 54,470,403 of record NW_028327180.1, on the reverse strand, counting down.
CCTTCCCCTCTCTGTTAAGAGAAGCCTTGCAACTTCCTAAGGACAGACAGAGCCAGGTGGGTGGGTGAGGACTGTTAAAGGCAGCCGTGGTGTGGTGTCCATTTGTTGCAACTGGTGGGGTCACACTTCTGAGGACATTTTTAAGTGAGGCAGACAGAGGATTGAGAGGGTCAAGTGGCAAGTTTTGGAGGTGGTCCTGTGGTAGAAGCTCCTGTCCTTTGACCCTGGGCTGGGCAGGGTGTTGTTCAAGGCTGAGGGGGGAGGGTGTAGGGACACACTCTCCCCATGTTCCCTCATGTGGGGGCCTGAAAGCAAGGGATTCCAACACCACTGTCTTTTCAGGAGCAAGGCAATGAGAAGACCAACAATGGCACCCACTACAAGTTACAGCTGCTCTACAGCAATGGTGAGCACCCCGTGCCCTCTGGGTCCAGGTGCCCTCACATGTCCCTTTCAAGGAAAGCAGTTGCCCTTGTCCTGGTAGCTAGCCTGGTAGTTTAGTATCTCACAGGCACCTCGGATCTAGGGAGAGCAGGGTTTTGGGAGACTGGGTCAGGGCCAGGGGGCTGGGTGGGTGGTCTTTGCCCTCAGGACCCATCAGCCTACTGATCCACCCTCAGACCTAGGCAGTTTCTTGGGCTTTGGCCCCCTTTCCTATGGGAACAGGTTGGGGGCCCTTACCTTGTGCCCATCCCCTACCCCACAGGCGTCCGCACGGAGCAGGACCTGTACGTCAGGCTCATTGACTCGGTCACCAAGCAGGTGAGCCCCGTGGTCAGCTTGGCTCTTCTTCTCCAGGACCCCTCTTCCCTCCCATGCCTTCCCCTGACATCCCCCCCATCCCCTACTTTCCACGAATTCCTGGGTCCATGCACATCAACGCATACCTTGTCCACTCTGGAAAAACATGTTTTTCTCTCTCTCCCCAGTTGTCTTATTTCTTTCTGGGTAGGGAGGTGCTGGGGGTGAGGAGAGGTGAGCAAATGGGTGAAGGGAGAAAGCAAGTATTGGGAGATTCAGTTTCCCCACACATTGCCTTTGCAGGAAATATGTTCTCATGGGGCAAACTTGTCTATTATTATTTGTCTTGAGTTAGCCAGGCCACAGCTTGGGCTCTGCTGCCAGCGGGCATACCTAATGCAGCAGTGGGCAGAGAGAGGAAAGCCAATTCTGTGCCCGCTCTAAAGTCCCCTTTTCTTTGTTTCCCCATGCCCCTTACCACTTCCCTTCCTGACCTCGCCTCCTTCGCAGCCCATAGCTTACGAGGGGCAAAACAAGAATCCGGAAATGTGCCGAGTTCTTCTGACACACGAAGTCATGTGCAGGTAAGAGCTACTTGGTCCTTGCTAGTGAGCTGGGCAGGGGAGCGGGGCCCCTGAGCCCCAAGTAGGTGTCTGCTGTGCAGGAGTGATGGAGCACAGCGGGTCACTAAAACTCCTCCGTACCAATGGCCAGATTCTTAGAGCATCTCCAAAAGGAAACCTAGAGCCACACAGGATTCCATCCCCAGCCGTCCCAGGAATTTTCTCCCAGATGGACAGTCTCTGCTGTCCAGCAGTTGGTGGCAGCAAGGGAAGGCACCACAGGCAGCCCCCAGCCAGTTTGGGGATGGGACTGTCCTGGACGTATCCTCCCCTGCCTGGCAAGCTCGGGTGAGTTTTTGAGGAAGAGCTGCTTGTGTTAGGGAGTCGAAGCACTGGAGACTTGCTCCCAGTCTGGGCAAGGAAACACCCGAGAGTCCAGCGGCCCATTTCTGGGGCGCACCCTGCCCCCAGTGGAGGCACTTGCCTGCAATGTAGAAGCATTTCCTTCTCCAGTGATTCCTCCTGTCCGAGGAGTTTCTTAGGTCAGGAGGCACTACGAGGAGAACGATCAGGGGGGTTCCCCACCAGCGGTGGGAGAGCCAGATCTGGAGCAACAGCTGGATGCTGATGGCTGAGTGTGAGAGGTGCAGTCTGGAGGAATTTCTGCACTTTTGCCCGTCTCCTTTTCAGAGACCAAGTCTTCCAAGGCGAGTGTTTCTGCTACTTGACTAAAATGAAGTAAAAAACTGGAAGAAATTCATCCATACACTTTGTTTCAACGAATGTTTATTGAGTGCCTAGTTTTGCCCGGTATTGGGGATCCCACAGCAAATCAGAAGGTTTTCTTTAAAAAGGAAACTCTGGGAAGAGGTGGTGATTTTACTATAACCATGTAAATGTTTATTCCATACATATTTTTCTTCCTCCAAAATCTCTGATTGGAGAGAAAACCTCAATTCCCCCTCACTCCGCTATTGCTTCAGTAAGTCTCCCAGCTCCAGACTTGCTAGTTTTGGGTAATTGCAGGCTGTGGCTGATGGAGTTTGGACTGTTTTATGGACAGCTCCTGGCAGTCCTGTCTCCCTCCCAACCCCGTCAGGAAGAAACAGAACAATCAGACATGCTTGTTTTGGTTTTGACCGAGTATTAGAAAAACAAACCTTGCCAAATGCAAAGTTCAACTCTGCCAGAGCTAAGGGAGTGGGGCTTCCTTGCCTGAGTAGCTGGGTGAGGCGCTGGCCGGAGATGGAGTCAGCAGAGAGCCACTTCATTATCCCTTGATAGATCCATTTCGAAAGAAAACAATTCCGAGATGAACTTGCCTGTAATACCTAGGTTAAATAGGCAGAACACTTTGATTCTGTTGGTTAATGGAAGGGTGCTTTTTAAAAATTTCTCTTTATACTTTTAAATGTCTTTGTTTGGAGAGATTATCTTCTTAAAAGGAAAGAAAACCTCAAACTGGCCCATTGTCTGATGAATTATACCTCTTATTTTAAGTAATACTTGCATGTCTCATCCAGCTGTATTTAAAGTTGGCATTTTTATTTTTAAGCACAATCAAATCCTCCTCATTTTATACTGTTTAAGTAGCAGCATCAATTTTTAAAGCCTCTAGTTTAGGCTGCATTAGTAACACAATATAAAAATTTAATGTACGTACTGTAACTTCTCTGCATTTGAGACCTGGGAAGAGATGCTCTGCTATTTTCTTCCCACACTAGAATTTAAAACAAGTATTAATCATGAGTAAATAAATGATCCATTGTGTGGGTGCTGTGTCTGTAGTGTGTGTGTGTGTAGATGAGTTGGGGTACTGTCAAATGTTGGATGCATATAAAAGACACGTTCTCATTTCGTGTGTCCATCTGAGCTGGTTGAGTCTCCTGTAGGGGGAAAAGTTCCTTCTGTACATTTGAGGAGCAGTTCCAGCAGTCAGGGACTGAGGGATGAATTGGTGTTGCCCCTCCACGGCTATGGCACACTGGCTCATTGGTATAGTGGGTGTTCTTGGGTATACCTGGGGATTTCCCTGCATGGCTGTATGTTCTGTAATCTTTAGTCAAAAAGCTCACAAACTAACATTTAGCTTTGAGGAGGGAAACCATATAAATCGCTTTAGGAATAACTTTTTCTCCCTTCTCTGTCTCTCTTCCCCTCTTTCCTGCTTTAGTTCATTTTGCAAATTATTAGCAAGGAGAAATCTAGTTGTTTTGTTGCTGCCAGCCACCCCTGTGCCCTCAAATGCTCAGAGGGTTAAAAGATATTCTAATTTGAACAGAAGTCGTCTCAAGGCCTACAGCTGGCTAATAACAGAGTTGTATTGAGCAGAGCAAAGCCCACAGCTGTGACTTTTCCCCACCAGGCGCAGGCTAGACAGGGCCCTAATCAGATGGGCCAGCCGGGCAGTGGGGCCAGTGTCTTTATGGGCCAGATGGTGTGAATTTAGACACTTTTGTTATGCAATCGCAGGGAGGAGTTGGGGAGAAGAAAACAAAACAAAAGCCACCATGCTGTGCGCTTATTTGAGTTTGAAATTAGAGACAGATTTTTGAAAGTTGAGGGTTGAATTTTAAAAACGATTTTGAAGAGGAAAGGGCATACTCTCTTGTCTTAAGCAGGAGTTTGGCCGACTGGACATTCTGTGTCCATGGCTGGGGCTTTTTTCCTCTCCAGCCACCCCTCCACCCCCACTTTTTCTCCTTTCTGAAAAATTCAGGTAAGATTCAGGATTGGGATAAAATATCTCATTTCCCCCCCACCCCCAACCCCAACTTGTTTTATTTTTTCTCTTTCCCTATCAAGACTCCATGAAGAGATAGGAGGGTGAAAGAGGCCTATTAGCAAATGGAGAGTATTTCAGGTAAAATGTTCTCCAGATAAGCACTAGAATAAAACAAACCAAAGCAAGCCGAGCTAAGGAGGAGTAGGAGAGAGCTTTCATTTTCATTCATTAGGAGAAAAGGGCACTACCTCTCCGTGGTGGTTTGTGAGCACAGCCTTTACCCAGTGCCGAGTTGTTTCCTCTTCTCTTTGTCTAATTCTCCCTTCTTTCCTTCCTTTCTTCCTCCCACCCTCCCTCCTTCCTTCCTTTCTTGTCTTGCTCACTGAACAGGAACTTCAGACTTACTGACTTGCTTGTTAAGAAATAACCCTAGAAAGCCTTTTCACTAAGGTAACTGAGCCTGAAGTCAGTTGCTCAGGGTTTGATTGTATGGCAAAGGGAAGGGAGAAGTGAGTTTGTGATCTGTGTAATTCAGGGACCCAGTTCCCTCTCTCAACTTTTCACATACCTGATCCCATGTGGTCGTTTGGAGAAGGTGGTTCATGAATATCTTCCACTCTCCGCTTTGCTTTTTTTAACATTTTGGTATGAAGACTGAATGTTATTTAAGAAACCAAATAAGGAATAACTAGAACATTTTGATGAGAACTTTTCTTTTAAAAAAAGAAAGAAAACAAGAATTAGCTTGGCTAACCCAGAGAAATTTTAAGAAGGTCTCAAACGGGGCAAATACTGTCCAATCCTATTGTTCTTATCCTTCTATTATTATAGTGCCACAGCCAAGTGAGTGTCTTCTAAATCTTTTTCTGTGCTATTAACATTAGAGATTATACTTAAATATGTCACTGTTGGAAAGTCAAAGATTGGGCCCTGAAATTTCTCTGCATTTTCTTTAAACATCATTTCTTTCCCTGAGCCAAATCCCTATATGGTACTACACTAGCACCAGGCTTATATTTTTATCTGTTTTTCTTTTCCTCATGAGAAACTCCTCATGGAAAGCAGCTGAATTCAGCTGAGCAATTTTGCAAACTTACTCGGCTTCCCAAGAACCATTCCTTCTCAGATGAAACAGATTGACAGTGTGTGCTTTTGGAATTAAATTGTACCCTGCATCAAACACACGTCTGGGTTAGGTTGACATGCTGATGATGTCAAAGGGGAGTCTAGGTAGAACTTTAGGTAACTAGCGTGCACGGGGCTTTTGCAATTGTGTTGCTAAGACCAAAGGTTTGCCTGAGCTGCAAAGGTATTTTGCTGACATTCACCACAGAGAAAGGAGAGGTGGAGGCAGAAATGGGTAGGGGTCAGAGTTGGGAAGAGACACAATGGCCTGGTGGGGGTGGATGTGGGGGGGTTGGAGGGTTGGGGGGGGGCGTGGAGCTGGCCAGCATTTTTATTGGTGTTAATCTTGGATGGATTGAAATTTTAAAAGTTAAGACCTAATATAATTTCAAAAGGAAAATATTATTTCAGAAAGTCCCAGGGGCAAGCTTTGGTATTTAAGAAAATTGAGACAATTTTTCTTCTACTTCCTATTAATTTGAGTAAATTTTGTAAAAATTCAGGGGAATTTTTTTTAGCATCTCTGAAGTATATTCTATTTTTTGAGAATGATAAATTGTTCACTAAATTATCCACACATCCTAGCATGAGAGAGATGATTTTAAAAGTTGTAAAACACTTCTTTGTTTGTTTGTTTGTTTATGTTCTGTGGAGGATCTGAGATGCTAAAAGTATTGCAGAGAACCAGAGGGCAAATCTATGACACTAGAATGCTAGGCCTTTGGGTCCCTGTTCCCACATGGCTTCACTCTTTTCCTTACCTTGTCATCACGTTTGCAGGGTGCCCAGTGAACTTCATAGCCTCATGGGCTTCTGAAACTTAGAAGGGACTCTGGAGATAACCTCATCCAACATTTTAATTTTATATATAGGGAGGCAAAGCCCAGAGGGGTTCAAGAGATGAGACTAAATTCACGCAGCCAGTTTGGGACAGAGTTGGGTTCAGTGTCAGAGTCCCAACCCCTGTGTTAGTAATTTTTCTGTTGGGCCGTGTCAGTCTTCAGCTCCAGAGAAGCTACCATGGGAAGGACAGCACTCACATAGAGTGTTGTTATTGCTAAGGGTTACCCGACATGTTTTGTAACCAGGGTGGTTGATAATGCTTTTTGCATAATCCATGTCAGGTGCATTAATGGTGGACCCTGTGCTTGCATGAGCTGAGAGGTAGGCAGCAGGGGCTACACAGGGAGGTCACGTTTCATTGCTTCTCCACACCAAGCTTCCTTTGCTCTTTTACGATTGTTTGCATCTCCCATACAGGGCCCTTTGGATTGGAGTATTTTGCTCTCTGCCTAGGTCCTTCTGAGTCCCTCCTATCTTTGTAATTGTTACAGGACTTCTCCTTTCTCTCTTGCATTCTCCAGCATCCGCCATGCTGCCAGCTCTTCATAGGTGCAAATCTAAGGAGGCCGCGTTTTCAAGATGGGATTTCTATGTCTGGTGCCATTTCTGTTCTGGACTTGGTGACAATGACTGGAGCTCTCGTGTCACAGCTCCCTACCTCATTTCCTTCCTATTCTAAAATATGTGTCATAGTTCTGTTCTTCCTTCTTCATATTCAGAAAACGATGAAAGCGAATGCACAAATGTTTATAAAGTACACTGAAGTTTTTTGAGAAATAAGGTGAACAATAGTCCAGGCAGCTGCTTGGGGTCTATTTTATATATTTTCCTTTCCCCTCTTTCTTCAAATATATATTAAGGCACAAAGATCTAAAATATACAGTCATGAAATCATTCAATGTTGAGCTGGAAATAACCGTATAGATTTTTAAATCCAGCTGTCCATGATTCTGATTACAAATATGGCTCTTGGGAAAGTTGTGATTTGCTAAAGTTACTCAGTTTATAAGTCACAGAATGAGAATTTAAGTGAGTGTCTTAGGGTTTCAAGTTCACTGTTGTTTTTAAATATGGCTCTAAATTCCACTCTCCAGCAGCTCATAGCGAAGATGCTACCCAGGACATACTCATTTTTGTGAACATTCTTACATTGTATGCTCATTGTATTTTCTTGGTTTTAACCTTTCTTTTACTCTTTTGGTTCCTTCCCAATCTACAGTCGATGCTGCGAGAAGAAAAGTTGTGGAAACCGAAATGAGACTCCTTCAGACCCTGTTATCATCGACAGGTAGGCGGAAAAGTGATTTAAACAATCATTTCTGGTTTCTTTCCTTTATGAATCTCAACACTGAGTACTGATCACTTGGGCTTTGCCGTAAGGTTTGTTTCCTGTTATCGCCAAAGCATGGTGCTGGGGCAACGTGTATTTTCTTGTTCTGGTTGGCTTTTCTTGGAAGATGTCAGAACCTTCCTTTTTGAACTTTTGTTTCTACACCTACGAGGGATTCTTTTCCAGGGGCACTGACTTCAGCCCAACAAGGGGTGTGTGGATGGTAAGGCATGGGAGAGGGTGTCCTTTCCTATCTCGTGGGGCAGGGCCTCAACCAGTTTCCTAAAAGTGGCGGTGTACCTCAAGCTGAGTGGCAGCCCCTTTGTCATTCTTGTGATTGCTGTTAGGCTTGAAGACTTCCAATTTAGATGACAGTTCAGGGAATTATGACAAGCTCCCTACTGCATTGAGGGAGATTCCTTTCTACCACAGGGATTGCATTCTGGGTTCTATGTTATATTCAGAACGGGTAAGAGTCTTTGGGACATGATGCTAATTCATTGAAATGTGATTTAAGCGTCCTCAGCTGTCTGTTTTTGTGATTAGAAACAGAACTTACAAACCAACGAAGAAATACCAAATTAACTTCTAGCAATCATGTAATTTTTAAGAAATCCCATATTCCCACCCCTCATTTTTTCTCTTTCATTAAAAAACGGAATAATTCCCCATTGCTTCTTTCTTTGGGTTTTCAGGTTTCTAGCCAGGTCCTGAAATGGATTGGAGAGACCACAGTCTCCAAAGTTGTTATTCCAATATCCCAGTGAATTCTCAGCTGGGAGAATGGAACCTCTGGCACTCTTCCCAGAAAGTCAGCTTGGTTTCTTCATGGAGAGCATAGCATAGCCCTAGGAATGAGGAGGCTGAAATGCTGGTTCCGTCCTAGCTGCTGACCTCGGGCGGAGCACTCAGCACCTCTGTGCTTCAGGCATGCAATGGATGGAAGAGCTGGGTAGCACTGCCGCTTCCACAGTTTTGGGAGGCGACAGAAACAGCTGTGGCAGGTCCGCAGTTTTCTCTGAGATGCTTGGGCGAGGATAAGGGCCAAGTGTAAAATGTTTGTCAGGTGTGTCTGGTGACTTTGCTGTCTTAGGAGGTCCATGCGAGGCCAGTATTAGGGAGCTGTCTGGAACTTCTCTGGTTTTCCTGTAAGTGCATGGAAGCTCAAAATAAAAGAGCTCTAAGATCTTGCTGGAGTTAGCACTCTCCTCATCTGATGGATGAAGAGACTGGACCTGACAGTGGTGATGTGGCTTGCCCATGTGCGCACCTGGATGGAGCAGAACTGGCACTAAAAACAGTGTTCTTACTCCTGGCTTGTGCTCCACTCACCACCAGTCACCTTCCCCCAGCACTCTGTCTTGACTTTGAGAGCTGGGTGTGCTGATTGCATGGGGCAGAGGGCTTCCCAGGCTGCCCAGAGGGCGTGAGGTCTGAAGGATATCAGAGCAGCCTGGACACAGCCAGTCCTTTCCAGCATGTCCCCCAAGCTTTCTAATGCTCACCTGGTCTTTTTCACTGACTTCAGGTGTCCTTTTGAGCAGGCACTCTAACTTCATCATTACATAAACACCGCATAATGCAGCTTCAGAAATATTTGTGAACCCGTAAGTGTTCACCTGCACCTTGCATCTTGTGAGAGCATGTCCCAATGACTCTGCACTTAGCAGCAGCTCTTACTGCAGGAAACAACATAGAACTGCACCCACAGATACAGCTGAATATGCTTATGTGTTCTTCCATGTAATACACATGTTCCATGTACAGAAGGAAGTAGTCTTTTTGCATCTATGGGAGGAAAGATTTTCACATTTGATGCCTTTGCTGTTGGTGCCAGAATGCCTTAAATTCTTCTGAGAAGGTAGGGAGACTATGTTGGCAGCATATTATGGAGCTTTATGGGAGTGTGACATTTGTTTTCCTATCCTTTGCACAGCAAAACAGCCCAGTGATGCCTCTGCATCACTGGAAATATGTGTTACTTCCACAATGTTTTGTGTCTACACATACCCACCAAATGGTACTATAAATTGATCAGTATCAGGTTTTTAGATGATCCAATTTATTATGAACAGATGCATTTATTTGCTTTGTTCATTGCAGGGCTTTTGTTTGAAGAGTCTTGTTTTACTGCTGCCGAGTGTCTTTTGGGCTTCCTTCGGCTCCTTCCCTTCCCTTCATCTGTCGGAGGTGGTCTGGGTGGGTGGCGCCATCGCAGGTTGGGGGGACCTGGGCATCTGGCCCCTGGGTTCGACGCCTGCTGACTGGGAGGTGTCCAGATCACCCGCGAACACCAAATGGGTGCAAAGTAGTCTATTTTGGATTTCCTCTGAGTAAATATAGAACTCTCTTCTTTGCCCTCGTTCCTGCAATGCCAGCTAATTATCTCCTCCCCCTCCTGGCTCAGTTTAAGCAGATGCAGTTAATTTACACTGTCTCTCTTGGAGTTTTCTCACACAACGGCACGCTCCATGGTGGCCCCAGGGAACTCAGTTTGTTCCCTGGGAACTGTGCATGTTCAGGGGAGGGGAAGAAGAGGCTCCAGAGCGGTTCCCAAACTTCTCACCACCCGAGACCCCTTTGTTTTTTCCTCTGTGAATCCAGGGTTTGGCAAAATTTTGCCTGCCAAACTGCAATTGACAAGTATTAATTCAGCTGTCATTCCATTTTTATTAGTCAAAGACATATAACAGAATGTTAAGGGAGAATCTCATCCCAGAAATGCCCTTGAACTCATCAGTGGCCAGTCAGAGTTTTTGACCCTGAGGAGACATGCTCTGTCATGTTACCCTGCTGACATGGTCGACTTCCAGCTCAACCAGAAAACAACTTGACCTTTCACTTAGCCCATGTGACTGAATCCTGGGCAGATATTCAGTTTCTAACAGGCTGCTTGAAATATTAAGAAAAACAACAACAATCTTTTGCTACTTTGTGGCCCCTTAATTGAATATCACTGGGTTTTGCAATAGGGTGGCCCCCATCGAGACTTAGTTCTCCATTTCCTAAGACTTAGCCCCAGATCAGGAACTCTTTTTTCCTGCTAAATTACTCCTTGCTTGAACTCTCTAGAAACATAAATTTAATTTTTATTTTCAGTTGTCTTTGCAGCATGCTTTTGTGAATTCTTGGGCACCACACCCCACTCCAAAGGGCTAGGCCGACAAGCAGCCTGGCAGGGCTTACTGTGAGTCACAGCACCTAGCAGGTCTGCCTTCTGTGTACGAACATGTATGCGCATAGAGTGGAGGAGGGCTTGTTGAGTTTTAGTGTAAAAATCCAAAGTCCCTCTTGGGAAAAAACCTGACAAAACAGAACAGAACAAAACAAAAACAACAATGAAAACAGAATCCTTATTGTGGTCGTCCACCTCAATCTTGTCTGTACAGACCTTTGTATGGTAAGTTAAACAAAACAAAAACTGATTTACATTGTGTGGTTTCAGAGAGAAGCTCTAATTTAACCTAGTTTTTATAGGCTGCACTCTCTCTCTCTGGAAGCTTCTGCAGACCCACTGAACCCTGAGGCCTGGGGTCATCTGGTAGTCCCTGGGAGGAGGATTTAAGGGACAGTCTCACCTACGTGAGAGAAGGGAAAAAAAAGAGTCCTATTGCTCCTGTACTTGCAGCCCCATTAAAAGTCAGATTTCTTTTTGACTCTTTGATGGCTGCCCCTGCCTGTGTGCATGCTGATAGATATTTCTATTAAAATGGCAGTTCCAACCTATTTCTCTTGTGCTAAATACCCTAGTCTTTTGTCTTGGGACATGGGTCTCCTCCATTTCTGAGCTCTGTTCCCAGGAGTACCATTTTAAGTGCTGCTGTGTTTTTGTTCATTTTCTTTTTCAAGAAACCAAATAAACAACACAATGACTCTCATTCAAAGGGTTTCCTCAGAAATATTTGGTGTTCAGTTGCCCACGAGGGGTTTTCCTTATATCTTCTTCTTTAAAAAGTTAACTGTGGCAAAATACACACAATGTAAAATTGGCCATCTTAACCAAGTGTCCAGTTCGGAATTATTAAGTCCATTCACAGTGTTGGGCGACCACCACAACCATCCCTCTAGATAGCTCTTCTCATGTTGCAAAACTGAAACTGTCCCCATCAAACAGCAACTCCTCATCCCCCTTCTTCCCCAGCCCTGGCCACCTACCATCTACTTTCTGTGTCTAGGAACTTGACCACTTTCTCCAAGTACCTCAGATACATGGAACTCTACAGCATTTGTCCTTTTAGGGCTGGCCTATTTCCCTCAGCATAATGTCCTCGAGGTTCCTTCATGTTGTACCATGTGTCAGAATTTGACTCTTGTGAATAAGGCTGCTATGAACACGCTGGACAAACATCTCTTGGAGTCTCTGCTTTCAATTTTTTTTTTTTTTTTTTTTTTTTTGGTGTATGCCCATAAGTGAGATTTCTGGATTGTAGGAGAGTTTGAGGAACCACCATATTGTTTCCATTGTGGCTGCACCATTTCACATTCGCACCAAAAGTGCAGGTTCTAACTCCTCTCCATCTCCGCATTACTTGTTATTTTCTTGTTTTCAGGTTGTTGGTTTATTTTATTTTATTTTTTATTTTTATAGTTTCCATACAAATGGATATGACTTTTATTTTTAAATGAAGTTTTCTTTTGTCATCATCTCTGTAGGCATCTTTAGCTGATGCTTTCTCCTCTGGTTCAGGCTTCTTGTTCACCTTCCTCTGCCATCTAGCACATCCTCTTCTCCCTCTCTCTGCCTCACCAACTACCTTGTTCCAGGTGCTTTAATCATCTTTCCTCTGGGTCATTCCTCTTCCCAGTATACCGCTCAACTCCAGGAAAGAAGTATTTGTGGCATGGGAAGTTTTGGACAATAACTGTGGGGAGTAAAGCCCTTATTGACCGTCTTGTATATCAGAGGATATTGCATTAATCCTGAACACTGGACTTCTTCTTTTTGTTAGTTTATCAGACAAAATGGATATTAATCAATTCTTCTTTTGTGGTGTAGATTCTGCTTGTAACTCCCTGTGTCTTTCAGCATAGCAACAGTATTGGGATTGTAGTGGTATTTCAGCTCTTGGGGAGATTCATGTCCACAAATCCCAGCAGATTCCTGACATCCTAGGCTACTTGGGCTGGTTTTTATAATCCTGCTCAATCTTTCTCCCTGGAATGGACAAGTCAGATACATCAGTAGTGACACCTCCTGAACAGGAATTCTGTCTCTGAGAAGGATAGACAAGACCAACACTCAACATTTATCTAACATTTGATTGGCATTTCTTGTATGCTGGAAATTGTGGTAAACAATTTGTATTAAATAATCTTCTTAATTAATCTTCAGTGGTTGAGAAAATTCTCAGTTTTACAGAAGAAAAAATAAGTCTTGAGGAGTTAGATAATTCGGCCAAAGTCACATAGGTAGTTTCAGTAGTGAAGTTGGAGTGTCATCAATGGGTGGAAGTAGCAGAGAAAATTTTGATAGAAGAAAAAACTTTCCAGAATTCAGAGCTGTTGAATAATGGGAACTCCCGGTGAGTGTAGTCTGGAAGAACTCTCAATAGGAACATTAGAGAGATCTGTTCTCTGCGAAGTGGTGGGCATCGTTTATTACCAAAATATAATTTAACTCTGAGATTGTATAAGTCACATTCAGCTGTGTGACAGAGAGGCATCACGGTGTAGTAAAAATGGCCCTGTACCAGGGTCAGGGCATCTGCTTCTGGCCCCAGATTATTCACTAACTAGCTGCCTAATGTTATAGAGGCCATGAGCTGCCTCATGGACCCTCAGTCTCCCTGTCTATAAAGTGAAATGCTCTGGATTCATGGTGATCTTAACATTACCTTTCATCTCTCAATGCTCTGACTCTATCTGAGGGCCCAGGTCTGGGTGTCAGATATGCTAAGTCATCATCCTTGCTCATTAATAATTTATGGAACCTATTAATATCTGCCTCCTCTGCTCAGATGCCCCATCTCCAGTGGAGGGGAGCCCAGTACTGTGAAGTCTACAAATCCTGGCCTCGGGCAATGGTTTTTTTAGTGAAAAATCCATTCCAGAAGGTTTAGATTTTTTTCACTAAAAACACAGATTATCTACCCAAAGTGAATGCATCATTCTTTCATGTTCTTCTTCCTTTGTTTTCTGATAAGACCTTTGCTAGTTTCTTAGTCATTTCATGGAGACACAGGTATAGGAGAAAGGACTCTTGTTCACTTGTCAGTGAAGAAAAAAATGTCCCTTTAGGTTGAAGCACTTCACCAGGTGATAGCCTGAGCCAAGTGGTAAAACAGAATTGAAACTTCCTTTGAGAAAATGACTCTCCTTTTCCTGATCAAAGAGATGGTGCTGAAAAGTTATGATGTTCACTTCTTTGGTTGGGTTAGTTTTCAATAATTATAGTTACCTTACTTGACTGACCAGTCTTCCTAGACTTGCAGAGCTTTTGGGTTTGACACAAACTAGCTTAATTGTCTATGCATTGGTTAACATCATCATTCATTGATTTAGTAATTTTTTCTGTTGTTCAGTTATTAAGCAAATATTTTGGCTCCTGCTGCCGGCAGATCTCCAGGTAATACAACAGGCATGGTTCTTACTCTCGTGGAGTTGACAACTTAAATAATCATACAAAGAAATACAAACTGTGAAAGGTGTTCAGAAGACTAGGAAGTTAATGTTAGATAGGTTCCAGCTTTCTAGTTCTTCTCTGTGAATATGAATGTCATCAAAATGTTTGTTCTATCAAACAGACTTTGAATATTTCATCTTCTCTTTCTTTGCTCACGCCATTTCTACCCAGAATACTCACCCCCAAAATCTCGGCCAGTTTAAATCCTATCCCTTTTTAAATACCTAGTTTATATTCTACCTCCTCACAGATATCCATTCTTATAGCCAAAGTCTTTGCACTTGACAATTGTCACGTGTGCTTGCTCTGGTTAAGATGGATGGTTATTGGATTTTTGTTTGTTTGTTTATTTTTACTTATTTGGGCTTGCCTTACATTCCTAACTATATTGTAATTCTTGAATGTTTGACCCCATATGACATTTAAGTGTTGACTCCAATATTTATTAGCTATGTGATGTGTTGAATTGTTATAGTAATACATTAATGTACGTAAGGTGCCCACATAGTGCATGATGGAATAGATGCTTAAAAATCAGAGCAATTATTATCCTGCATCTCCCAGAGTGTCTATCCAGTGGCCTAGGTATTACAGGCACTCAGCAAATATCAGTTGACAGATTAATCTCGGACTGCCAAGCAACAAAGAGTTGGGATGACTGAGTCCTTTGCCAGTTCATATAGGACCTTTTCTGTAACTACTTGTATTTGACAACTGCTTAGCATCTTACTCCCCAGTGGCAGTTAGGTATAAAATAATGCCAAGAACAGATACTTAGGTTCAGGCAGAATGAATTCTTTTTTAGTCAGTCAATATTTTTTGATGGCCTATTATGTCATGGACTTTGTAAGGTATTCTTAGGGATAATAAGATTGAATAGACACAAAGCTTTCCCATCAGGAACTTATAGTTCAGGTGGAAAAACAAGAGGTATGCAGAAATAAGAGTGATGGAATATAGAATGTAAGGAGTGTCATAAAAGAGGTAGAGAGAAAAGCTGGGGGTCTGAAGTGGGGAGATGATTTTCACTAGGAGGAGGCATATGGGATGATGGCTGTAACTTGGACATACAAAGTTAAGGTCAAAGGGCATTCTAGGAAGAGGAAAGTGCTCAGGAAAACGCATGTAGAAAGGAAAGAATTTCCTAAACCTGCTTGTGCTTTTAGAAGGGCATGGATATGTACAAAGGGGGATAATAGGAGAAGATGGAAAGGTTATCTGGGTTCTGATTTGGAACATGTTCCATGCTTATACAGAAGTATTTTGACATTATTTTGTTGGTGATGGGGAGCCATCAAAGGATTTTGAGTTGTGAAATCTCACAATCGGGTCAATATTTTGGAGAGAGAACTTTGAGGATGGTTTGGAAAATGGAGAACAGAAGCAGGGGAACCTGTCAGGAAGATGTTACACTAGTTCATGAATGCTTCTCTTTTGGGGGCACTTTTGGAAATTTATCAGTTTACCTGCCAAAACTTGAACACTATTTCCATTACTCTATACTACCAGGGAGATGGGCACAGACTTCAAATTTTTGACTTCTTATAAAAATATCCCAGTTTCTGAATTAGTTTCTTTTAACTTCTTCTGAACCTGCCCTCTTCTACCACCAGCAGTGGTTGAAAGACCTTTCCTGCCAAATACCAGTTACTTTAGGTAGAAGACCCATTTTCTCACCTCTCCATACCCCACCTTCCTTCCCCCAATGCATCCACCACTCTGAAGCTTTTGCTGATGTCTCCACTTGTCCCCCTGAGTACGTGCCCTTTGTTCACTGGAAAGCTCAGATCCTTTGCAAAGAACTGCTGTTGTACCATCTGGCAATCTGTGACTTTTTTAGTAGCCTGGGTGTTCGTGAGACAGCAGAAACTCGGAAGCCAGATTCCAAACCATTTACAAGTAGTTCCTTAGAAAAGAGGGAAAAAGACCAAAAGCAGTTCACTTTTACTAGCATTTTCTCATTCAAAATGCTTACATAGATTCCTCTGAGTCAATTCCCAGTGAAAATCAGAGGACCAACGGGATGTATGGGGTTATTCAGAATGGATAATGGTATGCTTCTATTTCCAGCTTCTCCCTTGTAGAACTGTGTGATGTGATTCAAGAGTAGATTTGCCAGGAAGTAGATGAGTTAATTAAGAGTCTAAGAACAGAGCTCTGAAATGGCGCTGTGCTAGAAATGAGAAATAGATATTTGTTTCTGTGAAAGTTATCTTTTCCCAGAATTATCTGGTTGGCTCTCTGGGGAACAAAGGAACCAGAGCTTGGGAAAGATTGATAAGACTACACGTTCACCCAGAGAGAACTTTCTAGAACAGTTATTTTCCTTTTTTTTTTCCCCTATCTGAGCAAATGGGTCTGAGTAAGTTCTTCTGTGCCTACTTTAAAAAGATAGATAATTAAAAAAAAGATTTTATTTATTTATTTTTAGAGAGAAGAGAAGGGAGAGAGAAAGAAGGAGAGAAACTTCAGTGTATTTAGTTGCCTTTCATGTGCCCCCAACTGGGGACCTGGCCAACAACCCCGGCATGTGCCATTGACCGGGAATCGAACCGGTGACCCTTTGGTTCACAGGCTGGCACTCAGTCTACTGAGCCACACCAACCAGGGCTGGGCCTAGAGGCTAAAAGGCAAATGGTTGGAAAATAGAACATGTATCCCAAGGAAACGAGAAGGAAGGAATCCAGAGATGATTTACAGGTGAGGGTTCTATCCACTAAAACCTAACTAGATTATTTCTTACTTGAAATCTTGCAAGAATCATCATTTGTTGCTTGGTTCTTCACATTGACCTAGAACTGCAGTGGAAGGGAGCATTTGATTAGAAGGAAAGAGGTTGGGTGACAAAGAGGCTTTAACCATGTCAGGCAGGCCAGACCTAACTCTGCAAGCAGTCAGCATTTCCTCCGTCTTGATCAGGCAATTAATTAAAAGAATATCCTCAAGGAAGGTAGGTGTTAAACTCAGTGTCCAGTGAAGGCAAACTCTGCCAGAGCCCTCACCACCACCAAGGAGCCAGACCTGGGGAGAAAGGCTGCAAATGCTTCCATGGAACAGGAGCTTCGGAGAAGGAAATACGGAAGAAGTTCCTAATTCCACTGACGGGATGACAGCAATGCAACCTTTGCAGGGACAGAACCACTGGGTCCATGCCAGCTCTTTGAGGTTAACACCTCATACTTTATGGCCCATAGAATGCCAGGACTTTTAAAAAAAGGAACTCACAAAATGACATCATCATGTTTAGGGTCACTGTACCTCCAAGGGTTGTTATTCACACATAATCCCTCCGGTGAAGCCTCAAGGAGGGTCCCTGCAGAGACTAAGGGTGAGCTTTCTTGTTTTGGGGGTCCAGATCTGTACAATTGCACAAGACATTTTCCTGACCAATTTAAAGCTATGCACACAACTCATTTTAGCAATGGAGTGGGGCTGCCATCCCACATTTCAGATGAGAAAACTCAACTGAAGAGAGGTCATGTAACCAGGAGGTCAAAGGCTCAAATGGGATTAGAGACAAGATTTTGGGCTCCCAGGACAAAGCTGAGGTTATCTATGCAAGGCAAGGGACAGGAGAACCAGTGGCATTCACATCAAATACATTGTTGCTGAAGCTCTGGGGCTTTGTCACCTTCCCAGCACTGTGCCATGGCTCACACTGACAGCATTTTACTTCACAGTAAGATGTACTTCTGTACACAGCCAGTTTCTCCTGTGCAAAGGTTTTGTCTTACTTCAGAAGAAGTAACGTGGTACATCGGACACAGATTTATGATATGTGGGTTGAGTTTTTGAAGTAGCTGTTATTCCTGTAGTGTGGTAATGACTGTGGTAAAATATGGCTTCAGATCTGGGTTTAATTGCTCCTGGGCCACGCATGCATCCATCCATTCATTTGTTCTCACTGGATCTGGAGTTGCCGGACTTAGCAAATACAAATATAAGATACCTTGTTAAACTTAAATAACAGATAAACAGGAATTGTTCTTTTTAGTATGTGTGTCCCAGTTAAATTTGAATTTCAGATAAAGAAGAAATACATTTTTAGGAGAAGCATTTCCCATACAATATTTGGGATATACATAGACTGAAAAATTATTTGTTGTTAGTCTGACATTCAAAGTTAATAAGCCATTCTGTTTTCTATACCTGAATCCTGATTTCTTATATAAGAATAGGGAAGTAAGGGCTGCCTCCCTGCTCCGGGCAGATGGGGTGTGTCAAAGGCCCTGAGCCTTGGCTGGCCCCAGACCCAATTAACACGGGCTCTCCTGTCCCCCATTTAGTGCTTTTTTTTCTTCCTTCATGTGGTAGAAATCATCATCATCTGCTCTATGTAGATGTGGAGTCACACTTAGGAGAGTCATTTGGGAGGCTGCTAGCTTAGCAGGAAGCATTATTTGGAAACACAGGCATTTTTCTGTCTCCCCGTCTTTGCCAGTTTTTCTGCCCAGACCCCCCTCTTCAGCATTCTGTCTTTCTCTCTCCTTTTTGTGTCGCCTCTCAGTGCCTTGGTCATCCTCTGTCTAGACCCTGTTTTATGGACTTGTCGCCTCCCCTCCGTTGCTTGTGCTTTAGTGTCCACTGTCTGTCTCCTGTGCACTTTCATTGTGACTCCCCCAAAAGCCTTTGTTCAGGATCCCAAAGTCTCCTTCCTCCGCACTTCCAACATGTGGGATTGTTCAGGCCTGAGTGATAAACTGCACAGAGTTAAAGGTAAGGGGACGCTCCCCTCTCCCCGCTTGGTCTTGGCTGATGTTTGAACAAGAGCCAGACTTTGCTTCGATTTAACGCTAACAGTCCACTTGGTGCTTGCCCAACTAAATGTAGAGTGGCTTATGCATTTTGTCATCCAGATGTTGAGTCAAGAGATGAAGGATAACCACACTGAGACAGATATCTGGGTAAAGTAGTGAACCTAGAAAAAAATCTAACTTCGAAAGTTTGGTGTCATGTCTAGGCAACCTGTGTAGAGAAAAAAAGATGGCAGATTTTTGTCTCCTTCCCTTGCTTCTTCTGCATACCGACCTTGGCGCCATCTCCCTCTTTTTCCTTTGTTCGCCTTTCTTTTTACCCCCTGCCTTTGGTTTTATGGTCCCTTGCTTTCTCCCCCATTACCTTGCATTTCTAGTGGGGTGTCTACCTGCGATTCTCATGCAGGCAATCAGAAACATTTCCCTGAGCAGCTTGAACTCTAATACTTCCCTTCCCAGTCCCCCTTCTTCTTTTTCTCCCTTGATGAGGAATGAAATGCTGGTTTCACTGTAGGTGTTCTGTTTATAACTCCAGGTTGGTGGTTTTCACTTTGAGTGGAGTCCATTGAGCTTGTAAATTGTATTGGATCAGTGAGCCTATAATGAGACCTCCAAACCCAAACACTGAAAGTCTGCTGGGACTTCATTGTTCATAAAGCTTCTTCCCTGGGGAGGGATGGGGTCATTAGGTGTGCACTGTGTTTAATATTTGGTCATGACAAGAGGCAATAATTTTCTATTTTTATGGTGGCTTCTGAGTTTTTAAAGCAATTGTCTTATTTCCATCACTGAGACTGGAAGCAAATTAACAGACAGTGAGGGATGCCCGGGTGTGGTTTTGGGTGGGACTTACCTTGTTTAGTTTTTTTCTCCTATCTGTGTCTGACCTTTGCCACCCTGATGGCTCACACCTGCCTTCTCATTTGGAAGCTCCCTGAAGTCTTCCTGTCATGTAGATCAGTTCCTTCTCTGAGAGAAAGGGGGCCAGGGGATTCTCTTTGAGAAACCTTCCCTGTCCTTTAAAACATTCCCATCTTTCAATGAGAGAAGTGCTTGAAGTTTTTTAGCATTAGCCCTACCCTAAAAATGTATGCTCCCCTGTCCTTAACCACTGATCGGGCAGGTGGTTTTGAATATGATATGCATTCTGAAGATTTCCAGTCTAATCTAGCACAATGGAAGCCTCAAGTCAAGGTATAAGGTCCCTTTGCTTCATGGGGAGATAGAGGCTTTGGCTTAGAAACTTCTTGAACAGGCTCAGCTTCTGCACTAAACTTAAGTACCTGGAGCCAAAGCAGAAAGAACAGTTTGGTGAGTTTGGTGAGCAGTTTGCTTGATTTCTATGAGTTGAGCCAACTGGTGATGCTTGAACGTTGGGCGGGAATTTCCAAGGACATGGCTCTGCTGCTCTCACCCATATCCGTAAAGGGCCATCACCAGAAGATTGCCTAGTAGGTCCTGGGCCAATGGTCCATTGACTTCTGGTTGCTAGGCTGCCCTGCCAACAGAATTTGTGTTTCCACTGGACTGGAACTCTGTGAAGTAATTCTGAGGACAGGGAAGAATGAGCAGAAGGCCAGTTGCTTTGAGACCCGTTTCATCTGAAGGACATCTTGGTTCCCTAGTTGGAAACCAAACCTGGGGCCTCCAGGTCACACTTCTTTGGGAGGCCATGCCTTTCCTGAGCTCTGCACAGCTGAGTGGGGACCAGCTGGGAAAAACGTGCCAGAACAGAGCTGTCATGCTGGACCTGACCTACTGAACCGAGGAACGAACTCTCCGCTGTTAGTCAGATGGACTGACCTTGAGAAATACTTCCGGAAAGCTCCCTGATTTCTGAAGCCTAGATTTGGTGCATATTAGAGAGATCCAGGGAAGGCGGGAAACCTTGGACTAAAGGCAAAAAGCCCAACCTGGGGAGCGAATGGAAGGCTTTCCTGTCCAAACTGAAAACCATGCACACCTGTCATCAGAAATATTACTCCTGCAAAGGGAGGGGATGCCTAATGCCTTCCCAGGGTTTTGGAGCTCTTACCCCCCTCTTATTTTTTACCAGGGAGCCCCTGGCAACCCAGGGAATCCTATGGTCCATAATACCATTGGGGCTTATCTCTATTTAAGATGGAAGGAAATGCTAAGTATCTGTTAGGGGTTAGTGAAAATAAAGATCTAATATTCACTCAACCAAGTTCATGAATGTCTTGGATTTCCAAACACACAGGAAACACCACCAATGACACATGTGCCCTTTCTTGTCCCTTATCCTGTCACCACCCCTTTGTTCTCCTTCCTGCCTCTTTACTTCCACCGCGCTCTTTTCTCTTGTTCTTTCCTTCTTTTCTCTTTTTTCTTTCCTCTCATTGTAGGTCTGCCTTTTTTTCTGTCCACTCTTCCCCTCAATGCCTGTCTTCTCCTCCCTAAGTTACTGAGGCCTGGTGCGGGAGGTGATTGCCAGCATGTTTGTGGGTAACTTTGTCTTAGCCGTTCTGTTGCTCTCAATGGCTCATTTGTTTGCTCCTGTGAAAAAAAAAAAAAAAAAAAAAAAAACTTTTCCGACCTACGAGTTCCGTTGTCTCCCTGGGGATCCTTGTTTGAATCTTTGCTGTAAGATTTTTTTTTCCCTATGAAGTACCAAAGAAATAATTGCCTTATCGTTAACAAACAGAACCTGGCTCTTATCACCCCATACCCCAGAGCCTCGGTGCAAAAGTTGGGCCGTGCCAAGTGCATGCATTAACCTGATACGCAAAACCCTTTTTCAAAGCTGGTCCTTGGAGGATGCTCATTGAGGGCGTTTTTGTCGGGAGGTGGCACAGTGAAAGCACTTCTTACGGCACTGGGTGCCAAAAGAGGTTGGCTGGCGTTTACACCCTGGTACAAAAAAAAAAGGTGTATTTTCCTGGGAGGAACATTCTCAGATTGTTCTAATTGTCACTGGCAACGAGCAATACTTGGAACTTGAGTCTTGCAGTGGCCTCACTGGATTTTTAAATCATCCCTTGGCACAAGAGACTCCTCTGGTTCTGTGGGTGAGCTATGCCCTGTGAAGGCAAAGCTGTCGTAAAAAGCACCAGGCCTGGCTGCCCACTTGGCCCAGTGAAGGGCTGTGACATGACTGGAACCAGGGCTGGCTGCCCCATTAGTGTGGATTCCAGTTTGCTTTTGGAGCCCCTGATGCCTCCCCTGAGTGCTCATTTGCATCTTGTGACAGTCTCTTAGCTTTGACCTGCTCAGGCTGTATTTTATAAAAAGCAGAGATCTTCCTTTGGAACTTGGAGAGACGGTGGTATCTTCTCACTTACATCGATGGCATCATGTTCAGAAAAGCTGAATGTGCGGTTGGACTCTTTCTATTCCAGTCTGGGATGGGAGCAGCATTACTGCTGGTGTCTTGGATCTTGTCACAAGGTGGATGCACAAGGCACCTGGAGAAACACTTGCTTTGGGGCCAACCTGGATTGCTTTCCTTTTACAAAGTTTTCCCCACCGTGTCTTCTTCATTAAAATAAAATAAACAAATAAGAAAACCCCACAGCAAAACAGAACAAAGATATGCGATGCTGCATGGACACCAGATACTGACTGCTAGTCTCAAAATATCCTCGGAGAAGCTTTTGTTTGGGGTGGGAGAAATCTTCCTCTTGAGCATTTCCCAGCATTCCTTCAAGACATCTGGTTCTCTCATTTTCTCTCCGACTTCTGTGCTTTCTTTTCTTTCTTTCTTTTTAAGAAACTAACTCCAGCACTGTCTTTATTTTTATTATTTTTAACCATTTAACTAAATGTGCTGAATGATGATCCCACGTGACATCTTGTCTGAAACTCATTTGACCTGCAGAAGTGATGACCTTAACCAATTTTTACTGGCAAGTGTCTTGACTTTATTACTCAGGAGAGAGTTTATTTTTGTTCCTTAAAGAGAGAGTGAACCAGAGAGAGTGAGCTTTCCTTAGGATCAAAGGAAAGGAAAGAGTGAGGAGGTTATACGCACCCTTCTCCAGGCTGGAGCAACATTTCTCTCTTTCCCATCCTGTTTTATTATTATTCTCAGTGTCCTTATAAAAGCATAAACAACAAGGTGAAATCTCACCCATACCTCCTGTAGCCACAGTTCCCTCTTGGAGCATTTGAAAGCTCTTCTGTTTGCACTTGGGAACTGGGTTGCTGAGTTGAAGCATTGTCTAATGGAACCATCATATTATTATTTTTTTTGCCCCATATAAACTGAGGCCAAATTGATTAAACACAAAGAAAAAATAAATAAAAGGAAGCAGACTGGGTTGATCAGCTCTCTGCTTTAACTTTTGTAGACTTAACTTTGCTGCTAATCTGTATCACCAGAACCAAATACAAGTAGACAGAATGGTGTGTGATTTGCAGACACTGAGTAAATGAACTTCACTCCTACTAGTGGGCAGGAAGGAGTGAAAACTACTAGAAGAATAGGGCAGACTGTGCTGCCCCACGTTCCCTGTACATTTAGGTTTCTGGCATGATAAATCTCAAAGAGCTGCAAACTATTTAGAGAAAAGAACTCTTAAGCTATAGCATTCTACCTGAAAATGGGATAATTCCCTTCTGGGTTATTTGTGTAGTACATAGGAAAGAATATTAGGGGCCTGACATAGAGCATTCTTTCTGGTGGGGGCACCCAGTGGGGCTTTAGGTGGCGGATGGTGTTGTGGTTTCAGAAGCGGTTATCTCAGGTCCGAACTTAGGAACTGTTACTCACTGTCACTTGGTGTCCACCTTCACTTGCTACTCTCAATGTCTCTTCTCTCTTGAAGGGCTCAGCATGAAGGGCTATGGGTTCAGGGTTTGCCTCATGCCCAGAAATTTAATGATGGTTGGCCAAGAGCTTGAATAAAGCTCTGGGGTTTTGTGAAGTATTTCATTGATATACAGGGCTAAGGAGAAAATCGCCCATATAGATGTTGTTTACAGTTTGGATGGCTAGAGCATCAATACATGCCATTTGCAATAAGAATGGCTACCTTATAGCAACTGGAGCTTCCGCTATATTCTCTATGTCCTGCTGTCCCACCTGATGCCATAAACTCTCACACTGCCTCTACTTATTGAAGGCGAGCAGCATCTTTGGTTCACTTAATCAAGTATGTGGTCAACTCACAGGTGTGTAATGAGCACCTAGGGCACTCAGCACTGGGGCACTGCTCCAGGTGGGTAGCTGGACTTTTGGTTCAAGGTGGAAGGGCACAGACTTGTGGCTGTGGAGAGGGGAGCATTTATGCATTCATGATTCTACCTGGGCTTGCCTCTGTATCTAAGAACTCTTAAAACACATTGCACATCTCTGGGTCTCGAACTAAGCTGCCCGTTCTAGAAGCATGTTGATATTGTTGCTAGATTGTTTTTTCTTCTGTGGTCACTATTGTTTTCTTGGTCCACCCATCACCAAACAGAGGTCTTAGCACCATGACCTTTTCAGGGTGGAATGGACTGCGTAAGAAGTCACATGGCCAAGTTTGTTTCGGGGGTCCACATTTGTTTCCTCCACTCTTTTAATCAGAATGCTCATTTAATTCTATTCCAGCACCTG
Source organism: Furipterus horrens (assembly GCF_987537825.1). NCBI lineage: Eukaryota > Metazoa > Chordata > Mammalia > Chiroptera > Furipteridae > Furipterus > Furipterus horrens. The sequence goes on along the minus strand of NW_028327180.1, from coordinate 54,446,140 downwards.
TTCAGCAATTAACACCCTACAATTTGCATCTTACCCTGACATTTGCTATCTTTCCAATTAGTTTTTATATCAGTATAATTAGGCAAGGTTATTACAGTGCATCAAGCAGGGTCATGGTTATTCCCAAGCCTTTAAGCACTTTCCCAGATTTGTTTAGGGAAGCCACTAAGGGCAAATGGTTGATTAGGATCACTGTTTTTCTTCTTCATTCAGATCAGGAGAAAACTGTTTCCCCATGTGGCTCATGAAAGATCAGGGAAATATGTCAACCTCTAAGAATTAGTATTATGTAGTTCATGACTTTTGGGCAAATTTACAGAGGATTATAAATAAGGTTCATAAGGTGGATATACTGCAGGCGTTTCTGCTCTGGTGCCAAGGCGGGACCCTCAGCCACTTGCTTTGGATTCTCAGTGGCAGAGACAAAGGGAAATGTCAAGGGAAATTGAAACCTCCTAAGTCAACTTTTTTGCATGTGTATATGTGTGAGAGAGAGGGGAAGGGGGAAGTGTTTTCTAATGGACAAGGCAATAAACAAAAGGCATTTTCAAAATTAGGCCAATGCCTTAAGCTTAAACTTGGTTTTGTAATCCCTTCCCACCCCACATTGTGAAGATTTGATAAAAGGAAAAGCAAAAATCTCTACTAAAAAAGAGAGAGAGAGAGAGAGAGAGAGAGAGAGAAATTCAGAAGGCAGAGGCTTTGCTCCATGCATTAGTGTATTTATCTATTATATCCTGGATACAGTACTTGGAACAGTGCCTACCTGGAGGATCCATAATATGGGCTGGAGGGAATTACTGCCTACCACTAAATGCAGTGTCTAGAATAGGAGTTAATCTTTGATAAGTTAAGCTTGAAAGTAGATGCTACCTAATAGTGTGTTACATTATTATAGTACATATTATTATATTATCATATGTACATACCATTTTTTCATATATGCCTAAGTCAAATTCACAGAGTATTCTCATAAATGTATATGTATAAGTCATACATTTATGTTTAGGTCAAATTCCATTATGCCCAGTACTAAAGACCCATAATTTAGAGCATTGATAAGAGTTGGAAACAAGCAAGGACTTTTGAAACCTCCTGGAAGAGGTTAGATTTTGGTGGACCCGGAGTTCTTTGTAATGGTATCCAACTTCTCACTGAATTGATAGGATGACAGAGCAATATCCGGATGGTGCATCTGATACAGTTGTTGGAGAAACAGTACCATGATTGATGGGGGATGTAATAATGCCAGATTCCTCCGGGAGAGAATTTTACACTGTCTGATTTCATATTGACAAGATTTTCTTTTACCTGTGATACAAAATTGCATGGAGATATCTTGTTGTGGCTTGCCTTGATTTTTTAATAGTGAGTAGAAATGTGATTGTAGGTAGAGTGGATCAGAAAACCAGGGAATTGGAATAGTCATAACTAGAGCACGTCTATTTATAACTTAGGGGTGTCTGGAATTTAAAATCCCAAGTGCTGAACTGGGGTCTCTGAGTGTTTCTGCCTTAAGAAGAAAAGCAGAGCAAGTAGGATGGCAGACAATTTAAGTTGGGGAAAGAGTCATGTGCTATCATAAATGCTGCTCCTGTACCTTCCCGATTATTTCATCCTCAAAATATTGACATGTAATAGAGGCTCAGCTAATATTACTTAGAGGAACGACAGTATTCAGTGTTCAGTCAGCAGGCATTAAATGGTGCAAGTTCAGCAGGAAAAGAAGAAACCAGTATGGGAAAATACAGTCCAGTCTCTGGAAGAAAAATGGGGAAGAATATAGCCGTTTGACCATTGGCTGTGATTGGAATGAAAAAAACTAATGGGGAAATCTTTGTCACCAGTTAAATCACATGTCCTGTTTAACTGGGACTGTGTGTTTCAGTGTGAAGTGTTTGCTCAGACATCACCTCAGTGAAGCGCCTCCTTCTCAGTCCTGCTGTTCCTAAGCCTCTTCCCTACTTGATTTTTCTCATGACACTTTTCACCAGTTAGTGTGCCGTGCCATGTGTTTTACTCATTTATTTGTTGCTTGTCCTGATTGCCCTCTTTCGCAGAGGTTTTTGTGTTTCTGCTTAGTGGTTTACCCCCAACTTCTAGAAACATGTCCAAGACACAGGAGGCACCAGTGAATTTTGTTTGATGAACGACTACCAGAAGACCTCCGTCATGGAAGGCTGGGTTTCGTGTTTCTCAGAGCAGGTCGGAAGTGTTGGGGATGTGCTAAGGGTGCACACTGCGCCCTCTGCAAGGGCACAAGGGCATGTCCCACTAGCAGCAGCTGTTTGAAATCTGGAAAACACCACAAACAGGGAAATGTCTCAGAGTCAGAACATATATATGTAAGTCAGGAATAAAAATTGTAACTACATTCACTGGCAGAAGAGTTAAGAACCCTATCTGCCCATCTTGGCTCATGCTTCCTTTTTGTCTTAATAGCTTTCACCTTGGAAGGCAGACATACTTATGGAAATGAAAGGCCTGTTTAGGACACTAGATACCCACTCTAGGAAGGAAGCAGAGTGAGGCTGAGCGTGAGGAGGACAGGCCTGGCGTGCATCAGGAATCACTTACATGATTTTCAGTTTGTGGTTTAGGCAAATTTCTCTATTTCAAGTTAATTATTCTTTATTGCATTTTTCTTTGTATTGTATTCCTCCAAACCACTACTTTTATATAAATGAAAATAGACATCCTAATACTAGTAAGTATGGTACGAACTTTACACACATGTGCTTACACGTGTAAGCGCAGGTAGCCTTCCACAGAAAGTCCCTCTGGCACATCTGCCCTGTGGTTTCCTTTCCTTTCTGCCCCCACCCTGACCCAACACACCCACCTTTTGACTTTAAGGACCAAAAGAAAATCTGGTTCCTTCAACCAAGATTGATGACACCAGGACTCTGGGAAGTGATGTACTTGCAAAGAAGAGGGAGAAGTAGAAAAATAAACAGGGTCTAATTCTTTCTTTTCTGTCTCAGGATAGGAGCAGACGAACTGACCTTCCTTCAGGTGATGAGGCGTCTTTCCTGGCTTCAGTTTTCTGAGCTTCGGCTCTCCCAGGGCTTGCTTTGTCAAGTCCCCGCAGGGCCGTAGAAAGAGCTTACCAGCTGTGGAGGAGAAGCTCGCAGAGCCGGTACTGGCCTGGGCTTCAGTTTTTATTGATATATGCCCTCTTTGGCAGTGCAAGTGTCCCAGAAATTTGATAGCACAGTTTTTAAAAAGTCCAAAAACATGTGAAAATTGATGGGTTGCTGAATCACACCCAGGGGGTGCCACAGGCAAGTGGGAAGAAAAGTGGACTCTCTCCTGTGAAGGCACATTGTGGGTTCTTGGGCAGGGTCCTTTGCATCAACAGGGCCCCCATTCACTTCTGCGTCAGCTGAGTGAGGACCATTTGGGCAGTGGGTGGCTGTTCGTACTGGTGTGTCTCTGCCTTTGGCACCATGCATGGTTACAGTGTCTGACCGGGAGTCTCTGGCCATTCTTACTGATGATTGGCAAACTTAAAGAGCTGGGGTGGGTAGAAAGAGAAGTGATTTGAGACATATGTTTATTGGGGCTACAATAGGTGGGGACAGCATTCAGAGCCATTCAAAACAGAATCTAAAGCGAGGGGACTAGGGGCTTGTTCCCTATACAGGAAACGTAAAAGGAAAATGTTTCTTCTCCTGTTTCTCCTCCTCTTTCTCCTGTTTTCTTTTTCTTTTTTTTCTTTCTTCTCCATGTACCAGAACAAATTGTTGTTTCATAAACACAACCTAAAAATCAGAAACCAGAGCTTGGGCAAGTGAGAGCCAGGTTAGGCAAATAATCAATATAAACAATATTACCGACTACATGCAATTTCCTTGGGAACTGCCCCCAGTTACCAGGGTGCAATTTCAGTTGCTTTGATAGGTGTAGTTTGCCTTTATCCCTGAACAGCTCGGCTGATCAGCTGTTGAGTACTTGTTTCCAGTCTGCAGCAGCCAGGAGGGACGTAGGCACTTCTGCTCCAATCTGAAAGTGAAGGCTACCTTAGGGACACATATGTACATATATATACTTTATATAGACACATGCACATATATACACATGTGTACACACACATATGCACAAAACAAAGTTCATGTGCTTATACAATGCTGTGCTGTTGACTTGCTTAGTGTGGGCAGGTAAATGTCTACCCTTCAGTGATTGCTTGAGTCCAAACCTTTCAGTGATACATTCACTGAAGGCGCCTTGAGAAGGGACAGCAAGAGCCACCTCTGGGTCCGCTGTCTCCGCAGTGGGCTATGTGTCCTCAAATCCAGGGAGGCTTTCCAAGATGTCATCAATAAACAAATAACATTTGCTGTTGTTTATAAATCAGTTAATTGGGAAGTTGCGAGGTCAGGCACAATATTGAGCGTTCCGGGAGCGCTCAGGAGTTGCAGCCGCCCAGCTCAGCTGCGCCCACTTCTCTTCTCGCTTCTTTGCCGGGGACAGGAAGATCGCTTGATTAGTCGCTACTGGGTTTTGTTCAAGGGAGAGCTCTGCATGGTTGCATTTTAACACCTTCTCTGCTAAGCAGGAGGCCAGCACGGGGTGCTAAGTTCCTGTCTGTGGCTGTCTGTGAAATAAATCTGTGTGTCGGCCGCTCCAAGCTGTCAGCAGTGCTTCGCCCTGACGGGCCCTGAAAGGGGTTTCCTCCGTCTGTGGAGCAGCGAGCAGCCACTAGGGAGCTGTCTTTAGCTCAGATTTCAGAGTTAGCTCATTAGACCAATAACAGCAGACACTCTCTTAAACATATTCACAAAGTTATATTATGAGAAGGAAAAAAAAATCACCCCGGCCAGACAATGCTCGTATTGGGTTTCCCCTGCCTCCTCTGTACCAGTGAGATAGGAGACGACAGGAGGGCTCTGTGGCCTCAGCCCCCAGTCCTTTCACATCCCCTGACTCTCCTTTCTGATGTGTGGCCTATCTCTGTGATGAGTTTATTTATAAGAGCCGAGTTTCTTCCCTTCCTGGCTAGGCAGCATCTCTCTGTTCCTTCTTAGCAGGATCCCGGCCAGCAGTCTCTGCAGTAGAGGGCAGCCGGTGAAGTGATTATTCTATGTTCTGGCTTCTCTTGCTCGTTCTTTCAATGCATGTTTTTCCTATTGGCTCTGGGATGTCGGCAATCTCCTCAGATATTTATGTGAGGTTCGTGAAACAAAGCCAGTAACTAAATTTCTGAGTTGGGTGCTTCCCTGCAAAACAGCGTTGGCCCCTCTCCGCTCTCTAACTTGTTTGACTCTTCCCCTTTCAGCCTTCCAGACTTTCTATACCTCTTCTCTGCCCTGCCTGTTGTTGGCATGCCATCGCTGGACTCTCTAGATCCCACATGGATACCAATTGCTAAGAATCTCGGAAATCTTTAATTTGGGGGTAGTATTTCTTAGACAGTCACAGCTGGAAGACACGAAACCTAGCCAACGCCTGGTTGCCAGGGCTTTGCTGTGTATGCATGGCAGTAACTGATGGCCACCTCCCGGATGTTTATTTCTGTGTCAAATGTTCTAAAATAACGTTAAAAATCAAATTCTTTTTCGGATGATGGATATTAGGTTCATGCTGGCTTTACGATTCTCGCAGTTATTTGTCATTATGATGTGCGAGCTGATCCGTGTCTGGTAATGGTGGTTTTACAGTTACACGTAGATGTGCCTTAGAATTCCCTGGTGCACACTTGTATGGAGCTTGCTGAATATATTCATGCCTGGCTGTAGCACAAAGGCCATTCTCTTCTTTCTGAAAAAGTTTTTAAAAAATTGGGTAAAGCAGATCTAACCATTGTCAAGTAACTCAAAAAAAAAAGGGAAAGAAAGAACAAAATAACTTTTTCATCTTTTATGACAAAATTCAAACTCCCACTCCATGTGCTGTGTTTTCTTTTTGTTGTTGTTGGTGGTGGTCCCCCGCCGCCCTTCACTCATGGATAACTTAAAAATGGCTCAACTTGAAATTTTCCATGTGTCCAGGAAAGCTCTTGGGACTTCTAAGGATATGTAGGCAGGAAACACTTCAGAATATATAAGCAATCAAAAATTTGTTTTCAGTTTGTGAGTTAGCTGTATAAAATATCATAAACACTTTGGTTTTACAACCTTGCCTACAATTTTATACACCTATATTATGTTGTTTTTATTTTTGTTTTGATTGGTTGATAAATAGGGCCAACACTAGTTTGTTTATTCTGGAGATGGACAGTTAACTATAAAGTATTTCTTTATAGAGTAACTTTTGTTTGTTTGTTTGTTTTCTGTTTTGTTTCTAAGGGAACAAATGCCTGCAATAGGAAAAGCAAAGATGATACAATGCTGTTCATTAACAGTGGCATTAGAATTTCAGGCAAAGGAAAAAAAAAGTAAAGCCATAATTTCTATACTAACTCTACTTATTTGCACTTTTCAATAGAGGGCTTCACCTCTTAATTATAGTCATCTCAGGGAGGGTTTTGTTGCATAACTGTGCAGGTTGATCTGCTGAATATTGCAGACCCACCCCAGTCTGCCTCTCTGTGGCACCTGCAGCCTCTTTTGCTCTTGAACAATAGCTGAAATACCGATTGAATGGGCATGGAGTATGACGTACCAGGTCCCTCCAACTGAGGTTTCTCTGGGTGATAGAGGCAGAACATGTTATGCAGTATTACTAGTCAAGTGTGGAGGGAACTGCAGTGAAAGGTGGGGAAGGTTGTGAACGCAGCCGCTAGGCATGCGGTGATTCTTCTATGTACTTCTGGTGAACTGGGCTTTCCTGCCGCTTGCTAAGTGCTGCAAATACTGCTTTGTAAAAATAGGCCCCCATCCATGTGTCACTTAAGTCCATCTTGTACACAATTTGTGAAAACTTAATATTGACCTCAAAGATCTCCCAGGCCCTGCTGGTCATGATGATTGCATTGGAATTGGGGACACAGTCTCCCAAGTGGATTCAAATATTAGCCTCTGTGAATAGCCCAAATGTAGGACATTTAAAACTATTTCACTTGGAAACTATGCAGTGATATCCTTTTTTTCTTTTTCTTTTTTTTTTTTTTTTTTTAGGGAAGAATGCTGAGATAGTGGTAAAGTTATTTTTTAGGGAAACCTATGTATCATGCTTTTCAAGTTACACCAGGTTGGGCTTAGGTGTGCCATTGGGAGCTGCTTCCTCTGTGGGGTGTGTGTGTGTGTGTGTGTTTGTGTGTGTGTGTGTGTGTGTTATGTGCAAAAAGTTGCAAGAGTATGAGAAAGTGAGCTCTTTTAGAGGGTCAAAATTTGAGTGTGATCCAGGAACCTAGTACAATATCAATCTTGCAGCTCATCCTCTGCTCCTGGGCTGGGAGGCTGAGCATGAGCTGGGGACCACCATGAGGGGACACGGGGACTCGGTGTTTTTACATGTCTCCATACTGTCAGCATAACCCTTCCTAGCAGCTTCCACTCGTGCTCTGGTTTTCTAAATAAAGCTGTTTTAGTATCCATTTCTTTACATATATGTTTAATTTTTTGGTGTTTTCACAAATCACCCCTGGATTAGATGATTATTCAAAATACAACTCAAGGAGAACAAATAATAAATGACAGTATTGGCAGGAAAACATGATGAAGAAAATTGCATCTCTGGTTTCCCAAAGGGAACAGATACCTCAGTAATTCATACTTTGTGAATGGAAAATGTCAGAGGCCACAGGCAGTGCTCAGGGCCTTGCTCAAGGTCGCCGAGTGAATCTGTGCCTGCGGAAGGCAGGACAGTAGCCTAGTGTCCTGATCGCACCCCTACAGGTCGTTTGAAATGTGATGATGTGGAATGACCAGATCACAAAGGCGATCTTCATTGAAGAAGACTGGCTCAGAAGAACCAAGATAAACCACAATTCTCTTGAACTTATACTTCATTTCTTATTGAGAATATCTCTTAAGGCTTCTATTTTAACTCAGTCAAGTTCTTTGCTACTCAGGCTTCCTGAAAAGGCCTGCTCCTTCAGTGACAGGAAAACTTATTTATCCCTTCTGGGGAGAAAGACTCTGCTTTCATCTCGGGCCACATAAAGATGATAGCATGAAGATGGCCAGAGACATGCTTTCTGATGGTGATCTCATCAGACTGTGGACTGAAAATACGTTCCAAGCGGGTGCTGCTGTGCTCCTAGTGCTGAGTCCTACAACCTCTGAAGGGAAGAAGAAATCACTCTGATTCTTAAGGATGGAACTAGAAGTTAAAATAAGAGGGATGAGACCTGGGCAGGGCACCATGTCCCACAGAAGCCTTGCTCACGGGCTTCTGATTTTTGCTTTGGAAGAACCTCTGCTCGGCACTGGCTATGAGAGGGTGTCAAGAAAAGGTAACCAAGTGGACAATGAGGTTGTCTCACCAGGAACCATGTGGCAGGTTGTTTATTTAAAAACAGGCTCACAGGAGATAATATAACAGAAGACAACCTTCATGCAGAATGATGTTCATCACACTGTTTATTATGTAGAAGAGCAAAGACCGGAGCAACCCAAACTGCCTCTTGAAGAGGGTGTGACTAGGGAAATGATGGCACAGCGACTGGACACACTAGTTCAAAGCCACTGAAAAGAACCATGGAGGCTGTCTAGCAATGTGGGAAAGTGTTTAGTGAATGAATAGAATGTGTGCTGGAGACACATGGATCACGGCTCTGTGCAATGTGCCTGCACGTGTGTGTGCAGGGAGCCGAGAAAATAAAAGTCAGTAGTTCAGGGGATGTGATTATGGCCCTGGATCTGTTTTTCATTTTCTGCTTTGATTCCCCCTTCCTAGTGTAATTACAACCAATGTTCCTGAGAAGGGTCTCCTGGACCAGCTTTTTGATGACCTGACCCAGAGTATGTCCTAACTTTTGATTCTCACTCTGGATTCACATGTGTTCAAGGATGCCTAACTATTTGCAAAAATGTATCTCTATCCTGCAGGAAGGGAATTTCTTTCTTGTGCTAAGGAGGAACCAGGATGTCGATGGAGGTGTGACGTGGAGGCAAATTAAACGGTGACTACTTTGGGAAAGACTCATTTTTTTGGCATCACTGTTTTTCCCGTTAACACAAGGACACACACACAACACCCTGTCTCATAGCTGAGCTGGTGCTGTGGACATCCACATAGAAAATGGCTCTCAGAAAAAATAGCCCAGTGGTTCTCTAACATACAAGCACCACCTTAGTAATGCTCTATAGGCTTCTCCTGACCTGCTAGAAAGCATGACAGATAAAGGGAAAAAAGTGCTGGACTTGAACTTGGTATTTGCGTTAAACTTGTGTTTCTGGGCAGGTGGTTCTTCCTCTCTGTTCTGTGCTTTGATCATCTTCTTCATGCCTCCTTCTACCTCGAAGGAATACTGACAGCCTCAGGGGACTGTTTACTATGATCCCATTGTACTAGGGAAATGAAGAGGTTAGAGATAATTCTGCTTTACGCTTTATGAACAGGCTCCATATTAGGGGTGAAGTGGGGCTCAGATTGAACTATGATACTCACCTCTCAGCCCTGGTTATGAAGCTACCATTTGGGATATTGAAGGGTTTAGGAGCTCTTTAGGGGATAGAATCTTAAAAAATGATGTGATTACTTTTGGTGGAATAGTTTTTATTGGCAACATTATATAAGAAACCTCTTCAATTTTAGCCCTTTCTCAATTATTGAAGTAATTTTGGAGTACAATATAGAAGGTGAGTATCCATAAAAACCATGAAAAAATTCTTATTTGTTAATTTTTCTTGCAATAATTTCACCTGATGTATGCTGGTTTAGAGACACTGGGGTTAAAATAGTATTCCAGGAAAAGCCAATGTGTAAAGAATTTATAAATATCAAAATCAATACTAACAATAAACTCTACATGTTGGTTTTATTTGGAGAAGTTTTAATCCCCTTTTCCCCAACATTGTCACTATTGTCCTAAGGCCTTTTTGGACATGGGGGAAGTACTAATGCAACAATGAAAAGATACCTAGAATTGAAAGTCTTCTGCAGGGTGCAAGGAAGACGCCTCTCCTAATGAGATGGAACACAAAGATGAGGGAGTTCCAGATGTGAAGACCTTTGGTAGAAACTGCCCCTGATCCCCCAAGAATCCCAACTCTTCCTGTCAAGAAGGGCACTTTGGTCAATCCCCAATTGTTCTCTTGGTGCTTCGTCAGAGACGTGATTTTTCAGAAGATGGAAGGGTTCAGATCAGAGCATCTGAGAAATCAGTGGTGGGAAGGTCAATATCGTTTGCCCTCTTAGCATGCAGCTGGAAGCGATTCTGACCTTCACCCCCCCGCAGGGTCCTGTCTGGGAGAGAGGCAAGGGAGTTGCTTGCCCACCTACACCAATGGCCTAGAGTTCTAAGACCTGCTTTGTTATCAACCTGCGGGCTCCTGACAGTGCAAGCCGCCCTGTATACCTCCTGGAGTTGCTTTTTAGAGTGCTTCCCTCTTGCTTCTGAGCTCTCTCAGGCCCAGGTGAGGTCCGCTGCACCACCCATGCATACCATGGCAACGGTTGCTGCAGGCTTCCTCCTCCTGAGGCTGGATCTGATTGCAGAAGTTCATGTGCAGGAGATGGATCCATCTGTTGTTTTAACCACAAAATAAGTAATTGTAAATGACATTCATCTCCCTCTTTGGGGGAAAGGATTGGGAGTAGGGGGAAAGGAGAGCTATTAGAGAAACTCTAAACATTCTCATTTCCACAGAATAATGGAACAGCAGTGATTGAATGTGGGTGGGAAAGGCAGTGGAATATTCAGCGTCTTTCTAAAGGGGCCGGGAAGTTTCTGGCCACTTTTTAGCAGGTGTACCCACTGATTCAGTGTCTGTAGATAAGCTAAACCACTTATGTGAATATCACACATGGCACTCAAACGCTCCCAGTTCCATTTTTATTTCAAATTCTGAGCAATTCCCAAGTAGGACCAACCTCAAAATTGTCTCTTGGAGCACAGGCTAGGACCATATTCCTTCCCCTCAAACAATTAGGGATTTTCTTTGTTCCCTGGGCTCCTTGTCTGCAAAATGAGGCCGGGAACAGGAAGGACACTCCCCAGATGAAAGCTGTCTGGGCACTGTCCCGGGGCATGGCTTCTTCTAGCCACTTGCTCTCTTGACTGAGGCCAGCTGTCCCATCAGCTTCAAGATTGAATCCATAACCCCAAGCAGTCATGCTCAGACTTCAGAAGACGCTCCGCACCCATGGGGAGAGGCGCAGCCTGGAAGAATCGAGCCCATTATTACCCTCATTATTTATTTCTCACCCAGCACTCCAAAGTCTTCAAGGGGAAGGAATACAATTCCCTTTGCATTTCAATCCTGCAATATTTACTCCAAGCTGGAGCCTCTGCCTGTTAATGTTCTCTCTGAGGAGCGCCACTTGCTTTGAGGCCAGGGTTGCGGGGAAATAGAACATGGCGGGTGACAGAGGCAGAGGAGTACTTGGCCTGGCCTTCCCACAGAACATGGGCTGTCAGAATTGACACACCTTGCCTAATGCACAGCACATGTCTCGGTCATGAAAGGCATTTGGTAGACTTGCGCTGATGGCCTTGCAGTGGGCCTACTGAAAGAGTGTCAGCAGTACTCTTAACGATGACAAAATAGTTCATCAATAATTTTTCCTAACACCCTTATCCAAGAACTGAACAAAAAAATAAAATCCACCTCCCATTAAGCCCACCCTTGTATACCATCTTATACCCCTAGCCCTCAGCATATATCTTTGTGTGGCCCCAACAAGGACACCACAGACTTAGAAGTGGGCTTATGGCACTGGCCAGGACCTTGAATACGGCTTTTGGGCAGAGGACCATGAATTCCTGTTTTCCATTTTCTGAGCACTTCACATACCACATCTGTGCCAAACTGGAATGCTGAGGTTCTTACCACTGTTATAACTCAGAAAGTGATGCTTTCATACTGGCTAGTGTGGCTCAATGGATTGAGCACTGGCCTGTGACTCATAGGGTTGCCGGTTCTGGGTTGATGCAGGTGCCTGGGTTGTGGGCCAGGTCCCCAGTAGGGGGTGTGCAAGAGGCAGTTGATCAATGTGTCTCTTACACATTGATGTTTCTCTCCCTCTTTTTCTCCTTCCCTTCCCCTTTCTCTAAAAAGAAATAAAATCTAAAAGAAATAAAAATTTAAATAAACTCTTATATATGTTCCATGTTCAATGGAGAAAGAGTATTTGAAATTATAGTGTAAGAAAAAAAAAAAAAGCCCTCTATCTAGGACAGACCACTACTAACATCTGGTAAATATCCTTCAAGATACCTAGTTACATCTCATTCCATCACCCTCTTTTGCTTCTTCCCTCTCTTCCTTCCTCCTTTATTCCTCTCCATATCTGTGTTTAGAAAGTTGGCAGCCAGTTTTAGAAGACGTCAGCCCATGCTGCCTTTCCAGTCTTGGATCAACAGCTTGGCAGGATTTGGCCTTTGAGGCCCTAACAAGCCATGGACAAGCATGGTACCCAGCACTTTGTGTGCACTTAGTGCTCATTGAGTTCTTTTCATTGCAACTGTTTTGGTACCCCCTATGCTGTGATTGCTTTGCATGCTAGAAGTTGTAAGCTAAAGAAAGCATTAAATCTGAAATTAATGTTAGCAGTCAGGCCTTCCCTGAGGTAGGTCTGCTTTTACTTCAACCTTCCTGCTCTTATTCAAATTCGCTGTTCACTTTCCATAGCATGACCATGGGGTGGCCTCTCGGTAATACAAGCATTTTTCTTTATTTATTGGATTAGCTCCTCGGCTGGCATTTTTACGGTGGTATTCCACCTGTTGATTGTTTTTGGCTAAAGAACAAACGCCTGGCTAATGTCCACGGGGAAGAACAATTTGCATGTTTATTTTATCCTTTTGTTGATATTTCAGTTCCAAAAGCTCAAGGTTAGTTTGCTTAACTAATGTGTTATCCATTGATCCCAGGTGTTTCCATATGACAGTGTTGTCTGGGCTTGACTCCCTTGTGTGACATTCAAGACTACTAGAATGTACACCCGCTTGTGAAACACTAACAATCCCATTTATTAGGGGTTAGAGAACCAAGGTACAGCCAGTTATTTAAAGGAATGAATGAATAGTGTATATGATTATGTGTTGGCAGAGGCTATTTGTCAGATATGACTGTCTGATTTTCCTCACATAATACGGCCTCTGCATAAGTGAGCATTGCTGGGGTCCCCACCATGGGGACCGGGTCTCTCCACCTTCCTCAAGGCTTGGCACTAGACACAAAGTATGTTTGTGGTTCATAAATGCTGCTTGATGGTGTTGGCATTGGTAGCATAGCTAGCATTTGCATTGCTTTGTCAATTGGGCAAACAGAAAATGTGACACCTAGTGGCAAACCATACACAGCCCACCTTGTTTCTTTTCCCTGACAACGTAACACCAATTAAGAGGCTGAGTCTGTCTCAAATCCCCAGTAGCAGTGTGATTTGGGAATAAGGACTCAGAATGCCAGGCTTGCACTTGACTGTAATTTAGGAGGGTCCAGGACTCCAAAAACATACCAGGACAATAGTGTTGTGACTTCTGCAATTTTCCTGGCCTGTTTATGAATTTCTGGCTACTTGGGAGTCTTAGTCCGCAGTGGACAGACTCATTGTTTTTGAGTTGCTGGTGCTGTCAGTTCTGGGGTCAAGTGAACTGGGGCACGTCTGTTTCATAGATTCTGTTTACATGTGTGGTCCAAATGGAGAAGGGTTTGAGCCACAAAGCTGGGACTGGAGAAATTTGGTGGGAGGTGGGAAGTGAAGAAAAAGGTGAGGGAATTGAGAATTGCTGACAAACAGGATGGTAGAAAGACTAGACAAAGATGAACTGGGTGGGAAGACTTGAGTATCACCAAAAAGAAGATGGACTAGAGAGGAGGAGTTCTTGTGGAAGGGAAGATGTGAGCATATGGGGGAAGGTTTGAAAATTGAGAGGCAAAGCAAAAAGAAAGGGAAGATGAGCTTTGGAGTGGGAAGAAGATGAAAGGAACCAGAAGATATGTAGGGAAATGAAGGAGGAAATTAAAAACCCAGATGTAGAGAAACCAAGACTGCAGAGGGAAGGAAAGAAAAGAGACAGAAAGTGAATATAGAAAAATAAAGGAAAGTCCTCTTTAAGGGACATAAAGGAGGGCCTTAGTCAGGTGAGACTGTCTCTGAGGCCTGCTACATTTATTTGTTAGCTGACTCCAGAAGGAGGGGGTGGAGGAACACAAGTACAGGGCGGGGCAACAGGTGGTTCACAGCTGTGAGTGTGCAGAAGTTTATTCTTGTATTAGTATTTATTCATTATTAAATTGTTTTCCCTATGAAAAGCTGTAAACCAACTTTAGCCCCACCCTGTATATTTTATCTGATGTTTTAAAGAATATTACCCATCCTTGCCCAGTGGCTCAGTTGGTTGGAGTGTCATCACATAAACCAAAAGGTTGTGGGTTTGATCCCTGGTTAGGGCACATACCTGGGTTGTGAGTTCCATCCCCAGTTGGGGCACGTACAGGTGGCAAACAATCAATGTTTCCCTTTCTCTCTCTCCCTCTCTCTTCAATAAAAATATCCTTGGGTGAGGATTAAAAAAGAAGTAATAAAAAATATTATGCATTTATATTTTTATTGGCACCCAAACCCATGGAATGCAGACCAAGCCATCATGGAAAAGGTGTTTTGGGGAGAAGAAATGAAAATGATTGTTGCAATAGATTGGTTTTCATTTTCCATTTCAGAGACAATTTAATAACAATTTGGCTTTGATGCCTTTATTTATTTTGCTTCCTCTGCTCAAGGGCCTATTGGAACCCTGTCTGTTTTTGCTTGCCCCTAAGCATCGTTTGTTTACCACTATAAGGGAACCTAATCTTTTACTTGGGTAACATCAACCTCATTTTCTCTAGGAGACTGAGTTTCTTTTCTTTCTTCTCCAGCTCTTCTACAAGGAATTGGCTGCATGTCAATCCTTCGCTTTATTGAAAAGTGTTTTCTTTCCTTACTGGTTACTCAGTGGCGCTGATAAGTGGGCCCGCTATTTGTTTATTCAAAGAGAGATGGTGGTGACTAGTGTGTTTCCTGTATTGTGAAATCGGAACTCATCTGCACTCCTGTAACGAGATATCAATCTTTTGTGTAATGCCAGGTACTGTGCTTAATTGCCCTCTTGTAATGTGTTATCCCTGAGATGATAATTTGAGTTATTTCTTTGTTAACCTTTACACAGCCAATAACAAATTAAACATCATTATCTGAGTTTAAAATAGGCTGTAAATCTCTAAACCCTGGTAATACTCAGACACTTACAACCAGGGAGTCATAAAATGACATTAAATGACACTCTGAAACACAACCCAGAAAGTGCTACAAATAATTGGGATGAAAGCAGAACGTGGCAAAGAGTTTACATGGGATAGTCCCTCAGTCATGCAGAGATTATTCAAATTATGGTGATTTTGCTTTAACATAACCACTTACAATGTACTCTCTTAATCTTTCTTCCTGTTGCCTGTGATTCCTTCAAGCCTGGACACTCCCTCTTCCCATATTGTTTGAAATATTGCGAGAAAGTTCAAGATTTGCTTCTGCTGTGAAGCCAGCCTCACTTGCTTCCTTTGGTGCTGTGGTCCTTGCCTGTCTACTTTTACATCTACTGCCTGAGCCTCCTATTTGGTCATTAATTCTGTTGGGTTTTTTCCCACTTAATTCTCTTTCTTCTTGCAAGTTAGATTACGTCTTGCTCTATTTTGCAGAATAGATGTCCAATGATCTTCCAAATGGAAGTTTCTAGGTTCTCTCCAGTCTTTCCAGTGACGGTGATGAAGGATGAAGAGGGAGAGGGAGTGGGGGCGAGAGGGAGATACATACATTTTTGGAGGGAACTGCTTTTGGGACCAACATTACTGTTCTTTTCTCAGGTTTGTCTGAAAACTAGCTCTATGAAATCAACATCTTTAAATCAAACCTTATGTTATCAGCTGAGGGCTGCCTTCTCCAAGACAGTATGAAAACTGTAGTCAGTTGTAGAACAGAACTGCAACTTGGGCTTCTGAGCTCCAGTTTGAATGCTCTTTCTACTTTACCCCCTGGCACATGCACATGGTTAGAACTGGTCTGTTGGGTTAAAAGAGAATTATTTTTAATTGCATGTATGATGGTGATCATCAGAGAATGTAGCTCTGGGACCTACTGACCTTGGGAGCATGAAACCAGTGCAGGTAGACACAGATGTGTGCATAGAATACATAGAATGTATTTTAGCAGAGGATGGGCAGGGCAGAGTGGGTTATACACTGGCCCCTGAAAGTCCACTCCAGCTGTGCCATCTCCAGGATTTTGTGGTGACCCCTTCAGGGCCTCTAGTGTGTTTCTGACCCCTGGAAACACACAATCTTTGCTCAAAATATGCCTTTTGAAAATGTTTTCAAGTCAGTAACAATTATTGATTGGTTTACACTTTCCATTTCTTCTAGAAGAACTCTTATTCTAAAATTCAGTATTTTCCTAAAGGTATAGGATAACCAACATTTCCCAACACTGGCACATAGCTACCCCAGTGTTCCACAATTTTTAAAATCTCCTCTTCAGCTACAGTTACATTTCTAATGTTCCTCATTCCTAATGAGTTAGGCGCATTTGTGTCTTTTTTTCTCTCTCTCACTCTCTTCTCCTCTCTTCCTTTTATTGTTTTTGGCAGATTTTTTCCTAATTCACACTTAAATTATTTATTTAAATTTATTTGTCAGTTCTACTTAATTATGGTCTGCTTTCATCTTTGATGATTTCATCTTCCTCCTTTCTGTGGGTTTATTTTATTTTACTTTCAAGTTTCCTTGATTGGATTTTTTTGTTTATTTATTTTTTAGTTTTGCCATCTTATTATTATTATTATTATTATTATTATTATTTATTCAAAGAAAGAATTAGGGGCCATGCATTTTCCTCTGTGGATGGTTTTGGCTCTGAGTTTTTATGAGTGTTAGTATGTTTTTCTTTGTAATTGTCATTTACTTATAAGTATTCAAATTGCAGTTTTGATTTCAAAGTAACTAAAGTATTTTTGTTAAAATTAAAAGATTACTTTGAATTATTGTATTTTGATTAGAAAATGTGGTTTGGACCATTTTTACATTTTTGGGACCCTTAGAAGAACAGATTTATTACTGTTATTTACATCTTTTACAACCTTGTTAATTTTTTAGTCTATTTTATCTGCCAAAGAGCAAGAGGGATAAGTTAAATCTCTAGCTATAATTATCTTTCTATGAATTTATCCTTGGAATTCTAACATTTTTAAAATTTGTATATTTTAATGTAGTGTGTTTACACTCATGATTACTATGCATTATTATCAATATGAATATTAGCTATTTTTATTATTATAAACTTATCTTTTTTATTAAATTTAGTGCCTTTTCCTTTGTTTATGACTAGTTTTGTGACCTCTGCTATATTTTTCTATGGTTTTGCCTCATAATCATTTGCACATCCTTTTATTTCTAATCTTTGATTTGAGTGTTCTGTTTATTTAAAATAATTTTATTGAGATAGAGTTGACATACCATAACATTCTTCTATTTTCAGTGTATAATCTGTGGTTTTTAATAGAGTTTTAGAACATCTGAGTATTCTTTTAAATAGCATACAATTGCAAATAGTTGCACATTTACAAAGTGCTTTAAAATTTGTACAGTAATGCCTTAAGTTGAGCCTCTTACTCCAGGGTGGTTGACGGTGCAGATAGAGAAAATAAAACTAAGGTGCTGGGTGGTTCCATGACTTGCTTGAAGCCACTAGTTGGTTAAGGCAGATTCATGGCCTCATCTTCTGTTTTTCAGAGCAGTAGACTTTCTACTTAGTGTATTTAAAGCCTTGGAAATCTGCAGACTGGAGTTGTCACTAGTGTGGAGTGAGGGGCAGTGGGAGGTGGCTGGCCAACTTTGTACACAGGGCCTGGCCCCCATTTCCTCCATGTTGACCAGAGCATCATTCCTTTAACTTATTGATTCTTGTAATTCATATGTATGGAAATTTTATTAAAAATTTTTAATTGCTAAACAGTAAAGTTTGAAAACCATCCCAGGATACCATGTTGCCTCTAGTTTGGGGCTTGATGGGTCCGTGGGCTATAAGGCAAAAGAAGCTCAGACGCCCTCTACCCTCTTTATCTAAATTCTGACCAAGTGTACTGCCACATGGCAGGGTGTGGCATCATGAGGCAGTTGTGCCAATCACAGCCCGGCCTCACTTAGTGGGCTGGTTCAGAGAGGATTGGGCTGTTTCTGCTGTCAGCCTCCAGCCTGCCTTTATCCTTTCTGGTCTTGTTCCTTTCACCGCACCTGCTCTTCATCTGCTTCTTCATTATTACGTATATTGCCTCTTTTCTATGCATCTGCTCTTCCCTTTCTTTATTTTTTCTTCCCTCCCATGACTTCTGTCTATATCCTCTGTCATCTTCCAACTGGCCTTCCTTACACGTTGCCTTTCCCAGACTTCTTCCTGTGGTCTTCTTTCCCGTCCTTTTCTTTTCCTATCTTTCCTTCAGTTTCTTTCATCATCTGTCCGCTTTCCTTATCCTCTTGCTGTTTTCCAATATTTTATGTGAAAATGTCCAAGTATATACATACAATGTTGAAAGAACTTCGCAAAGATACCTGTAGGCTCACCACCAGATTCTATCATTAACATTTTACAAACCTCACTTTATCATACATTTATTTATCTTTCTATTCATCCAGCAATCTGTATTTTTCCGAATGATCTCGAAGTGAATTTTAGGTCTCAGTCAGCAGTACATTTCCCCTAAGTACTTCAGCACGTCTGTCATTAGCAAGAACTCACCATTTACAGTTCCCATGTGTCTTTTAAGGGGCAATGGACATACAATAAACTGCACAAACCTTAAGTTGACCTTTGGATAAGTTTTGACAGATGAACAGACCAGGGTAACCCAAAGCCCCATCAGGACAGAGAGCCTTCCAATCACCTCAGTCAATCCCTGTTGCCATTGAACCTGTGAAAGACAGCCACTGTTCTGATCATTTACCTCTCTGGATTCGTTTTACCTCTTCTAGAACATCATAAATGAAACCAAATGGAACGTACTCCTTTCTGGAAGGGTTCTTTCACTCAGAAAAATGTTTTTAAGATTTACCCAAACTATCAATAGCTGTTCCTTTTGTATTGCC
Source organism: Furipterus horrens (assembly GCF_987537825.1). Classification (NCBI taxonomy): domain Eukaryota; kingdom Metazoa; phylum Chordata; class Mammalia; order Chiroptera; family Furipteridae; genus Furipterus; species Furipterus horrens. The sequence continues at coordinate 54,426,977 of NW_028327180.1, read as the reverse complement.
AAGTGATATTCCATTGTATGAGCATACAGGTAGACCTCAGAGATATCGTGAGGATGATTCCAGACCATGACTTCAAAGCAAATATCGCAATAAAGCAAGTCACGTGAATTTTTTGTTTCCCAGTGCCTATAAAAGTTAGGTCTATTCTATACCGTGGTCTATTACGTGTGCAATAGTAGTATGTCTAAAAAACAATGTACATACCCTAATTAAGGAGAGTTCACTGCTAAAAATGCTAACCATCACCTGAGCCTTCAGCAAGTCATAATCTTTTTTGCTGGTGGAAGGTCTTACCTTCAGTTTGTAAGAAATGCAGTACCCACGAAGTGCAATAAAACAAGCACAGTGAAACAAGGTGTGCTGTGTCGCAGCTTGTTTAGTTATTCTCCGACAGACAGCCCACATTGCCATGTGAATAAGGCTGCTATGAACCTGCCCTTACGTTTTGCTGTCCTCTACTTTCTGCCCCGGTACGCCCTCCTGTCTCTGTTTGGTCCCAGAGTACACTCAAGATGCGTGGGGTGGATGGAGAGAATAATTCTTATCTCCCAGGGCTGTGGTGGGAAGGTAGTGAGATAAGGTACAGAAGTCTCCCAGGTCAATCCCAGGCACAGGGTGGGCACACAGTTATGATGACGCAGAGGAGGCACAAAGACTTCTAGTTGGAGGATTTTTTAGGGTTGGATTTCTGCTGTGTGGCTTTTGCCAAGCAATGTCACTTTTATCTGACTTCGTTTATTCCTCTACAGTCTTTCCCTTTCCTCATGAGCTATATAAGGATAAAAATATCAACCTTCCCCGTGTTACAGAAAGGGAATCATGAAGAAAAATGATGGCTAAAGAGTTTGCAAAAGTAATCGCAACTATTTTTTTTCACACTACTTGAGTTTTGCAAGGAATTGCTTTGGGATCTTTGGATGAGAAAACCTGATTCAAAAGCCAAGAGCGCCAGTCTGAGGGTGCCCCTTTCCCAGATTCACTCGCTGCCATCCAGCTAGGCCTGCTCCATTTCCACTAGAGCGGAGAGACGTTTATTTTACCATTTTAATTTGGTGCTGCTTTATTTACCCTGTTTGTGCTAACCCAAATTTGGCACCCGCTCTGTACTCCAAGTGCTAATTTAAGTGACATATTTCCGTTCTGCCTGGGAAGAGTCCACAGAAAGCCGAAAGACGTGTGTTTATAATTACAAGGTACCGAGCTGGTTCAGACAGCCCCTCAGAGCATCTGGGAACTATGTGGGCTAGTTAGCAGAAGTTTATGCTAAAGCCTGATGCTGTTTGGCTGAGTTTTGTAAACTCAGAGTTGTTAAGCTGTGTCTAATGAAACATGGGTTTAGTCGATTTAATATTTCCAGGCTGTGTTGTTGTGCTAAGGACAGTCCCTTTTCCTTTTCTTGCCCTAAAAATGCAGAGGAGCCCTGGCCAGGTGGCTCAGTTGGTTGGAGCATTGTCCTGTAAACCAAAGGGTCGTCGACTTGATCCCTGGGTTGGGGTACTGTGTGGGTTGTGGTTCCGGCCCATGTCAGGGTGTGTGCTAGAGGCAACCCATTGATGTTTCTCTCTCACATCAATGCTTCTCTCCCTTTCTTTCTCCCTCCTTTCCCCTCTCTCCTTCTCTGTGTCTCTCCCTTCCCTTCTCTCTAAATCAATAAGCATGTCCTTGGGCCAGGATAAAGAAAAAATGCAGAAGCTTTTAATTCAGTTCTGGAGATGGTAGATTTTGTGGGAATTAGAAGGACAAGCTTCTTCTTCTTCTCTTTCTTCCTTTTTATTTTTTACAGCACTATCGTCAAGACCCTGGATATGAGTTCTAAGCCCCAAACTAACCAAATCTATTTATATTTCTCATTAGATTAATGTTGAGGCGGGTTCTCAGATTATGCTCAACAGTGCCTTTTAACTTTTCTGTTAGAAAATATATGATTTTAGAAAGTTTCTACTTATATCACAATGCATATTTAAGCAGGGTATTTTAAGCTCAAAGGAAGTATGGGCTGCTGTAGAAATGGATCTGTTGATTCTGTGGATTTGTGTGTGTGTGTGTACACCAGAGCACTGCATCACATGCATGCATGTGTACAGAACACTGACTTACACAACATGACTGGCTGTGGAAATCTATAGTCCTGGTAAGATGTTATTGTACACCTACTGTGTGCAGACGAATGTAGCTCTTGCTTCCTGATCTCAGGCTTCCTTTTCTATCTGCAACTCTGGGCCTGGGAAGAGGAGATGACAGGAGAGAGCGACCAGGGACTAAATTCCCATGCTAATGCTAAAGCAGTGTAGGCTCTAGAAGTTGACCCCTAGGCCAAGTGAACTGGCAGAGAAGAAAACCATTAACCCTCAGTGGAGGCTTTCTGATGCATCTGCTGCTGGTGCCCCTGCTCTCATGTTGATTTATTGGTAAGTACAGAAGCAGGGTGCTCCCCTGCCCTCGTATCCAGCAAGCCAAGTCAACTGGGCTTGTGGAAGGGAGCCTCTCATACCCTTCTCCCTAAGACAGTGTCATCCTATTTCAGGAATGCTGGAGAGAGAGTGGGTCAGAAATTTAAACTACTTGCAAATGTAGGGGAGTTCTCTGCAAACATCTGGATTATCATATACCCAAATCATTTTTGTCTCTGAGTGCCTCAGGTGTCTGAGGCTGAACAGTATAATGTATGCACCTGTCAAAACCTCCTGGTGAGGTGGGTATTTGTTTAAAGAATCAGTTTTGCACACCAAATAATGCGCTTTGCAAATTGTGCATTTTTCATCTTCTAGAGTGGATCAGATGAGGTCTTGCTCTTTTACAAGTTGATACAATGTAGGCCTTTATAACCCAGATTGGAATGTGCTGGCAAACCAGCACTTTGCCCTGGATGTCACATAAGAGACAGTGATACCTGCTCTACCGTGGCAGTGGCCTCACGCCGCAGGTGTCAAGGTCTCCAGCAGTGGGGAACCCTGGTCCTACTGTATGGCACCTATATACCTAAAGAGTCACATTCAATTGTTCCTTTCCTGTCTTTAAAACATCTTCACATCCAGTATTTGCTTTATGCCTGGCAACAACCTTCTGGGTAGCTGCCATTATCTTCATGTCATAGAAAACTGAGGCTCAAAGAGGCCACAGGATTTGTGTGAGGTCATGTGTTTACCAGCAGGTGACAGAGCCTGGGCTGTCTGACTCTAAATTCAGTGTTGGGGCTATCCCTCATAGTTGGGTCTCACACAGTCAATTTAATATAATTGGGTTATATGAGGCTGCTAGTTTAGTTTTCATGTATTAGTCTTGCTTTGCAGAACCAACATGATTTCTTAGAAAGAGCTGAGGATATGCAGTTTGAAATGAGTTGACATTTTTGCTCTTCCACTATTTAGTACCACAATTTTGGAAAAATCACTTTTGAGTCCCAATTTCCTTATCTGCAACATGAGGATAGTAGCAGGTATCTTGTAAAGTATGGGGGATGGTGTTCGAGAAAGCATTTTGTAAAACAGAAACTATTATGCAAAATATAAAAGGTTATTATAATTCTCTCTCCAACAAGATTGTACATTACTTTTCAGGACGTTACATTACTTTTCTGTTTCTATAACTTAGCTTTGTTCCAGTGCATAGAAGTTATTCAATAAATATAAGCTGATTGTTTTATTGATCGATTGAAAGCTAGGATCACGCCTTCCTGTGGCTTTGTTTCTTTTCTCCAGTGCGTAATACATCTCTATTGAAATGGTGACACCCGGATATAATTTTTAGGGAATTGAAAAATGTTCCTTAATACATGTCAGTATTCATATGCATGGACATGGGCTGGCAAAATGTATTAAAATGTGTGCATGTGTGATTGTATAGACTATTCCTGCACATGTGTGTGGGGCTCACCATTAGTGAGGGGTCACTAATGACTGGGGCTCAGGAGCTAATGGAGCCTTTGCAAGATCAAAGCTTGTCTACTTGTCTCTGGTTGCTGCTACTCTGGGGGCAGCTCTTTGATGTCCAGGACCCTCAGAGTTGGCTGTGGTCAGGGCCCCAGGGTGGAAGCATGTGCCTCAACTCCCTATTTTCCCACCTATGCACACTCCCCAACCTTTTATCCGATGGCTGGCCACATGGCTCCACAGACAGAAGTGCTAGGCAATCCCGAGGCACACTGCAAAGCTGTCCTTGGAATATACCTATGTTATGAAAGCATTCAGGGAATTACACAATCTCCTACAAAGTGAAAGGAAAAACCTAGGAAATTGGTAATGTCCTCAAGAGATTTTAAAAAATGATGATCTTTTGTGTATCGCTCTCACATGTACTTGAGTGTTGATGATGTCTCTTGTAGACATCCAGCTACTACCCAGAGCCCCAGAGAATGCTTGGAACCCCCCGGAAGGAGGGGCTTCTGGGGAACTGAGTAGAAGCTTTCTGGAGGGTCCTTACATGGATGTGCATTCTTTTGAAGTTTGGCTTAGAGGAGAGTAGTAGATATAAAGGAACTGAATGTAGAGGTCAGGGGACCTGCATTTTGTTCTGGCCATCTTATTCTGGGTAGAATTTAATCTGTGTGCCTCAGTTTGCTCAGCTGGAGACCTGAGGCAGTAATCCTCCTATGTGATGATTGAATGGCTCAGGTGGAATACCATTCATAAAATTCACAGAAAACTGTGAGGTATAGAGCAAATAAAAGGTGGCATAATTGTTGGTTTTCGAAGTTTGAGTGACTTGCAGACCCAGCGGTGGCAGAGTGATTAAGTGAAGGACTCTTAAGACAGCTTCGGATCAACTCTCAGCTCTGCTCCTTGCCAATGGTGTGACCTTAGGGGAGCTACTGAAGCTCGCTGTGCCTCAGTTTCTTCATCTGTAAAATGGGGGGAAATAATGGTGTTTGAATACACAGTGAAGTTCTCAATCATTGTTTTAACATTAAAAACACATACATACATACATACAGGCATGCCTTAGGGATATTGCAGGTTTGGTTTCAGACCACCACAATAAAGTATCGCTATAAATTGGGTTGTAACTTTTTTTTTGCTGGTGGAGGGTCTTGCCTTCAGTTTGTAAAAAACACAACATCTGCGAAGCTCAATAAAGTGAAGTGCAATAAAACAAGGTATGCCTGTATATATAATGTACATATACATATCATATATGACTTAGATTATTTAATTAATATGAACCTTTAGTAAATCAGATCCCTAAAGTATTGCTCTCTCTGTCCACCCCCCTCCCATCTCCAGCTCTTTAGTTTTATTCTCCTCTTCTACTTTAATGAGGAAGATGAAAATTATCATGGATTTAAAAAGTAATTCCAGGGTAGAGTCTAGAGCAGTGGTTTTGTGTCATGCTTTGCAGAACATCAAGGGTGCAGAGAAGTGGCACCGACCTGCTGGGGGGAGGGCAGGATGGCAGGCAAGGGCCAGGGCTCCCCATTTTGGCTTTGGCAAAGCCTTTATCCACATTGGGTTTCTCTGTATAATTGAACTAAAGAGGGTAGCTACTTTAAAAAGTTGGAACGCCACTGACTTACATCAACACAGATTCACATCCCATCTCAGGAATACTCTACATCCATGTCTATTACAGTTCACAGGGAGGTGTCAGTGATGCTGAGGAACCGCAAAATGAGGTGCTATCCAAAAAACAAACAAAAAAAAAGTTAATTTTAAAAAACTTGCTTTTTATTAATGTACCACATTAAGAAAGTAGACTATTAATCCAATTTAAGAGGATTTAAAAAATAAAGGTTGAAATAAAAATTAACTCTCAGAAAAGGTAACCCTTGTATCCTTTTGGTGGGATTGTAAATTGGTGCAGCCACTATGGAAAAATAGTATAGAGTTTCTTCAAAAAATTAAAAATAAAGCTGGCCTACAACCCAGCAGTTCCACTTCTGGGTATTTATTGGAGGAAACCAAAAACACTGATTCAAAAAGATCTATGTACCACTATGTTTATTGCAGCATTATTTACAATAGCCATGATATGGAAGCAATCTGAGTGCCTGTCAAAGGATGAATGGTTAAAGAAGATGCGGTACGGATATGGAACATTACTCAGCCATGAAAAAGAATGAAATCATACCAATTTTGATAACGTGGATGAACCATTATGTTTAATGAAACATGCCAGACAAAGACAAATCTCATATGATTTCACTTATATGTGGAATCTAAACAAAACCAAGTGAATAAACAAAAAAACCCAAGTAGACCCATAGATATAGGGAACAAGCTGATGGTTGACAGAGGGGAGTGTTGCTGGGAGACATAATAAATAAATAAGTAAAATGTATTCTTACTAATAAATGGAAAATAGTTTTAAAAATTAACTTTCATAACCAGAAGAGAGCCCCCTTAATTGAAATTTTTACCCAGTTGAGCATCAATTAAGGTTTATATGGGAAATTGTGAAGTCTGGCACCATGGGAACTGACAAAAATGGCAGTGTCCATATCTTTTGGGAGCTTTGAATCTAGTTAGGGTCATGATTTGGGGGCACTTAGCAGCATTCCACAAGCGATAGGATTTCATTTTCAACAGTGCTCCGATAAGCCTTGCCGTCAGAGACAAGAGGTCAGAGTCAGCTGCACGAACAGTAGAGGTTCGTGGAGGAGCTGGGAGGTGGAGCACCGGGAAGGTAAATAGGTGGAGGGCACAGTGGGGGAGGCTGCAGGTGGGCACAGAGGGGGGCCTCAGCCCGGTGTGCACAGGCATCTGAGAGAGTGCCCAATGGACTGGAAACGACAATCATGCTGGGCCATGAGCTTCGGGAGCACGAGAGCCATGGGGCTTGGCGCCCCTGCCTACATGCCAGCACAGAGTAAGTAGTTCCTCAACAAACAGGGGCATAAATGAATGCATGTCTCAGGTCCGTGTAACCCACCACGGAGCTCAGGAAACTTTTCCAGTGCCTCACCTCGTTTTTTAATTTTTAATTTAATCTTTTTTAAAAAATTTTTCCATTACCATTTAGTCCCCTTATACCCTCCTCCCCCAGCAATCACCACTCTGTTGCCCACGTCCAAGAATCCTTTTTTCTTTTTGCTCAATCCCTTCACCCCTAGCCCCCCAACCCCAGCTGCCATCCTGCTCTCTGTGTATGAATCTGTCCACATGTTCCTCTTTTTTTTAATAGCAAGATACCCATTACTTTTTATCCTCCTTAACTTCTCCTCTGCTGGCTGGACCAAGAATAGCCTTTCAGTGAATGTTAGGGACTTGAGAATGACCCTAGTGAGGAGGAAACTGAAATCCAGAGAGGTTAAGTGACGTAGGCAGGGTCATACAGTCAGTGAGTGCCAGCACTGGAGCATTTTCTTCTGCTCCGAGTCTGGCTTCTCCACTGAGTGCCTGGCTTCCTCATTAGAACCAAGTGGTTGGGAAACCTCCCTTGTCCCCTAGGCCATTTCTCCTGCCTTGCTCTCCAGAGGCCTCCCGGCTGAGTTTATGGATGGAGCATGCTGAAATTTAATGTGGGGATCATGTGTGAAGAAATCTGCTGTGGCACCATATATTTTATATGCAGCCACTGGGTACTTCAGGGAAGATGGCAGTGGAATTTCCAGCCAATTTAAAGGGTACGTCTAATGCAGTATTGGCAGAGAAGGGGGGACTGGCCACAGGGGCCCTGCAGAGCTCACCGGAGACTTGAGTCGTACTCGTTCATTCCCATCTAGGCAACATTCCTCCTGATTGCAGCTCACGCTTTGCCCAATTCTGTTTCATCACTTCTCAAATATAACACAATTCTCCTTCTTAAGAACAAAGTTTACTGTCCATGAGATCTGGAGGCAGAAGAAAGCTGTCTTTTACTTACTTTGCTTATTCTAGAGCTCTGTGTGTGTGTGTGTGTTTGGCAGAAGTTGCATTTTTCGAGATGTTTGTCAGTTTCAGGGAGTGGGTGGATAAAAATTTTTGAGAACACCCAGGATGAGTATCTGTAGACCTGGGCTTTGCAGGTCTCATTCTCTATAAATCAAATGGCTTAGACCTGAAGAGGGAACCTGGGCTGTTCCCAAAATGTAGACATCCAGAAATGTTGGGCAAGTTTCATCACCTGGAAATGGGGGCTTTCTGAGGCATGAGCAGGCTCGATGGGGCTCATGGAGTTTTCCCAGGTTCTGTGCCTTGTTTTCTTGTAAATGTCAGTCAACCTGGATTTGGGGGTCTATTTACATATGCTTTTAATTATATGGTTAATGTGACTGTGTGTGAATCTGACACTCATATAAACTCAGCCAAGATTGTTCCAGCAAAACAGCCATATTTCTCACTGCTCCGTGAAATGCTTGATTTCTTATAGTTTTTATAAATTTGGAGACCCAGCTCCTCCTCGAGTTTACATTCCAGAAATAATTTTGTAAGATTCCAGTTCACATCCAAGTACCTACATAAGCCCACAGAAGCACACACCTTTGGCTGCTCGTCACTCTCCTTGACCCTGGTACCCCCACCCCTGTGCACTATTGGAGCAGAGAGCCCACCATATGGGAGCATCGCAGATGTTGAAGGAATGCAACCACCATTAAAGAAATGCTTAGTTTTTTTTTTAAGCAATTATTGACCAGCTTTCTTGGGGTGTCTTTTAAACAATACCCCACTGACCCACAGAATGATAAAGTTCACAAAGCAAAGTTTTTGATTTTTAAGTTGACATTGATACTGGGGGGTGGAGGAGGGATCCTTTGTTATGTCTCCAACCCTCGAGTCTCAGCTGATCCATATGCACCAGTGGGCACACCCAGTGAGCTTTCATAATTCATAAGCCGAGAGACCCCTGATGAGTGGGGGCTGCACACTAGAGCCAAGCGCAGTGCTCAGGAAGGTGGGGCTGGGGGTGGGAGTGAACGCTGGAGACTGCAACCGGGGGGTCATGGCTTCTCCTCCCATCCCAGCTCCTGAGCAATGCTGGGAACCCGGAGCCTGATCCCCATGCTGGGTGCCCATGGGTGGCCAGGAAAAAGAGGGGAGAAGTGGGGAGAGAGAGAGACATCTTGCATTTCAGGCAGCACTGAGCTGGGATCAGGAAACCTGTGTTCAAGTTTTCTTTTTAATTATAACATGAAATAACATGACAGAATGGAAGTCTGGAAAACAGAAGGAAAAAAATCCCTATAACTCTCAGCATGTAACCTAATTATTTTCATGTTAATGTGCTCCCTTCCATCTTTTTTAATAGGCATATTTTCATGCATGTTAGGGTGTGCACAATTTTGTGTTCTGTTATTTTAACTTCCACATCGATAAGCATTTCTATGCTCTTACAGATTCTCCATCTTTTTATTAACAAGAAATGCTGTTCCTGTAAGTGAATGAGTGTGGCATGACTTAACTATTTCAATGTTATTTTTGTTACATAGAAGTTCTTCTTCTTTTTTTTTTACTTCTAAGAATGTGTTCTGTACTTATTCCTGAATGTGAGGAAGATGAGGGTATGGATCACAGTCTTTTCCTCCCCATCAACCAGGTGACTGTAGAGAGCTGTTGAACTGCTATGAGTCTCATGTTTTCACCCATTTCTCACTCGTTTCCCCCATCCCCAGGAATCGAGACTATTATACCTACCTTATCTGTAACTATAAATCTTATAAGTAGAAATATGTAAATGCCACATATTAATAATATATAAATATATAATTGCACATTTGCACGCAATGTTCTGTGTATTATAATAACATGATATAAACACAAAGAGTTTGGTGCTATGTCAGCCCTGTGTGTTTCTGTTCAATTTCATTACTGATTGCATATTCTGAAAACCAGAAGAACTTAAACCAACCTTAACTTAGTGAAGGAGAATAGCACACCTCTCCCCCAATGGTGGTGGAGGGAAGGGAAGGAAAGGCACTGCTAAAACATGTTACTGTTCACTCAAGCCTAGGGCTCCAAGCAGCCCCTTAATGGTCTTGGAAGTCAGGGCAAACACAGATCCATGAAGTCCCCATGCAATCCCTGCCTCCTTTCAGGTGGTGATGCCAGGCTCTGCCCCCATGGAGCCCCCTGCCCCAAAACTCTGCCCCAGAGCTGGAGGAGAGTGCCACCTTCCACTTTCCACACCAACTTTTTGTGGAGGGCCAGAGGCCAAACAAGGGGCAGGGAGGGAGGTGCAGCCCTCCAGAGGGGGTGTACGAGGCTTCCCCTCCAGAGTCAAGCTGACGGAAGGCTTAGGCTGTGCACCACCCAGCCTGAGCTCGGGGAACAGGGACGGGGAGAGTTCAGTGTAGGTGTCCTGGGCAGCTTTGTTGCCATTGAGCAAATGGCTGAAGGAGTCCCTCATGGCATTGGCAGGAGAGCTCAGAAAGCTAGAGTATGAAGAACTTCAACTGTTTGTGAACTTCAGCTGGTCATGAAGTATACAGGAGAAGCTGGGCCTGGTGTCGGAGAGGGGGAGCTAAAACTGCTGTCCAAATCCCGACTCTAATTGGGTCACCTTGATGTATACTATGAGGAGCTGGATCTCTGGAGACCTCCGTCCAGGACAAGTTTGCCTAGCCTGTGAGTTCTGTTGGACGTCCTGACAGTGTTCTAGTCCATAGGAAATTGTATTCTTTTTTTTTTTAACCAGTTGTGGCACTTTGCTCTGCACTTAGTGGTGAGATTATTTTGAAAAATTAAATCTAGACCCTCAAATTTAAGGAAAGGAGGGCTGGGTACCTACTCCCTATCCTATTTATTAAATGTATAACCACAGACTTTTAAACTTGGAAAATGCAGATGCATGCTATCTGAATACATTTGTTTGTGCTTGGCCTCCCACTTGCGTTGCCTCATGAATTTTATTTTGGAACCTGGACTCTTCCTTTCACTTGGTGGTGGTGAACAGGGATGACACCACATGGACTCAGCGTCACCAGTGACACTGTGAGTAGTAGCGGTGGGATGGAGAGCTCCCGGCCTGGACTTGGAAGTACAGAGTGGCATAACTGCGCAGGCAGAGGGAGGCGCCAAGACTGGGAAGCGTGGAAGCCGCGCGTGGCTGGCTGAGACCAGAGGGGGCGTGGGAGCTGGGTCTTCGGCAGCGGCGAGGAGGAGGGCTTTTGGGGCATGGATGGGAGAGGGCAGGGCTTTGTGTGGGCAAAGCCTGGAGGTGCCACTAACAACAGACTTGGAGTTTCAGACAGAAGATGAGCCGTTCCTGGGGCTAGGAATCAAAACTAGGTGGTAATTGAAGTTCTCCACCCCCCACTCAGCTGGTTAGATCTAACCAAGGACAAATCGCAGTGAACACAGGGGTCCTGGGATGGTCCCCCATGGTAGGGCTGTGCCTGCATTTTTCTTGTGGCCCCCAACGGCACCCCTCCCCCTGCATCTTTTCTCCAAGGCAGTTGACATCTTTTGTGTGTGGTGGTGGCCCTCCAGTGTCATTAAGCAAGTCAAAGGTCATCAGTCTAGAAATTGACACACTTGACCCATTTCCTTTCTGTGCTGGACCCTGAGTCTGGACCCAGCCCCCCCAGGGACATGTGGAAGGCATGAAGCCCAGTCCTCAGCCCTTTCTTCCCATGAGGTGTATAATTTGATATTTATTGCCTCTCTCCCCACCAGGGTCTATGGTGCCACTGGGATCCATTTGGTAAAGAATGCTGATCCCTTTTATGAATTTTTGATGGTGGAGGAGGAGCGTTTGAGGCCACTGGGGGACCTTGTGAAATGGAAATGGTTTTTCTTTTTGATCCCTCTCTCTCTCTTTCTTTCTTAATTTAAAGACACACATGCCATGGTGGCAATGCCTGGACTTCTCTGGATGTGAGTGGAAAGTGTCTTTTCGAGAAAGCCGGATCACAGCTCTGCAGCCGCAGCCCCAGACACCCCCTTACATGCCTGTCCCACTGGGTTTGTCAGAAAAGGGAGAACTTTATTCAGGAAAAGAGATGTGCAGGCCAAAAACCAAAAATTAAAAATAACACAAAGCAACAGAGGAGATTCATTCGGGAGGGGGACAGGATAAGCGATGCCCCCCGCCCCCGCTGTTCCTTTTCTGGTGGTCTGAGGGGGCAGGGCTCGGGGGAGCAGGAGAGTCAGGATCTGTATTTCATTGCTGAGAATCTGACAGCCACAGTGCAGAGCAACACAGTCCTGCTTTTTATTAGCCAGTGTGAGTCCAGCACATAACGAAGTTTTTTTCTTCCTTTTCACTTTTCAGAGGTAGAAGTTTTTGCCAAACTATGAGATGATTTAACCACAATTTCCTTCCTGAATTTTTTTTCCAGAGGGGGGAGGGGATGGTTGGGTGGGTGTTATTGTTTAATAAGATTTAAACAGGGCTTCTATTTTGTGGCTGGAACAGCCTTTCATGCCCTTTATCTGTACTGGGTTTCAGCTGGGGTTTTATTTTGGTGACATATGGCCCATCGTATAATAAAAAGAGACGAACCATTCAGATTTAATTCGAGCCGCTAAGGACGTCAGAAGGGCTGTGAAGAAGGTCTATACCTGAGCTTTCAATTGTTGGAAAAAAAATTCTGTGGAGAAGTCGAGAAGGTGACTTTTGGAATTAGTTTGCTTTGGAGGCGTTAAATCCCAGATCAAGAGAGAAGGTCAATTTGAAAGTTTGGGATATATGCCAGCTCTGCTCGCTCTTTTATTGGAGGGTCGCCTGTGGGGCCTTTCAAAGTATCTGCCCTTCAGGGCTTCTGCTTTCCACCTGCTTACCCCTTGAACAGGGAAATGGGCTTTTAAAAATATTACGCAGCATGCCACAGCCGTCCCCTGATGCAAATGCTGTGTGGCATGACACAATGTGGCTTGAGGGCCGGGGGCAGGGCCCGGGTCTGCAGCTGGTGCAGGAAGCCTGTCCAGGGCGGGGCTGCTACTTAGCCCAGCACACGTTTCCCTCCAAGGACACGGCCCACCTGGCCTCCAGTAACCCTGGCAACCTTCCCGGGCCGTTTTCTCGCCCCCGCCCCCGCCCCCACTGAACACTGTTGAGGAGGAAATGCATTTTGCATCTGCGGGACACACAGCAAGTTGCTGGCGCTGGTTCTGCGGGTCATGGGTGTGACAGAGTGAGCGCAGAGATTTGTGCAAAAACACAGGATGCTCACCGTTGCTTTGCTTGCCACGTGGCTCCTTCGTGTGGGTGTGTGTTCACCCCCACAGAGACAGGGGCTGATCTTCTGAGAACCGTTGTGTCACGGGAGGATCAAAGGTTCTGCAGGGTCGGGGCAGCCTGCTTGCCAGCCAGGAGCCCCTACAAGCAATAGAGCTAAGTTCCCCTCATGGCAGAACTGTGACTCGCCCTCATGTCTAACATGCACCTCTGGCGTCATGTTTTAACAGCGTGATTTACTACGTGAATCGTGTCCACTGTGCACCAAATTGCCCTTTTTTGTTGCTTCTAATGAACTGTAATGGCAGCATTTGATGCCACTTAGTGAGCTGGAGGAAGGGGCCTTGGTTTTGTTTTCTTGGATAAAGCACATGCAGCAGGGGGAGTTCAAGTTCATAGGTGAGCTCTGGTTCCAAACCTGCTGTGCACCACTGTCTTTGCTCTCGTGGGTCTCAGGGGGGCTGTGGCCCATGTTTCTTTAGCTACAGGATATAGCGGAGCTCGGGTCATCGCTGCGATGCATCCACCACTGTCATGGAATGACCAGGACAACCATCCAGGCCAGTCTCCACGGCAGCTGCCAATAGCATTCTTGATTTATTTGCAGCAACTTAGAGATCTGCTGCTAACAGCCACCTTGATGGGAAACAGCACAGTGATTGCCTGGGGAGAAAGACAGGCATTTAGCAGTCATAAAAGAAAATCCGCCCAGCCCCACACCAAATGCCACTGCTCTTCTTCTATGTGGCTGGCTCCTTTCCCCCCATGGAGCCTCCCAAGGCAGGTTTGGGGCTTCCCTGACATTTTAATGCTCTCCATTCTGGACCTGAGGTCTGAGTGTTCCTTTCTGTGCCTCCTGGGGGTTCCAAGTATGTAGGGAGGAGGTTACAGTATTCAGTGTGTGCTTTCTGAGGCTTCCAGTGTGATGAGAGTCCGGTGACAGGAGCATCTGATGGGCCGTGGGCTGCCCAGCAGCCTGTGACCATAGCGGTCAGCTGGGGGCTCAGAGGCATTCTCTTCCTACCTCTTCAAAGTGACAACGGGGTAGGGCAAAACAGAACAAAAACCAGGATCACCCCAACCAAACCAGATGCCTAGCTAGAAGTAAAATAATACAATAGCAACGGTTCTTAATTTTGTTCCTTCTGTGGGCACCAAAGGGGTAAGAGTCTCCCCGCAGGCACTCAATTATCGTTAGTCGTTGTCCACAGTCCCAACTCACCTTGTTTCTTTGGCTCAAAAATGTGTCTTTGACACGTGTCCTGGAAGAAGCTGTCAGCCAATAGCATTTGTGCTTCGGCACTTGGGGTCTCAGAAAAACTACCCTGTTCATGTTAGAGGTGAGGAAGGACAGTCTCTGCCCAGACATGGGGATAAAGGCACAACTCTCTTGGTGGAACGAGCTGCTGTCCCTTTGCCACTGCCCTCCTTTCTGTTTCTTTCTCCTCCCATGACCTCTGTGTCCCTTCTTGCACCAAGGTCTGGACGTAGCTGGGGGCGAGAGAGGGAACTGCAGGCTGGCCGAGCGGGCCAATCAGTCACCACGCATAATGCATTGACCGCACGCCCCTAAGCAAGCAGAGCTGTGCTGGACACTGTGCAAACTCACTCACGGGCCCTTCCCCTTTCAGCTGAGGGCAGAAAGCTTGAGTTTGAATTGGTGGAGGAATTAGCCAGGCTGAGATTTCTGCTGTTCCATCCAGGATTAGCTCAGACAGCCAGGTGGAAGTGCCAGGACTCTGCGATGTGTATGACAATGACAGATCTGAGCCCAGGTCTCTCCTTGGCTCCTCTGCTCACCTTGCCCTCACAGGGAGGTGCCTGATGGTCAGAGATCCATGCAGGGACTGAGGGCAGGCTCTGGGTTTGGAAATGCCTCTTTGCTCTATTCCCTAATCAGATCTCAGTCAGATAACAGCTCAGACCTGGGAACATGAGATTTTAATGTGAAATGAATAAGTACCCTGAGACTGAAGCTTGTCACTGCGGCGCATCTGGAATCACTTACAGCTGGGTAAATTCACTGGGAGCTGCAACTCAAGTGAACATGGGGTTTAAAGGAGGCGCACAGTGCGTTCCTTTTAATGTCTAAACAATCTGATGTTGACAAGCCTTTTACATTAACCCCAAAGTGGCAAAGTTTAAACCCTTTCTTATCCGATTCAGTTTGGCAAATCATTTAGAGGCTTAAGAGTCCGTATTTACAGGGAAAAGGCCAGTCTTTTTTTTTTTTTCTTTCTTTTTTTCAAAGCAAGCACCACTAATGTATGCATATTTATGTTTGCTTAGAAGGTTTAAAAGAACTTCAGTATTAAGTGAGGCTCAGGCTAGAGAGTCAGTTGATTTTTGGGGGGCGGGGGGTCAGGAAGCCCCTAATCTCTTTTTAGAACACAAAAGGCCTGAGCATTCCAACCCCTGGAAACTGTATCAGATTAACAAATAAGGAGAGAAGAAATACAGGAAATCATTTCCAAATATTATTAGTCTTGAGTTGAAATATATTGTTTCTTGGCAGCTAATGCTAACTCTGTGTCATTTTCCTAAGGTTTTGCCCAGAACATTATGAGTGATTCGAAAGATGGCGAACGGCCGTTTATGTTCTGTAGGGGGCTACAAAATATTATGGAACTTAGAAAGCTTAACAGTCGAGCACTGCGTAATAACTATCTATCGGAACTGTTGCCAAATTGGCACAATTTTAGGGAATCTCCATTATAACATGTGGGAGAACATGGAAAAAAAGCTGCAAGTGGTTTTTGAGAACTAGATTCAATAATAATTTAATCATTTTAACCACATCCTTTAAAAGCAATGAAGACATTTTAATTCGTCTTCATAAAAAGCATGAGGCAACAGAGTTGAATTTTCAATTTTCATCTAAGGAGAGTTTTAATGTACTTGAATTTATTCTCATTTTATTTTAAAGAAGCCCAAAAGCAAAAAACATGGTAACACTGACTCATTCTGTGGAAGGAATCTCTTTGGAAATTTCTGGCATTGGTTTGAATCCTATTGAAGACGCTCATAAAGATGAACATTGCAGCATCATTTTGACCACAGATGTTCATCCCTTAGGTTTAATTTTTAAGTTTCCTTTGGCAGCTATGCCAATGCAGATCTGAAATTACCAGCTTTGCTTAAGCAGAATTTTCAGATTCTGGGATGATTTTCTGCCTATTGATCCTCTCAGGAACTGTGTGCACAATGCCAGTTTTTACAATTCAGGATAAATTTGAGCTACTGTAGAAATGAAAAGAAAACTCCTCTTTAAAAACATGTTGCTTGAAAATAGGAAGAGAAAGAAAGCTCTACTCATTTCACATAATCCTGCAGTTTGGGGTTAGGCAAGAAAAAGATGAAAGCATCTTAGAATCTTGTTTGTACAAAAATATACAACACACAAAGATATATATCCTGATTATATAAAAATAGCACAATTTAAAAAATCAAATAAAAAGCAGGCTGTGTATTTCAGATATTGAATGAAGCCAATATATATGACCAACATATATATGACCAACATAGTCATAACTTGCAAAACATATCTATTAACTTATGAGCACCTGGATGTCACGTTATTTGACCAGTAAAAATTTCACTTGACTTTTATCATAAGAAGAGCTAGGAAAGGTATCTGGCATTGCCTGCTGTGTTTGCCTGCGTTACACTACGTGTCTGTGGCCTGCTTTCCCGAGACCTCGCGGGTTCTGTAGCAACTGCACTTCATGGAGAATGAAACCTCTAAGGCCCTTTCAGTTTTGCATGATGTAAACTGCTGTAAAATTTGAAACATGTATCCTTTCTTTCATTTCCCCCTTTAGTCCCCGCTCACAGAGCTGAGCAGAAGATGTGGCTTTCGGTTCGGCGTTCTCGTTCCTGTGTTAACAGAAGCCTCTCAGACCAGGCTGTGCAGTTGCATTGCACTTTTCTAACACGGGTGTCTGGTGTTTCAGGAATCAGATTTAGAGCTGCGTCTGGAACTGCTGCTGTAACCTCGTGGTCTCTCTGATGCATCTTGTTGCTTTGTCTTTGTGGTAGAAAACAACAACAACGAAACGGTAACACTTAGTTGGGAAATTGATGTCAGCAAGTAACCAGAGGGGCAGGCCAGCCGGTAGCAGGATTGTTCTGGATGAACTATCAAGGATCTTCTGGGAATACTGGTGCCTTGACCCCCATGGCCCTCAGAGTGCTGAGTGTTAGAAAATGGGAAGTCTCCCTGGAGCTCCAAATGCACAAGATGTCAGAAAAATGCCGTCCTTGGAAACTGTGTTTTGGCTGGGGTGGGAGTGGAGGGGGCTGGTGGAGGAGAGCACGGGGTCTGCGATAATCTGCAGTTCAAGTCCTGTTTACATTGCTGCTCATATGTTTGTATATTGTCAGGAAACCATTTTTTAAATGTTCATTAAAATATGTATTTAAAAATACCTAGGTAAATAGCAACATTCTAAGTCGGTTGTTTGAAGGATCCACATAACATTCATAGTTCAGACTAAGATTTTACTCAGCTTCTGGCTCTAGTCACCAGCTAATACCCAAATCAGAGGTTTCCCCAAACAGCTACAAGGGAGGAAGCGTTCCCTTGGATAATGAGGCTGTTTCTCCAGCCATGTGCTCAGCTTATAGCAAGCGAAGGGGAGGGCCTGGACTTTGACCAGATCTCTTTTTTACTCCTGTTTACTGTGAGACAGGCCTGCAGAATGAAGTCACTGGCTGTGCAAATCATGAGTGGGGTGATAGGGGGTCAGTGGGAGGTGCTGGTAGGAGCTGGGTGAGGACTGGGAGAAGCTGGGCCCTGGCCCGGGTCCTGCCCGCTCCACCTGGGACCTGTGCCCGCTCCCCTGGGTGCTCGGGAGCTCATCTGTGATATCGGAGTTTGACAACATGATCTCACCTGCCTCACCCATCTCTGAAATTTTTATCTTTAGCAAGAATGTAAAATATCTCAAATAGCTTCCATTCGGAACTCGGATAGACGGCGTGGTACTCAGACCCCATGCTCTTTGGGAAGGAGCCTGTACATGGACATGAACAGCTTCCACTGGCTCCGAGGAGTGGAACAATCTAACTGAGCAGACAGGTTGGAGGACAGAAATGTAGTGATTTGACAGTTAAAAAATAATCTGCTTGAATGGAAATATAGCTCACTTCTTAAACAAGTTAAATTTGTTTCATCAATGATTTTACATACCTTTGGAAATGCCACCTCCTCCTAAGTAAATTTTCAAAGGAAAGTCACGATATTGCTTCACAGAAGCAGTGGCTGCTGTGCGCTCAACCAGTCATATGTGGTAGGAAACAACGCTCTGCCCGTAAATATGGTCTGGATTAGAACAGCGTCAAAAGCACTTCAATCGCATAAATAATATTCTGCTTAGGGGACTGAAGTGAAGCAGAGGAAAGAAAGGCAGTTAATTAAAAAGGTTGCAATCAGCATTTAAAAATTCATAAAATACATATATCAATGTTTACCTTTTTTTTTTTGAGCCTGCCCTGGTTCATATTTACCTGGGAGCCCAGTTGGCAACGAAGGATAGCCAGGGTCTCACAGGTAAATAACAAAGATGTTCAGACACCTAATTGTGTTCCATTCCCTGGAAACAGCCTCACGGGTAAGTGATGTGCTTTGGAAACTCTATAAAAAGGAGCATCAGGACCTGCCTTCATTAGAGCCCAGTGGAGGAGAGGGAACCAGAAGCTCCCACCTTTGGAGTAGGGGGATGGGCAGCAGCTTTTGATGTGTAAGGCCAGTTCAAACCTGACTCATGAAAAAGGTGATCTAAAAAACAATGCCAATATTGTATTTTATTGCATATTGTCTCTGTTTATTTTTATGGAAAACGCTATCTCCCAGTTGTTGTGTAAAACCCACACACCTTGTAGCTCCAGGGATTTGCACATCCCAGCACACTGTGCCCCTCCCCTACCAGGCAACCCTTTGGTGCCCTGGCTGCCCAGGTGGCGAGCTGCAAGGCCAGCCCTTGGTCCCAGCTCCACTTCCTCCTTGCATGACCTTGAGCAAATCACTTTCCCCCTCTGGCTTCTTTTTGTCCATCTGTCAATTGCTGTGGGCAGAAAGGGGTGTGGGTTGGGAGGTGCAGGGCAGTTTCCACACTCTCTTAAATCCTTTGCAGCTCTGTCCTCCTGTGAAATAATCAGTGAATTCTGTGTCAGGGTTAGAATGTGTTTTGCACCCATTAGAAATAATCCTGTGCTGCCCATCTGGGTTCCACAGTTTTGTTCCACTCATGACAGGGGTGGCCACCGGACCCTCACACACCGCCCCCACTCCCACCAGTACCATGAAGCCACCCCCAAAGGAATGCACTGTTTGCTGGCGGGGGGAAGTCAGGAGTAGCTCTTCAGACTAACGGCTAAGACTGCACCTCCTTTAACCCTGGTGCTGGGTGGACCAAGATTGTGTTTCTCAGCTCCTCCTCAGGCCCCATGAAGGAAAGGATGCTGAGGTCTGTGGCTGTCTGTCTGTGCAGTCAAGGCCTTCACATTGTGTTTGGAAGGGACAACCCCCCTCATCAACATCCTTGGTCCTTGTCAGCTGCAGATCTGCCGCCCCTTTGCAGAGCGCTAACCTTTTGATTTAACTTTATTTGCCACAGCAGGACTATCACCAAGAAGGGAACAATACGCTCTTGCCATCTGGCCCTGCCGCCCCCGGCGTCCCTGCTGCTGCGCAGCCCAGGGCCCTCACAGGGGCCGCCAGGAGCCGGGGCTGCCTTCCCTCCAGCCTCACTAGATCAGTGCCCTGTTTTTGTTTTTTTTTTGCAAATCAACCTTTTAAAATCCAGATCCAGGCTACAGCCAGTGACACAGAAAACCATAAATAATATAGCAGATTTTGCTCGAGGAAAGAAAGAAAAAAAGGAGCCCAAAAGGTGTATCTATCATTATACTTAGCCAGTAACTGGTTGAGGAGAAAGTTTTTCCCCCCTTGACCCTTAAGCAAGTGTGACAGGCATTAACCTATCAATATTAGTGAGTGATTTACAATACCAACCAACATTTGCCTGCAATAATTTTTGTTGTAAATGACTCCTTCTGGGCCCTCCTACCAATAATTCAGTGTTCATAAATCAGGACCCAGAGTGTGTTGCTCCTCTCTTGCCCTGGGCCATTCTCAAAGTCTTTTTTTCTAGGGGGGTCTGGAATCCATTCACATTGCATTGTCCTCTTTCTCCTGCTGCCATCTTTGTAAGGGACACAAAAAGAGAACCTAGGTGTGCAAGATAGGACATAGCTCCATGCCCCGCGTCACCTTGTTCTGGAGACAGGGGGTATTGGGCTTCCTTTTATATCACCCTGGACACATTGCTAAGGAGTTAAGCTGGCTTTTGGTAGGGGAAACTCTGTCTAGGTCCTTCTGCATTAGCCAGCAGAAATGGAAGGTCCAAACCAAAATGGAGATTTTAGCTGAGGTGAGCGCAAGGGGAGGTGACGGTTTCGAATCTGAGGAGAGACGGGGGAGCGACAGTGAGCCAGGAGTGAGGGGAGCAGTTGGCAAGGGAAAGGTCTGGGTGAACAACAGGACAAGTGCCAACCTGGTCAGAACTAGCAGGCCTCATTCCTGCCGCCTGCAGCCTCCTGACCCTTTCTTGCCCACAGAGGCAGCTTTGGGCCACACATGTAACCAAATGAAATACCCACTTCAAGAAAGGTAATTTCTTTACAGTGAAAAGATTTATTAGGGGAGCCTGAAGAGTGGAGAGAGGGTGTGGGGAGGGACTGAGACCCATCTGGTTTGTTGTGGTTTTTTAAAAAATTTTTATTAGGAGCGAGAAAAAAATCACTCTGTGGGTTCATATGTCTAAGGAGAGCTCAATTAAAGTTATTTGCTGGAGCTTAAAATATGCCCGCACCTGCTTCAGCGCCAGGTTCCGAGACCAACGCAGAGCCCCAGAAGGCGCAGCAGATGAAGGCTCCTGTTGGGGAGAGTGGGAGAGCAGGGGGCTGTGTCTCACTGGCACTCTGGTACCTCTTTAGGGTGGAAAAGCCAGCCACCACCTGAAGGCAGCTTCCGGGTTTGCCCGGACACCAGGGCCTTTGGCCTGGGCTGCCCATGGGCCTGAAGGACTGTTCTCCTTTGAGAGGGGACCAGAAAGAATGGGCCCCGAAAAGGGCCCCTGTGATTGTGATGGCACCTTAACCAAGTCACTCACCTCTGTGTGGCCTCCTTCTTGGCAGTGGGAAGATAATAAAGCCTGTTTGAAGGGTCTGTTGTGAGGATGAACAATAATGACTCACATTCACGGAGCATTTGCTATGTATTAAGCACTGCACTCAGCCTATTTTACACATCACCTCATTGAATTTTTACCGCAACCCTCAGAACCAGGCAATGTCGTCATCCACGCTTTATAGATGAGGAAACTGGTTCCAGGAGAGATCGCATTCCTTGCTGGTGGTTACTCAGCAACCTAGATCCATCAGACGTTCAGAGCGGAACTTTTCACTGCCCTGCTTCAAATGAGATTCGTGGGTGCGAAAGAGCTTCCAAATAATATGACAGCAACAAAATTTACCACATCCCAAGATGTGCGCTGGTTAAGCAAACATTCTCGTTTAAACTTTCCTTTGCCTTTTCCAGTCTCAGTTTAGAAAGTATCTTCCCAGCAGAGGGGCGCCCCATGTGTCGATGCTGTCAGTTGTCCCCATTTGCTGAGACAGGTGACTGATTTCAGAGCCTCCTTTCCATCCACACCACTTGACCAAGTCATTCTCTTACTGCTGGTTCCCTGGCTGCTCACCAGAAACAGAGCCCATTCTAGACATCAGGGAAGCAATTCACATATGGGATAGAGAGGAAGCTGCCAACTTTCATCGATGAATTTTGGTATCGATCAGACTTGAACCTGAGTCTTCTTAGACAATTGCGATGAATTTTGGTATTGATCAGACTTGAACCTGAGTCTTCTTAGACAATTGCGATGAATTTTGGTATTGATCAGACTTGAACCTGAGTCTTCTTAGACAATTGCTTATTCTCCAAGGTCTGACGTTGGAGTGTCTTCTGAGGAGTCTCTGACCCAGGGAGAATCCAGATCCCAGTGACCATAACCTCTATTGGAAGAAGACTTTTGATCATGATTCACTGAGATTTTTAAGAAGCTCTCAAGTGCCCCGCCTTTCACTATATAGACTATTAGTGTGCAGAAACAGTACCACCTGCGGCCTGTACATCTTCTTTTAGAAAAACTTTTGTCCTGATTCTTTCAGCTGTACACTGTAAGCACATCCTGTATGTGTGCACACACTGTGAGTACCTACTGTGTGTGCCAGACACTATGATTGGTGTTTTACCTGGCTGCCTCATTTAACATTCTCAATAACAGTCTGCTCTGGCAGGTTCTCATATTGCCCATATTTAACATATGAGTATATAAAGACTTAAGAGAGTTAAGAAATTTGCCCAAGTTAGTAACTGAGGGGGCGGGACTTGAACCTAGGCAGCCTTACTCTAGACCTGCAGTCTGAACTCTTTGCTGTCTCTCTCAGAAAATGGGTAAGGACCTGAGCTATTAGATGCACCTGCCCACCCCCAGCATGCATACACATGCACCCCAGATCTCTGCTCAAGAAGAAGCATGATTTTTATTTTTTACTTCCAATACTTAACAACAGATTTCCAAGCTCTGATCTCTAGCTTCTGTCCTTAGCAGTAATTTAATAAACATCTATCAGCTTTCTCTTTCTGGCTTCCACCCAGTGTCAGCTTCCACCCAGCAATATGCTGTGTGTACTGCTAGTTGGAGGTTTAATTTACCAAATATATAGACTCATCTTCATTGTCTTGCATCATCACTGCAGATGCATATGTGGATTAGCTTCCTCCCCATCTATTGTAGCTGTAGCCACGGCAGCTTGTCCATCATTACTCTCCCACCCATTGTTGATATTAGCTCAAGAAATTTTATGTATTCAGGACCAGCACCTGGTGACAGGCCACAGGAAAAGATCTCTGGACACCCCTGTTCCAGGAAGGGAGCTGAGGCTCATTATAGCTTTGCTGTCTTGTTCTGCACAAGTCCCCCTTGTCTTTTTGCACACTGCACATGTGGACTGTCTGGATTTCCCTGGGCTTATCGACTTTCTCATCCCCCGAATGGTAAGAGGGTTGAAACAGAGAAAGGAGTGGAGTTGGCTCAGTCTTTCCTCGGGAATGCAGGGAGGAGCTGGGCCAGGACAACTTCTCATCGGGATGTTGAGAAAGAACTTGTACTTGTTCATAAAGAAGGTTCAGAAACGTCCACCTCATACTTTAGGGAATGGAATTCACAGCCCCTTGTTGGTTACAGCAAACCCTCACGGCAGTTACCTTCTTTCAGCTACTGTCACTTTCTTTCTGCCTAGACAGATGAAGTTCCCTGGTGTGGGAACGTGCTGCTGAGGGCAGAGCCCAGGAAGCGATTTCCTCTGGGGACAGGCGTGGGCTGGGGTGGGAAGAGCGGAGGGATAGCAGTTCCCTATACCACATGGCTGCACCTTCCCTTGTCCATCTTCTTGGGGCCAGGGTCACTTTTGAGTGACTTCCATCAAATATACCTGTTCTACCAATTGAAATCCCTAGAACCAATGTTGCTCCCTCCCTGCTTGGAAAGATGTTGCTGTCGCTAAGGCCTCAAGATTTGAGCAAAAGCCATCTTTCCCTTCAGGTAGGCGCCACCCTGACCTGGAGTGGGGCTGGGGGGATATGTGCCCGTGTCTGCAGTGCTAGGTGTTCCTCACCCTAACTTTCCCTTTGACTTCTCCCAGCCTTCTTCCCAAATAATCAGTTAGGGAGGTGGGATGCCTGCTGCACATGTGGTCAGCCTTGAATGAGTCATGCCATGTCCAGAGAGTGCACTGGCCAACTACAGTCCCTGTCACTGAGGCCAGGAAATGCTGGGTAGGGCCCCGTCCAAAGGAATCACAGCCCCACTGTCCTCGTCAGGCATAGACTCTCTGGGTTTCTGTCTGCTTCGTCTGATCTGATGTTCACTATTCTAGTCAATGTCCTCCGCCCTCCCCCTGGGGGCACTGAGACACTGGCAGGAGAGGCAACTTCAGGGTCCTACCATGAGTTTGTGGGTGGGATGGGGAAAGTGGTGGGTCCCCTGCAGCAGGGGATTCTAATGTCCTCTGGTGGCCCTTAGAGCAGTTATCCATCCTTATGTTTTTAGCTGGAATGATAAGAATCAAACTAGCGACATTTTGACTGGGTGACGTCTCTGGTGCCTGTCATCTCCTGCTAAAAGTTGACAAATAGGCTTTCTTCCTAGGTGCATGCTCAAATTCATGGCATTTACTTCTCACTTCATATATTCTTTTTGGCAACTGAAAATAAATAGGACTCTCAATGTCCAAAGGCATTAGCCTTTCCAGGCTTGCTGGTCTCAGCCTTGCCCTCGTCAGCGAATGGGATGAGATCAGAAGCACAGAGGATCTGCATATGAGCAAAGCAATATACGGCAAGACCTGTCAGTGAGCGCTTTTAATGTTGCTTGACAAAATGTTACACTAAATCTTTATAGACTGAATAAGTACTCCAAGTTCTAACAAAGTAAACCAAAGTAAACATTGCTCTTATGGGAAATAAAATTCCATGTGGTTAGGGGCAGGGCTGTGATTAATTCAGTGGCAATGAAAAGACTGTGAAAATATAGTCAAGTTATTGACTCTAAGAAACAATTTAATATCTGCCATACATATATTTGTGATTTAATACCCAATGATGGGCGGTGGGAGAGGAACTGGTGCTCCTCATCTGTAATTATAAATTAATGTGCCGATGCTCTAGGTATCGTCGCCCCATCAATTACTGATACTGCCCTCAGTGCAGAACTCAGTGAGGAAAATAGTGATGAAGTGCAGAGCTGTGGAGATGAGAACTGAGTCTCTCTGAGAGTCTGTGTGTGTGCGTGTGTGTATGTGTGTTTGTGTGTGTGTGCATGCATGCATGTGTAACTCAGTTTACCTTTATGCAAACTATCTACTGAGCTGGACATTTCTCAGAACTCTCTTGGCCTGCAGCCTTGCCCAAAGCGCATGCTTTCATAATGTGCATTTTAACGTTAAATGATTTTTAATATTCTACATATGGTTTCATGGTTTTCAGTGTCTTCACTGGGAACGAACAGGGCCGTGGTATCACGATGAGTCGTGGACGGGGTCCAGAACACCCACTTACTTCCCTCCATGTCAAACACGCGGCACTCCCATTAAGCATGGGCTGTCTCTGGGGATTACAGTTGTCCTATCTAATCCAGTCCTGTTTTGTTCCCTCAACCGGATTGAGAAGGATACATTGTTCTCATACATTCTTCTTTTAATTAAATGCAGGAGATATGTCACGTCCATGAAATACTCCAGGTCTGTTTTCACATCTGTGGATATTTTCTCCTACTCTACTCACATTTGGCTTCTTGGAAAGAAAACTAACCTTAAATGTATACTTGGATTAATTGATTGGCTGTATGCAATTTGCCAGGACGGTTTACATGTGATCTTAATTTTTTACTCCTAATTGTTGCAAAATGCTCTCTGTCACCGTGCTTTGCAGACACCTACCACAGCCCTCATCATCTGTGTCAGTGATTGGTCTGAATATGCTATTCTCATTCAAGCTGGTTCATGCAAGTTCACTTCTACCTCCACTGGTGCTGGGGCTTACATGAGAACGTCTGGGTGTGGATGCATGCCTCTTTGTGTTTTAATTGCTAAGGGTGATTCGCTAATTGATCCTACTGATACAAAGTATGGTCAGGAACCTTCTATATACAACGTAGGGCTTCATCATCAGCAAGGAAACCTGATATCTCATAAAATTCTCCATTTAATTATAATTTTAAAATACCAGAATAAACTCCTAGCAATTCACAAGAGGCTAAACTAGAGCCCCATTAGAAGGGTACTACAAGTAAACATTATTAATTATAAAAAATTGCCTAAATTAGATTTTTTTCACACCTGCTTCTTGCTTAATTAGCTAGCAATCCACATATTCCAGTCCGTTGAACTCTTACTATTTATTCAAGCATACTTGACATTAACATACTGTTTGATGTTTGATATCCTCAGCTTTAATTTAACCACATGACAACAAATGGTGTTTATGAAATACCAGTGAGCTGGAAAAATATCCGGTGTTGGAGTTGCACATGGGACTGAAGAGAGAATTTCTTTTTCCAAAGAGCTTGAAGGCAATAAGAACACAAGTCTCATTTAAAAAATAGTCCTATGTTTTCATTCCTATTCTCCATCATGCTTAAGAGAGCTTTGGAAGATCCTAAAAGACAGCACTGAGGTCATGATACAAAACACCCTTGATAACGTTAGTGATGGAAAAGTGCTGTCTGCATGCTAGCACTTGTGAAGGGTCTTAGAGAGCCACGCTCATGGTACATGACCACACCCTAGCCATCTCTTAGAGAAGACATCAGGGACATGAGGACCTCATGCGAAGATGGGGGTTAGCTTGTGCTAGGGAGGAGAAAATGAGGGCAGAGAAGCCAGAGGCTAGAAGGCTTGACCTTCCTGGAGTATTATTTTCTATATATCTTGGCTAAGCCAAGGTGATAGGGTGTTCTTTCCAGGGTAGACCTGCAATTAAGGACTGCCCGGAGTGTTGTTTTTGTGCCCGAGATTCCAAAGTCATGACCTCAAAATAGATAGAAACAACAGGAATGGGCTAGACAAGTTCAAAGAGAACCTACTAACAAAGACCCTGGACTTTTTATTCTGATACTCCCATGTCTAATTCGATTTATTTGTTATACATTCCCCCTGCTCCTCCAGAAGAGTCACGTGAGGGAGTCCTGGTTGCGATTCCTGTCAGCCACTTTGTAATACAAGTGCTTGCAATCTAGCGATGAAAGTCAACTCAGAAAATTCTCTGGGCCAAGAGACAAAAGAGAAAATTTTCTCCATAATGTATTGATTCTGACTAATGACATCACTTGTTGTAGGGGATTCGGATTGATAGCCAGCCACTGGCTTGTCTCCAGTAAGACACCATTGTACATCTGACTCTGATCAAGCTGTCTGTAAATCATTTTGAACTTGGGTTCTGTAGATTTTGTGTTCACACCATGGAACTATGGCTTCGGTTTGACATCATTATTCTTCGTTGGGCTGTCTTTGTTTAAGAGCCACTTAAAATTTTTGGCTGCTAGTGAATAGAGAAGCTTGTTAGCTGAGGAAAACATGTTGATGTTACACACTCGCAGGATTTTTTTGTGGGAGGCAGAGAGGGTCAGGCTATGCAAATCCAAGAAAGTGTGTGGTGTTACCTGTGATAGATGGATGGCTCTGGGTTCAGAGGCTAGCTTCAGATATGTCTGGATAACAGTTAGATGCTGATCCAAAGGGGTTGCCGTCTCTTGGGACCCAGCATATTTACATCAGGGCCAATACTTTTTGCTTCTGGAGGGGCCTGTTATCCTGGGACTAACTCGTTATCCGAGACAGCCCTCTCGAAACGGGGATCCAGGGGAAGCCAGGTGCATCGGAGAGCAGCCACCATCAACACCCCATGCTCATATTGCTTACAATCCTCAAGAAAGTGCATCTTGGATAGGATTTGAAATAACGGTTTGGACCACCCTCTCATTTCTTTGTTTTACCCTTTGTGCATTGGAACACATTAACTCACAGTGTGTGTTTGAAGGGGGAAGGAAACAAGTAGGATTTATATTTGGCATTCAGAGTGCACACTCCTTCCCCTTTCATTATTTGTGTTTAAACTTGGCAACTCCAAAAAATTTGTATTCCTTATGTCCAGCTCAGTTGGACAATGGGTGGAGGGACATTTTGGAATTGAGAAAAAATAAGGTTTGGCATATAATTTTTCTAAGGACAGTTTGTCATCTAGAGACAGGTAATAAAAAATGAGCTTTTAACTTGGTAAGAATAGTGGTGAATGCATTTTCTATCTCAGGGCAGCTATAGCCCACCATTTGGTTTCCCTTCCCTCTTTTCAGCTGCATGCTCCTATGGGGCATGGACCCCAACAGAAAGGCATGCTGTTCTCTGCCGTTCAGTTCAGGGAGGTCTAGGGGAGCCGGCACAGCCAGGAAGAGCTTCCATGTTGGTGACCCCTCCAAATGTCCCCAAAATAGAAAATTATACAATTCATTTAAATCACTCCAGGGAAATTTAATTCCTGTTTTTTAAGGTTAAGTCTTCAACATTCTCTTATGGATAATTTCAAACACACACAGAAGTGGAGAGAATAATATAATGAATCTTTATGTACCTTACCACCTAAACTTGTTTCATATACATTCCAACTTTCTTTTTGAATTTTAATTGTAACTCTTTGTTATTTTTCTTATTCATGTGAACAACACAATATAGCGGACATATAGACACCTCTTTTCTACTGTAGACCATGCATATAATGAAATGAGTCTCTGGGTTGTGTTTTATGGTACTTGATATAGGTATTTTTGACTACACATGTAACATTTTTAAAACATGTGGACATATACATATATACTTATACTCATGTATAGTGTGTTTACCAGTAATATTATCCTCACCCATACTTTTAAGAGTCTAAAATCAGGGAATTGAATAAGGTGGGGAAGATACCTTTAAATGGATTTAATTAATTACATATTACATTTTGACTTTCTGAAGAATCTACAGTGATTCTTCATGGGCAGAAAGAATTCCGACCAACTCAACAAACACCTCCTGCTCTTGAGAGACCTTTTGATGATGCTTTAGAGTAAAAAAACATCAAAGAGTAAAGGCTCTTGAAGATACAAAGTATTTTCAGAGGACTATTTCCTCTTTTACTGATTCATCTAATGTGAGAATCATCTATATGTATCCCCCAGAATTACAGCACATTGAATTTTTCTAGTGGGGTTCATCTTGACTGCTGATATGACAAATGATACCCCCGCAATTTTAATACCTCATTCATTTTTTTACACTGGTGGGATCTGATGACTATTTATCCTGGCCATCTATTTACTTATTTGCATGTGAAATTTGTTTTCAGAGGCAGAGGTTTTGCTTTGCCTTGTATTGTTAGAACAACTAGCAGTCACAAGCCAGCTTTTGGGCCCCTTTGCCATGTTGTACCTCATGACAAGAGCCATCGCTGGCCCTGAGGCATGGAATTGGTTCTTCTAGTTGGAATCTACTTCTTTTAAAATAGACTGTCTACCTGATGATAGACTTTCCTTCCCTCAGGAGCTCAGATGAGGCCATGCACTGAGTGCCCCCACATCACTGAGCAAGGGCTGAGTCTGCCTGTCATGGCGTGGAGAGCCCAGGGCTGGAGGGGCAGGGTGGGGCTGGGTGGTCACAGGTCCTAAGTCACCTGTGTTGTTCTCCCCGCTCCTTCCACATTAGGTGCCTGAAGATCAGTGCTTCAGGATAATAGAGGGGTTCAAGGGTAGTCCTGCCAGAAACCAGGAAAGACACCTGGGCTAGGACTTGGATCATTGTGTCTACTCTGCCTTGGACTTGCAACCTGGAACTGTTGATTTCTTATCTGCAGAATGGAGTATTATTACCTAATTATTGTTCCCATTCTTGAAGTGGACTAACCACACACACACACACACACACACACACACACACACACACAATTTTTAAAAATCAGAGAAATATATTTTGATCTTTGGCATTATACAATGTGAATTATACTACTTGAGAGACTCTTGGCCTGAGTCCAGTCAAGAGGATAACCCAACTCTGCTCTACTGGAAAAATGACTTTGCTCTTAAAATGTGAATAAAGTAAATCAACAAAAAGCAATGTTTTTGAGGACCATCTGTGCCATAAAACTGCATAAGAAGGCACATTCCCTTTGCTCTCCTGAGAAGTAATGTTGTTGCTGTGCAAGCTGGGGAGGGAAGGAGGGTATCTCAGCTTCGTGGGATGGGATTCATTTGTGGATACACCACGTTGTAACTGCAGCTTCTGAGTAGGAGCCAGCGCAAGAGAAATTGGTATCAGGAGGCCAGAAGCTGGATGGACAAAGAGACCTCAGTGTGGCACGATTTTAGGGAGGCTGCTCTACATTTAGTGTCTGTAGCAGAGACAGATGGGAGGAGAGGCAACCAGGAGTGGCGGTGTCCCTTAAGCATTTGTGACGACTGACGTTTTTCTTTTCTTGTGCTTTGATGACATCTGCTTCTGAGGCATTCCCATTCCTGACTTTCCACCTTCCCATTTTGGATGCCACGTGTTAGACGGGCCTACAGAGACATAATTCTAGGTAATGAAAATCAGAGAGAAAGAAAAGGGGACAGAGCTTGAGGACAGAGATGGGGGGACCTGGGACAGAGATATTTGCGATGACAGCTAAGTGACTCTAGCGTGAAGGACTGAGCTGGCAGCTGAGCTATGGGTTTAGGAAGAAGAAATAAAACACAAAACCTTTCTGAACAACAGAGTAGAATCAGTCCCACTGTTGGAAGGAAAATGTTGGTTACCTTTTCATATCACGATTCATTTGCTTATGAGAGCATATTTTAAACATGAGATGTTCCCTCTAGAAGCCAGAAAATAAATGCTAGGTTGCTTCTGCCTTTGCAGAACAATCTTCAAGAATCTAAGACATCTCTGAGCTCAAGAAATACTGAGTGCTCAGTCCCGCACCCCTCCCCCAGCGCCTTTCTCTCTGTCCTTTTACTGAGCCTATCATGATGACGCCCCCAAGCACCCCGTCCACCACACAGCAGTTCGGCACGGGCTAGGGCTCACTGTGCCACCGAAAACAGGCTAAACAAAACTCCCAGACTGGATTTTATTTTATTTTCCCTCTCAAGAAAGAGGTGGAGAGAGGCTACTTCAGATTCTACTGAAGTCATAATAAAACCAGACCTACTGGGTCACCATATGTGGTGAAAAGTTCTCTTGGGTCTTAGTGTACACACTTAGGGAGTGAAACAAAGAAAGGGAGAGAGGCAGGCCTGTTGGCAACTGTTGTTAGGTAGTATAAACAATGGCCAGTCACTGGCATGGAGCAGGGGCTCAGATTCCAATAGCACTCAATGGGGAGCCTTCCTTAAAAAATTAGAAGAAGCTGGGCTGGAGCTGGTCCATGCTGGGAATGGCAGAAGAAGCAAAAACAAGAGTAAATGAATGGAAATTAAGCAGCAGGAAATGGGGATTTGGCACAAAGTTGGAATTTGAAACTGCAGAGAGGTGTCAGTGATAAGGTTGTATAGAGTTTCTGGCCAAAAAAAAGAGAGAGAAGGAATGCAGATGTGTTCATTGAATAAAGTGCAGATGGAGAAGGGGCAGGAAGAAAAAAAAAATGCCGGGGAAATCGTAATGAGCAGAGGGGCATTTATGTTGAGCGAAGCTTTAAAAATTATTCTCCCCACATGTCTGGATGAAATTACAGGTTGGTTCAGATTGTTCCAATCGACGGGAGAGATTAAGGCAGCGTTTATTTACTTTTACCTTTTCCTGCTCTGGGCCGACTGGGCTGTTTCTGCTGGGACACGCTCACGGTGCTGGGCAGGCGGAATGCAGGTGGGAGTCTCTGTTTGGGGTCTGGTTAGGACCAGCATCATCAATTCCTCTTTAGTTCGAAATGACTGGGCCGTCTCAGAAGAGCACAGATCGGTGTGCAGGTTAGTTGTCTATGTGGGGAGCTCCTGGGGTGACAGGCAGCAAGGAGGTCTGGCCCTTTACCAGTCACTTTCTCTGTGGGCTGAGGAGGGAGCCTGACCCATTTGATGGCCTCCTTTTCCCACCCCCATCTGGCATACCTGGGTTGAACTCCTCGTTGGCTGAAGGCAGTCCATGAGTTACAGAGCAGCCCTTGAGTTGAAACACTGTCTCATTTGGCTTTACTAACAGGACGCTACAGTCTCTGTGGGTTGTAGCCTGGTCCACCCTATTTCTTGTCCAGTCTTGGGTGCAGGTGACTAATGTAAGGGATCCCCGGCCGGTGTGTCTTAGTTGATTGGAGAGTCGTCCTGTGGACCAAAGGGTCATGGGTTGGATTCCTCATCGGGGCGTGTGCCTAAGTTGCAGATTGATCCACAATGGGGACACGTGCCCCAGTTGGGGTATGTACGAGGTATGTATGAGATGGTAGCCAGTCGCTTCGTGTTGATGTTTCTCTTTCTCTCCCTCTCCTTTCCCCAGGTGAGGATAATGTCCACAGGTGAGGATAAAAAAATAAAAAACAATACTAATATAGGTGAACCAGTCCAACGTTAGTGTTTCAGAAGCAGTGCAGATGGGAGGCATGGGGAAGGGGCAGCCCTAGGGAGTGGGAAAGGGGAGGCACTGGACAAAGTCCCTTTGCCATCTTTGGATGCCAGTTTTTCATCTTCCCAACAAGACTCACAATATCTACCCAACATATTTTAGAGCCTTTATTTGGGAGAAAATATGTATGAGAGTGTTTTGCAGAATAACCTGCTTTATCTCAATCAAACTACCCTTGTCCTTATCACCTGTGAAGTAGAAAGGTTTGCTCCCAGAGGTGAAACAGCAGTTCTAG
Organism: Furipterus horrens; assembly: GCF_987537825.1. Classification (NCBI taxonomy): domain Eukaryota; kingdom Metazoa; phylum Chordata; class Mammalia; order Chiroptera; family Furipteridae; genus Furipterus; species Furipterus horrens. The sequence goes on along the minus strand of NW_028327180.1, from coordinate 54,394,471 downwards.
CAGCGAGATGAGGTGTCTCGAGGCAGGAACACTGTCTGCACACAAAGCCCACTGCCATCTTTCTTTCGCAGGTGTGAAGTGCATGCTTTGCACATATGTGCTGGCTCCTCCGTCCCATGTTTGAAGGGCAGTGGAGGATGCAGTAATGAGCGTGGTCCTTGCCGAGTACTTCCAGTCTCTCAGTGTGGACATGGCAGGTGCACAGTGGGGGCGATGTGTCAGTCTGGGCTTCCTCTCTCCTCCACCTGAGGAGCGGCATAGCCATGGGGATAAACACAAACGCCATGTGTCCTGTATCAATGCTGTTAACAGAACAGTCTGGATTATAGTCCATTCTGAGTGTGTGTCGTCTTGGGTAAGGGCACGGCTCATGGGCTGGCATTTAAAACGGAAAGTTAGGGGAGAACTGGAGGCAGGGTGACCAGGAAGACCCATTGCCTCAGCAGTGCCCCCCCCTCCCCGGCCTTTCCACTTTCTCTGATGTTGGCCAGAAACAACGGCCCTCCCTTCTCACATCAGCAGGCCCACCTGAGCATCCCTCCGGTGCCGCAGTTTTGTGGAGAGAAAAGGTACGTTAAATACCTCTATTTCTTATGTATGCTCAGCAAACATGGGAGGCAGCACTTGAATGTAGCCAAAATGAGAGCTTTCAAAGGACTCTGACCTCAGTGGAGAGAGTTGGGTGAACGTGCCCACGACTGTGGTTTGCAGATGAAAGTACTGAGTGTGAGCAGCTGACGCTTCCAAGCATGCTGCTTTCTCCTTCCTTTGTTGCTGCTCCTTTACAAACATCAAGAGATGATCTAAAGATACAGACAATGTGTTCAAATAACAATACCTAAAAAATATATTTATAAAAATTTGTTTTCATTTTTATGTGTTCCTGGGTACATGAATATATATATACACTTTACATGTTGGCAAAATCTCTAGGACGGCCTTAACTTTTTAAGCCCCCCAAATGCTTAGGGTCTCATAAAATACATGTTAACCCTATCCACCAAGTGTCCCTGGAATCCCTCCTTCCTCTGTCCCATGGCCTCCACCCTCATTTAGGCCCTAGTCTCTCAGCACAACAAACATAACGGCCTTGCAGCTCAGTTCCTGTTCTTCTGCTCTAGAGTTAACTGATGGCCTTTGCCCTCCGCCTAAGGACAGGACAGCAACTCCTAGTGCCCACAGAGGGAGCCCACCGGCCAGTGCCTGGCCTCTGCTCCACCAGCTAAGACAGGGCCCTGGCTCTCTCTGCCCGCAGTGGCCCACCTTGTTCCTCCCCACTGCCACAGCCTCCAGCTCTTTCTTGGGGCCATGCATTGCCCCTTTCCGCAAGCCACCTCAGGACCTCCCAGTGCTGGGCACCTTGTTTATAGCCGCCTCTCAGCCTGGCACGCCTTGTCCGCATCCTCAGAGCAGAGACCCCAGGCCCCAGAGCCAGTGCAGCCCACTCCGTGGTGAACAAATGAGGCACAGCTCCTACCTTCGCAGAGGCGGCAGTCCATCTGGGGAAGACAGACATGGTATAATTGAAAGAGCAATGAGCATGAGTACATCTGGGCCTGCAGGGGCTACGGCAACAAGTAGTAAGGGCGCCTGGACCCACCTGGGGAGCAGGACAGGCTTCCTGTGGGGAGCGGCTTGGGCGAGAGGCCTGAAGGGTGAGCAGGTGTTCCCCAGGGGGCAGGTCTGGGAGGGCTTAACGGAGATGGGTGGGTGAGAAGGGAGATTTGAGTAGGGCTTTGAAAACCTGGGTAAAACCTTGAGGAGCAGAGAAGACAGGGGGGTGGAAACAATGCAATGTATTTTTTCCCATAGGCTCACTTGAAAAAAACTATCAAAACATTTTTTCTTTAGCGCCCCAGTGTGAGGCACTTGCGAGAACTGAGACCCATTGGTTGCCTGCCCTTGCCTGTTGGGGACCTACCTCCCGCACCCATGCTGTCTGGGCACCGGGAGAGAGACCCTGTGAAGCAGGGACACTGGTCTCCCTACTTGGCTGGCTCCCAGGTGGGGCTGCAAGATGCTCACGGGTTCCAGACCCTGGGGGCTCTACTTACCATGGGAACCCTCTGTGGCCGGCCTCCGGGACCTGTCGATGCCAAGACGGGGCTCTGGGAGGGCATGTTGGACTCCCACGTAGTCCCGTGCCACTGTTCCTCTGCCTGAACTATTTTGAGAGACTCCTGCCATTTTCTCTCACATGTACCCTTAGTATGACTAGAATATAGCTAGTTTGAGCTAACATATGTTCTCATAATTATGTTGCTAGCATGATAGATTATTTATTCTCCTCATTTTTTAAAGTTCTAACTCTGTGTACCAAGACTAAATAGGTTCCTTAAATAAAGAGACACTAACATACCTTGACAGTAGCTTATATTAAAAAAAAAGAGTCACAACCTGGATGGTGTGGCTCAGTGGATTGACTGCTGGCAGGTGAACCAAAAGGTCACAGGTTCGATTCCCAGTCATGGCACATGCCTGGGTTGCGGACCAGGTCCCCTGTTGGGAGCACGTGAGCGGCAACCACACATTGATGTTTCTCTCCCTCTCTTTCTCCATCCCTTCTCTTCTCTAAAGATACATAAATAAGATTTTTTTAAAAAGGAACCACCCCAGTCTTTAAGAGGCCTCAGATCTACAGCCCATCTGTTGAATATGCAACTTATTTTGCTGTGGGAAGTCTCCCTTTCCCAGTAGGAAGCAGTGAAGGGAGAGCCACAGCTTCTGCTGCACTCAGGGGAGAAGGAGCCTTTGTGCATCCAACCCTGGGTGGTGTGTTACTTTCCCAGGGACCCTCATTCACCTGGAGGGGTGCTCAGTGAGTGGGCTTGGGGATCAGTGGGTGCTGGGGCTGGAGGGGGTCTCTGTAGACCTTGGGGCCAGCCTTCCCCTGTTTCTGCTGAGGAATCTGAAGACCAAAGCCCAGATCCTTGCTGCTGGTGGTGTGGAGACAGTGAAGGCAGCCCCCAGACCCTGTGCTCTGACATCCATGGTGTGGGGCTAGAATTGGGTTCTGCCAGGCAACCTGGAAGGCAAACAGAATGAGCCACCCCAGTTGGCACCCTGTGCCTTGTCTAGGAAAGAGAAGATTACATCTCTTCTCTCCTGACTAAATTTTAGTAATCTGATGAAATCCAGTACGTGCCTGCATTATTACCATAAGGAAAACCATGCGTTCATTCATTCCTTCAGTCATTCATTCCACTAGCATTTAAAGTATGTCCAGTATGTATATGTATCAAAGATAAAATAATCCAGCAGAGTTCCCGCCCTCCAGAGTTTTCCAGGGTGGTGATGGACAGCTAAGTAAACAAGTCATTATTGTCCGGTCATGCTGGTGAAGAAATACCACAGGTGTGTGGGAGTGCACAAGGTCCCACATGGCACAGGGTAAGGGGCCCTTCCCCAGGCTGTGTTAGGGCTGTGCGTCTCAGGCAAGGCTGCTTTATTCCGGTCCTCAGGGCTTTGTTTTGTTTTTAAAGATTTTATTTATTTCTTCTTAGAGAGAAGGAAGAGGAGGGAGAAGAGAGGGAGAGAAACATTGATGTGTGAGGGAAACATTGATCAATTGCCTCTTGTATGTACCCAACCAGGGCTGAACCTGTAACCCAGGCGTGTGCCCTGACCAAGAATCTAACCAGGAACCTTTCAATTTGTGGAACAATGCCCAATCAGTGGAGCCACACCAGTCAGGGCTCCTAGTATAATTAATAACAGAGCTCCCTTTGAACACTCTTTAAATGTTCATATTAAAAATGATTAAACAAAGGTATCATTTCTGATAAACCATGACTGTTAATTTTTTAATTTATTGATTTCAGAGAGAGAGAGTGAGATCAATTTGTTGTTCCATTTATTTATGTATTCACTGGTAGATTCTTGTATGTGTCCTGACTGGGGATCAAACCCACAACCTTGGCATGTCAGTAATGAAAATCTAACTAACTGAGCCACCCAGCCAGGCTAACCCTAACTGTTCGTTTTGACCTCACCTTCTTGTCATAGGTGGGATGCTGGAAGCCATTGCTTCACCTTTCTGTGCATTTGGATACCCATGAAACACTGGTGCTTTCAGTTTTTCCTAGGGAACTGTGGAGCCAAAAGAAATCTTCAACCTTATCCTCCCCTTAGTGGAACATAACAATTCACCCTTAGAAGCTGAAGGGAAGTAAAAACTCACTCCTTTCAGCTCTAGCAAAATGTGTGTCCTCTCTCCTCCCAAGTGAATTTCCAGGTTTTCAAAGATCTGTCTTTGTCTGAACGGGTTGGAGAACTGGATTGGATGACTTGGAAAGTGTTTAAAAATTCTTTGGACAGAGGCATCACAGAAATACCAGGTGGCCACTGGGAAGTGAGGGGGTGGATTTCATACAGTGGTGGCGCCATTTATCATGTTCAATTGATGGGCCAAC